>NC_091148.1:29962014-30598166 GCF_041381155.1 Argopecten irradians
ATCGGGTAGCGGAAAGACCAATTTGACTAAAAAGATTCATGAAAATGGGACGACTGGTAAGTTTCAGCGAGGCGGATCAAAAAGAATAATCGTGTGTTTTGACTGGACACGTTGTCAACCCATGTATTTAGAATGGACCTGCAAAGGAAATTATAGATATCACATAATTTCATACGGGTTTACCGGATCAGGGAGCGATTTGATTGAATGGGGTACATTACCGAAGGACACAAGATTCTAATCATCGAATGACTGTATGAGTGAAGGATCAATAGTTCAGACCTAGAAAAAGAAGTTTTGCGTGAAATCTCTCACGATGAATTTCACCGTTTTATTTCTAGGTACAAACTATGTTACCTAAAAGTGGTAAGGTCCAATGCGAACCCTTGAGCTTGAACACGTCCCTACTTTTTGTTCTCTTCAAAAACTATAGAGATCATTACAAATAGAGACGTTGGGAAGACAGATGTTTCCCAACCAATTAAGTTATTTTTAGAAGTTCATTCAAATCGGCAACTTCGGAGCAGTAACGGCTATCTGGTGGCCGACGTATCCCCAGTTCGACCCACAGCTAATATAGAAGGAGTAAACATAAGTCTTCCTCCATTACGGACAAAGATTCTCGTAGGAGAGGACACAGTTTTCTACTTTCCGACATGAAACCTTTCATAGAATTTTGGCTTGCGGCCTCCAACGAACAGAGGAAAGGCTTGTTATTAACATTGACGAAAGAGCAGTTACAATTTATAACTGACATCATATATAACACAGTCATGAATAATATTACGATATCAGAAGATAGTAAAAAGAGACTGTCTAATCAGGAGACTCGCCATATCAAAAGTCTTAAGCAAAGGGATAAGTCATCGTGAGCGTCGTCGAAGAATTCTTGCAGTTAAAAAAATTCTACCAATATTCCTGGAGAACTATCTGAAATGGCTCGAGAATTAGTGTTAATACCTAGGGTGAAATATACGGATCTATTATCGATGAGTAAAAATCAGAAGATTGAAGATTTGACAATAGCCGACAAGGAAAGTGTTAAGCCCTTAGAAAATGTAAAAAAACGTCGATAGCGAGATTACTCATAAAAGAAAATTTGAAACCTAAGGAGAGTGACGACATTCCTAAAAATAGATCGAAAAAGGACAATAGACCAGAAACGGACAATGGATTGAACCGTGAGGTCATTTCTAAAACTGATACACCAATCAGACGCAGCAAGCGTCAGCGAAGGAAGTCACAAAGCGGAGGAAAAATGTTTTTTAAATCCACACCCGAGCACTTCATGCGTAACCTAGAGACAAAGCGTAAATGGTTCACATTCAAAATCTAGATTTAAAAACGTTCGAAGGCGAGGCAGATTTTCTCAGAATAGTTATCGACGTCCGCCATGGCGGACGGATCTTTATCCTCTCTACTAGCCAGATATGTTGAAGGAGACGAATGCGCAAAAAAAAAAGTTTAAAATGTTTCAAGCGTTTATTGGAAGGCATTGAGTTATCTCCAACTAAGAAATCGAGAGATAATGAAGAAGCGGTACACCAATGTGAATCCTGTGAAAAGAAATTTAAGACGAGGAATCAACTCAGCCGACACGAGCGATCACATCATGTAAAAAAAATCTGTGATATCTGCAAGAAAGAATTTAATCATCATACAAATTTATTAAGACATGTAAAAGATGTTCATCAAAAGAGAGACCATCGTTGCAGTGTGTGCAATGCAACATTTAGCAATGGGAGTAATTTGAAAAGACATGTGAAAAGTGTGCATGAGAAACGAAATCCTTACACTTGCACCCTTTGTTTGAAAACATTCGGAAGAAAGGACAATCTAAAAGGACACATAAAAATCTGTAAGCAGAAGGTTAGAAATTCTGATAATGACACGATAGTGAATCCTTTTTTCGTCAGCTGACCAATCCGGCGGCTCTTCACCGGGCGTCGAAACTTCCGACGATACTTCTCCGAACGCGGGGACTTCCGGTGACTCTTCTGCGGAGCCTTCCGATGACTCTTCCCCGGGCGTGGAAACTTCCGGTGACGCGTCTCCGACCATGGGGACTTCCAGTGACTCTTCTGTGGAGCATTCCGGTGATTCTTCTCCGAAAATGGAAACTTCCGGTGACGCGTCTTCGAACGCGGGGACTTCCGGTGACTCTTCCCCGGGCGTGGAAATTTCCGGTGACGCGTCTCCGACCATGGGGACTTCCAGTGACTCTTCTGTGGAGCATTCCGGTGATTCTTCTCTCCGAACATGGAAACTTCCGGTGGCGCGTCTTCGAACGCGGGGACTTCCGGTAGCTTTTCTGAGGAACCTTCTGGTGACTCTTCTCAGGAGCATCGAAACTTCCGGTGACGCATCTCCGGCTACTGGAGCTTTCGGTGATTCGTTTCTTTCAGTTAGAAAGGATATTGGAAGTGCAGTTAACAAAGTGAACCATAAGTTTTCCGATCAAAGCAGCGAAAACGGAAATGCGAGAATTAGAGATATTTATCCAAATATCGAGGACAACTTGGATATTTTAACATTTTTTGCTAACACAAAAGATCAGATCTTGAAACATTTAAGTGATACGTGTGTGAAATTAAATGGAATTAAATGGTATATGAAATGTGCGAGTGATTCTAGAAAAGGAAGACAGAGAAGGTAATGTAAATCAGACCATGCCTCATTTTTTGAGTAGATCATACATACAGCTACCAGACGATGTCGATTTAGAACATAACCTAAACGATGCATTTCAAAAAATGTTCGGTTCTTTTCGAAGAATTCATTCGGAAAGGGGTCAGGTTGGGTCTTAAAAAGGGTTATCAAATTAGAAATCCACGTAGCAAATTATTCGCCAGTAGGGGGTTCGTCATTCATTCCAACTCCAACCACCTTTGCTAGACACAAAGCCATTATAAACATAACCAATGACGACGACAGATGTTTCCTCTGGTCTGTGTTAGCCTACCTCCATCCATCGCCCCTTCTGCCTGAAAGGGTATCAAATTATACAAAGTACGAAAATGATCTAGACATGACCGGTATAGCATACCCTACCCCAGTTTCTCAAATTTCTAAATTCGAGAAGCAAAATAAGATCAGCGTGAATGTATTCGGTGTGAAGAAAAAGACATATTCCCAATGTACGTCACAAAAATGCGCGAAACGCGATCTCACGTAAATCTTCTGTTTCTGCGAGAAGGCGAAAAGTCGCATTTACTGTCTCATTCGTGATCTTAACACTTTTTTGTCGAGAACAAAGAAAACAAAGAACAAGTCACATTTCTGCCACTTTTGCCTTCAAGGATTCACACGACGTGACCTGTTGGAGGAACATATAAAGAATTGTTCGCGCCATGACCCGCAACACGTAGAAATGCCAGACGATGAAAATTGTCAGTTGAAATTTGAAGACTTTAGGAAACAAATGAAAGCTCCTTTCGTCATTTATGCTGATCTCGAGGCGTTCGTGCAACCGATAGATACTTGCGAGCGCGACCTGAACTCCTCGAGTACGACGAAGACTGCTAGATTTGAGCCGTGCGGATTCGGATACCAAGTCGTATGTATGGAAGATAAATACACGAATTCTCCCGTGATTTATAGAGGCAGTGATGTCACAAAAACGTTCCTACAACGACTTTTGGAAGAAGAAAGCAGAATCAAAAGTATTTTAAATCAAGTAGAAACCGATGATTCTGACACCTGTAGAGCAGAACACATTCGAAAAAACCAATCAGTGTCACATCTGCGGGAAATATTTCACCGAAAAATCTAAACGGGTGCGTGATCACTGCCATCTCACCGGGAAATTTCGAGGTGCTGCGCACGACTATTGTAATTTAAAGTACAAGTACCCGCAATACGTGCCGGGTCGTTGTCCACAATCTACGCGGATACGATAGTCATTTGATATGTCAAAGTATCGGATTGTTTAAAGATCAAGATATTAACTGTATACCGAACAATGCAGAAAATTACATCTCCTTCAGTTTGGGAAATTTAAGATTCATCGATTCGTTTCAGTTCATGCCTAACAGTCTAGAAACGTTGTCCGGTAATCTAGCAGAAACAAATTTCAGACAGTTTTCCAAAGAGTTTTCAATGGCAGAGAAAAAACTGTTACTTCGTAAAGGTGTTTATCCTTACGAATACATCGATTGCGAAGCCAAGTTTGTAGAGACAGAACTTCCATCTCGAGAACGCTTTTACAGCAATCTTAGCAAATCCCACATCACGGAAGAAGATTACGAGTATGCGCAAAGGGTCTGGCAAGATATGAATATTAAAAGTATAGGTGAATATCACGATCTCTACTTGAAAACAGACGTCTTGCTCCTAGCAGATGTATTCGAAAATTTCAGAACCATGTGTCTAGACTATTATGGTCTAGATGCGGCGCACTTTTATACGGCGCCTGGACTGGCGTGGAGTTCGGCTCTACGCATGACCGGCATTCATCTCGAATTGATCAAGGACACAGATATGTACTTATTTTTCGAATCGGGCATTCGCGGTGGTGTCTCCATGATATCGAATAAGTATGCTCAGGCTAATAACCTACATATACCGGAAACGTACGATCCAGAAAAACCGACATCATATATCGTATACACCGATTGTAATAATTTGTACGGTAAAGCCATGTCCGAGCCACTACCTGTAGGAGAATTCGAGTGGATAGATGACGTCACACAATTCGATGTCACCCAGATAAGTGAGAAAGCTCAGCGAGGGTACTTACTGGAGGTCGATTTAGAATATCCTAATTCGTTACATGACTCACACACCGATTATCCACTCGCCCCCGATAAGAAAAAGGTGTCTGATGACGAATTATCGCCAACTAGTAAACGACTCTGGAGGGAACTACATCCGGATCCTCGGGGTAGAGAAAAGTTACTTCATCGCACTCCTACAGAAAAGCTAATACCGACTCTCGAAAATAAAACAAAGTATGTCTGTCACTATCGGAATCTTCAACAATATTTGAAATTGGGGATGAAACTCACAAAGATTCACAGAATATTACAATTCAAGCAGACACCCTGGCTTGAGGAGTACATTCGTTTCAACAGCGAAAAAAAAGAAAATTCGCACATAACGAGTTTGAAAAAGATTTTTTCAAGCTCATGAATAATGCTGTCTTCGGGAAGACAATGGAAAACGTACGCAATCGAGTCGATATAAGGCTAGCACATACGGACGCGAAATTCAAAAAATACGTGGCCCGACCTTCCTTCAAGAGATTTACCATCTTTGATGAGCATTTATCGGCTCTCGAAAATACAAAAGTCAAACTGAAATTAAACAAGCCTGTTTACGTCGGTCAAGCCATCTTAGATCTATCCAAAACGGTCATGTATGAATTCTATTACGGTTACTTGAAATCGACCTATGGCGAAAACTTGAAACTTTTGATGACTGATACAGACTCCTTGCTTTATCACGTGACCTGTGACGATGTATACGCCGACATGTACAGAGATAGAAGTTTGTTTGATCTATCTAATTACCCGTCTGACCACTGCTATCATGATGACTTAAACAAAAAGGTCCCAGGCTATTTCAAGGACGAGACAGGTGGTCAAGTCATAACAGAATTCGTAGGACTTCGAGCTAAAATGTACAGTTTACCAATATGCTTCTAAACAACAAGTAGAAATGGAAGATTTCACAATCGTTTGGAACACGTTTCACGAGAAACAAGTCGCCAAAGGCATAAAAAAAGCAGCAAGAAAGAAAGACTTACGACACGAAATGTATATAGATTGTCTATCTCGAAACGAGAACAGAATGTGTCAAATGAGCTCGATCAGAAGCAATAGACATCAACTTCACGTGTACAATATTAACAAAATTGGACTCTGTGCCTTCGACGACAAGCGATACGTGCTTCCAAACGGTTGTGATACGCTCGCATTCGGTCATTACAAAATCCAAACAATAGGGATGTGATTTGTATGATTTATTCATTCAGCATTTTTCATGTGGCATGGTTCTGACTTAACAAGAAAAAATGAATGAAAGATAAAAATTATCAAAATGTTTTCTGTATAGATTATCTTTAATTTTTATATTCTAGCATGTTATAGAATTATCAGCATTTATTATAATATATAATTTTTCAAACTATAATCATTAATCACAAACAAGGTAAACTATGAAATAATTAGAGTATTACGCATATATATTGTAATAAAACGATTGACTTCTCGATCGGAATGAAAGATATAATTATAAGTATAAAAATGTGTATACAATGAAATAAAACGGAATGCATGCGAGAGCGAGAGTTTTGATCAACTGGAAAAATATACAATTGACAAAAAAATAAAATTTTCGAAAGAATCGATGATGTTTCTTCATCACTTTACATACCTCCATATACACCGGAAAAAATAATCCAGCTCGAGAGACATAAACTGTTTATGTATCCAAAGATAATGATCAAATTCTTCCACTTTAAACATAAAAACCAGTCTTTTTTTAACTGTTTCACTTTTATCCTATTTTTCTTTGTGTCATTTTTAGATTATAAAAAATTTACAGTATTCAAAGCTTAAGAAAAAACATAAAACAATCCTCCGCTTCAAGATTAAAACCAGGTCACTTTGCTATAAATCCCATCTCGAGAACTTATTTGTTTTCTAAAGAAAAACGTTTGTTTGCTGTTATTCGGCAAATTCAGATTCATTTTTTTTTTTATTTCAATGCGTCACACTAGTACATGAATTATTATTATTATTATTATTATTATTATTTAAGTCCACTACTGGAAAAAGCGATCAATAGTCAATCAGATTGCAGTCAGAAAAATAATGTTTGAGCAGTCACACCCGTTACTTCTACCCGCAACATAAGGCCAGTGGTTTTGAGACTTCGGTAAAGTGTGAGGTATTGCCGGTTGAACAATTACCTCCCGAGCAACTATTGGTCCACTGGTGATACGTATAAATTCATATTCCCTACGCTGGTCAACATTTTGAGACAGTAGGGGTGTCCTACAAAATGGGCACGTTTTCCTTTCCAACCTATCAAAACAGGTCTCACAGAGGCAGTGGATGCATTTATGGCAGTTTATAAAAAATGTATCCCATTTTTCCTCCGTGCAGATTTCGCATTCATGCACCCAAAGGTATTCTCTCAGCAATGCCATGGTATTCTTGATTTTAAATAAATTTACAAAGTATTCGGGAAAGTGTGCACGCTTTCTATCGACAGTGTGTAAAATATTCATGTTTAGTGGTAACCATGGCTATTTAAGCTACGAGGTGTAAGTGGACACCTTGGTCCTGATCGTTGTCTTAACAAGTTAGCTGTAACTGAAATTTCGAAAGAAACCATTCAATTTCACTCAGCCGTAAATCTAGACAATGACTAGTGAACGTAACTAAATACCATAAAATTCGATTCATTCACGTGTAATAGGTATTTTCATCTTTGACGTCATGTTCCTCGGTTGTCTTAACAAGTTAGCTGTAACTGAAATTTCGAAAGAAACCATTCAATTTCACTCAGCCGTAAATCTAGACAATGACTAGTGAACGTAACTGGATACCCTAAAATTCGATTCATTCACGTGTAATAGGTATTTTCATCTTTGACGTCATGTTCCTCGATTCTGTTCCTTAATCGATCCTGATCCTGCTCCTTAAGGATCATGTCAGGAGTGATCCTACTGATTGATCCTTTAATCCTTAGGATTAAGGATCAGGACGATTTAGGTAACCCCTATTATACATTTGATCATGTCAGGAGTGATCCTACTGATTGATCCTTTAATCCTTAGGATTAAGGATCAGGACGATTTTGGTAACCCCTATTATACATTTGATCATGTCAGGAGTGATCCTACTGATTGATCCTTTAATCCTTAGGATTAAGGATCAGGACGATTTTGGTAACCCCTATTATACATCTACTGTTGTACAATCAACGGTACAAAAATATACATAATAAAATCCCATTATAAACAATAATGTATTGTGAGGCAGAAGGGAATCTGTGTCTTACCTACGGAAAATACGGACTTACCTCAATAGCTTATTGAAATTACCTACGCCTTTACAATACAGAAGCCAGTATTTAACTCTGGGAATCCCATTGTGAGTTGAAGAGAAAGTATGACTATGATGTAAATGAAGTCCTTCAAAGTATCAATGGACGGACACGGGACTTGAGAGAGTCTCAAGCCTCGAACCAATCAGTTGGACCAAATTCATGTTACAAGGCACTTGAGCCAAGGATAAATGCTGAGAAGGCCAAGGCTATAGCGGAATATAAGAGAAAGTAGGCTGTGTTATGCAAACAACAGGCTTTACTAGCGTTGCAAGAGACATTAGCACAGCCGACTCACGACGCAAGAGAGAAGACCTGGAAGCTGACTTAGATTTAATGAAAGACGAAAGGGCCTGGGCCAACGCTACTGCAGAGGCTGAGGTGTATAAGGATTTTACTACCATTGACAAATGGTCAGCTCATTCTACCATTGACAAATGGTCAGCTCATTCTGTTCCGATTAGTACCAAGGTGTACGTAGAGTCACAGATGAACATAGAGGAGCCTACTCACTCTCAATACCCATTACCTCCAGTTCACCCTCACATTAAAGAAAGGAATCCATTGAACTATTTGGCACCACCCTACATCCCTAGAACTGAATTCAGCAATGTACTGAGTAGACAACACACGCACCTCGCACAACATACACGCAACACACCACATACATGGGAGGCCGTCCTTACATGACCATAGCTGTTAATAGGACGTTAATTGAATCAAACAAACAATGAATATCTAATCTATCTACAAAAGAAAAGATTTATTGACATGGAAGGAAATCCAGTCTAAATGTCCATGTAGAAATTATAGATCGTTATTGTAATACTCAGCATCATACATGTTGTATTCCTTTGTTAGTTTTTTTTTATTTGTATTGGTCACAAGAATAAGAAATTACTCATAGGTTAAAGCTTTATCTTGATATGGTTTAAAGTGACATCAGTATTGACTTGTAGCAGGTTTAAAGTCACATTAATGTTGACATTTAGTAGATTATATTTTTAAGGTGTGTTTTGTAATTTCTCATGTTGTATTTTTGACGGATCTAGGATCAATAAGAAAGGTTCCCCTGTATAACTGAGTGCTTGTTATGTGTGTATTCCTGCTAACATGCATATAATCGACGGTTTATTTTATTACAACGCAACGAAAAAAATTGAATAACACTTTAAATTTGAAGTAGTTTGTTGTTATATTAGCAGTTGACAAGATTCATTTTTGGTATTACTTTCTAATGCGATGACATCAAATTCAATATTAATGTATAGAGTCAATTTACCAGATTGCCAATATGTCTATAAACATCACAAAGCATGTGTTTATTTGTAGGCAAAACAATGCACGATATAGATCCATACACAATACGTACATATGTGTGTAATACACATGTGAATACAGAATTTCTTTATATAAATAGAAGAATTGTAGTGCTAGATTTGATTAAGACAATAATATCTGGGATTTTGAAATTGGCGGTATGAACTTTAAACATCGATTAAACAGTCACTACATATATAACTTCATGGATTCAGAGAATTTATAATAACACTTACCAAAATAAACAATAACCTGTGCACTGTAATATACCATACATGGTAAATTAACACTTGCTCAATATTACAGTATTTGGTTTAAAGTAAGTTTTGCTAACAGTAAAAAACATTGTATTTTATCAATGTGTATCAGGTATAGGAGACAAATTAATTATGATGCTAATATATTTAACTCAAAGTACTTGTGTACACGAGTCCGATTTCTTCCTTTTGTCATTATTAGATGATTTCTGTAACTTTTTATAACAAATTAGGAATATTGATATATATAGGGCTGTTACGAGTACCCGAGTACCCGGTTACGGGACGGGTTGGGGATGTAACTGGGTCAAAAAATGTGTACCCGGGTACCCGTCAAAATAGGACAATTCGTCTGGATGTACGTAAACAAGTCTAGAACTTATATTAAAAGTATTACAAAATCCAACTCATTTGTTTTCTTTTCACTCACCAATGATGACACCTTATCTTTTCACAACATTATCACATGCAACATTGGTACAATTTTTATTTTTGATGCGAGAACAATCTACTTGACGGACATGTGCTCTCAAATAGGTCACACTATAGTCATATCCGATAACACTAGAGACCGTCCGAATGAAGACCGGAAGGTTTCCGGTTGTATTGTTGAGCATGTGCAAAATCATTTCCTCTTGGACTGGTATATGCTACAGACACGCTGGTTAGACTGACACTTTACGGCAGCTCATTATCAATAATGAATGTCCAATAGAAATGAAGTAGACAATTAACGACTGAAGCTATCTTTACTGAACTTACATATGATTTCATTGAATTTCCGTCGATCAACCGATCTTCCCAAACAGCACACATAACGTAACCCAATTTGTTACAAAAGCAGTAGATCTGTGTCGAGTACCCGGGTACGGGACGGGTACTAAAATTCGGGTACCCGGGGACAAAATTTAGTACCCTTGACAGCCCTAGATATATATGTTAAATTTTATAATTACAGGACTCATCGGCTAGTCATCTGAAGCAGATTCATAATTGTTGAAGCCTGGAGATTATCAGGATTACTTTGGAAGCAGTGAAATGATTCTAAGGATGACTACCAGGCAAATATTAAACTAGCTGCGACAACATACATGTGGCTCTGGACAACAGGCATATGGGTTGGCGCTACTCATTCACATTGTTTCATAATGCCAATTAAATCACCAAAATACAAAAAAAGTAAATCCAGTATATTTGCAACTTTTGCACTATTTAACATACTGCTGATTGTTATCAATCTGTGGAGAGATAGAAGATGTTTAAACTTTTAACTTCATAGACTGACTCATGTGTTAGTCTTTTTGTTTTGTTGTAAAATTCAAACAAACAAAAAAGAGTCTTTCTTGGCTTGAATGAAACATACTATATATGTTCTGATAGACGGTCATTATCAGAACTACAATTCTGTCCCATTGACTGTAATGTTGCAAAAAATCAAGTGATGACAATTAGCGAGTGTCGAGTAACTTTGCATTTAGATATATGAGGCATAATTCAGTATTGGTTCCAGATGTGTGACATGAATATGGATTTTTAAAATTGGTCATATTTACATATCTGCATTTGTTTTCCAAAGAATAAACTTTGAATTTTCTGGTCATGATAGCAAGAACATAGTTGCTCAATGAGTTTGCAGAAAAAATGGTGTCGAAAATACTTTTTGCATTTTGTTGTGTTCGTAACATGGTGTCCATTGAAGCTATATATTGGATAATCAATAGCTTTTAAACAATAAATGCTTGGTTGCTTTTATCAATTAGTTTGTATCAAGTTCACTCAGAATTGGCAGCTCCAGCAAGTTTTATTTTTTTTTTGTGTGAAGTTAAAAATGGACACCGTTGCGACCGCAACACATGGATCGTTAATGGTTTTTTTTCTCCACATCTAAGACAGTCACTTGAAGCATACATGTGATTAATTACTTGAAGAATATACAATTAACAAGGAAAAGGAATGCTGTAAAAATGCATGACCAGTCCAGGGTGATAAAGTGACTTTTTTTTGTTTTTCGTTGTGTGTAACATGGACACCAAATTCAAATGCAACATCAATTAATTCTTTTTGTTGCACTCTTTGTGCATCATGTGACTGATATAATGTCAAACAAGGACATAGTCATTCAGATCCCCCGCCAATGGAGATATCAAAGCTGAAGTAAGTTTGATTGTGGAGACTTATGTGTATGAAAAAAAAACCAGGAAAAAGGAAGTTGAGCTAAAGAAAGATGGAGTATAATTCAAGTAGAGCAGAGCTGCAATTGTTGAATCGGGTATACAGCCTTGACATTTATATTAGACTATATACACAAAGATGGGTGGAGTTTTGCAAAGTAACATTTACCATTTACCATGATATTTTTCAGCAATGTTTTCATGGTAACGGAGAAAGTGCAAAAAATGAAAACCTAAAAATAGCAAAAGGTACTACTAGACCATAAAAAGAATGTGTCTATGAAGTTTCGTGGAAATATCTCTGCTGGTTTTAGAGTTATGCTCCGGAAATGAACCTGCTACAAAAATATGATATTTTCAGCAATATTTCTATGGTTACAGAAAAAAGCACAAAAAGTGAAAACCTAAAAATAGCAAAAGGCACTACTAGACCATAAGAACAATGTGTCTATGAAGTTTCATGGAAATATCTCTGCTGGTTTTAGAGTTGTGCTCCGGAAACGATTCTTACACAAAAATCTGCCATTTTCAGCAATGTTTCCATGGTTACAGAAAAAAGTACAAAAAGTGAAAACCTTGAAATAGCAAAAGTCACTACTAGACCATAAGACCAATGTGTGTATGAAGTTTCGTGGAAATAGCTCTTCTGGTTTTAGAGTTATGCTCCGGAAATGAACCTGGTACAAAAATATGATATTTTCAGCAATGTTTCCATGGTTACGGAAAAAAGCAAAAAATGAAAATCTAAAAATAGCAAAAGGCACTACTAGACCATAAGACCAATGTGTGTATGAAGTTTCGTGGAAATATCTCAACTGGTTTTAGAGTTATGCTCCGGAACCCATTTGTATATCCCCCGCCAACTTCGTTGGGCGGGGATAAATAGGTCTTATTGCAATAATTTAATAGTGAAGAATCTACATGGTTGTTCAATGAGAACCTGTAACAAACAAAGAGACAAACTTGTCACCTGTATACAAACAGCTGGGATGGGTAAAAATCATGGGAAAATCGACCTATTTCTAGTTAGGAAGGTGGACTAGCAGTCCAGATATTCAAGGTCAAGAAATCTAGTTGCTGAAAATAGTTCAGCCTGGCTTATCTATTCCTCCACGTAAATATCCAAGATGCAATCAATTCCAAAGGGAAACACGCAGAAAATGCAGATCGTTAAACAGTAAAAGAGGCCCAGAAGGCCTGTATCGCTCACCTGGTTTGTAATGCCAAGTAATGTTCTGAATACAGGTTCATTGTTTCTTTTCTGAAGGAATTTTAATAGGTTCATTGTTTCTTTTCTGAAGGAATTTTAATATTAACCTCTGAATCCCCTATTGGGCCACACCCCTTCCGCCCCCAGGGGGCCAGAGTCAAAATTTATACGAGTTCTGTTCCCCTTCCCCCAAGGATGTTTGTGGCCAAATTTGGTTACAATCCATGCAGAACACTATGACTAGTAGCGATTAAAAGGATTTACCTCTATTTCCCCTATTGGGCCCCGCCCCTCCTGCCCCCGGGGGGTCAGAGCCAAAATTTATACAAGTTCTGTTCCCCTTCCCCAAAGGATGGTGCCCTGCAGGTAGGGCGTTAGAATTGTACCTGCTGCCCCTATTGCATGATCGTAAAAGGCGACTAAATTTAGGATCTTATCTTTTCTATTCTTCCTAACTGACTTTATCCTTCCTAATGCCTCCCTTTGCACCGCCTCACTTTTGGCCTTGAGTTGAGAGTTCGCCCCTGTGAGGAAGGCTCTGGGTTCTGTCCCCTGGCCGAGACACACCAAAGTCTGTAAAAGTGGTAGTTTCTGCTCCTGCTTAGCGCTCAGCAAAAAGGGAGTGGGACGACTGGTTCACCCGTTGTCAGTATAATGTGACCGGGTGGGGCGTGTTGCTTGGTGTCTTCGGCGGCATGCTTCAGTGATATAGCACTATAAAAAGGGCAACAGTTCCACTATGCAAGAAGACACAACATGAATATACCGCAGTCTCCCGAAACACGCACCTCGCACAACATACACGCAACACACCGCATACATGGGAGGCCGTCCTTACATGACCATAGCTGTTAAAAGGACGTTAATAAATCAAACAAACAAACAAACAAACCCAAAGGATGTCTCTGTGGCCATATTTGGTTACATTCCAATCAGAACTCTATGACTAGTAGCGATTTAAAGGATTTACCTCTATTACCCCCGCCCCTCCTGCCCCTGGGGGATCAGAGCCAAAATTTATACAAGTTCTGTTCCCCTTCCCCCAAGGATGTTTGTGCCAAATTTGGTTACAATTCATGTTTAGGTTTGGTTTGTTTAGTTTAACGTCCTATTAACAGCCAGGGTCATGTAAGGACGTGCCAGGTTTGTTGGTGGAGGAAAGCCGGAGTACCCGGAGAAAAACCACCGACAGCGGTCAGTACCTGGCAACTGCCCCACATGGGATTCGAACCCGCATCCCAGAGGTGGAGGGCTTGTGGTAATATGTCGGGACATCTTAACCACGGCCCCTTAGCTCTAGGACAAGTGGAGATTTAAAGGATTTACCTCTATTTCCCCTATTGGGCCCCGCCCCTCCTGCCCCTGGGGGACCAGAGCCAAAATTTATACAAGTTCTGTTCCCCCTCCCCCAAGGATGTTTGTGGTCAAATTTGGTTACAATCCATGCAGAACTCTAGGACAAGGAGCGATTTATAGGATTTACCTCTATTTCCCCTACTGGGCCCCGCCCCTCCTGCCACGGGGGGAACAGAGCCAAAATTTATACAAGTTCTGTTTCCCCTCCCCCAAGGATGTTTGTGGCCAAATTTGGTTACAATCCATGCAGAACTCTATGACTAGTAGCTATTTAAAGGAAATGTGGAAGGAGGACGGACGCCGCACCATGACATAAGCTCACCGGCCCTTCAGGCCAGGTGAGCTAAAAACTGGTGATGAGATTTGGCCGCAAGGTTTTGAACGAAAAGGACAAGAATTGTACCAACATTCAAATAACCCCACCCAATTCAATGCCATACAATATCTGCCTGCGGTAAGAGCATTCCCCACACATCAGTGCGTCCCCCCCGTGCATCAACATAACAAGAGGCCCAGAGGGCCTGTATCGCTCACCTGGTTTGTAATGCCAAATAATTTTCTGAATACAGGTTCATTGTTTCTTTTCTGAAGGAATTTTAATATTAACCTCTAAATCCCCTATTGGGCCCCACCCCTCCTGCCCCCTGGGGGTCAGAGCCAAAATTTATACAAGTTCTGTTCCCCTTCCACAAAGGATGTTTCTGGCCAAATTTGGTTACAATCCATGCAGAACTCTATGAGAAGTAGCGATTTAAAGGATTTACCTCTATTTCCCCTATTGGGCCCCACCTCTCCTACCCCTAGGGGATCAGAGCCAAAATTTATACAAGTTCTGTTCCTCTTTCCCCAAGGATGTTTGTGGCCAAATTTGGTTACAATCCATGCAGAACTCTAGGACAAGTAGCGATTGATAGAATTTACCTCTATTTCCCCTATTGGGCCCCGCCCCTCCTGCCCTCTGAGGGTCAGAGCCAAAATTTATACAAGTTCTGTTCTCCTACCCCCAAGGATGTTTGTGGCCAAATTTAGTTACAATCCATACAAAACTCTAGGAAAATTAAGTAGCAATTTATAGAATTTACCTATAATTCCCCTATTGGGCCCCGCCCCTCCTGCCCCGGGGACCAGAGCCAAAATTTATACAAACTCAGTTTTTATTCTCCCAAGGATATTTCTGGCCAAATTTGGTTACATTCCATGCAGAACTCTATGACTAGTAGCGAATTAAAGGATTTACCTCTATTTCCCCTATTGGGCCCCACCCCTCCAGCCCCGGGGGGGGGGGGGGGGGCAGAACCAAAATTTATACATGTTCTGATCCCATTCCCCCAAGGATGTTTCTGGCCAAATTTGGTTACAATCCATGCAGAACTCTACGACTAGTAGCAATTTATAGGATTGACCTCTATTTCCCCTATTGGGCCCCGCCCCTTCTGCCCCCGGGGGGGTCAGAGCCAAAATTTATACAAGTTCTGTTCCCCTTCCCCAAGGATGTTTGTGGCCAAATTTGGTTACAATCCATGTAGAACTCTATGACAAGTAGCGATTTAAAGGATTTACCTCTATTTCCCCTATTGGGCCCCGCCCCTCCTGCCCCCGGGGGGTCAGAGCCAAAATTTATACAAGTTCTGTTCCCCTTCCCCCAAGGATGTTTGTGGCCAAATTTGGTTACAATCCATGTAGAACTCTATGACAAGTAGCGATTTAAAGGATTTACCTCTATTTCCCCTATTGGGCCCCGCCCCTCCTGCCCCCGGGGGGTCAGAGCCAAAATTTATACAAGTTCTGTTCCCCTTCCCCCAAGGATGTTTGTGGCCAAATTTTGTTACATTCCATTCAGAACTCTATGACAAGTAGCGATTTAAAGGATTTACCTATATTTCCCCTATTGGGCCCCGCCCCTCCTGCCCCCGGGGTGTCAGAGCCAAAATTTATACAAGTTCTGTTCCCCTTCCCCCAAGGATGTTTGTGGCCAAATTTGGTTACAATCCATGTAGAACTATATGACAAGTAGCGATTTAAAGGATTTACCTATATTTCCCCTATTGGGCCCCGCCCCTCCTGCCCCCGGGGTGTCAGAGCCAAAATTTATACAAGTTCTGTTCCCCCTCCCCCAAGGATGTTTGTGGCCAAATTTGGTTACAATCCATGCAGAACTCTATGACTAGTAGCGATTTAAAGGAAATGTTGACGGACAGATGGACGGACGGACGACGGACGACGACGGACGACGGACGCCGCGCCATGACATAAGCTCACCGGCCCTTCGGGCCAGGTGAGCTAAAAATGAAAACCACAAACATACTCAATATCCGGACATTGACAAAAACATGAAACAACATGAGTTTGCTCAAGTAAGCCAGTCACATCAAGCACTGTGGAAACTGTAGTTTCTAACTAGTACTACGTCCTTCATAAGCAGCCTTGCCATGGATACATACATCAGAAAACATGGTTACGCTTCTTGTGGCAAGTTTCAAAATATATACACTAAAATACGTTTTATCGAAATTTCAAATATCCAAATTGTTGAAATCCGTCAAATTAGAGGGTAACTGCAACTTCCTCTGGGATTTTATCACTTATTTGGGTATAATAAGGTTCTGTTCGACATCCTTCTGGATTTATATACCTTGATTTTGCATCACTAATTAGTCCTAGAAGGATGAACTAGTAATATGTGGTAAAGTTATTTAATTGTGATGTATCTTTAGTTTATCATATACACATGAACTAAAGGCAAAGGCTTCACTACCAATCTTATTGAATGACAATGCCCTGAGGTGGTATTTATGTTTGCCTCCTTATGTAAAGGATTCCTATGAAGACCAAAAACAGAATTTCTAACAAGATACGGCCCAGACGAGTCCACTTAGTGGAAAAGAAATGTGGATTTATACCAGTTAAAACAAACTAAAGAAACAGCTGAGGATTACATAACAAAAGTGACAAATCTGGCTAGTGAGGTCGACCTCCCCGAGAAACAACTCAAAACCATTGTTTTGAACAGTCGGAAACCAGAACTTCAACAGTTTGTGTTACAAAAGATGCCTCGAGATATAGAGGAGGTGCGAAAAACGGTTTAACTGTCAGAAGCAACTAACCTGAATCTTCATCAACATCAAGACCAGTTAGTTGCAGCTACAGAAAGGCTCGAGGAAAGGTTTGAAGGCATGACAGTTCAGATCAACGCTGCTCAACGGACACAGGATGTGTTTGTTAAATTTTTTGATTATTTTAACGTCCTATTAACAGTCAGGGACATGTAAGGACGGCATCCCATGTACAAAATTCAGAATCGGATTCTGATCGGAAAAACAGAAATTCCGATTGGAATCCAATCGGATTCTTAAAAATTTACCAAAAATCCGATCGGACACGGATTTTGTGTAAAATCCTATTCTATATCCAGTTGGATTTTAGAGAATTGGAAAAATATTCCGACCGTGACACAGATTTCTGAACTTTGTAATACTGACAGAGTCAGATTTTTCTGACTTAGAGTTTTCACTGACACAGATTTTCTGACTTAGTTTTCACTGACATACAGATTCCAAACTTTAACTTTAAACAGACAAAGATTTTCAAGCTTTGAGTATATATAATCCCACAAATTCACTTAACACTTGAACATATTCATAAAAAACAATTAATTATCTTCTTTTAATTTTAGTTTCATTTAAGATTTTTTATCAGCAGATATTGAAATAAAACACGTGTAATATCATCATACTAATATGAGCAAAGAGGCCAGCAAACATTAATTTTTATGTCATATAAATTAACTTTGAAATCAATAATTCTACACAATATAATTTTTTCTACTATCCAAAGGAGTTTCCAAATCAAATTTGATTCAAACAGCAACTAGTCTATTTGGTATGGTGAAATGTAGTCTTTTTGCAAGGTTCAAGAATATATCCTGTACTATTGTGATCATCAGTACCATCAGTCTCTGGCAATTTTCATAATACATGTAACGGGTATTATAATAAATACATATTCCAATTAAAGCATTCATTTTTTAAGTTCTTCTTATTTAATTATTTAATAGCTATCATAACAGGTAGGTAAATTAGGTAATTTTAAATTTTTCTGTCTTGATATTATATATGTATACTAATTAAGTCCAGATCCCAGGCCAGTGTGTATAACCAATATGTTGCTGAGATCTACATCTCTTATCATGTAGATGGGCCCAGCTGGGCACTGGACTAGGGAGGTCAAGGGATAGGATTCTGAGTCATAAAAATTCATGGGGCCAACCAAAGGGCATAGGTTTATATCTAAACAAGTATGATTTATCTATTAAATCTATTTACTGGAATATATGATAATTATGTTTACAGAATTATAAAAACATGTCTGTAATGTAGTTGTTTTCAATCAAATATGTCAAATGAAAAACAAAATCACTTTTTAATTACTATGGCAGTTAGAATGAAAATCCTTTCTTGTGCCCCAATTTTTCTAACCGGAATCTACATTCTAGCACTTTTGAAAGTGAATGCTGTTGATGGAGGGAGACTATTTTCTTCTCTGTGATTTTGTGTGAAATATATCACTATAAAAGTGTTCTAGGAATGGAACTATCTTGTGCTATTTTGGATTCTATGGTTCAGTAAAAGGTAATATGCAACTACATTAACAGAAGAGCATTTATGGATGTATTAATGAGAAGGAGATGAAGATTTCAGCCATGAGAGCAATATTCATACTGGTGAGTTCTAAATTCATAGAAATATTTGGAGAGTATATATACTATGTAATTATTGTGATACTTGTGGGACACATATTTAGTTAAATGATGAGAATGTTATTGTCATATTGAATATTATTGCCAGTAAAATCCTTCTTGAGATCAATATTGTTGTCATATCAATACAAAGCACAAAAATTAGAATTTATGAAGCATCAGTATATTGTTTGTAACATAAATTGAATCACTATGCTATAATTTACAGCTTGCATCCACTTGAACTATTAAAATATGTCAAATACATGTACAGAGCAGAAATAGTTTGAAACCTCAGTCAAAGAGGTCAATCAATACATATATACAATAATGCATGCTTTTTATCCAGCTTGTTTTCCTAAAACCTAGCTGTGATTTTATTGGATTTCAGTGAATTTATGATACTGATGCAGCTTTATAATTATAACTATAATGTTAATATAAAAGTAAAATTAGGATTAGGATGTTGATAAGAGAAGATCAACTAATTTTTTTAAACTGAATTGAATGGTTTTTTTTTCTGTATTTCAGACAATGTAAAGTGAACAGTTACACCTTGTTACTTCAACAAATTAAACTATCAATGAAAGGAAGGATCAGTTGTACCAGGAAAAAATCTTCAATGCGAAGAGAAGCAAGAATATCATGGACAAATAAAAAAAAACATTGTCTTATTATCTAAAGGACTTAATTATATATATATGTGTATATATATAAAGAGGCATTGAAATATTATAGATATATGAGCTAAAAGCCATAATATGGTTAAAGGACTAAATTGACTTTTTTAACTTCTATATATTAGATAATTATTGAATAAAAAATCCTGCTTACAAACTTTCTAGTTAGTTTTTTTGTTTCATTTTGTTGACTTCCATGGTGTACTAATAAATCCGATTAGATATGTGGCTACAGTAAACTATCATCTGGTTTGCAGAAAATCTGATCAGATTTTCTTTCAAAAATCCAATCGGAATAAAATTCAAAATACGATTGGGTTTTTAGAAAAATCTGATCAGATTTTTTTTCTGAATTCTGGTCGGAATTTTGAGTCGGATTTTATCTGCTGAGATTTTAATACAACTGGATTTTTTTCTGCACGGATTTTGGAAAATCTTACTCTATTCATTTAAATATTACGCCCCTGTTTTCCGATCAGAAAAAAGTTTTCCCGATCGGATTCAGGAAATTATGATCAGATTTTGATATACTGTAAAGAGAAGATATTAATCCGTGCAGATTTTTGAACATTGAAATCCGATCAGATTCCGATTCCAGTCCGACCAGATTATTTCGTACAGGCTCCCATGTATGCAGTGTGTAGCGTGTGTGAAGTGCAAGGTGCGTGTTTTGGGAAACTGTGATATGTTCGTGTTGTGTCTTCTTGTACACTTCATACAAGAACTTCCTGAAGGTATAAACAAATTCTGTCATTGATCACTCAAAATTGGGCATGTTCAAACCGAGAATGTGTGGAATGAATACGTGCTAATAGAAGGTAACAACGGTACAACAGACTTTAAATTAGTGCTGGTGCCGAGACAAAGGTTCTATCTAAAGAGCAGTACAGTCAACTCACAAGAAAACCGTAATTACACCAAACCCGTACAACACTTACTGCATATGGTGGTCATGAGGTCAAATCTATTGGTCTAATAATTACCAAGATAAACGGGAAAGATCTTGAATTCTACATCATTGATGATGCTTCCACACCAATCTTTGATCTTAAAGCATGTGAAACATTGGAACTTGTAAAAAGAAACCCGCCAAAAGTCAACGCCGAAAACGAAAACAAACCACTCACTAAAGAGCTCGATATTTTCACAGGTCTAGGGTGTTTTCCAAGTGAATATAATATAAGCTTAAAGACGGTGCTGACTTTTCAGTTATATCTGAACTGACATAGAACAGTCTTATAACAAGCCAAAATTGGAAAAGTTTGACAACACAGAGCTTCAGAGAGGTTAACAACACAGAGCTTCAGAGACCATGAGGCGAACTAGGATGCCTAGGATGACTTACATACGTTGTGTGTTACAAGAGCAAAACCTATCTGCTGGAGTTTTACATAGTTGGAGGAAAAAACACAAGTAATTTACTTAGTCGTGATGCAACTCTGACAGATTCGACAGGGAAAACGCTGTCTCCAGCTGGTTAAACTGACACTTCATACACAGCGCATACAAAGAGCACTATCGCCTTACCGTCGCACTTGAAAGGCTATGCTGTTTAGAATTATCTTAACCCTTTACCACATGTAAGCGCCTTTGGGCGCCCTTGCACCATCTCAATGTAAGCGCCTCTTGACGCCTCTACGCGATCTCAATGTAAGGGACTCTCGACACCATGCCACGGCTATGTTAAATCTGGAAAAACCCATGATTCAGAGAGCCACCTATGTGGAAATCACCAGTACTATTTTTAGTAGATATAAATACATCGACCAATCAGATTTGTACACGTTGTTCCAACAAAAGTTTTTGTATAAATTTACCTAGAAAAATGTGTGTCACGCGTGTCACGAGTGTAGAAAAGTGTCAAAACATGAGCAAGCATGGCGTTGGTAGTAAAAATATTATGCGATATATTTGACGAAGAAGAGGATGATTTTGAATTTGAGGGCTTTGGTCCCGAAGATATAGAGTCTGACATTGATCTCAACGATGTTTTAGACGATATTTCATCTGATGAATCTGAGAATGAGGAAGATGTACGGCCGGGAGTGCTTACCGCCATTAGGTAATGATCATGACAAATGGTCTCCGGAATTTTCTCCAGTAAATGTGAATGATTTTGTTAGGAAACGGGACCAATAATTCCCGATGATTTAGATGTTGATACTGTTTCTACCATTTTTTCTACCTATTTTTCAACAAGAATCAGTTTACAACCATCGCCAGACACACAAATAATTATGCGCGTTGGCGATTGGAAACCGAAAGTAGGTTCAACCCAAAATGGTCTGACACTAATACGGCCGAAATGAAGGCATTTGTCAGGTTAAATATACTTATGGGTATACAAAACATGCCTGAAACTGACATGTCTTTTAGTTTTTGCGTTTGGAAAATAGCACAAAATTAAAATTTAGGATATCCTCAACAAAGTTGTTATTAACCAAAAATGTCTAAAACAACTTTTTTAATCCTCAAAATTAAGTTTTAAAACATTTACCAAAACATTGCAAATTTTTACAAAAAGTGCCATTGACATAGTGTACACATATTCCAGTGAGCGCAACAATGCAAACGAACATTGTATGTTTGAGCCATCTGTACCAAGTGCTGATGTCAACCAACCTGCATGTGGCAAAGGGTTTATGCTACTAATACATCAAAACGAAAGTGTATGAAATAAACTTTAACTTACCAATGTAGGACGGTATGTGCTTCATCAATGACCATCTAAATTTGTGACTTGAAGAAATCATGTCACTCCATTTCTGAATAGAGAGAATTGATTCTGGCAATGCGAAAAGAACTGGAAATTTTCTGCCAAAACGAGTCCTTCCCAATGTAAGTGGCCCGAAAGTCTCGAGATTCTAAAAGGTCACACTATCTTTCGTTATTGAAACAAGTGGTGAAATAACCAATACTGCGCAATGTGAATCTCCATCATTTTTTTCTGTCCACAATTGTTGAAAGACCTGATAACAGACTCTATACTCCAATCTGTCTTAACCGACAATAAATATCTCTTTCCTTCCAATAAAGCCTCAAAACTTTTCTTTTGAAATTCTTTTAGTTCCGGAATGGCAAACCGTTCCAACACACTTGAAAACTGGAAGGGCGACGCCATCTCTCATTCTAGTAAGTCTTATGTGAATGGTCAAATTATGCCATGGCTGTGCGCAGCTAAACCAATGAAAACACCTCATTAATGATTCAGGGAATTCGATATGAAGGTCATGGCTGCTCCAAGGGGATATTAACATTAGTGTATATATCTCCTGGGTGCTACAGGAGAGGAAAAAACATAGCGGCCAGATCGCGATTTGAACCAGAGACCCCCCCAAATACCAGCCAAGTGCTCTACAGACTGAGCTACCTGGTCACTAATGATCGACCCAGTCCAATCCTGCTACACTCCTCCATCTTTTCTGGAAGTCTTCGCCCTCAAAGACATACAAGAATCTTAAGACATACAAGACCCTTCCAAACACCACCGCTGTGGGTAATTTCTGTAAAAGGAGAGGAGAAAATGCAGCCAGACTGGGATTTGAACCTGTGTCTCTCCGAACACTATCCGAGTGCTCTACCGACTGAGCTACCTGGTCACAGATAATTGTTCCAGTTCAATCCCGCAACACTCCTCCCTCCTTTCTGGAAGTCTTTGCCCTCGAAGACCCTTCCAAACACAACCACCATGGGTTATTTAGTTGGGCGCCAATTCTGTAACAGGAGAGGAAAAAATGTAGTGGCCAGACCAGGATTTGAACCCGGGACCCTCCCAACACTAGCCGAGTGCTCTATCGATTGAGCTACCTGTTAACTTATTTTCTCTGAACTCTGAAGAAGCTCCTCGATCTTTTGCCCCAGCCGCTGCCCCAGTCCCTTCATCCAACTCATCTCCTGGACTCCAATCTCCCACAGTTCCCACAGTACTACGTACTCCGTTAATCCACTAACTCTATCTGTTACTCGTGGCGCTGATGGTACACCTGTAGCAGCGGCCGTCAAGTAGTGTACATGCTGTTCTGACCCCGTGACTTTTGGTGACTTACTCCTATGTACAAGATTTTCACCTAGTTTCATCTGCGATCGCTCGCGACTTTTTGCGTTCTGACAAGCACATGCTCTTGTTCTATAATCTCTAGCCAGACGGTTTGATAATTAAAAAATAACATACCATTGATTGTTTCTCTTCTTGATTGAGTCATTGATTATCAATTTATGATAGACGTTTGTTTCTTAGATTTTATAAGATCAATTCTTACTAATGCATACTGAATCCGTGCTTTATGTGAACGCTTTTTTTTAGATTACAAATTGCTACTTGCAAAATTTTGACAGTGAATTTCTGGGGACGAAATAGTTCGAAAAAGCTGTCACTTATTTTGGTTTACGTAGTCATCTCGCCCAAAGAACACAACAAAGCTAATTCTATATGTATACTGGGACGAAATATCGTTTTCAATTGATGTGACAAGTGTAGAAAATGTATCTTATATTAAGACCACGTGGTATAAAGGTCATCTGGACGTGACCCACTACGGGATATTGTCAGATCCTTTACTTAACGGAGTGGTTATAAGGATCTGTATTTTTTAATCAGATTGTTATTTTGAAGAATTAAAATATTCCATTTGCAGCTTCACATAAAAGAATAAAATGATTATTCCACCAACATCTACTAAACCTATAACTTTCTCTTAAATGTTAATTGAAACAAGAAATAAATGTGATGCTTACTTAACAAATCATCCAACTTATTAACAATGACCTTGACTTTACCTTTTGTCTGGAAGTTAATATTTGGACGCCAAAACACTTCTCTGGATCCAACGAATCACACTATCAGCACACTGGGATGGAATACTATCGAGTCCGAAGTGTCTCAGATACACGATGAATTGGGGCGAGATGTCTCATTGCGTCACCGAGCCGCTCGCAACTGATGGAGATGGGTTGCCGGAAACGTGGGTACGCATCCGGTACCCTATCAGGTCGATCTCTGGGTCGTTGATTAAACATAACATGCCAGCATTTGCCTTGGCATCTACGGTTTCTTTCTCCGCAGCAAGAACTTCCAGGTTGATTGCTACGGATTCATTGCTACTAGGCCGTTGATGATGTAAAAGTACCAGTTTTCGTCACACGTGCGAGGAATTTCCCACACGTGTACGAACACACCGTCACTGTGTAAGGTCAACCCAGGTTCGGGGGCCCAAGGTTCTGTCCGGGCTTAATTTGTTAGCTTTACCAAAAAGGATACCAATGGATGACAGAAAGACTAAAGGCAATGCAAATGTGTATGGACACCTATATCTTATCAGACATTAAATGTAACTGAGGTTTTGACAGGATAATATAATAACTGACTACAATGCTCGCCTACCTTCACCGCAATAGCCCCTACTCCGGATCCAGTCGACACACACCCTATAACACGTAGCCCCAATCTACCGATAACAATAATTGTGAGTTAATGAACCATCCTCCAGCTTCATCCCCTACTCCCTAAACACGCACGCTAATACACATAACGAGTTAGACTTATCAATGAATCCATAACCAACACGACATGGGGTAATACACTACAACTGGAAGAAGGGGAGGGGGTCATAAAGACTTCCACCTTAATAAAAATATCAAAGTCCCACAACGGGAAACCTAATGGACACAGCCAAATGGAAGGCATTTTGAGAGGAGGAGGTGAAAGTCACAGCTAAATGGAAGCCATAGACTCGACTAGAACTGGCTGGAGCAGGCCTTTTTATACCCCTACCCAGGGAAGCCCAACTCCTACGCTAAAAGGTACATACAATTATCCAATCACCAAGGGTTTTACTCCCTAACTTTGGTTAACCCTAAATTGAGATGCCCGTATGAGGGACAGCTTCCTGTTCAGGTATCTATACTGTAAATATATATTTCTAATTCTAAAATATGGATATATTCTAATATCTAAAATCTAATTCTTTTACAATGACTTTATACAGCATGATGAGGCGGTGTTCTCGTCGTCTCTCTGCAAGTGGAGCGAGATGTAATTTCTACATCAAGGCAGTTACGCTCGATTTTCTGCTAGGTATAAGCTTAGTCATTAAAGAGTTGCACGCCGTTGGGCTGCTTCTATATTGTCAACATCCTTTTGTACAGAAGGGTCCCATACAGCATCGCTATATTCGATTTCGATTACCGATCTAACTACAGCTGTATAAGCGGACGTTTTTAAACTCTGTCGGCGGTATGTTTATAGCACTAAAAAAAGGGCAACAGTAATGAGTTCCACTATACAAGAAGACATGACATGAATAAACCGCAGTCTCCCAAAACACGCACCTCGCACAACATACACGCAACACACAGCATACATGGGAGGCCATCCTTACATGACCATAGCTGTTGTATGATAATGATAGAACGTTAATCAAACAAACAAAAGGGAGTGGGACGACTGGTTCGCACGTTGTCAGTATAATGTGACCGGCTCTGACCGAGTGGGGTGTGTTGGTTGGTGTCTTTGACGGTATGCTTCAGTGATGTAGCACACATACAACACGAACCAATCTGACTAAAATACAGATCCTTATAACCACTACGTTCAATAGAGGATCTGACAATATCCAATAAGGGGTCATGTTTGGACGACCTTTTTACCAGGTGTTCTTCAGATCAAATTCATTGACTAAACATTGGTATGTCAATTGATAACATTATTTCGGACCAGTATACATAAAAATTTAGATTTAGATTTAGATAAAAATTTAGGTGAGATGACTGTATAAAGGAAAATAATTCTGGCAGCAAACTTATTCGTCCCGAGTCAAGATTCTGGCAGCAGCAATGTGATTGGCCATTTCCAAAGGTCAACAGAACGTGACCCCTAATTGGACTTTGTCACATTCTCTTATCAATGTAGTGATAAAAAGGATGGGTATTTGAATCAGATTGCAACACGAACATAACACAGTCTCCCAAAACACGCAGCTCGCACTTTACACACTACACACTGCACACATGAGAGGCCGTCCTTACATGACCCTGGCTGTTAATAGGACGTTTAAATAATCAAATGTTGTAAATAAAAGCACGCTTTGAATTCCTGATTCAGTTCGTCAGTTTATTTTTTCGGTATATAAAAAATTTCTTGCCCCTGTGACAGTATGATATGAAGGTTTATTTACCCTAAGATGCGCACATCCGATAGTCAACTAGTTGTGTTTCGGGTTCATTGTCCTCGAACCAAACGAAACATATGTAGCGTGACTAGAATTGTGAGATTGTCATATTTACCCTCAGTAACAATACGTGTTACGACAATTCTAGCGAGTTGTATCTTATCTATGCGATGTCGAGTTTACCTATATCACAGTCGTTAAGTGATGTTACTTGCCGTTTTAGGCATTGTAAATCTTGCAAACTTCTGCTTCGACTGTAGTGTTGCACATGTCCGTGGTTAGGAATCACATTTCTGGTTTGGTTATTTTGGCCAGCCAATCAGCGTAGCGAAGGATGCCCACGCGTGAATTCTTGGCATCGGGGCATTGTAGTATCATAGGCAGTTGCGCCCCTGTAGTCGATGAGGTAAGTCGTGTTCGATCTCAGAACCGATAACCTAGGGTCTACACAACTCAGCCCCTATCTTCCCTTGGAAATGGCTTCGGTGTATTTAGTGTGATGTCATAGTAAGACTATTAATAGAACAGGGATTTTACAGCTTTTCTATTCGGTTTATTTACATTAGCAACTCTGTCAAGGTCGTAGACTTGCGGTAGTTCCAGGTAGTGTGGTACAACGATAGAGTAGTAGAAATAGTGATAGTATTAATTTGTTGTGGGATACTACTATAAAGAAAATAGTATTTATCTGTGATAAGTGAGTTAATGTGGAATTATACTATTGAGATCTATTCTACTGTAGCTATAATATGTATAATAACTGTTAGATATTGTACTGTGTGTTATCTGTAATCTCCTGGTTGTTGATATGGCCATGTAAAAATAATAATAATGCTGAAACTTGATTTACTGAGTTTGTCAATTCTGTCACTGAGTGGTTGAACTTAAATATCTATAGCCTTGCTACCAAAGGCGTAATAGTGACCGGATGGGGTGTGTTGCTTGGTGACTTCGGCGGCATGCTTCAGTGATATAGCACTATAAAAGGGCAACAGTTCCACTATACAAGAAGGCACAACATGAATATACAGCAGTCTCCCAAAACACACACCTCACACAACATACACGCAACACACCGCATACATGGGAGGCCGTCCTTACATGACCATAGCTGTTAATAGGACGTTAATTAATCAAACAAACAAACAAACAAACCTCGCTACCAGAGGTTGTACCCATAGAAACCTTGTTACCAAAGGTGTAAGTTGTACCTTGCTACCAGTGGTTTGAACCTTGTTACCAAAGGTTATAGAGCACCTCGCCTACCAGAGGGGTACAATATTTAAGTAGACTTGAGCTCGTTACACATACAAAGTTCCTATGTCTTGTCGTATTCTGAACGAGTGAATCTGTTCGATATCACCAGCTACCGCTGGGAGAGGGAATTTCTGATCGATTATTAGGAATATCACCACACTCTATAACTCTCGTGAGATGTATGTTGGTAGCGTTGTCAATTGATTATAGGTTCGACTATAAAATCCTGGCCACATCTGCCTGTGTTCACCGAGACACAGTTACATGTTGACAAGTTATAGGAAATTGTCGTAGTACTTGTATCAAACATATCGAAGAACTCCGGTTTGGCCAAAGTTTGGCTACTCTGGTCGTCCAGAATATGCTTTCTACACAGAATATGGCAAATCATATTATGATATCTATAATGAATCAGAATTATATGAATCATATCATAAACAATACAATCATAACATACAGTGTTCTCCCCTGGATTTCTTCACTGCGCTATGGTAATTTGTCAACTGCACACAGAGACATGGCGCAGTGCAACTCGGCACAAATTAACTGTTTTGTATTGCAGCTAATTGATGTATATAGTGTTACCAAAAATAATGAACATCAAATCAAAGATTATTACTCAATTTTACAAACGTACCCCAGTTTTCCGCCCGACCATGACAGAGGCACCATCTGATCACATGCCAATCAATTTGTTTAAGGGCAATTCATTCGCTCAAAAGTATCTCCAATCCAGCCATGATTGTAAATGCTTTGCCGTCAGGAAGGTGAACCAATCCAAGAAATACTGTTCTCACCTAAAAATCAAATAATATAAATCATAAAGAGGAATAATTATCAAAGAGAAACTGAAATATTATTTTATTCAATAGATTAACTAGAGAGAAAATATTTATATTTAATAGATGAACTAAGAGCATTTCCTCATATATCATATGACAATTGTTTTTTTGTTGTTGTTTTAGTTTACCTTCATTGATAGTCATGAATCTGATCATTCCATTCATCTGTTTTTATACAGCTATGTCTGTTGTTTCATAGGCGTTAGAATTGTACCTGCTGCCCCTATTGCATGATCGTAAAAGGCGACTAAATTTAGGATCTTATCTTTTCTATTCTTCCTAACTGACTTTATCTTTCCTAATGCCTCCCTTGGCACCGCCTCATTTTTGGCCTTGAGTTGAGCGTTCGCCCCTGTGAGGAAGGCTCTGGGTTCTGTCCCCTGGCCCAGACACACCAAAGTCTATAAAAGTGGTAGTTTCTGCTCCTGCTTAGCGCTCAGCAAAAAGGGAGTGGGACGACTGGTTCGCCCGTTGTCAGTATAATGTGACCAGGTGGGGTGTGTTGCTTGGTGTCTTCGGCGGCATGCTCCAGTGATATAGCACTATAAAAAGGGCAAAAGTTCCATCTATACAAGAAGACACAACATGAATATACCGCAGTCTCCCGAAACACGCACCTCGCCAACATACACACAACCACCGCATACATGGGAGGCCGTCCTTACATGACCATAGCTGTTAATAGGACGTTAATTAATCAAACAAACAAACAAACAAATCATCAATCAAGATTGAAAAGTACAGACTATCCCTGATCATGGTAAAGATACGTTTTCTTATTTAGGCACTTGTACAATCCAACATCTCCTGCATGATCCTGTGACTTCTGTAATTTACATTGTCACCTTTCATCAGCATGTTGAGGTAGTCACATCCCATAATCTTGACTAAATCCAACAGGAAACCGTAATGTGTGGTGTGTGCAATTTATTCTTTTGCCAACCAGAACAAACACTTAAAGGTTCCAACTAAAGCTCCATATCCAAAGAATTATGCTTAACCACAGCAGCCTCGATACCTTGACCTCGTTCTGCGAGTCTTGAGTTGGCCTCTGAGTCTACAGCATCAATATGGTTGCTAGACCGTGCATGTCGCTTCAAACTCTCTTTTACTATATATGTGCCAGAAGTATTTTATCCATGTGTCTCCTCCATTCTTGGACCGTGCAGAGACTGCACAACATACCTAAAAATGCAAAATGTGCAAAATTATGATGGACACATCATTCGATTACTATTTGACATTACAATTTTTTTGTAAATAAATACTAACAATAGTAAGTTCCGAACAAGCAAATGAACGTATGGAGTAAATACGAATCCTTAGTTATTATATATTTCTGATGTAATAAGCAGAAAAACAATTATTACTCATATATAAAAAGAATTAAAAAACATTTTTTTCTTATATTGAGTCTAGTGGGCGATATAGACATGACGTAACGTCTCCCAAAACATGCACCTTGCACAACATACACGCAACACACTGCATACATGGGAGGCCGTCCTTACATGACCATAGCTGTTAATAGGACGTAAATTAATCAAACAAACAAACAAATAATCTAATGACCACTGCTTATTATTATTGTAATAAAAATACAAAGTGGACGTACCTTGCTAATCTTCGTGATGATAAGCCATGGAAATTGTTTATTCTATTTGTATCAACACACGATTTACGGATTTTACTTGGAGTTTTGTTGACAGGACTATCGTTAGTGTCGACTGTTTCGGTTTCCATCACGAGTTGTGACTTTCCTAACCAATTGGTTAGGGTTGCACTAACAGAAATTATCTTTCGTTATTTTGGTGTCGACATGTCGCAAGCGAATGTAATAATGAGTGAAAAAATCACCGTTGTGCTGCTGTCTATACCCGTATATACTTGTGATGACATCGATTAGAAAACTAGTTTATTGGTAATTGCAATACAAATGTCGAAAGTCGCGAGCGATAGCCATTGACGCCGAAGACACCAAGCAACACACCCCACCCGGTCCTGCTTAGCGTTCAGCATACAGGGATTGGGACGACTGGTTCGCCCGTTGTCAGTATAATGTGACCGGGTTGGGTGTGTTAATGTGACCGGGTTGGGTGTGTTGCTTGGTGTCTTCGGCGGCATGCTTCAGTGATATAGCACTATAAAAGGGCAAGAGTTCCACTATACAAGAAGACACAACGCGAACATACCAGTCTCCCAGTAAGCCCTTTTTATAGTGCTATATCACTGAAGCATGCCGCCGAAGACACAAAGCAACACACCCCACCCGGTCACATTATACTGACAACGGGCGAACCAGGCGGTTCTGTCCCCTGGCCGAGACACACCAAAGTCTTTAAAAGTGGTAGTTTCTGCTCCTGCTTAGCGCTCAGCATACAGGGAGTTGGACGACTGTTTCGCCCATTGTCAGTATAATGTGATCGGGTGGGGTGTGTTGCTTGGTGTCTTCAAGGCATGCTTCAGTGATATAGCACTATAAAAAGGGCAACAGTTCCACTATACAAGAAGACACAACACGAGCATACCACAGTCTCCAAAAACACGCACCTCGCACAACATACACGCTACACACCGCATACATGGGAGGCCGTCCTTACATGACCATAGATGTTAATAGGACGTTAATTAACCAAACAAACAAACAAACAAGCTTCCTTCAATCATATACATTTGCATATGAATGGCATTGGCATTCCATCCTGAAATAATATCCAACATGGTATGATTGCTCTGTGTGCTTGATTGATTAACGTCCTATTGTAGGGACTGCAGAAATCCCCTTTTGGGCACAAGATTATAGAGGGGTAAATATTTCGGAGGCTGCAGTTGGGTATTTAGGGTTGACGAGTTTCAAATGTTTAATTTGTGGGTTTAACACACTTAGAGATGTTATTATTAAGATTCCTTGTTATATGAATAGGGTCCAGATTGTGTGTTGGCTTTGTACTTGACTCATCGAGTTAATAAATCTTTTCAGCTGCCTTAAATGCACCAGTGTTCAAGTCCGTGAGAAGCTTGTCTACCTCCAGACCATTGAGCTGAGCGTTTGCCCCTGTGTGGAAGGCTCTGGGTTCTGTCCCCTGGCCGAGACACACCAAAGTCTATAAAAGTGGTAGTTTCTGCTCCTGCTTGGTGTTCAGCATACAGGGAGTGGGACGACTGGTTCGCCCGTTGTCAGTATAATGTGACCGGGTGGAGTGTGTTGCTTGGTGTCTTCGGCGGCAAGCTTCAGTGATATAGCACTATACAAAGGGCAACAGTTCCACTATACAAGAAGACAACACGAGCATACCGCAGTTTCCCAGATTACGCACCTCGCACTTCACACACGCTACACACTGCATACATGGGAGGCCGTCCTTACATGACCCTGGCTGTTAATAGGGCGTTAATCAAACAAACAAACCAAAATTATCTTCTATTTACATAATATTTAACAGGAAATACCTACCTATGGAACATTACAATAATGATTATTTCTAATTTATTTCAAAAGCAATGGAACTTTCTCTATCCTTTCTAAAATTTGGTCCAAGTTGGTTTTCCGTCCCGCAGTCTTTAAATGTGACACAATATCTCCCTCGTCCTTTCCACTGATCACCACTTCTCTCAGGGCCTGGTACATCCAGTACCTGCTTCAGGCAAGTACTTTCTGATTTCCATATGGACGACCTCCTTCGCTTCCTCTCAACATGAAGAAGTTGTTACTGTCCAGCAGCACTTCGAGGGAGGTAACCTCCGAGAAGCTGGCCAGCAGCTGTCTCCCAAACTAAAAGGAGGTGATCCCAATCCATTTCTCTCCATTCCTTCGGAGGCCATCTTAGTCCTGAAGCCAGCTCCACCTCTTCCTTCTGGACTGTGGTCCAGTCCCGCAGTGCAGTAGGAAACAAAGGCATTCCTCCTCTGCGTAGCATGGCCTCAGCCTGCACTGCGAAACTGTCCTTAGCCGTCTCATCTCCTTCTCCAAAGCAAGTTGGGAGGGATAGTTCCAGGGCCTGCTGGTTCCTGCTCTGTTTCATCCCTACTCCTAACTCGCTTGGAAGGGTGGCTACTTCAATATCGTCTGTCTTCTCCTCCGGAGGAGGGTTGCTGAATGTAATTGTGGTCTCTCTCAATTCCTCTTCTTCTACCATCTCCTCAGAAAAGGTAAATGATCCAAACTAGCATCAGCCTCTGAGGAGATGGAGGAGGGGAAAGTCCACAAGCACATCTAAACTCCTTGGAGGCTCAAAAAACACTTCATGAGCAGGCGTGCGGAGAGGGTAACAACTTCCCATAGGTGGAACGTCGTACAGTTCCTGCCCCTTCTCCGTCACGACCTGCTCCGGAACCACTGTGTCGCTCTTGCTTGGTACTACTGTCACCACTGTAAGTGGATATGGACGAAATCTGTTCATGGACAACTTCCAGCTTGCTGGTGGCAGTGGTGGGATTTACTACGACCGAACAGCCGTGTCTAGACGATTCCTTCTGCAACATAGTGCGGGAATCTATCGATTAAAATACATGTTTTACAATAAAATGTATCTCTATAATATAAGTAAAAACTTTCCTATTACATTTATAGACAAGTATAAACTATAAAATACTGAAAGCGAACTTTACGCTTTGGAAGTAGTTATCTCACGACGCTACATTGCTCGCCATGTTGAGAGTGGGAACCGGATGGACTAAGATGAACAAACCATGAGTTCAGACGTTTATTACCCGCAAGTAATAAAACTGTCAATGCAAAAATGATCTATACACAATATGCAAACAAGTTCTAAATATTTCGATATGATTACAATTTTACCTTGTATAAGTAGTGTAATTGATCTATGAACTTAGAAGTTTTACACAATATGGTAACAAGTTCTAAAATTATGATATGATTACAATTTTACCTTGTATAAGTTGACTGTAACGAAGTCCGTAAACCAGTAGCAGTGTTGTAATGGCGACTGGGCAAAACTAATTTAAAGACCCAGTAGACAAGAAAAATCATTATAAATCAAAAAATGAATAGATTTACACAATTCCGTGTTCTACAGCTAGAACAATAATTGTACTAACATCATAATTAATATTGGCGTGTAATTATCGCTATTTATCATTAAAATAGTTGAATAAATCCAGCCGAATACAGAGGTAAACAGAAATCGTCTGTTTACAAGGTCTCTCAATCTTGTCATAAGATCACACTCACACAGTTTTCAATACCAATTTATCATGCTCAATACATAAGTTACACAAATTTATCATAATCTGCATGTAAATCTTTGTAGTTACATAAAATCTACATATACTTCTACATCTTGTCTTACCATATACATCATATAAATTTTTTGATTTACCATATACTTCATGACATGATGCACCTTATATATTGTTTCTGAATGCTAGCAAATTTTCACCAGAAAAAATAGAGGGTAATTACAAGAACCATATTTGCAACTTTGGGCTGCTAATCAATCATGTTTCAAATTAAAGGCACACAACCTATAACCAGTATTGATTGCTAGCCCCAAATGGAAATTAAATCTTTTCCAATGACTCACGTTTTAGCAAAAAAAGCTATATCTAACATTTGGAGTTAGATATCTCTTATTATCTGGTATGTTGCAGCAATACTTTATTTTATTGGAAAAGAAGTAAAAAGACAGAAAAAATCAATTATCAAATAAATATTCTCATCTGAAGTTTGAAAATTCAAATATATAAGGGACTAATAAGGTAGCATATCCATTACTTTAATTCGATGTTACACATTTGTAACTGTAAATAGAGATTGAACAGTGTTTTGATTGCGTTAAAGGTGGTATGAACGCAATGGGATACAGACATATTCAATGTAGCGTTACAATCTTTATATTTACATAAATAAGTCTACTTTTACGTCAAATTTAAAACGATGATGGTTGCTAAGTTTGGTAACTACGGCAGTCAGGATGACCGAAGATCTAGTTCCGATTGTTGAATGTTATAGCTGCAGTTTGATTTGAAATCTAACAATGAAACCTTTAATTATTTTTAATTTATGTTTTTTCCATCTGATAATGTATCAATAATGTCCATTTCGAATAAAAATTGAGATAACCGAGGCGGAACGACTACCAGTATCGTTGTCAGGGTAGTAATGCAGTCCGAAGTGGAGCGAGCCGCCATTTTTTATTTTCAACCAAGGAAAGTGACTGTGAAATAGCCTGTTGATCAAATGATATAACTGTTGAGCTGCTGAATGTTTGTAATGTATGTATCGGTCTGCGATATAGACTAAATTCTTCATAGTCACGACTTTTATTTTATTGTACGGATGATAGACAAGTGTTTGCATATGCTATATATCATCAGTACCTATCACTACAAGTTTTATTTAGAGGATGAAACAAACTAAACCATTAACAAAGTTTTAGGAATAATGTCATATTTAAGAATTTATCAAATCAAAGTATAACTTCCAATGGAAATGATCTTTATCACAATACCGAGATTTGTAGTTTTGAGCAATTTGAATTTTACATACATGGATAACAATATAACATACCTTCACAAAATTGCCAGTGACTGTGACAATATATTTGATTGGCATAGTTTTCACTTTGGCTATTTTCTTTCTTGTAGAAGGTGGCTGTATTAGGAACACTGCCTGTTGTATAATGTCTTCTGGCACTTCTATTGGGCTGCAGGTCATCAGCTTGGATAATTTTGTTAAAATGATCTTGTTAATTTTAACTAAGTTCCTAAATAGGAGACATATCCCTTCTGCCATTAACTTGTGGCGCTTCTGATCGCTGAGTGTGGCCATGATGGAATCGGTTGTGAAGGCCACACTAAAATTTAAAATCGCCATCTATTCCCCATTTGTGAAGTTGGCCCAATGACCAACTTTGGCGACTTTCACCCTGACCGTACAGTCAGGGTAGGGTCCAGCACGTCCAGAGTTGGTTTTCCTGAGATCCTTTATTGTTCTTGAGCCATTCTGAAAAAAATTGAAAATTTATTCAAATATTACAATTATATGCTAGTACTAGATTCAGATGTTACAAAGTGAAGTGTCCAAGCAATTACAATTTTTCGAAAAAGAAAAATGTGTATGATGCTGTATACCTTTACTATTGATGTAAATAAGATTTGATCATAATAATGGATAATTTATAATATTATTTCATATAAGCCTCCATTGTATCTTATATTTCATTTTATTCCATATTTTATTTGATTTTTAATGCCCAAAATATTAATACAGATATCTTTTCTGTTTTATATTGATTAATAGTACTGTATTAAGTATTTTTTGTATTGAACCTCTGTACTTATAGAGTTATCTTCCTTACAATACTGCATGCGTTGGAGACAGAGCACTCGATTTTCTATCCCAATGTCTTGATAAGAAATATAAATCACTGTTTAAGCGTAAATTGATAATTTATGTATTATAATCATTGTAATGGAAATTTTGATGCATAAAACATGTGTTTGCTTGCCCAAGGACGTAGTAACAAATCCTTGGTACACTGTCAAAAGATCGTGGCCATTTCCCTTAAAAATTCGTTCTAGTAGGCATATGGAAGCTATGATATCTATTTACAATAAGCTAGGTGACTATCGTGTATCACATTAAGTCAGATATATGTTTTGGTTTTGTTATCGCAAGGATACATACTGCGGAAGTTAGGATTTTGTTTACTTCATCTCGTATTTCAGCTGAAGAAATAAAAACGATCGATATGATTGAACAGCTACCGTAATGTAAACATTGACTATAACGGTTACAACATTACTGTAGATATTTAATTTTGGAAAAATATTGCAGTATTTATTCAGTAATGATCAGCAAAAACTTAATCTTTCACTAGGCCTAGTATAGCCGCTAGCTTTTTGTAAAACTGAAAAACTGCCGCCGCGCATGCGTCAAGTAGAACGAATACTGGCGATATAAAAACATGAAGATGATCTGATTGATCATGCTAACAATCAAGTTTATTTTTGTTTGTTTGAATAAATAACGTCCTTTTAACAGCTAAGGACGAACTCCCATGTATGCGATGTGTTGCGTGTATGTTGTGCGAGGTGCGTGTTTTGGGAGACTGCGGTATATTCATGTTGTGTCTTCTTGTGTAGTGGAACTGTTGCCCTTTTTATAGTGCTATATCACTGAAGCATAAGCAAATACAATACTAGATCTAGCACTACGTATACTAGAATACTACTAGTATACTACGCTTGTACTAGACACTGGCCTGCTCACTGTTAAATGTAGTCTAATAATCAATATAATAACATATAACATTGGGGGATAATATAACATGATGACCCTTGCTGTTGATAGGACGCAAAACTAAATAAACCAAATCAATTAAAGTATGTGTAGAAAATGTGAAGCATGTGAGAACCGGTAATCACTGACAGTTCTTGACCTCTTTGCAATACACAATGTTACAATACATAGTGTAAAAGTTATCTCCCGTAGTTACGGAGATTGCCGATAGGATTAACAAGGTATAGTGTTCCGGTTATCATGAGAACCTGAATGATTTTATAATGGAAGGTGTATACACACCTCCATAAAAACCATTAGCAGATATGACTAAGTTTTTGCTTAAGAAGGATCTCATTCTGTCAAGGATTTCGAAATATGATGACAATCCGAGTTTGTACCTCACCTGGAAACTCACCTTCAAGAACATTATGCAGGAGTTGAGTGCTACGCCGGTTGAGGAGCTTGATATGCTTATACGTCATCTTGGGAACGAGTCATCAAAACAAGCATGTATGATTAGAAGGTGCAATGCTGATGATCCTACAACTGCATTGAAATTGGTGTGGGAACGACTAGAAGAACGCTTCGGTGCACCTGAGCTGATTGAGAGCTCCCTCAGACGTCAAATCGCTCAGTTTCCAAAGATCAACAGCCACGATGTGAAGAAACTCTATGATCTTGTAGATTTAGCAGATGAAATTTCTTCAGTAAAGCGTCAACATCGGTATGCCTCTCTAATTGGATATTTTGATTCTCCGTCAGGGATCAATCCTCTCGTGGTCAAACTGCCTACCGCTCTTCAGGATAGGTTGACCACAGCAGCAACAAAGTTCAAAAAGCATGAAACATCAGTGTATCCACCATTTACGATTTTCATCAGTTTCTTGAAGGACATAGCTAAAATGAAAAACGATCCAAGTTTCAACTACAGTGTTGACCATGAAAAATCCTCAGGGAATCATTCACGTAATTCGCAGACTTCAGCAGGAGTTTCTGTTAGAAAAACTGAAACTGTGCCTTTAGTGACACATGATTCGAGTGAAACTAGTGAACCGCCTAGGTGCCCTGTCCACCACACAAGACACTCTTTGAATGAATGTGACTAATTTCGATATAGGCCAATCAAATACAGAATCATGACTCAGGGCATGTGTTTCAAATGTTGCGGACCTACGAAACATCGGGCGAAACGGTGTACTAACCATGTCAAATGTTGTGTTTGTGGTGGTCCATACCCTGGCGCTCTGCATGAAGATTGCTGCAACCAAGAGAAGAAGGGCATGGTCACTCACGAAGGGGAGCAACACACGGAAAAGGTATCGTCTTAATGTACACAAATATGTGGAGCACCTGGTGGAACTAGCAAGTCAAGTGCCACAATTTTTCCAGTTAGGATCTACCTCAAAGATTCTAAACAGCATTCGAGAACCGTCTATGCGCTTATTGACGATCTAAGCAACCATTCGCTAGCATCACCATAATTTTTCGTTACCTTTGGACAAAACTCGCCAGATTACCAATATACTTTGGTGTCGTGTTCAGGGACTATCGCCATGTCCGGACGAAGAGTTTCAGGGTTTCAAGTTGAGTCTTTGGATGGAGAATGTTGCTTTACGCTCCCAACTCTTATTGAGTGTAGAGTTGCCCAACAATAGAGAGGAAATTCCGTCTCGTCGAGGTGCCGAACACTTCAATCATCTTGCCGACATCAAGGATCGAATTTCTGATCTGATGTAAGACTTTCAAATTGAAATCTTGATCGGCAGAGACCTCATAGATGTCCACATAGCCAGGACCAACGCAAAGGGGCAAGTGGTATGCCCTATACTCAGAAGCTTCCCTATGGTGGCTAATCATTGGTATGGTATGTCTGAATGCCTAACACCTACCCAACAAAATAACTGTTAACAAGACCTACATTTTGCATAATGGGCGTTCTTTGATCTTACAACCTTGTGAAAACAAACTGTCGGTGAAGAATAACATTTTGGCTAAAACTGAACAAGATGAAAAACCTGCCCATTTCATAGAGGACACTATTTTCTTTGATCTTATGGATGAGGATTTCAGACGGAACTCGGATGGTTATTGGGAAGCTCCTCTACCTTTCCGTCCTCAGTGGCCCAGCAGGTAGGGCGTTAGAATTGTACCTGCTGCCCCTATTGCATGATCGTAAAAGGCGACTAAATTTAGGATCTTATCTTTTCTATTCTTCCTACCTGACTTTATCCTTCCTAAAGCCTCTCTTGGCACCGCCTCACTTTTGGCCTCGAGTTGAGCATTCGCCCCTGTGAGGAAGGCTCTGGGTTCTGTCCCCTGGCCGAGACACACCAAAGTCTGTAAAAGTGGTAGTTTCTGCTCCTGCTTAGCGCTCAGCAAAAAGGGAGTGGGACGACTGGTTCGCCCGTTGTCAGTATAATGTGACCGGGTGGGGTGTGTTGCTTGGTGTCTTCGGCGGCATGCTTCAGTGATATAGCACTATAAAAAGGGCAAAAGTTCCACTATACAAGAAGACACAACATGAATATACCGCAGTCTCCCGAAACACGCACCTCGCACAACATACACGCAACACACCGCGTGCATGGGAGGCCGTCCTTACATGACCTTAGCTGTTAATAGGACGTTAAGAAATCAAACAAACAAACAAATCCGTCCTCAGAGGCAGCCACTGCCAAACAACAGATCACAGGCTTCTCAACCGGGCATTGTCTCTTGATCGCAGCTTAAGGCGCAACCCAACCAAAAAAGATCATGATTCTGCTTTTATGGACAAGATTTGTCAGAATGGGCATGCTGAGGAAGCACCACCTATACCTGATACTGTAGAACGATGGTATCTCCCAATGTTCTGTGTATACCACCCAAAGAAGAAAGACTCTATTCGTATGGTGTTTGACTCCTCCGCAAAGTTTAATGGTATATCGCTCAACGAAGCTCTGCTGAAAGGTCCAGATATCACAAACAACTTGCAGAGTATTTTATTGCACTTTCGCCGAGAACGAGTTGCGGTGACGGGATACATTGAACAACTGTTCCACAATTTCAAAGTGAGGATAAATCATTGAGACAATCTACGATTTCTTTGGCACCCAGAGAACAATTTGGACCTATAGGAGTATAGGAAGACCCACATCGAAGAACACCGCATTGAAAAGGCAATCATCTGTTCAGACTCTCTTTCGGTTCTTCAGGCTTTGAAATCAAGATGTCCTAGAAATACTCTAATCCAAAATCTTTTAATCCGAACATTTCAATTATCTTCTAAAACTCAAATTACTTATCTCTGGATTCCCAGTCATGTGGGTATAAAGGGGAATGAACAGGCTGATAAAGCAGCTAAGACTGCTCTTCGCCTAGCACAAACAAACAGATTTGAAACTACCATACACCGACATCAAACCTTCAATTCAGTCAGCCATCAAACACCATTGGCAACAAAGGTGGTCTACCGAAACAAACAATAAACTGTTTAAAATTCAACCTACACTTAATCCTAAACTGTCCAGTCGGAGAGACCGCAGAGAGGAAGTTGTTCTCTCTCGGCTCCGAACTGGACACACATATTTTACACATTCCTATCTATTGAGAGGGGAGGATCCTCCAACATGTCATGCATGTGATTCTCCTCTCACAGTGGAGCATATCTTAGTGCACTGTATTGATTTTAAGCACATACGAGATAAGCACTACGATGTCTCCGACATGTACACTTTGTTTCATGCCGTGAGACATAATAGTATTTTTAATTATCTCAAAGAAATTGGTATTTTAGATAAAATATGAACGTTTTTCTCATCATATCATCGTATCAACTCAACATTTCATCGTTTCATCAACATTTTGCATGAGTTTTCTCGTGTGTTTTAGCCAAAACTATTTTATCACATGCAAACCTTTTTTTTATCAAATAAACGTTTACAATCTGTGTTTTAATCCTTACTTGCCTTTTCTTACCCTGATCTTTTATCCTGATATTAATGCCTGACTTGTAGTTTGGCCCTAAATGACCTTAGTTGTCGATGGGCCGTAAAACTCAAACAAACAAACAAACAAAGTATAGGAAGACAGTCCATGTATTTGGAAACCGACCTTCCCCAGCCGTTGTAACACACGAACTTCGTCGTTCAGTTGCTCACTCAGGCTCCGATGTCATTGACTTTGTGACCAGAGACATTTACGTGGATGATGGATGCTAAGTTGTCTCACAGAAGATGCTGCTGTCGACCTGATGCAGAGAACCCAGTTGGCTTTCAAAGAGGGCGGACAGCTTAGACTTCACAAGATAACCTCAAACTCTTAAGTCAGTACTGTCAAAGTTCCCAGTTACGATCTTGCCAAAGACCTCAATGATTTCAATGTTGGTGAAAATGACTTGCCTATTCAGAGAAGTTTCGGTCAGTCTTGGGACATAAATATAGATGCTTTCACTTCTTCCAAGCGGAAGCCCTTCATCCGCAGAGGGGTCCTATCAACCATCAATAGTTTGTTTGACCCTCTTGTATTTGGGTCACCCTTTACTGTTCAGGGGAAGCTACTCCTAAGACAAATGATCTCAACTCCACACAAGGTTGTTTGGGACGACCCTCTTGAAGATTCGTTTTGCCAACCTGGTCTTCTTGGATCGAATCTATCCGCTACTTAGAGAACATTAACATTCCTCGATTGTGCTGCAAGTTTTCACTTATTGAGGCTACTCATAGAGAAGTACACATCTTTACCGACGCTTCCAAGGATGCTATAGCTGCCGTGGCTTTCTTGAAGGTATGGTAAGATAATGAGAATAGCGACATTGGTTTCCTCATGGGAAAAGCCAATGTGGCGCCAACAAATGGACACAATGTCTCGGCTGGAGTTATGCGAGGCTGTACTTGGTATAGGGATTGCTTAAATCATTAAGAAACAGCTGAACTTCGTACAAAGACATTTCTGGTTCTACATCGACAGTCAAGTTATACTCGGCTACATAACCAACGAGGCAAGACGCTTTTATGTTTATGTAAACCGGGTGAGTCGAATTCGAACATTTAGCAAGCCTGACCACTGGCAGCATGTTGCTGCAGACCAAAACTTGACTTGGGTACTCGAGCGTTCTCTGCCCAAGGGGTCTCTGAAAGTATGTGGCTACGGGGACCAGCATTCCGAAGGGAAGACAAACAAGGGATTCTAAGAGACCAATCAAGAATTCTGCAATTCTCTCTATTGAGGATTAAGAAGTTAGACCGGTTGTTGACGTGAACAAGGTGGATATCGACCGTAAACCTATCGACCCTCTCATGTTGATAGGTATTCGCAGTGGTCTAAGCTGGTTAGGAGTATAGCCCTTTTATGCCATATTGTCCAATCTTTGAGAAACCCTTGTGAGTATTCACATAGGCGATGACATCAATTTCAAAGATCCTTAGACCTTGATTCTTTGAGGCGGCAGATGCTGTACTTTTGAAAGGGACACAATGCGAAGCATTTAATGAGGAGATTAATGCACTTCAGCAAGGTAAACATAATCCTAGGAGCAGTAGCATCACTGCATTAGCACCTTTCCTTGATTCAGACGGTTTGCTTTGTGTTGGTGGAAGGATTGCAGCGGCGAAGAAATTTGTCGACCTTGAGGTTCCTCCTTTGATCATTCCAAAGAAGTCCCATATCGCCACACTATTGGTCAGGCATTGTCATGAAAGTATATATCACCAAGGGTGTTGCATCACCGAAGGAAAGATAAGTTCTTCAGGATTCTGGATAATTGGAGCCAAGCGACTGATAGGCTCAACCATCCATCACTGTGTCACGTGTAGACGACTACGGGGTTCATTCTGCAGCCAAAATATTTTTCTTTCATGAAATTTTCATGGGCAATTTCATGGCCATGCACACAGAAGTGTATATAATATATGCGATAGTGTATATAATATATGCGATATCAAAAGATATAGCTATGCCTGATGCCTATTTACACACTCGGTGAACAGAGCAGGACACGAGGCATCCGATTATGTATTCTATATAGATTATGGGTAGCACAGTTACTATGCCGACCAGTAAGCTTAAACTTAATAGTATAAATTAATTATATCTATATTATGTTCATGCTCTAGTATCTCACACCAAAGTCTATAAAAGTGGAAGTTTCTGCTCCTGCTTGGCGCTCAGCATACAGGGAGTGGGACGACTGGTTCGCCCGTTGTCAGTTTAATGTGGCCGGGTGAGGTGTGTTGCTTGGTGTCTTCGGCGGCATGCTTCATTGATATAGCACTATAAAAAGGGCGACAGTTCCACTATACAAGAAGACACAACATGTATATACCGCAGTCTCCCAAAAACACACACCCAGCACAACATACATACATTACACCGCATACATGGGAGGCCGTCCTTATATGACCATAGCTGTTAATAGGACGTAAATTAATAAAAAAAAAAACAAACAAAGCTCTAGTAACTGCTTTGTTTACAATTTTGGTGTATAATGAAACACAGTTACTACTATTAGTACCAATACCTACTACTAGTATCAATATGAAACTAGCCAGATGATATACAAAAGACAAATTAGATGCTCTCGCTGTCATCATCAGTATCAAGCTGCAGAATATCCTGTTCTGGTATCTGGCAGCTCTTGTTGATGTCTTAACAGATAAGATGTATCCAGGACTCAGCTAATTTAGGGCCGGGGTGTACACCATCTCTGTACAGAGAAAAGTTGATCCTATAAAATGGTGTGGTTTTTTTTTTACACTTTTCCCATCTTTACTTTTCCTTGTAAGGTTGTTGATTTTAACTGACGACTGCAAGTTTATCATTCAGTTCGCTTTTGTGGTTATTTAGGTCAACTTGTCGTCGAAGCTCAGCATTATCTGTTTTGTCGCTTTCTTTTGGAACTGCTTTACAGTCATTCTATATTTGAATGGAGATGTACGGACAATCAACGAATTTGATAACAGCCCTGGGCTGTTTGTTGACAAAGTCAAAGGTGATATTGTACTGTCGCACAATTTCGTTGACTGTTGAATCGTCTTTACTAAGTACAGATAATTGTTTACCGTTCTTAACTGCTAGGTCACATGTGCCACCACAAAAGTAGATTAACACATAACCATTCTTCTCAACAGCCGGTCTCTTTCCTTCTTAGGATGTCCACTAATCTTGCAGTGTTCGCTCCAGCCTCACACAAGTTTGTCAGAGGGAAATTATCGACACCGCAATTCGACAAGCTGAACCCTTTGCTATCAGTCAGAATGATTTGAGCGCGCACGGTTCTAGATGGAGGTGATTCATTGTCAAGGCGTGCCTTCTGAAGGAATTTGTCTAGCTTATTATCACTCATGTATGTTGATGTTCCACCAAGCTAGTCTATTGGTTTATTTAAAATTTGTTGAATAATGAAATATTTCATGATACAGCCGTATGTTACTAAAGCATGATGATGTTTACTAACTGTTATAATTCAGTATATCAACAACTGTTCAACCCGCGCCAACTCAGACTAACTTATTTTCCACATCTCCAAGTACATTAATTATAAACACTGTTCAACAATGGGGTCAAGTTACAGGTTACGATAGCGAGTTCAGACAAGTTCATATATAAATCTTACTTGACAGGCTCCACATAACTAGTTACGTGATATAAAACATACATGATTATCCACCAATATGACTTACGTATTATATTACAAGGCCTACTCAGACTAGCCTATTTACCACATCTCCACGTACACTAAACACTGTTAAGCAATTGGGTAAAGTTATGAGTTACGAGTGGTGTATCCAGTACAAGGACAAATATATAAGTGTAATTGGCAGGTTCCACATAATTAACCCTTTAACTCCATCGCTGTTAATAGGACGTTAATTAATCAAACAAACAAACCAAACTACGCATTTCTAGGTAGAGGAGGTAAGGTGTAAACTAATTTTACCAACCGGACAAAGGAAACAAGATGGCGGCTTACGTATGCTCACATTATTGTCTTACGAAAAGGCCAAAAATAGTGGCCTGAAGTTTAAAAGATTAAAGAAATAAGATAATTAACTATACAATCTGAACTTAATTCACATTTTGATGGGTTTTTGGAGGTTGGATGGGCAATACTTAGTTAGTTATCGAATGGATTTGACGAGAGCTCGCTGGAGTACGTCTGTTCTTCTTGATTGCACAACCGGAAGTCAAGGGAAGCATACCATTGGATCTTTTCCTTCCAGCGACTCTAAAATAAGTGCTAAGGACAACTTTAATTAGACCCAAATCCTTTGATGATTGAAATCCAAGTAGGGATATTTATGTAGATTTAGTCACCAAAAAAACTCCAACTGATAAGGCATTGTCAATGCAGTATTTACCTTTGATAATTCGATATCCGGTTTAACCTTTTTGACAGTTTTGTGAGGTATGATGTTGGCTTGAGATCCAGTATCTACTTTGAACTTTACCGGTGTATCGATTAGTTTTAGACTAACTGAAAGTTCATCGGGTTTTACTTCTGAAGACTCCACGTGTACAGCACCAATAAATAAATCTTTCATGGGCAAATGCTCAGATACTGTTTGAACTTGTGCGATTTCCTTTGACCGACACATTTTCTGGTAGTGATTAAGTTTGAGACGCCTTAAACATTTTTGTTCCCATAGGCTGGACACTGTCCCCGTTGGTGTTTTATACCACACGTGTACTGTGTTTTGGCTAACGCGAGATCATTGTCATGCAAAAAACAATCTGATTAAAATACAGATCCTTATAACCACTCAGTCCTCATATCAAACGTAGTGATAATAAGGATCTGTATTTTAATCAGATTGTGCAACAAACGTTCTTTTACTTTGTCCGAGGCGACACCACAAACTATTCTGTCTCCCAACATTTCCTCCTCTAATGCGCCAAATTTACTCAGCTATTGTCCTTATCTCTATTAGGTACATATCTATTGTTTCTGATTTTTTTCTGTACTTAGGTAAAACACTTTTATGTTTTCAGCGGTGCACAGTACAAACTGAACTTTTCAAACAATGGTTCAAACGCGTTACTTCCTCGATATTCCATCTTGCAAGTAGGCCATTTCATCACTAGAGTTACTTTATTGTCAATAGTATACAGTTTCTTGTTGTTACATGAAAGCTGAATGCAGCAAAGATAAGGGTCTACCTCAAATACTGCCGATATGAATCGTAAGAATCCTGTTTTTAGAATTTTTACTCCATCATCTGATTGCCTGTTATCATCATCATCATCATCATCTGATATCTCCAAAAGATCAGCGTCATTGCTGAGGACCTGAATAAACAACGATGAACAGACTGAATAAGTGAAAGACTTTGACAAAAGCACATACAGACATAATATAATAGTAATACACCGAAAACATATTACCTTTTCTTCAACATAGATGGTTCAAACCTATGATTAAACAGTTTCAAAATAGAACCCATGGCTTTCTTAGTACTTGAAGACCTCATTTTTAAAGGTTATACTTAATTTGTAAACATGACATTAGCGTTTGGGTGACGCAGTCCCTGATTCTGTATAGAGTCAAGCATCTGTAGATAGGAGCTGTGAGCCGATCCATAGACAATAGAGCCATAGTCAAGTTTTGATCTAATAAGTGCCCGATAGATACGTAGAAGCATTTCACGTGTTTCACACATTGTGTTGCTTGGTGTCTTTGGCGGCATGCTTCAGTGATATAGCACTATAAAAAGGACAACAGTTCCACTATTCAAGACACAACATGAATATACTGCAGTCTCCTAAAACACGCACCTCGCACAATATGCAAGCAACACACCGCATACATGGGAGGCCGTCCTTACATGACCATACCTGTTAATAGGACGTTGATTAAACTTTTGTTTATTTGATTAATAAATCAAACAAAAAGTAAACAAAACAAACATGGCCGAGAGAGAGTGTTGGTTTTCAGCAAACAGTGAGTAATGCAATGTTATATAATTGTTTTAGTATATGATACACATTAGATTTCACAGATTATAAATGTGTCCTGTCGATGGTTACATAGTTTATACAAAACTTCAAATTAAAAAAAATATGTATTAATCAAGAAATAGTGAAATGCATGTACGTGGGGCAACATAATGTGACCGGGTGGGGTGCTACACATTGCATACATGGGAGGTCGTTCTTACATAACCATAGCTGTTAAAAGGATGTTAAAATAATCAAACAAACAAAAAGATCACATCGCACAAACACATGTTCTCGCCATACTCAATCTACTTTGTTTTAATTATAGTATTCATCAGTTAAACGACATGAAACCTTCTCCAGATTTTTTTTATCTCTATCAAAGATTATAAATACATTTTAAGAGATAGTTAATGACATGGAGCAAGAACGTCTTTTTTTTAGATCTGATTGTAGCTCTTGTGGACAGGGATTTGTTTGTTTGTTTGATAAATTTACGTCCTATTAACAGCTATGGTCATGTAAGGACAGCCTCCCATGTATGCGGTGTGTTGCGTGTATGTTGTGCGGGGTGCGTGTTTTGGGAGACTGCGGTATGTTCGTGTTGTTTCTTCTTGTATAGTGGAACTGTTGCCCTTTTAATAGTGCTATATCACTGAAGCATGCCGCCGAAGACACCAAGCAACACACCCCACCCGGTCACATTATACTGACAACGAGCAAACCAGTCGTCCCACTCCCTGTATACTGAGCGCTAAGCAGGAACAGAAACTACCACTTTTATAGACTTTGGTGTGTCTCGGCCAGGGGACAGAACCCAGAGCCTTCCTCACAGGGGCGAATGCTCAACTCAAGGCCAGAAGTGAGGCGGTGCCAAGGGAGGCATTAGGAAAGATAAAGTCAGTTAGAAAGAAGAGAAAATGGTTAGTGTTTGAGCTGGTCAGTTGGGTTGGAGACCCAAGTTCACAGCCTTCACAGCCACCCGAAAGCAACAATTCAGCACCTTCCTGGGGTAAAAGCTCAAAGTGCCATGATATGCCGGCTGAACTAGAGAGAAAATGCGTGGATGTCTGCCACAAAATTGCATTTCACAGAGACATGTAAGATATTCCCTATCAATTGTTCTATTTGTTAATAGAATTACTGTAATCTTACAATGATTGATGGATTAATTATTTTAACATCCTATTAACAGCCAGGGCCATGTAAGGATGGCCTCCCGTGAATGTGGCGTGTATGTTGTGCAAGGTGAGTTTTTGGGAGACTACATCATTCTAACGTATGTACATGTATTGTCTTAAACAAATTTGACAGGAATTATATGTATCAAATCACCATGAAGATTTTGTGAACAATCATTGAATATGCACAAAAAATGTCCATAGGTTAATTATTGTTATCTTACAGGAACATGTCTATGATTAAAAAAGTAATGACAACATTATTTTACAAGAGTTCAACACATAAGTTTTGGATCCGTTGGTACCCGCTCTTGAATTATTTTGTTTGTTTCATTAATTAACGTCCTATTAACAGCTATGGTCATGTAAAGACGGCCTCCCATGTATGCTGTGTGTTGCGTGTTTTGGGGAGACTACATCATTCTAACGTATGTACATGTATTGTCTTAAATGCTGTTTATAACAAATTTGACAGGAACTATATTATCAAACCACCATGAAGATTTTGTCTACAAATTTTGTGAACAGTCATTGAATATGCAAAAAAAACTTTTCATAGGTGAATTACATGAACATGTCTATGATTAAAAAGTAATGACAACATTATTTTTACAGGAGTTCAACAAATTAGTTTTGGATCTGTTGGTACTCGCTCTTGAACAAAGGTACAATAACAAGATGTATGGCAGATACCGGCAGCGGGTCGAAAACTACAATAAAACAATGAGGCACTCAATGTACAGAAATTTTGTGTTGTGGCGTCATGGTCGATTAACAGCTGGCGACAGAGCATGCAATTCCAAGTTGCTGTGCGTGGCTAGTCCGAGATAAATACTCATTGAGAAGAACAGGTGATAGAATCAAGCCAGAACATCTAGATCTATTGCCAAATGTAAAACGGCTGGGCCATCTCTTTAAAAGAATATTACAGAGTGAAAAGGTACACACTTTATTTAGACCAAGAAGCACACCAGACCCCTGCATTACAATTTCCATTGGGATATCCATTTATCGTCTGTCCATTCATTTTACAAGAGTCAAGCCCTTGGAAATCCTTAGACTGTGTACTCAAGCAACTATCATTAGGAAAATCAAGTTTGATTGTTTGTTTGATTGTTTTTATTGTCCTATTAACAGCCAGGGTGATGTAAGGACGGCCTTTCATGTATGCAGCGTGTGTGAAGTGTGACGTGCATGTTTTGGGAGATTGCAGCATGTTCTTGTTGTGTCCTCTTGTATAGTGGAACTATTGCCCTTTTTATAGTGCTACAACTCTATTCCTAATTCCCCAAGGGTGGTTCTGGCCAAATTTGGTTTCAATGCATGCAGAACTCTGACTAGTACCGATTTAAAGGATTTACCTGTATTTCCCCAATTTGACTCCTCCCCTCCTGCCCACGAAGGATTAGAGCCAAAATTTATTCAAGTTCTATTCCTTTTTCCCCAATGATGTTTCTGGCCACCTTCGGGCCAGGTGAGCTAAAATGAAATTTGACAAGAGGCGACTTGACAATCTCCTGCGACTACAAACAACACAAAATAGGAACTTAGGAAACAAGGTCGAGGAGGTAAAATCGTCAACTTGTGGAGACTATCCAAAATGATATACAGAAAGCACTAACTGTTATCCAGGGCTTAACAAGTGGAGAAGCAATTCAACCACAGCTCCTTTGTTCAATATGTGGAATCATCCAACAAACGACAGTGGAGTTAGAGCGTGTTGTCCCAACCGAGCAAAAATAATGTGTGCTAGGCCAGTTCAGTGTATAATTAGTGTTTGTATAGTTGGGTTATTCTGAAGGAGCCTAAAGATTCGCCACATTGGTGAATGTTTGAGAACAAAAGTTCATGTTTGCAAAAGTTATCACTATAAGTGTTGTTTCAAAATAAAGTCATGTCCATGCGATATATCAATGCATATTTGAAGTTCACTTTTGTTTGTTTGATTTATTAACGTCCTATTAACAGCTATGGTCATGTAAGGACGGCCTCCCATGTATGCGGTGTGTTGCGTGTATGTTGTGCGAGGTGAGTGTACTGGGAGACTGCGGTATGTTCGTGTTGTGTCTTCTTGTATAGTGGAACTGTTGCCCTTTTTATAGTGCTATATCACTGAAGCATGCCGCCGACGACATCAAGCAACACACCCCACCCGGTGACACAGTTGGCAAAGCCAAGTACGTAAGCAAGTTTGACCTGTTGAAAGGATATTGGCAGGTGCCATTAACAGAAAGAGCTAAAGAAGTTTCAGTTAGGAAGAAGAGAAAAGATAAGATCCTAAATTTAGGGGCAGCAGGTACAATTCTAACGCCCTACCTGCAGGGCCATATAATGTGCAGTAATGAAAATGTTTGTGACATGAGAAGTTATATATATATAGCGACTCATTTTTGATATTGAACTAGGATTTACCGTTACGATTGCGATTAACAGGTACAAGTGGGATTTACGTTTTCTGTTTCTCTTACGCAAGGCTGGGTAATTTAAAAAAATATTTATTAGAAACGTAGCAAGTTTACACGAAACATGTGTTTAGCACTGTTTAATGTCACTTTGTTAATTTGTAGAAGAACATCGCTGACAGGTAGATGTCACTAAATCACGGCGAAATCTATTAAACGGTATAAGACAGTGACTTCCGGTGTAGTATGGTATTTTGTCCCCCATGGTAGAATGACCCCGGGGTCAAAATACCATTATGGTGAAATGACCCCCCCCCCCCTTCTAAAAGTTACTGTAACACTTGTAAACATGATATTTTTTTCTCATTTATGATAAACTTCAAATTGGGATTAAGTTAGACCTATGGCTAGCATGTGGAAGGCATTTTTAGGTCACCTGAGACGAACCCCCCCCCCTTCTAAAAGTTACTGTAACACTTGTAAACATGATATTTTTTTCTCATTTATGATAATCTTCAAATTGGGATTAAGTTAGACCTATGGCTAGCATGTGGAAGGCATTTTTAGGTCACCTGAGACGAAGTCTCAAGTGACCTATTCTAATCGCCTTTTGTCCGTCGTCGTGCGTCGTCCGTCGTATGTCCGTAAACAATTTACATTTTCGACTTCTTCTCCAAAACTGCTGAAGCAATTTCAATGAAATTTTGCACAAACCTTCTAAGGCATTAGGCCAATCAAAATTGTGAATTATATGGTCCCCACCCCCCAGGGGGCTGTGGGAGGGGCCAAAAGGGGTAAAATTGAGTAAAATTTCAAAAATCTTCTTCTCTACTCACAGATGTGGTAGAATCAAATACTCTTCATAGATAGAAAGGTCTTAAGGTCCTTTACAAAAATTGTGAATTATATGACCCTGGGGTCTCTAGTTTCCCCCTGGGGAGGGGGTTAAGTTTACTATACTTTATATTGAGAAACACTTTTTTGCGCATTATTTGGTCATTTGTTATAGGAAATGAGTCAAATGTTGTCAGAATTATCAGTATGAGATGGCCATTTAATCATATTAACAAATTTTCTATGACTGACCCCCAGGGGCCTTAGGGGCGGGGTCAAAAAGGCTAAAACTTCAAAAATCTTCTTCTGAAATTCTGGAAATGGTAGAATCAAATACTTTTCATAAATAGAAAGGTCTTAAGGTCCTTTACAAAAATTGAGCATTATATGACCCTGGGGTCTCACGTTTCCCCCTGGGGAGGGGGTCAAGTTTACTATAGTTTATATAGGGAAAACACATTTATGAGCATTTTTTGCTCAATTTTCATTGGAAACGAGTCAAACTTGGTTAGAATTATTAGCCGAAGATAACATTTTAATATCATATCCACATTGGCCCTGCCGACTCCCTAGGGGTAGAGGGGCGGAGCTAAAAAAAGGGTCAAATAGGCTAAAACTTCAAAAATCTTCTAAAATTCTGGATAGAGTAGAATCAAATAATTATAGATGGAAAGGTCTTAAGGTGTTTTATAAAAACTGTGAGTTATATGACCTTGGGGTCTTACGTTACCCCCTGGGGAGGGGTCAAGTTTACTTTAGTTTATATAGGAAAAAACATATTTGTGAACATTATTTGCCCAATTTTCGTAGGAAATTAGTCAAACTTGATTAGAATTATTAGCCTAAGATATAGCATTTTAACATCCATATCCGTCCTCGATGACCCCCTGGGGGAACCAAATGGGCAGGACCAAACAGGGTCAAATAGATTAAAATTTCAAAAAATACCTCTAAGTTCACAGGTTTGATGGAAGCAAATACTCTTCATAGTCTAAAAAGGTCAAATTTATAAATCACTGACCAACTTCAAGGCCCAGCAATAGAGCAGTGTTTTTATGTCTTTCATTTGTTTTATTATTTGTTTCATTATATATTCTTACTCAGGTGACCGTTAAGGCCCATGGGCCTCTTGTTTTTATTTAGAGTCTTGGAACCGTTGCCCTTTTTATAGTGCTATATAACTGAAGCATACCGCCTAAGAAACCAAATGTAGTGTTGCGGAGAGAGTTCGACAAGGTAATTGGTTATACCGGAAGAACGTCACAGAACTGCCTCGTGCCAGCTAAAGGTCGACCCCGAATCACATGTGATCGTCCTCTTCCTACACAGAATTCAGCGCACCCAGACGTGTTTGAAGATACCTCCAGGCTTTCAGTTGGAGATAGTTTCCTCTACTCAGTGTACCAGCCCAAGGAGGAGGAGTCCCAGGAAGTCCATTAGGAGCCAGTCGTCGTCTGATTGTCGCACCAGCTCCAGTAAACATGCTTCATCTCCTCAGAGAAGTGCTCGGAGTTAGGCAAAGGTTCCCTCAGTGTCTACTCGTAGATGAAGCCCAGGTAAACGACCCCATAGCCAGTCGTCTGGACCTGTAGCTAAGAGGTCAACTCTCACTGTCGACGAATCTCCATCTTATTCTAGTAGAACCATATCTTCTGCCTCAGGTTCTGCACCGAAAAATCGTATACGAGACCAAGACGTTGTTGTTTTTTTGTGTTTTTGATTAATTTACGTCCTATTAACAGCCATGGTCATGTAAGGACGGCCTCCCATGTATGATGCGTGTTGTGCGAGGTGCGTGTTTTGGGAGACTGCGGTATATTCATGTAGTGTCTTCTTGTATAGTGGAACTGTTGCCCTTTTTATCGTGCTATATCACTGAAGCATGCCGCCGAAGACACCAAGCAACATACCCCACTCGGTCACATTTGGATCCCTGATTGCCCTGCAGATGTGAGTTACGCCAAACCCCACAACTTTATGTGTCATTTGCCTGGGATTTTTTACGAACGTCTACCTCCTGCTTTGATCACAGTTCTCAGAGGACGGAAGGAAGCTTTGTTGCAGGCCGCTGTTTGGCTACTTAGAAGAGCTGTGTCAGACCTTGATGACCTGGTTGAATACGTCTGCATGCAACATCTGCTGGAGTCTTTGTTTGTTTGATTAATTAACGTCCTATTAACAGCTATGGTCATGTAAGGACGGCCTCCCATGTATGCGGTGTGTTGCGTGTATGTTGTGCGAGGTGCGTGTTTCGGGAGACTGCGGTATATTTATGTTGTGTCTTCTTGTATAGTGGAACTTTTGCCCTTTTTATATTGCTATATCACTGAAGCATGCCGCCGAAGACACCAAGCAACACACCCCACCCGGTCACATTATACTGACAACAGGCGAACCAGTCGTCCCACTCCCTTTTTGCTGAGCGCTAAGCAGGAGCAGAAACTACCACTTTTACAGACTTTGGTGTGTCTCGGCCAGGGGACAGAACCCAGAGCCTTCCTCACAGGGGCGAACGCTCAACTCAGGGCCAAAAGTGAGGCGGTGCCAAGGGAGGCATTAGGAAGGATAAAGTCAGTTAGGAAGAATAGAAAAGATAAGATCCTAAATTTAGTCGCCTTTTACGATCATGCAATAGGGGCAGCAGGTACAATTCTAACGCCCTACCTGCAGGGCAGCTGCTGGAGTCGGAGAAGGTTAGTGTCCCAGACAGTAAGATAGTGGCTATGAGGGCATTTTGTGGCTATTTGAGTACACTGGGTCCTGACATTTTTACTATGGACCCAGTTAACTCTATAGCCGTCCTCATCCATTGGAAGGTTGTTCTGCTGATAGCTGCCAGGATACCTGCTACCGAGTGAGACTTTTGAAGAAGCCTATACCCTATTCCTGAGGAGGTAGGAATTCGGACACCTAGAGCATTCGATGCTCACTTCCATTTTGACCGGACCCTCAAGGCCATGGGACTACCACTGAACACTACCTGTATATATATCTACGTTCGAGGCTGTGTTGGATGGCACCCCGATGGATAAGGGCAAGGATTTAGTCGTAGCTGGGACATGTGCATCATACTTTGACCCTAAGACTTATCCTACCTGGGAAAGTCTATCGACCCTACCAACGGACATGGCTATTGCAGTAGGCGTTCACCCGAAGAAGAGGTACACCGGCTCCGGGTTGGACAAGGTTATTAGAAAGCAAAAGGAACTCTTTAGGTTACGTAGAGTTGTAGTATCACCAGATGGTCATGCTGGAGAAGATACTACCCCTCGTGGAACCCCGTCATCTTGTGGTTTTACTCTGCAGGGGATTGGCTGGAGACAGTGGAAAGGAAGCTTACCTCCTTCTTTTACACTTTGTTAAGAAGACAGTGCCTGAAGATCAACAAATATATCTCGGTCACACCAAATCATCCAGAGGCGGAGGACATATCAAAACTCCAAAATACTTAGGGATTACCTCACTTCTAAATAGTTTTCAAGTAATCAACTATTATAATTGAACTATCGGCCATGCTCGCCTGTAAGGAATGTTGTAAACAATACGCCAATCACAGGAATTTGATGAGGCACGTAAATGTAGTGCACTGGGATGATATTACTTTTAAGATGTGCCCCATTGCCAATTGTAAGAATGTGTTTATGCAAACCGATCAGTTAACGGGACACCTCAAGAATAAGCATAATCTGCTTCGTGAGGAGGCCAGAAACACTGCTAGGAATTTGTCGTGGGTAAAGAACACATGGGAGGAATTTTCTCACTTAAGAAAAGAAGAACAGCGACTCTTAGGAAAAGTGGTGTTAAAGGCGAAAGAGACACTAACTTTTCGCAGGTACCTGCCTATAGCGCCGCTGACACTGCCGAGCCCCTGCTGGCGTCAGTGGACTTCCTAGGGGACGACTGGAAAAATGTATCCGTGGGCCCCCTGTCCTTGGACAACCTAATTGAAACTATACAGGTTGAGGAGCAAGATTTGGATAAATTTATCACGGAACTCCAGGAGGCGTGTGGGAGTACATTACATACCCTTTCGATCAGACTTTCTCCGGCTTAACAGTTAGGACCCCACAAAACTCAACAGGGAATCACCATCCTTATCTTATGTAGAGATATCATCTAACTCGCCCTCGAGTTTGGAGGCTCCAGAGGACAGCGTCATTTATGAAAGCGATAATGAGGAACCTGAGGTAATTTCGCGGGAGGTCAGTGCTGTGACCATTTCGCTCATTACTGTTCAAAAAACATTATCGAACGGAAATATGGTGGAGGAAAGGAGACAGTGTTTTTCTTCAACAAATGGTCCCTCTGTAGAACGAGTTGATTGGATGACATTCTTTAGTCAAATTAGAGACAAAATTAAAGGAAATGTGAATGACCTCTTCACACGGAAGGCAGATGAGGACAATAACTAAGTTTTTAGGATGTTTTTGGTAAGAATAGAACACGGACATGGTTTGGACGTTACCCTTTTCCTTTAGGCAAAATTCGGATTAGTTTTACTTATGTTTTTTTTTTGTACATGTAAATATGTATGGAGCATTTCTCGTGTATAAGTGCTATATTTAGTTTTCTTGTAATTTAAACAATCATTTCCTTAAGTTCTTTTACTGAACGATGGAAGTTCAGTTTTACCAAGAGGGGGGTAGTGTAGCGTATTTCATATAGTACATGTAGTGTAGCGTAGTCTATAGCGTTAATATTATCCACCCGTTAGATGTAGTTTGAGTGTAAGTAGCTCTTATACTGGTCTAAATGCCCAATGTTGTAGTGGGCATGGCATCGATGGTTTATTTGGGACATGGCATGCTCCATAATATGAAATGGGCAAACGACTATAACTGCCCAATATGTAATATGGGCGAATAGAGCTTTGCCCAATTGTGCGCCCAGTCATCGACTTAGGAGGCCCATATCTGCCACAATAGTTAGGTGGGTAAAACACGGATATATAAGGCAGCGATTATCGTTTAGTGTGACGCGTGCCCCGAAACGATATATATATACACCGTGACGGCACGTAAAACTCTTCACCTCGTTTAGTGCGGGCGTGTCCCGAAACGTTATATATAGCGTGACGGCACATAAAACTCTTCACTTTGTGTAGTGCGGGTCTGGCGCGAGTCTGTGATAGAGTGGAGTTGTATGAAAGGTGTGCGAGAGATCGGGCCTGAGCGTGTTGTCACCTTTGTACATTATTCTTTTGGGATTTATTAATACAGTGTTGAAACATATTCACTGGTGTTGTTCACTTACTCAACTGGTAACGTCTACTTACGACGCCCACAAAATTTAGTGACGTAAACGCTACCTCAGGCGGCTCGCAGGAGAACGCTTGGAACATATACCTCACATATCGAATCCTTTGTGTTCTCACGTTCCGTGCTCTCCACGTGTCGACGCCTCGCCATTGTCGAGGAGGGAAGCCCGGTGGATTATATTTTATATCGACCTCCGAATTGGAGAGGGCGACCATGCCGGCCGCCGGAGAATGACGTCGCAGATCCTAACTGTAGTCACACGATTACGACATTGTTTACGTTGTCTTTGTCAAAAGTGCCATTCTCACGGGCAGACTACCATGTCTTAAGAAGACGAAAAAAGTTCGATTTTTGGACAATTTGAAAAGATTAATGCAACTCTACGGCGATAGAGGAGTCACAAACCAAAATTAACGACCGAATGAAGGAATTTGAGGTGTCAGAGAGTGACAGGAGAAGAAAAGAATATGAGTCACGCTTTTTTCGCGGTGACGATTTCCACCACGAGGGTGCGGTCGGTCCCACTCCAATGTTTAGTGCAGCCGATATTCAATGAGAATTTGAGAACATTCGTGATTCATTAGCGAAAAATAAGCTTCCAAATGATGTTTGTTTGTTTGATTAATTAACGTCCTATTAACAGCTATGGTCATGTAAGGACGGCCTCCCATGTATGCGGTGTGTTGTGTGTATGTTGTGCGAGGTGCCTGTTTCGGGAGACTGCGGTATAATCATGTAGTGTCTTCTTGTATAGTGGATCTTTTGCCCTTTTCATAGTGCTATATCACTGGAGCATGCCGGCGAAGACACCAAGCAACACACCCCACCCGGTCACATTATACTGACAACGGGCGAACCAGTCGTCCCACTCCCTTTTGCTGAGCGCTAAGCAGGAGCAGAAACTACCACTTTTATAGACTTTGGTGTGTCTCGGCCAGGGGACAGAACCCAGAGCCTTCCTCACAGGGGTGAACGCTCAACTCAAGGCCAAAAATGAGGCGGTGCCAAGGGAGGCATTAGGAAGGATAAAGTCAGTTAGGAAGAATAGAAAAGATAAGATACTAAATTTAGTCGCCTTTTACGATCATGCAATAGGGGCAGCAGGTACAATTCTAACGCCCTACCTGCAGGGCCAGCTTCCAAATGAGTTGAAAGTGTTTGACAATGAAACAGGAATAAAACAGGTTGATCAAGCTCATCTTGCAACTCTAAGCAAATCAGCACGATTTACTGAGACTGCTCTCCGTTGGTTACAAACAATAAATGTGCAGGAAAAACCAGTAACGACAGAAGATTTGGGTCATTTGTTTACAATTTTAGCGGCTCAAATAAACTTTCTTCAGTCCGAATATTCAGCGTTGTTGGTACAGAACATGTTTGATAAGGAGACATTGAAACTGTTTAAAAACTTGGAACGAAATAATTCTACATTTTCGGACAGCAGTTTAAACAATTTGAAAACAGCAGCTGAAATTTCTGCAGTGAAACAGAGAACAAGCTCTGCAAATACGTTATTACACACCTGGATGCGGTCAGTACAGTGGCAGGAGAGACAACTCCTACTCTTACGGTCGGCGTTTCGGTCGTGGTTTCTATCCCAGAAACGACGAGTCATCATAATTATACGGTGAAACATATTCATGTGTGCTAGTCCATTACAACAGTCTGTTGATGTCTGGCGTGAAATCAATGCCCCAGAAACTGTGTGCAATTGGATTTCCAATGGTATTGATATTCCATTTAACAATTTAACAACAGAGTTTTGTATTCCAAACAAGTGTTTTTCTGTGAAAGAATCACAGTTTCTAAGTTCTGAAATAGACAGATTAGTGTCTTACGGAGTTTTAATCGAGTGTATAAATTCTAAGCCTATTTGTATTTCCCCAATTTCGTGTGTACCTAAGAAAAATAACAAGCTCCGATTGATTGTTGACCTCAGGTATTTAAATGAACATATTACTCCTAAATCATTTCATTATGAAGGGATCAAGGTTATTGAAGACATTGTTAAGCCAAATGATAAGTTGGTAACAATTGACATAAAAGATGGTTTTCATCATATACCTGCCTAAAGGCCTAGCTAGAATAGCAGGACAATGTGTCTCTATGTCGCCAGCCGTATTACCAGGAAAATTGTTATTGAGAAATATTTACAGACTTTTAAAGCAGAGATTGTCGTGGCAAGATAATTTAACATTGGATGAAGGTACTATACAGGATCTCCAGTGGTGGGAGAAGGCTCTCTTATCATGGAACGGTACAAAGGTGGTACATCAGGCTATAGACCTACAATTAATCACAGATGCATCCAGTACCGGCTGGGGTGCGGTGTTGGAACAAAAGGAAGCGCGCGGATTGTGGAATCAAGAAATGTCATTAGTAGTGTTGTATTGATGATCGGCAGGGATCGATCAACGACGGTTAGAGGTCTCACGATTACGATGATCGATTGTATTATGAGATAATCGATCATCGGAAGGAAAACATCGTCGAACGCGCCTCCGGTTTACCAACCGAACACACCCCAAGGGAAGTCACTCTGCATTCATAACCATGTTACGCAAGCTAAAATGGCGGATCCTGACATGCCCGAGGCGGCGAATTCAACTCGCAACGACGAACTGTACCCCCATCCGGGGACAAAATTAAAATCAGACGTATGGAAATACTTTGGTTTTCAAAAGAAAGCAAAGGCGAACCCCTTTATAAGAACAATTTGGATATGTCGAAGGCATTCTGCAAACTTTGCAGAAAAAGTTATACGAACACAGGTGTGTTGTTGCGTTTGTGTAACCGCAAATCTCAAATTGACGATTTCCCGTCGAAATGTAACGGCAATATTCAGAGACCGGCATCTTATTTTGTTTTGATGTGTCTTTATAAATTATATTTTGTATGATAACGTGATTTTTTTTCTACATAATGTTCAAAATGATTTCATGATCACTGACTCAGATTTTTTTTTCAGTATCGGTTATTCTCAGATATAATTAATTATCTCACTCTTAGTTTTTACTAGTGATCCAAACATGTTGCAAGTCTCATTACCCAGATATTGAGTTCACCACTTTGTAATGTTAGTACTTTGTGAAAATTTGAAAATTCCTTTTTCATTTTCAGGAAATACAACAAACTTCAGAGTCCATATCGAGTCAGAACACAAGTTGGCGGGACAGCCGGAGACCAAGACAATCAAGCCGCCAGCTTTATTTTTGTTTGTAATGTAACAGTTTATGAGTTGTTGACAATAAAAAATAAATTCATTTTGACATTTATGAAAAGTATCTTATTGTCTAAAATGATAAATACCAAAACATTTTGCCCATAATAATAATATATAATTGACAATCAGACAATGCTACATAGTACATGCATGTACAACCATTAATTGGACTTTAAACGAAAAGAAAACAAACTAATACAACATTGATAAGTCAAACAAATCAAAAATATATTCGTAAGTAAAAGAACAAGAGGCCCAGAGGGCCTGTATCGCTCACCTGGTTTGTAATGCCAAGTAATGTTCTGAATATAAGTTCATTGTTTCTTTTCTGAAGAAATTTGGATATTTACCTCTAATTCCCCTATTGGGCCCCACTCTTTCTCCTCCAGGGGGGGTCAAAGCCAAAATTTATACGAATTCTGTTAACCCCAAGGATGTATCTGGCCAAATTTGGTTACAATCCATGCAGAACTCTAGGACAAGTAGCAATTTATAGGATTTACCTCTATTTCCCCAATTGGGCCCCATCCCTCCTGCCCCAAGGGGGTCAGAGCCAAAATTTATACAAGTTCTGTTCCCCTTCCCCCAAGGATGTTTGTGGCCAAATTTGGTTACAATCCATGCAGAACTCTAGGACAAGTAGCGATTTATATGATTTACCTCTATTTCCCCTATTGGGACCCGCCCCTCCTGCCCCCTGGGGGTCAGAGCCAAAATTTATACAAGTTCTGTTCCCCTTCCCCCAAGGATGTTTCTGGCCAAATTTGGTTACAATCCATGCAGAACTCTAGAACAAGTAGCGATTTATAGGATTTACCTCTATTTCCCCTATTGGGACCCACCCCTCCTGCCCCAAGGGGGTCAGAGCCAAAATTTATACAAGTTCTGTTCCCCTTCCCCCAAGGATGTTTCTGGCCAAATTTGGTTACAATCCATGCAGAACTCTAGGACAAGTAGCGATTTATAGGATTTACCTCTATTACCCCTATTGGGCCCCGCCCCTCCTGCCCCCTGGGGGTCAGAGCCAAAATTTATACAAGTTCTGTTCCCCTTCCCCCAAGGATGTTTCTGGCCAAATTTGGTTACAATCCATGCAGAACTCTAGGACAAGTAGCGATTTATAGGATTTACCTCTATTACCCCTATTGGGCCCCGCCCCTCCTGCCCCCTGGGGGTCAGAGCCAAAATTTATACAAGTTCTGTTCCCCTTCCCCCAAGGATGTTTCTGGCCAAATTTGGTTACAATCCATGCAGAACTCTAGGACAAGTAGCGATTTATAGGATTTACCTCTATTACCCCTATTGGGCCCCGCCCCTCCTGCCCCCTGGGGGTCAGAGCCAAAATTTATACAAGTTCTGTTCCCCTTCCCCCAAGGATGTTTCTGGCCAAATTTGGTTACAATCCATCCAGAACTCTATGACTAGTAGCGATTTAAAGGAAATGTTGACGGACGGACGGACGACGGACGCCGCGCCATGACATAAGCTCACCGGCCCTTTGGGCCAGGTGAGCTAATAAAACTATCACTTATCAAAGTATACAGTAAAAGAGAAGAGTCTGGCAACATACAATGGGAAAACATGGTTGAAATAACCTAATTTCAGTCTTATACAAGTCTCAATTCTGAAATTCACATTAACCGATTATTTTCACCGATTATCGGATCGGTTAGCCTATCCGAATCCAACCGATGATCGATTATGAAATTTTGCCGATTATACAACACTAGTCATTAGAGCATTCAAATGTACGCGAAATTTGTTTGTTTGTTTGTTTGATTTATTAACGTCCTATTAACAGCTATGGTCATGTTTGTTTGTTTGTTTGTTTGATTTATTAACGTCCTATTAACAGCTATGGTCATGTAAGGACGGCCTCCCATGTATGCGGTGTGTTGCGTGTATGTTGTGCGAGGTGAGTGTACTGGTAGACTGCGGTATGTTCGTGTTGTGTCTTCTTGTATAGTGGAACTGTTGCCCTTTTTATAGTGCTATATCACTGAAGCATGCCGCCGAAGACACCAAGCAACACACCCCACCCGGTCACATTATACTGACAACGGGCGAACCAATCGTCCCACTCCCTGTATGCTGAACGCTAAGCAGGAGCAGAAACTACCACTTTTATAGACTTTGGTAAATGATGGCAGTTTTGCTAGCACTAAAATCATTCCGTTCTCAAGTACACAACAAGGTGGTACAGCGACTTTCGGACAATATATCTACGGTGGCGTACATAAATTATCAGGGAGGATCCAGTATAAGACTCACTCAGTTAGCAACAGCGATTTGGGCGGAATTAATAGACAACAAAGTTTCATTGGTAGCCAAGCACATCGCCGGATCTCAGAATGTACATTCGGACTTTCTAAGCAGACTGGAGTCTCATTCAGATTGGAAAATGAACACGGGTCTATTTCAGTACCTAGACAGAGTATGGGGGCCACATACAATAGATCGATGCGCGTCGTTTTTAACCAAACAAATTCTGTGTTACAACAGCCTGTTTTACGACCCGTTTACTTCAGGAATAGACTGCTTGGGTCAGAGAGATTGGTGGCAACACAACAACTTTGTAAATCCGCCGTTCAAAATTATCCCTCACGTTTTACGTGTGATCATCGATCAACGTGCAGAAGCTACAGTTATCGCCCCTTGGTGGCCCGGGAAACCATGGCTCCAAACGTTACGCCGCCTATCAGTGTGTCCGCCTATCCGGTTAAAAAACAACACAAAGACGTTCATGACGATCAATTTATTACCGGAACCGTTGAAAAATCGGCGGTGGAAAATTTATGCCTGGAGAATCTCTGGCGCAATAGACTAAGTGATTTTGGGTGGTCAACTAGAGCTATTGAACAGTTTATGCGTTGTTGGGCCAAATCTACTATGGCACAATATAATAGATATGCTAGACGTTTTTGTAAATTTTGTGAAAAGGAGTGTGTCGAGTTCCCACCTGACTCGTCTAGTTCGGGAGTTTTCGCAGATTTCTTATGTTCTATCTCGGACAGTAGTGAACGACCGCAGTCACAGTTAAAGATGGCATCAGCTTCGCTATCTTGTTTGTATGATTCTTTGGGGAGAAATAACCCTATGAACTGTATACCAATAAAAAACCTCGCTACAGCGTTAGTTAAATCGGGTACAACGAAACCGGCTACATGTACCCCAGTCATGCCTCTCGTAGCATTAGCTTATGTTTCATGAGGACGGTTCCTTAACGGTTACTTTCTTTGGGATAAAGAACGATAGCTCTAGAACTGGTTTTGAAGTTTGTATTCCCAAGTCGTCACCTTCGCGCAATGATGTGGTTGATACTCTCAAAACATACTTAAACAGAACTAAGGATCAAACGACTGAGAAAGGTCCTGTGTTTATTTCGTTGAACAAACCGTACAAAGGAATAACCGCGACCACTGTAAGTATAAAGGTCCTATCAGAGTCAATCTCGCTGGCTGGTTTAAGTGACAAAGGTTTTACATCAAAGTGTTTCCGTCCGTCGGCTGCTAATGCGGCGATTAAATCGGGTTGTGACGCCGAAACCGCTATGCATGTGGGACGCTGGAAAACAAAAGACATGTTTTATGATCATTATGACCATGCTATAGCCCCTTCTCAGTTCACATCGGACGCTATACGCTTTTCCGGTTTACAATATGATTAGGACATGTTATATTGACGAAATGTACTTTCATGTGTTGCACAATTAATAGGCTAGAACTTTAACTTCAGCGATATTTTGTTTCGTATGACATGTTATTATTTTGATGATAGATTTTCAATGTTTTTCATCTTCAAACCTTCAGTTCGGTTGTGTCTAGAAAGACGTATAGTGAGTCGTATTTCAAGATTTTGATGTAGAGTGGAATATGTTTCTCTATAGAAGGCAATAAATAAACAACTAGAAATCACAAGAAGTGTGACGTAACTTTGTTTTTCTTAGAAACGAAACTGTAGTCACACGATTACGACATTGTTAGTCAGGTTTACAACATCGAACGTCGTAAACCGTTTACGTTGTCTTTGTCAAAAGTGATTAGGTTTATAGACTGTGTATTTTATGTATTATGTATGTTGTATTTAGGTAGGATTAGCATTTGATGAAGATAAGGCAATAAATAAACAATTAAAATATAAGAAGTGTGACGTAAGTTTGCTTTTCTAAGAAACGAAACGTTAAATTTAGTCGCCTTATAGCCCTACCTATAGCTATAAGCTATCCAGCTGAGCAAACCACAACAATCAAGAAACCAGGTTAAAAATACATGTTATTTTACAATAAATAAAACATTACATATTAAATGTGTTTAGGTGGAATCAGAACTACAACTTGTTTCTACCATTAAGATACCGAAACGACTTCAGCAATATTACCGAAACGACCTGATACCGTGTAAGACTACAAAATGGTTTTAAGTTTAACGACAGATCATCATTTGTGACTGATTCGGACCATGCAAATTTTACAGCAATTCAGGTGTACGAGATCGGTGACAAAGCAACAGTTTATGCAACAGTTTTTGTCACCAATACCCCAAGGGATTACTAATATATTACTCTAGATTGGACTCAGTCATGTTGTAATAATATCACATTTTTGTGCAGCCGAAGTGACTGTTGACCGCAAATCAAATCGTCCCAGTATGTGATGGAATGCAGATTTCATTAGCGTATGGGGAAAATAAAAAATCAGTTAAACTATTTTTCCAAATATCCAGCAACAAACTAATTAGGTAGATTTAGGGATTTTAGCTATTGCAAACTTGGTTGAATGGTGTTTAATGGTAAATTGAACCGGTGACCTGAAAACACAGGATTACTAGGTACCTTGTGTATGAACCACGTGGCCAGTGTAGCAAACGATGGACTGGTCATGAGGAATAGGTGATGATAGAACGTCTATATGCGTATACCACATATATATACTTCTGATAGAATCAGTAGAATCTGGCTCCACTTATGTGGAGGCACTGTCACTCATTCAGGGTTCACCCTTGACCTTTGGCACAAAAAAATCTCCCTCACTTTGTTTCAATGAGATTTTTCAGATGTGGATGGGATTTTTTTTTTATCGCTCCTTTATTTATCTTTCTTTTTTGCAAGAGATCTTCAATGTTAATTGTTAAGTCCTCTTATTAAAGATTGATTATGACAAGCGTGTCATAGTTTTATGTCAATAAAATAAATAACAAGGTATATGCAAATTGTTTGTTATTGTCTGCCGATTGTATGTATACTGTATTTTTTTCTGCAAATGTTGTTCATGAAAGAAAGTTAGCTGGTTTCCTGCTGAATTTCTGGTCTTATCAATTATTAGTTAACCCACAGTCTAGACCAGTTCGCCCGTTGTCAGTATAATGTGACCGGGTGGGGTGTGTTGCTTGGTGTCTTCGGCGGCATGCTTCAGTGATATAGCACTATACAAAGGGCAACAGTTCCACTATACAAGAAGACACAACATGAATACACCGCAGTCTCCCAAAACACGCACCTCGCACAACATACACGCAACACACCGCATACATGGGAGGCCGTCCTTGCATGACCATAGCTGTTAATAGGACGTTAATTAATCAAACAAACAAATATATGCATCTGTATTATGTACCACATATAATCTCTATCTAAGCTGATGTTATCTTTAAAAAGTATTTTAATTAGCTCAAGTCAAATGCATAGTAATTACAATATTCTTATGTACGTAGGTAAGTCATTGTCAGTAAGGCGAATGGCAAGAAAATCTCAATAGAAAACGATCCTGATTAAACTATTTCTGAAAAAAATGTGTTTCAAGTGCATTATCATTTGACCAACGGTGGTGGATTTTGGATAAAACTAGCCACAGTCGTTGTAAAAGAAACGCCTGCATGATGCATAGATCTCATTTAAAGTGACAGATTGCCATTTTTCATCCGTCGGTTTTCTTTCAACATGCCAGTCATTGACGGTAAAACTTCAATATCTTTCAAGTATATTATTTTGTTTGAACATTTATATTATCGACTACAATTTAATCTTTCAAAAAGTGCTTCTGAAAATCAATTTAAAACTGTTCATTCATGGATTAATTTCAACTCGCCTGAAAGCGGCAGAACGATTTACCCAAAAACACCCAAAAACACCCAAAAACTACCCAAAAACACCCAAAAACACCCAAAAACTACCCAAAAACACCCAAAAACTCTCATAAACATACAGAAATTATGCATAACAGTGTATAAGCAATGAATTCAAATGAAATCGGAATTGAAATGTCAGTAGACACGTCGGCTTTCGACCACAGGGGAGATAATCCTTACAAGTCAGTCCCAATCGTTGTCATTTCTACATGATATCATATAACTTTAATTCTAAGAGATGATTTATTAGAGGACGTCGCATCTCAGATTATTTCGTTAATTTATTTACCGAACAGTTATGTTAGCACCCATATCTTTAATTATCGATTAATTATATTAAATATACCAGAATATATAATATAACCAGAATATATAATATACCAGAATAATATATCAAAATATATACCAGAAATATATCCCAAGTAAAGAAATGCACAAGTTTGTCGTCATAGTTGGCAGGATATTTAATTTGAGATTTGATCACGTATATATATCATAATAACTTAAACTTCAAGTTATTTTATAAAGTGAGTGCAAATACGTGGAATCCCATCGTTCACGGGATATATAAATCGTATTTAATTTTAGCATTGGTATTGCATATATACATATAATACATGTACAGTTACTTTGATAACGTATTTATATAATATGATATTAGGATTTGATTGATTAATTCTCCATCGTCTAATTCCACTGATAACATGTAGAATTATATTATGCAAATTCTGAAGTTTTACCACATGGAGATATTTGCGATATATATACCAGGCCTGTACCTGATAACTTTGCACTTTAGTATTTAAGCATTTTTAAACACACAGACGGTAAAAATCATAAAAAACCACAACTCGTTGTTTAAGTTTATATATGATTTATTTTGAAAGATCATTTTTAGTGAACATAATTTTAAATCATTTTATGTTTATCCACGTGCATACAAACTACGATACATGTCTTGATGTTACAAACAGTACCAATTAACAAATTTAGATATCTAATGTATGTTAAGCTGAGAATTTACTTGTACACATGTATATAATGGGCTATAGCTAGCATTACACATATAAGAAATCACAAGTTATTTCCTCCAAAATTGAAGATACATAACGAATGACATTTAACATGAAAACAATCAACAAAACAGTAAATTGATATTTACAAAATATGAACAAGTCTATACACAAAAAAATACATTTCCTTATCTAAGTTCCTTTAAATCACTTTTTGAAAAATCATAGGCAAATTCTTTACCCGAAAAGGCGTTACATAATAAAATCTGGTAAATTATGAAGCGATGACATGAATTCTAATCCAAAATAATTCACAAAAAAAGTACTCGTCACGAATTTCGTTGTTTTTTTACAATGCAAAATAATATGGGTAACATGATCATTAAAGGGCATTCCACAATATTACATAATTCTACAATTTGATATTCGTGAGTTTACACAAATATTCAAAATACAATGTACATGACTATTATACTACGGTAAATAAACAGGAGTTTCCAAAGAAAGTGCAAACTATTTTCAAGGTGAATACATTTGAATCCAATAAAATCTATATCATTTGACATAAGTTCCCCAATATTCTTTACCAGGAGAACTACCAGATTTAATATAATTAGTAAAAGTATCATACAACGAGTATTTTCGTAAAAGTCTTATATGATGTCTCGTATAAAACCTTGTTGAAGAGAGCAGATTGTATTGGTTAATCACATCGTTCTATTGACGTAAAAACACTCTCCTAACCATAAAGAAATATTTCCTAAGTCCAAAGTGTGAGAAATGTACAAGTTTATCGTCATAATCGGCAGGATATTGAAGTGGAACTTTAATCATGTATTTTCCAAACTTTTCTTTAAGAAGTCTGTTGATGGCGTTCCTCTGCTTGTTGAATGATTTTTCGTCTAGGCCTGGCGCCTTTGAAAAGTCTCCTCGTCTGCAGATCTCCGCTATGTATACTGTTGCGCCCATCTCGGTCAGTGTTTCCACGATTGTACATAGGTTGAGGAAAATGTGCCTTGGGTTCGAATCCTGTTGAATGTCGTTGCCGCCAAGGTGAATGAAAACAACATCTGCATCATAGTCTTTCAGATTCACCATCATTCTAGTTGGTATGGAGTCCGTCCTCATCCCACCTTTGCCGTAAAATCGACACTCCCCAGGTACCTAAAAGAAATCAAATGTATCTAATATTATCAACGATTTCTTCTACGATTTTATGAATAAATAATCAAAATTATATTGCTGAATATATGTGTAGCAATCATATAAACATGTGAAGTTAATAAATGAACTGAGTATCTTTGATTATTTTTCCTTATTTTTGGAGAAATGGTATTGGGTAAGTAATATTTAATAGTCAATTATGATCATGGAAATTATATATGCAATGTTCGATATACATGTCTGATTTTTACAAGGGGAGGTCTTATGATATGGATAGCGATCTCATTAATTCTAACTGTCAGAGTTATTAGTTACTACATTTATTTCTTATAATGTTCGCTGATGACACACACGTTTTATGTTCATCTGTTGTTGGTGATCTACAGAATAATTTGAATTGCCTGGAATCTTATACCAAGAAATGGAGTCTGACTGTTAACACTGGGAAAACCAATAGTTGTTTTTAGAACGAGTAAACGGTTATTACATAAAGAACATTGGAAATAAAGGTTAAAGACATGTGATTATGATGCTTTATTTGACCTAAATGTCAGAAAGCCAAATTGAAAATTGAACTGAATATTTGATGCCAAGGATTATATATTTAGTAATGGCTTTAACCACATCAAATATTTTCGGTAATAGCTATTTTCCTGATGTCATGCGAGTTCACTTGATATTGATATAACTTTAGCGCCATCATGTATGTATGTGATTGTTTATATGTATATATTCACTTACATTAATCCTGTAATATTGTCTATTTATGTATGTAAATATGTATGCAATGTAACCTCCGGGACGGGAGATGACTTATATAGGCTTGCCTGTTGTCAAGTCCCTTTAATATTTGTTATTAATAAAATATGTTGAAATGAAAGGAGAATGAATGAATGAGTATTTTTGAGCAGTTAATAAGCTAAAAAATAATATTTGATTAATTGAATTATCTACACCATTACCGAGAAGATTTATACAGGATTAAAGTCTGTTATCTAATCCATTTATATGTGTTTTCATGTAATAAATTTTGTTTTTGAAATGAAATTGTCTGCACTGTCTTTAATGTCAATCATAATCATAAAATAAGCATATGATAATTTACCTTAAGGTCACCTTCACAGAAGTCCCTGAGTCTTGAGATGTAACTGCTGCCGAGGATCGCAAACTTCGCCATTCGTATTGCTGATAATACAGATGCTTATCGGTAAATTCGGGATAACACTTACAACAATTTAATGAATTCAAAGAATTATCAGTTGTCTATACGTCCTTGATAAAATAGACTGAAAAACTTAAGATAGATATGCTCAGAACTTCAATCTAATCAATTGGGAATGGTAAGTGATCAATAATTTGAATATTACTGATTGCTTTTCAAACCCTAATCGTGTGCAAAGTATGATTTTATTTCTTTAATTGCCAACGTGTCTTGAAAGTAGGCCGTGAGTGTCAGCCAGATAACATTGTTTGTTTACCCGATTGATCGCGTGCCGCTAATTACGATCGCTGTGTATATATAACAGACATGAGGAGTAATTAAATGACCACCCGTTTCACAGGTGTGAACTTATGACAGCCTTGTCATCGATATCGCCTGCGGGTGTGATTTCACGACTTTAATTAACCGGGGCTGGCTTGGTTTGTGTGATTTCAAGAAGACCTGTAATGGCTTTGAAACTACGTAACTTGTTTTCAGAAACAGTTGATAAAACATGAATTAAAAAATAAAGAAAACAATCTGATACATATTATCTCAACCAATCGCATTTGTTGTGTTCTGTAGGTGTGCTAATATAAACCCGTTTACCTGGACCAAACGCCACAATCTAACCATGGCGCGTGGTAAATGTTTGACAAAATCAAAATGGCCATGTGGTATGTGTAAACTTGATACCCATGACACTGAAAGTTTGTTGTGCGAATCCTGTGACGTTTGGTTCCATGCTAAGTGCGAATCGATCACTGCTGCAAAGTTATCGAAATTCACGGCGTCAGATGAAGCCTACTTGTGTAAAACGTGTCGCTCTAACGGTCCTGATGATGAATTTGACTTTCTACATGGCCTTAGCAGACTCGAATCGGTAAGTACAATGAAAACGAAAAAATGCATATCAAGTGGCAATTCAATTTTTCACTTCCTATAACATTTATAAAACTATGTTCCTTATATGTTTTGTTACATTGGATTCGATAATAGATAATTTACGATCAAACATTATAATGTTAAGTTGAAATGCCAATTGATATGCATAAGATTGTTAATTTGATAAGTATTACGGGACATATATCAGGTTGTTAATTTGATAAGTATTACGGGAACATATTAAGATTGTTAATTTGATAAGTATTACGGGACATATTTAAGATTGTTAATTTGATAAGTATTACGGGACATATATCAGGTTGTTAATTTGATAAGTATTACGGGACATATATCAGGTTGTTAATTTGATAAGTATTACGGGACATATTTAAGATTGTTAATTTGATAAGTATTACGGGACATATATCAGGTTGTTAATTTGATAAGTATTACGGGACATATATCAGGTTGTTAATTTGATAAGTATTACGGGACATATATCAGGTTGTTAATTTGATAAGTATTACGGGACATATATCAGGTTGTTAATTTGATAAGTATTACGGGACATATATCAGGTTGTTAATTTGATAAGTATTACGGGACATATTTAAGATTGTTAATTTGATAAGTATTACGGGACATATTTAAGATTGTTAATTTGATAAGTATTACGGGACATATATATATATCAGGTTGTTAATTTGATAAGTATTACGGGACATATATATATCAAGAGCTAATTTAATAAGTAATCTGGTTAGTTATAAGATATTTCGAATATATATAATTGTGATATTTTTAGATAATAAAACTCTAAAAATTATTTGGATGATAAAAGGTTTAATTTAGTGACTGATTTCCCTGAAGCATTTGTTCTGCGATCTTTTTTTAATTGTTAATCGGACTACATAATTGATACTAGCTGTCTGTGAGGTAAAATTTGTCCATTCGCACTTTTACACCCCCGTTCGCTTTAATCACTTTGTCTGTCCATGTTAACGCATGGGTCTGGGAGGCGGATCCACGAGGAGGGTAGTAGTCAAACTAATCTTACATTTTCGATTTTGACATATTTGTCCAAAAAGTTGGTATAACAAGTTTGACGTAACCTTGGTACTAGGCATGGCATGACGGGGCTCCGGTCCGGCAGTCAGGTGTCGATGGCAATCCTCATTGCATGGATCCAAATCTCAGCGGGTGGTTTACAAGAATGGGGTACTAACAGTAGGAGTTAGGGCGATAGGAATTACTAACATTTCATGGACAAGTTTTATTAATCCCGGACAATTATCCGAGAGTCACAGATAGCTGTATCTTCGAGTGGAACTGCAATGTGTTAACACTTCATTTAATGATATATAATAGTAAATTATAACATTTTGTTTGTTTATCACTGTCATTGCATACATCCACACAACTTTTTTATGAAATATTTGATTATAAATTAAAAGCTTCTATTTCTAGAAGTACATAAGTCGAGATCAATAATGGTATGTAACTTCCCATGCCCAAGAAATAAAGGCTATATACTGGGTAATTTCATTACCATGCTTGATCTCGTTTTTTGGAAATAACGCAGAAACAAATGTGATAATAATTTAGCGAACTAAAATACATAGATACATGCCGGTTAACGCGATTAAATATATGTAGAACGTGATAACTTTAATGCCAACTTAAATATATGTAGAACGTGATAACTTTAATGCCAACTGAAATATATGTAGAACGTGATAACTTTAATGCCAACTTAAATATAAGTAGAACGTGATAACTTTAATGCCAACTGAAATATACGTACATTTTTTTTTGTAGATACATTTCATTTCAAAATATTTTATTAAACAAAGTCTATATAGGTCCTCTCCAGAAATCCGGTTTTACTAAACTAATTAATTATTCATAAATAAATATAGAGTGTTGTCTCAGTATATAAATATAATAGAAATGAAAAGAAAAGAGTATAATAATAGGAGCATACCAAAGCGGGCCATAGAAAAGAAAATAACTATTTACAACAGATAGACAAATAAGTAAATATATATTTAAATGAATAGGTAATAAATAGGCAATCTCTTTTATAGAAAATAAATTAATTAAGTTATACATATCACATCCACACACATACACACCCTCTCACACTGGCCTTAAATATATCAATACTTGAATATATTTTAATATTATCATAAAACTATTTGTACAATTGATATCTCTTAGTTTTTTTTTAAATATAATTACTTGTATGAAGTAATATCATTTCATTAGTATCATGAGAAAAATCAATAGACCCAGACAACAGAATTTTGTAGATACATGTAGATTATCATTCCAACTAAAATATACGTAGAACTTGATAAATATAATGCCAACTGATATAGATGTATACATAGACACATGTAAATTATATATTTATAATAATAGTCTTTATTTCCTCCTAACTGAAGATTACAATACCATTTCATAATAATTTTTATAATATGGAAAATTAAAATGATGAAAACTTGCAATTATTATTGAACATGTAGTTGTAATTACATCATTTTATATTAGATTTAATAAGATTATAGTTTGAATAGTAATGACATTCAAGTACTTGGTGAATAAATAACTAATAGATAAGTTATTGTATACAGAACATATTGTAAATATTTATAACACAGACAATTCTAAAATCTTCTAAATCTTTCTGTCGTAATCTGAATTCTAATTTGCTTCGAAAAAGTTTATATCATTTCATCTTCATATCTTAAAAAGGTATATACGGAGTAAAATCAGGAATATTGGCTATATCCATCCATAATTTATCCCTATAATTACTATAAAATATACATAGATACATGTAGATTAACGTAATATTATTCTATTTAATATGTAATCTTCAAACAAGGCAATATTTAAGCGGAATAAAAGTACATGTATAAACCTAACATCTAATGAACATAGAAGATAAGCATATTTAACCAAACAAAAGATCAGCCAAATAGATTGAGATATATATATATATCCGAATTTATTCAGCAGATAGTTTTTGTAATCAAACCAGAATTATTTTTTTAATCTTTGCATTTATTTCCTTCCAGGCTTCTAACAGCGGTATCGTCAAACTGAAATCAGTAGCTGAGAGAGAAAGGCTCTTCTTCATAAGAAATAGACTTGGCGAAGTTCCATCCAACCATTCCACCAAAGTCGATATAGATCACGTTTCCAGCAAACTTGTGCAAAAATATACATTTGAACCAACATTCAAACCGGGTAAATCTAGCACCAACGGTGATTGCTTGTTTAATTCTGTTTCGACAATATTGGTAGGAAACGAGTCCCTTTCTGTACAGTTAAGGTATAGGACATGCTTAGAACTCATCACCAGGAAAGAGAAAATTCTCAGCCATCCCCGAAAGGAAAGTTTTTCGCTAATCTCCCCTGAGTACGATGACGCATGTCTACAATGTGCCGGCCACGGGGATGGATTTTCGTCAATATGGACAATGATGGCTTTAGCCAACGTAGTGGACCATCCAATAATGTCGATATACCCATGTGTGAATGGTGTTAAAGACTTCTATTTCACACAATTCAACACTACACTCAACCCAATCAACACACAATCCAGCAGACAAACCTTGAAAGTGTTATGGACAAGTGTCTCCCCCCCCTACACCTGACCGGGAATGGTTTCCAAACCACTTTGTCCCACTTTTACCTCCAGAACGAATCTACACACCGCCAACTCCAACACCAACTCCTATATATGTACCACAGTCTCCACCAAATGCTACAGACAGACCAATTCTACCTTTAAAACGGATCTACAAACCGCCAACTCTAACACCAACTAACAATCCACAGTCTCCACCAACCCAGCGAAATGCTACAGAAAAAAGACAAAAAAGACAGAAATTGCAGAGTGACATATCCATTAAGAAAACTTCAAAGAACGTACCGCGTAAACGGAAGGTTATACAGCTCCCGGAGAAACGAAAAATGCCCAGAGAGTCCTTTGAAAGTCCCAATAGGTTCGACATCCTTGATGTAGAGGAGCTAAGCGAAGACGAGCAAATATCTTCGCCTCAGTATAAGCCATCCAAACAAAAGAAACCAAAAACTGTTCGGTCTTCAACTCCGTCACCTCAATCAGAACCCATTTCCTCACCTGATCTATCCTTTGAACTTACTTGTACAACTCCAGAACCCATTTCCTCACCTGAACTATCCGTTGGACCTACTCGTACAACTCAAGAACCTATCTCCTCACCTGAACCATCCGTTGGACCTTCTTGTACAACTCCAGAACCTATCTCCTCACCTGAACTATCCGTTGGACCTTCTTGTACAACTCCAGAACCTATCTCCTCACCTGAACTATCCGTTGGACCAACTCGTACAACTCCAGAACCCATTTCCTCACCTGAACTATCTCCGTCAAACTGCCTACCAAATTCAGGTCGCTTCCTTCAGAACAATGAGGTCATATCAAAACTTCTACATTGTACTAAACCACTCAACTCGATTCCTGTGGGGGCAAAGAACAATGTTTTCTATGTAGTTGACAACTCAAGGAACGCAAACAAATCCAAATCAGACTTTCCGGATGATCGTGGTGTGTGGTGTGCTTCGTCAGGTACAACGGCAAATCAATTATATTCTGTTTCGGAAAACCACCAATTAACAACTGTATTTGAAAAAAATGGTAAAATTTGTATGAAAAAAAGAGAAAAAGGTTCCATCATTTTTGCACCATGTACACCACAACCAAACAGATTGTTACAATTACATAGATACTACACAAATTTAAAAGGGGACAAGACTTACAAAAAAAGAATCACAACAATAACACAATGCCCACTAGATATGCAAGCATTAAAAAACGTTGCGTTGGTAGAGTATAGTGGTATTCGGAAAGATACAATATCCTGTCACGGCAATTCGAAAACAAATGAGAAATATCAAAGGACAGACCCAGCAGTATTGGCCAAATGTGCTTCTCAAGCAAAAACCAAATCCGCATCACAAGTATATTTGACAGCAAATTTAGACAATAGTGATTTAGGACCAAACAGTGCCAGACAGATAAGCGACAAAATTTATAGGGACAAAAAAAAACAAACAACAGAAACATCTAACTCTAATCCAAATTTGGCCGATGAAATTCTCACGATTATGTCAGAAAGAAAATCGAACCCATCTATCAAAAGAGTAGAATTTGGCGAAGACAACTTACCCAATATTATCATATACACAGATGAACAATTAAATGACATGAAATCTAATTGTATCGGTGAAGGCAGAAGCCCAATTGGCATAGACAGAACATTTAATCTGGGGAAATGTTTCGTCACAACAATGACGTACAAAAATCAAGGGGTAGTCAAGAAAAAGACGGGAAAATCCAATCATGTTAGGGCCTTTATTATTACATTGGGACGGGGAGGAAGGGACATATAGATACTTTTTTCAGCATATTCGGTCAAAACTTGGGGATGTCAAATTGACGATAGGTAGCGATGAAGAACGCGCGATGACAAATGCCTTACATGACGTCTTCAAGAACTCAGACTTTCTTCTATGTACCAGACACATTAAAGAAAACTGTACTAGGTATCTCGAAAAAACAGGAACTTCAGAAATTGAAAGAAAAAGAATAATTCGAATACTTTTTGGGACTGATGGCCTTGTCTTTTCAAGAAATGATCATGAATATTTAAGTCGACGGGTCGATTTGGAAACCTATTTGGACAATTCAAAGTTTAGAAAATATTGGGAAAGGTTTCTTGAACCCAAACTGAAGGCATATGTCATCGCGCCACTTAGACTGGGCATAATCAAACAAATGTGGACAAACAATAACGCCGAATCCATGAACAATAGAATAAAACAGGTAGCAGACTTTAAACAGCACAAACTCCCAATTCTCGTGGAAAAACTATCTATTGTTTCAAAATTACATATGTTAGATATACGGAGAGCTTTACATGGTAGGGGAAACTACAAATTAGAAACCAAATTTTCACACTTCCTAATAAATCAGGACGACTGGCAGATCAAATCAAACTATGAAAAAGACAATCATTTTCGCAAATTCTTAAAAGTGAAAAAAACACACAACAACACTGAAACTATTTCGGCAACATCTTCAAAATTCCACTGCTCACGACCAAAACAAACTTGCGGCAAAAAGCCAGGCCAGCGCAAGAGACAACGATCTGAAAAAACTAGAAATATTGAATAGGCAGACATACAGTCACACACTAAAAAGTAAACCCTACCTGTATAGTTTCTGCATCAAACATCAACATGTAAATAATAGTGTGAACCATTTCTTGTTTTTTTTACCTATGTTTGTTAATTACTTACAGTCTCAGTTTCCGCGTGTCGGAGCCATTTTTTATGGTAATCTAGACTGTTATGTACATAATATAATATGCAATTTATTTTTTTAGATTTTTTTAAATTTATGTCATAATAACTTTTGTGTCTATAACTATATTTCTAAATTGTGTATATTTTCCGTTTCAGTTTCTGAGTGTCTGAGCCATATGTTATGGCGATTTAGACTGTTAATACATAATATAATATGCAAGAATTTTAGAAGTTTATATTTATTTCTTGATTTCTTATGTAAATTACTTATCTATTATTAAATTTCTATACTGTGTATATTTTCTGACGCAGTGTCGGAGCCATACTTTTGATAATATAGGCTGTACGCCTTGAATATATTGAGCCATACTTTTGATAATATAGGCTGTACGCCTTGAATATATTATTCTAGTTATCGTGTAAATTTAATTTAAATAGAATACTGTAAATATTTCAATGTACTTTTGTACACATTTTGTATAACCATATTTGAAACAACAATGAACTGTATACTATAGTACTGTTTAAAATTTGATGATTTTGTAACTACATGTACTTTTACTTACTTTGTATGTTCATATTGTTAACACGGATATCACTATATGGTTTATTTATTGTTTCCAGAGATGTGATAACTTTGGCGGTTGTTTTTATAATGTTTTCTTCTTGTAAATATTTTATAATATTCTATATCTTAAATTCTTTATAGAAATTAATTTAGTTTTATGCTGGTATTCCCATGCAAATATTGCTGTGTGTTGAATTTCGATTATATCAATGAGACAAATGTTTTTAAATAGCCAAGTGTGTTAATATTGTCAAATTACCATTAATGTAATGGTGATGTAATACATAATATTGAATATTATACTGAATAAACGTCACATGAAATTTTCTTTGTTGTTTCTGTTTCTTGTTGCACAGGGTCGTTTTCGATTATACGGTTTGACTGGTTTTCGTTTATGAATTGAAAATGGAACTGATGATTTTATATTGTTTTCAGCCAAGCTTTGACAAAGCTGTATAAAAATTGTTGGTCTGCCAAGATTTATACTTGAAATAATGAGCTAACAAACATTCGAACCGGTTCTGAATAAACGAAAACGGCCCAAGTTAATTAGAGTTACTTCCCTTCGAATACCGACCAAGCCATCAAATCTAAACCTAACGTTAGACCTACCTACATATTCAGCTAAACATGATCGATTTAAGATGTGCATGTCGATATCAAGATATATATCATTGTCTTAGGTTGTCTTACAGTAGTTTGGTGTGTTTTTTGGGTGTTTTGGGGTAGTTTTTGGGTGTTTTTGGGTGTTTTTGGGTAGTTTTTGGGTGTTTTTGGGTGTTTTTGGGTAAATCGTTCCACCCCCTGAAAGTTAATTTCGTCGTCTGTCAACACGGCAGCCGGCCGCGTGGTTGTCTGCCTCATGTTCTGGACATACAATCATTTATAGGAATATTTTATGTAATGATGTCATCTATTAGTTCCAATCTAAAGTATATGACCCCTCAAAATTACTTTCGACATCTGACAAATCGCTAGCAAAGAACTGTTGTGCATGTTCTTCATCACTTCGATAGTCACATGTACTGTAGCAGTATAGGGTTAATAAAGCGTTTGAATTAATTGGGAGAATGCAGAGGCAAGCGCCGCGGAGACACTGATTGGGACTCACTATCATTAGGATCTGTAAAACAGGATTAGATTATATTTCCGGAACTGCAATCGGTAAATATTATGTTATTTTTGAAAGCGCGATTTTTTCTCGCATTATATCAGACTTTAATGCTATTTATATGAAAATAATGCGAGAATATCGCGAAATTGCGCCCAAAAGTGAACCCTGCTCATTCCTCCCAACTTTAAGATGAAAGTCATTCATTTTGGGGGGTAGTCGAAATGATATCATAAGGGTTCTCCCATGTGTTGATCAAGTTTCAAAAGTCTGACTCCGCACACTAAAAGCGTGGTAATGTAACTCCTCTAGAATAGGGGAGGTCGAGATGAAATCTCTAGCAGTCACTTTCGTACTAAAGGTAGGAGTCCTACAAAATTGACATGCAGCCTGATAGAAAATCCCGACATTGAGTGTTTGTATCAATGATTAGTGGGCAGCCTAGAATAGACTCGCTCCTGGCAGAATACACAGGAGATACCCCGTCCTTTATAGGTCCTTTATGGAGTATCCTATTGTTGAAACAATTGTTGGGCGTTTGTTACCTAATACCTTGACGTTCTTTAGAGAAACTGCTTTGAAGTTGAGATGTTGAGCTACGGCCTCTGCTGTCCAATACAGCTTGTTGGGCACAGACCATTGGTGTCCCAGTTTGACCCTGCAGGTAGGGCGTTAGAATTGTACCTGCTGCCCCTATTGCATGATCGTAAAGGCGACTAAATTTAGGATCTTATCTTTTCTATTCTTCCTAACTGACTTTATGTTTCCTAATGCCTCCCTTGGCACCGCCTCACTTTTGGCCTTGGGTTGAGCGTTCGCCCCTGTGAGGAAGGCTCTGGGTTCTGTCCCCTGGCCGAGACACACCAAAGTCTTACGTCTTTACCACGTATACTTACACATAGTCTATATATGTCTGTGCCATTTTGTGAGAGAATTGAAGAATATGATAAGAGATATATTCGTCAGTGCAGAAATATTTGGGGAACCTCGAGCTTTATACCTTCTAAACAAAAGCAATGCAATTATTTCTAGCGTTGGGTAGGGGTGAAGATAGTTGAACCGTAAGGTTAATATTGATAAGTGAGGTAATGGATGAAAAGACTCGCTTTCTCAAGATTCATCTTGTCCGTTTACGTTACATCTTGTCTTCTAACGTTACAATAAAAATGACAACAGTGAAACTTTATGTGCAAATTGATAGCGAAATCCTTAGGGTCAGGATAATTTGGACATGATATCACCGTGCATAGACCATCATGGGGACAGAGGGGCTTGATTTGCAGGTGAATACAGATGACATAGATCAGCCCCTATCATGTCAACCCGGAATCGCCAGCATATCATGGAGAACGGGTTCTGTTTAATGCAGTAAGTTTTGTTTAATTTCACCCTCTTTATATACCAAAAACAAGTTTACTTCGTGTTTATTAAGTTGATTGATTTTCCATCCCTGCATTGTAAAGGCAAATTAAAAGTTATGTGCCGTAAAGGTGTTCCCTGCATTGTCAACTTATCCTAACTCATTGTAAAGACGCATTTAAAGTTATAGTACAACAATCTGTACTCATTTGACTGCACTGTCAATGTAAATTACATGGTTTTAGACAGTACTGTCAAAATTCCTTTTGAGCTCATGTTCGTGTGTGTAAAATTAAAACCTTCACTTTGTGTTTGTTTGTTTGATTAATTAACGTCCTATTATAACAACTATGGTCAAGTAAGGACGGCCTCCCATGTATGCGATGTTTTGAGTGTATGTTGTGAGAAGTGTGTGTTTTGGGAGACTCGTCCCTGCAGGTAGGGCGTTAGAATTGTACCTGCTGCCCCTATTGCATGATCGTAAAAGGCGACTAAATTTAGGACCTTATCTTTTCTCTTCTTCCTAACTGACTTTATCTTTCCTAATGCCTCCCTTGGCACCGCCTCACTTTTGGCCTTAAGTTGAGCGTTCGCCCCTGTGAGGAAGGCTCTGGGTTCTGTCCCCTGGCCGAGACACACCAAAGTCTATGAAAGTGGTAGTTTCTGCTCCTGCTTAGCGTTCAGCATACAGGGAGTGGGACGACTGGTTCGCCCGTTGTCAGTATAATGTGACCGGGTGGGGTGTGTTGCTTGGTGTCTTCGGCGGCATGCTTCAGTGATATAGCACTATAAAAAGGGCAAAAGTTCCACTATACAAGAAGACACAACATGAATATACCGCAGTCTCCCAAGACACGCACCTCGCACAACATACACACAACACACTTCATACATGGGAGGCCATCCTTGCACGACCATAGTTGTTAATAGGACGTGAATTAATCAAACAAACAAACAAGTGACAAAGAACAAAGACACAATTAAATTCGTCTCTTGCCAATATCAAAACAATGAAATATAAACTGTATTTCGACAGGCATTATAAAATATTTACTAGTGACTACAATATATACACACATGTAATAATAATAATACTGGACGCAGGCATAATGCCTATATAATCAGATCGCAAATCATACTTTACATCCCGACTATTAATAAGTTCAGTATTATCTATCTCATGATTAAAGTGGCATTCTTGCTGCCCCCAATGCTTATCCAGGCGAGATTCAAATGTTTTTATTGATGGTGACGAAACCACGGCTTCGGGAAGAGAGTTCCAATGATTGATGATCCGCTCCTTGAATGAATACTTTCTTAAATTTAGACGACTTTGGCCCTGCAGGTAGGGCGTTAGAATTATACCTGCTGCCCCTATTGCATGATCGTAAAAGGCGACTAAATTTAGGATCTTATCTTTTCTATTCTTCCTAACTGACTTTATCCTTCCTAATGCCTCCCTTGGCACCGCCTCACTTTTGGCCTTGAGTTGAGCGTTCGCCCCTGTGAGGAAGGCTCTGGGTTCTGTCCCCTGGCCAAGACACACCAAAGTCTGTAAAAGTGGTAGTTTCTGCTCCAGCTTAGCGCTCAGCAAAAAGGGAGTGGGACGACTGGTTCGCCCGTTGTCAGTATAATGTGACCGGGTGGGGTGTGTTGCTTGGTGTCTTCGGCGGCATGCTTCAGTGATATAGCACTATAAAAAGGGCAAAAGTTCCACTATACAAGAAGACACAACATGAATATACCGCAGTCTCCCAAGACACGCACCTCGCATAACATACACGCAACACACCGCATACATGGGAGGCCGTCCTTGCATGACCATAGCTGTTAACAGGACGTTAATTAATCAAACAAACAAACAAACAAATCGTCGTTTTAACAATGTCAAAGAGTGGCCCCTAGTTCTTTTGTTATTTTGAATTAAAAATCCCTCTATGACGACTCGATCATATCCAGTAATGCCAGTCTTCGTACGTGTAGTAATTTGGCAAGTAACTCCATTTGTAAAAAAAACCTCGTATATGGCATAGTTAATGTTAGTCCCATTGGGTGATAAACGTTTTCTTTTATAATTCAAAGGGCAACAGTTCCACTATACAAGAAGACACAACATGAATATACCGCAGTCTCCCGAAACACGCACCTCGCACAACATACACGCAACAAACCGCATACATGGGAGGCCGTCCTTACATGACCATAGCTGTTAATAGGACGTTAATTAATCAAACAAACAAACAAACAAACATCAAATTTGTGATAAAATCACTGGTTCAGAACCTGATATGGATTGCATTCAAAACACCTTAACATTCTTTTTGGTTTTGATGGTCATCTCTCTTTACACAAAACTCAACATTGTCAAGAGTTTCTCAAATTCAGGCATTATTAACATGCAGTCTTTCAATCTTCTCCATTGTTTGAAATTTAACACCACGCCCGATTTAGTGGGTTGAATTCTTGAATTGTCGTCAAAGTTCAGCATGAATGAGCGTCGGATGTTAACTGAGCATATCCAGTCTTCAATGACACACAATTATTACGCCCCAGATGTATCATTAAGTCAACGTCTTCACCCCTAAGGTATATCTCTATGGTTTCATCAACGTCTTTACAGTGCCAAACCTGTAGTTTTTTCCATTGTTGGGGACCGAGAGTCACGCATTCATTTGTAGGAAATACTGTCCCTGATTCTGACGTGTCATACAGCCTGACGTGAATAAGGATTTTCCCTCGGAATTTGTTTGCGAGTACATAGCAGTCGTTTCCTATATCCAATCTGCAATAATCGCCAGCCATTGGATTGTCTCGATGATATGTCTGTGTTATCCTGTTGAAATGATTTCACAGGGTCATTTTCGTCAGTGTTTCCACATTTTGTGTCCATGCTTCCAGAGCGCACTAAAACGTTTTCTGCCGTGTCTTATATGTTTGTCAGTGATAACTTATGTTTTTTCCTTAGAAAGAAAATGATGTGTTCATTTAGTAACGTATGACTTTAGCCGACTCAACCCGATCAGCCGTTGTTACCGTTGATAGTTCTTCCCATATTTGTGCCATAGCCCGCCTAAAGGCATGTGTGGACATTGGGTTATTGGTGGATGTCACAAACAGATTATACTTTGCGTTATCATGGATTGCCGGGACGAAACCTGGACACAGGCGCATGAGCTGAATATAGAGCTCTAGTAGCCCCATAATATGCCGATCAAATGTAAGTGTAGCCGGTGTTCGATAATTGGTCTTATTTCAAATTTTACTATTTAAGGCTTGTAGACCTGAGAGTTATAAAGTAAACGTATTGGATGTTCTTTCTGTGAAACTTAAAATAATGTTTTTAAATCATTGTTAAAACAGACCTTAGGTAAAGCAATATAAATTATAAGGCTGCCCTCATGTGTGCATGGTTTTACCAAAGTAAGTATGTGCAACATAAGAAACAAGAGTATAGGATACAAAACCATTTTCTTTGTACACTGTGTCTAGTTTTCTATGTAAACTATGGTACCTTTATAAACCTTTGTGCCATAAAACAATAAACTGTAAAGAAGTAGGTATTAACAGAAGTCTAATTACAGTAAAATCTAAATAAAATAACACTTGTAAGGGTACAAGCAACTGCCAAAAGTCCCAAACTAAGCTAGGTCTATCAATCACGAATCATACAATTACCTGGTACTTAAAAAGCAGATGGACACAATACCTGTCAACTGTCCTTTTTGGTCTCTGAATTCTTCACATTTATACTTTACAGTTTTGGTAAAAAAGTGATTATTGCAATCCAAAGTACGAGTTTGCGAATGCTAAGTCAAGTTTCGCGAAGTAATCATCCACTCCTCTATCTTTATTAAGCAGCGGCAAACACATGCGAAATATGCGAGTGTTAGAAGTCGCAAAAATTCAATCTGTGAAGATGTAGAGATGGCCTCATTGGGAAACCAAGTGTGGGTTCTTTTTCACTGGAGGTGGCAAACGACAGTATTTTTTCCAAGGTTATCGGAGAACGTCTTCCAGCTATAAATAAAGATATGAATTTAGTTGTATGTGGAAACTTTGCATGAAAAATACTCCGAAGTAATGTGTTATGTTCGTTCATTCCAATTTTCTATTTGCAAATGCAATAAACTATGTATATATCAAATCCGATGGTGGAAAGACAAAAAACGACTTATAATTCTACAACATGTATATAACTTACCAAATACTTCTCTGGTGTATTTAACAAAAGTTCTGTACGTCGCTTCTTCGAGCATTCTTTTGTTAAACCCTTCCTCAGGGGGGCTAAATAAACATATTGTTTATTTCATTTCAAAATTTCAAAAAACGCTGCGAAGAAATAAGTGATGTATATAAAGCGAAATAAATAGTGTAGTTTACCATGAAGAATTTATATATTGGATATTTGCTGGCGTCAAGCAAGGTGTTGCTGTCGTTTACGGTTTGTTTGTTTGATTAATTAACGTCCTATTAACAGCTATGGTCATTAATAGGACGTTAATAACGTTTACGGACTGGCAGCACAGCGCGTATATAACATGTATACATTTACCTGCAGCAAACCAGTCCTCTCAAGACCAAAATGCGCTAGGTGTTCCGACTCTCTTGAATCCCGCAGAAGATTATCTAAAAAATCGGCTGTCGAACCTCCCTCAAGAATGCTCAGTCGTGTGGAGGAAAAAAAAAATTCTAAAACACAACGAAAAACAAGATCAACGTAACTTTCTGTATCGCTCATATGGATATTTTGTCCAGTAACTTCAAGAATACAGGATTGGGATATTAACTCATAGATATCTGAGAAATATTACTTATAAACATTAAATCTGCGGTTAACAAATTGAATATATCTGTTAGAGGAAGGTTCCCAAAGGAAACCAGTCTAAATGCATTCTTTGGCCTTCCAAAAGTTATTACATACCATAATGATGGTCAAGTTCTGCTTACGGTGTCCAGTTTTGACCTTTGAAATTTTGGGGAAGCCCCGTGTAAATTTAGCACAGTTCTAAATATAAATTCGCCAAACTCTTTGAAAACGAGGCTGCGTGGAAATGTCAACAAGGACATGTGTTTCTCAGTCATGTCAGTTTCGTTTCGTGTGATAAACCACTAATGCGGTATGTAAATTGCTGTTTTGAGATGATACATTTGATGCAAATGAAACACTCTTACATTAATAACAATAACAATGCTTTGTAATCATTTTTCGATAAAAGCATCTTTAGACATGGAAATTGACACAAATATTCGGCCGATGCAGAGATGGGGCCCGGCAAGGGCAATTATTGCCGCATCGCAATCATCGTATTTCACATCAACCGAATTATGAAGGTTAAATACAAATAATCGTAACATAATTTTCCATTTAAAACCACACGAAAACGTTCCTGTCATGCATGTAGCTGTCAAAGATGTGAAAATAAATTAGCTCTATGTATTTTATATATTCCATTCACATGTGTTTAATTATTCTGTGTAGTTTTTTACAGAGATTTAATTCAATTATCTATGTCTCTGTTTTTTGTAAACAATTTTTAAGTTCTGTAGAGAGATGATAGGAATGTTTAGCCAGAAGGAAAGAAACTTTTATAATGTATATGTATTGTACAATGTACATGTAAACTTTAACGTACATTTCATGTTGCTGCTGTAGAATTACAACTAGAAAATTCACTCAAATATTGATAATATTTAATTCTTCACTTTCATGTAGGCCTGTTCTATCATATATATTTACAGAAAACACATAGGCCTATATGTATATTACTTTCCTTTTCTGTTGTTTATTGTTCTTATTGTGCTCTGGAGAAAAAGATGATTGAGTTGGGAGGAAAGTATTTAATAAAGAGAAATGTGTACAACAGCACTTTGTCTGTAGCCGAGGGGTTCTATACTGTTTTAATAGTCCAATATCATATAAGTTATAATTAAACTGAAAATTTCAAAATTAAGATGAAATAGTAAATTCCATTTTTAGGTCATCTGACCCGAAGGGTCAGGATGACCTATAGTCATCATGTTTCGTCCGTCGTCGTCCGCCGTCCGCCGTGCGCCGTGCGCCGTCCGCCGTGCGTTAACTTTTCACATTTTGAACTTCTTCTCAAGTTTGACAAGTGGGATTGAGCTGAAACTTACCTGAAATGATCCTGAGATGGTCCCGACAAAGTGTTGTTATTTTTCGGGTCGATCCGAAATCCAAGATGGCCGCCACAGCCGCCATTTTGAAAACACATTTTGAACTTCTTCTCAAGTTCTACCGGTGCGATTCGGCTGAAACTTGCATGAAATGATCCTGACATGGTCCCGACAAAGTGTTGTTATTTTTCGGGTCGATCCAAAATCCAAGATGGCCGCCACAGCCGCCATTTTGAAAACACATTTCGAACTTCTTCTCAAGTTCTACTGGTGCGATTTGGCTGAAACTTGCATGAAATGATCCTGACATGGTCCCGACAAAGTGTTGTTATTTTTTGGGTCGATCCGAAATCCAAGATGGCCGCCACAGCCGCCATCTTGAAAACACATTTTGAACTTCTTCTCAAGTTCTACCGGTGCGATTTGGCTGAAACTTGCATGAAATGATCCTGACATGGTCCCGACAAAGTGTTGTTATTTTTCGGGTCGAACCGAAATCCAAGATGGCCGTCACAGCCGCCATCTTGAAAACACATTTTGAACTTCTTCTCAAGTTCTACCGTTGCGATTTGGCTGAAACTTGCATGAAATGATCCTGACATGGTCCCGACAAAGTGTTGTTATTTTTCGGGTCGATCCGAAATCCAAGATGGCCGCCACAGCCGCCATTTTGAAAACACATTTTGAACTTCTTCTCAAGTTCTACCGGTGCGATTTGGCTGAAACTTGCATGAAATGATCCTGACATGGTCCCGGCAAAGTGTTGTTATTTTTCGGGTCGATCCGAAATCCAAGATGGCCGCCACAGCCGCCATTTTGAAAACACATTTTGAACTTCTTCTCAAGTTCTACTGGTGCGATTTGGCTGAAACTTGCATGAAATGATCCTGACATGGTCCCGACAAAGTGTTGTTATTTTTCGGGTCGATCCGAAATCCAAGATGGCCGCCACAGCCGCCATCTTGAAAACACATTTTGAACTTCTTCTCAAGTTCTACTGGTGCGATTTGGCTGAAACTTGCATGAAATGATCCTGACATGGTCCCGACAAAGTGTTGTTATTTTTCGGGTCGATCCGAAATCCAAGATGGCCGCCACAGCCGCCATCTTGAAAACACACTTTGAACTTCTTCTCAAGTTCTACCGGTGCGATTTGCCTGAAACTTGCATGAAATGATCCTGACATGGTCCCGACAAAGTGTTGTTATTTTTCGGGTCGATCCGAAATCCAAGATGGCCGCCACAGCCGCCATCTTGAAAACACATTTTGAACTTCTTCTCAAGTTCTACCGTTGCGATTTGGCTGAAACTTGCATGAAATGATCCTGACATGGTCCCGACAAAGTGTTGTTATTTTTCGGGTCGATCCGAAATCCAAGATGGCCGCCACAGCCGCCATTTTGAAAACACATTTTGAACTTCTTCTCAAGTTCTACCGGTGCGATTTGGCTGAAACTTGCATGAAATGATCCTGACATGGTCCCGGCAAAGTGTTGTTATTTTTCGGGTCGATCCGAAATCCAAGATGGCCGCCACAGCCGCCATTTTGAAAACACATTTTGAACTTCTTCTCAAGTTCTACTGGTGCGATTTGGCTGAAACTTGCATGAAATGATCCTGACATGGTCCCGACAAAGTGTTGTTATTTTTCGGGTCGATCCGAAATCCAAGATGGTCGCCACAGCCGCCATCTTGAAAACATACTTTGAACTTCTTCTTAAGTTCTACTGGTGCGATTTGGCTGAAACTTGCATGAAATGATCCTGACATGGTCCCGACAAAGTGTTGTTATTTTTCGGGTCGATCCGAAATCCAAGATGGCCGCCACAGCCGCCATTTTGAAAACACATTTTGAACTTCTTCTCAAGTTCTACCGGTGCGATTTGGCTGAAACTTGCATGAAATGATCCTGACATGGTCCCGACAAAGTGTTGTTATTTTTCGGGTCGATCCGAAATCCAAGATGGCCACCACAGCCGCCATCTTATAAACACATTTTGAACTTCTTCTCAAGTTCTTCCAGTGGGATTTGGCTGAAACTTGCATGAAATGATCCTGACATGGTCCCGACAAAGTGTTGTTATTTTTCGGGTCAATCCGAAATCCAAGATGGCCGTCACAGCCGCCATCTTGAAAACACATTTTGAACTTCTTCTCAAGTTCTACCGAAGGGATTTGGCTGAAACTTGCACGAAATGATCCTGACATGGTCCAGACAAAGTATTGTTAGATGACTACCATGACACTATATCTAATTAATTTCCTATATTTAAAGGCCCTTGGGCCTCTTGTTTGAAATAAAATTTGTTGAAAGAAATTGAAAATGATTATGACATGATCCTGACAAAGTGACACCATATATAATTAATTTTACTATTGTCAAGGTAGTCAGATGACCGTTAAGGCCCATTGGGCCTCTTGTTAGGTCATCTGACCCGAAGGGTCAGGATGACCTATAGTCGTCATGTTTCGTCCGTCGTCGTCCGCCGTGCGTTAACTTTTCACATTTTGAACTTCTTCTCAAGTTCTACCAGTGCAATTTGGCTGAAACTTGCATGAAATGATCCTGCCATGGTCCCGACAAAGTGTTGTTACTTTTCGGGTCGATCCGAAATCCAAGATGGCCGCCACAGCCGCCATCTTGAAAACACATTTTGAACTTCTTCTCAAGTTCTACCGGTGCGATTAGGCTGAAACTTGCATGAAATGATCCTGACATGGTCCCGACAAAGTGTTGTTACTTTTCGGGTCGATCCGAAATCCAAGATGGCCGCCACAGCCGCCATCTTGAAAACACATTTTGAACTTCTTCTCAAGTTCTACCGGTGCGATTTGGCTGAAACTTGCATGAAATGATCCTGACATGGTCCCGACAAAGTGTTGTTACTTTTCGGGTCGATCCGAAATCCAAGATGGCCGCCACAGCCGCCATCTTGAAAACACATTTTGAACTTCTTCTCAAGTTCTACCGGTGCGATTTGGCTGAAACTTGCATGAAATGATCCTGACATGGTCCCGACAAAGTGTTGTTATTTTTCGGGTCGATCCGAAATCCAAGATGGCCGCCACAGCCGCCATCTTGAAAATACATTTTGAACTTCTTCTCAAGTTCTACCGGTGTAATCGGGCTGAAACTTGCATGAAATAATCCTGACATGGTCCCGACAAAGTGTTCTTATTTTTCGGGTTGATCCGAAATCCAAGATGGCCGCCACAGCTGCCATCTTGAAAACACATTTTGAACTTCTCAAGTTCTACCGGTTCGATTTGGCTGAAACTTGTATGAAAGGAGCCTGACATGGTCCCAACAAAGTGTTGTTACATCTCTGGTTGATCCCCAATCGAAGATGGCAACCATGACACTATATCTAATTAATTTCCTATATGATTATTGGCAAGGTACTCAGATGACCGTTAAGGCCCATGGGCCTCTTGTTAGGTCATCTGATCGAAGGTCAGGATGACCTATTGTCATCATGTTTTGTCCGGCGTCGTGCGTAAGACTATTTATACAAAAGCCTACTCCTCCTTAATCCTTGAGTGGATTACATCCATATTTTGTGTGAAACATCATTGGGGAAGGACAATCATATTTTATATAAATGAGCCTGGTCCGACCCCAAGGGGCTGAGGGGTGGGGCCCCAAAAGGGCAATTTTTCTTATTTTAGCTTTAAAATCCTACTCCTCCTTCATCCTTGGATGGATTCATCCATATTTGGTTTGAAACATCATTGGGGAAGGACAATCATATTATATATAAATGAGATTGGTCCGACCCCTAGGGGCAGAGGGGCGGGGCCCAAAAAGGGCAAATTTTCTTAATTTAAGCTTTAAAATCCTACTCCTCCTTCACTATTGGATGGATTTCATCCATATTTGGTGTGAAACATCATTGGGGAAGGACAATCATATTTCTCTTAAATGAGCCTACTCCTAACCCTAGAGGCTGAGGGGCAGAGCCCCAAAAGTAGAAAATTTCATAATTTTAGTTTTAAGCTCCTACTCCTCCGAAACCCTTGAGTGGATTTCATCCATATTCGGTGTGAAATATCATGGGCAAAGGGCAATCATATTTTATATAAATGAGCTTGCTTGATCCCCTAGGGACTGAGGGGTGGGACCCCAAAAGAGGATTTTGTTTTTAATTTTAGCTTTAAAATCCTTCTCCTTAACTCTTTAGTGGATTTCATCCATATTTGGTGTGAAACATCATTTGGGAACAGTCTGCACGACAAAGTTTTCATGCTATAGGCCCTTCGGGCCTATGAACTCCAGAATCATCAGGCCCGATCAAAATTTTACAGGTCCGAAAATTTCAAGAAAAAATCCATAAAATAAAAGTAGGAAAAAGAAGCTGAACACTGTATAGATATTACAGTTTTTAATGGTTTTAGTCTCTGGTGTTGAAAAAGAGCATGTTATCAACCTCCCTCTCGCTCATTTCATTATCAGATTCACCGTCATCACTCCCATAATCTGAATCAGAAGATGAATCGTAGCTTTTCTGGACATTTTGAAGGAGCTGAAAAAGAGAGTAATAAACAAATGAAATATTATATTAGTTTGAATATTTTGTTGGTTTGAAAGCAAAGTTATTTATTACAGTCATGATTTTTTTTACAATCTATTTCTGATATATTTTTAAAATCCCTATTAAATATCTGTTCTTGTAGTGATTAATTATTTTTCTTGCACATTGTGGTATAGAAACGAAAACTCTGGTGGGATTTAGCTAGTGCATGGGCTGTCCTAAACTTGATAACAAGTCTGTCATATTCTGCTTTTTAGGTCATCTGACGCCGTGCGTTAACTTTTCACATTTTGAACTTCTTCTCAAGTTTGACCAGTGGGATTGAGCTGAAACTTACCTGAAATGATCCTGAGATGGTCCCGACAAAGTGTTGTTATTTTTCGGGTCGATCCGAAATCCAAGATGGCCGCCACAGGCCATCTTGAAAACACATTTTAAACTTCTTCTCAAGTTCTACCGGTGCGATTTGGCTGAAACTTGCATGAAATGATCCTGACATGGTCCCGACAAAGTGTTGTTATTTTTCGGGTCGATCCGAAATCCAAGATGGCCGCCACAGGCGCCATCTTGAAAACACATTTTGAACTTCTTCTCAAGTTCTATCAGTGGGATTGAGCTGAAACTTACCTGAAATGATCCTGAGATGGTCCCGACAAAGTGTTGTTATTTTTCGGGTCGATCCGAAATCCAAGATGGCCGCCACAGGCGCCATCTTGAAAACACATTTTAAACTTCTTCTCAAGTTCTACCGGTGCGATTTGGCTGAAACTTGCATGAAATGATCCTGACATGGTCCCGACAAAGTGTTGTTATTTTTCGGGTCGATCCGAAATCCAAGATGGCCGCCACAGCCGCCATCTTGAAAACACATTTTAAACTTCTTCTCAAGTTCTACCGGTGCGATTTGGCTGAAACTTGCATGAAATGATCCTGACATGGTCCCGACAAAGTGTTGTTATTTTTCGGGTCGATCCGAAATCCAAGATGGCCGCCACAGCCGCCATCTTGAAAACACATTTTGAACTTCTCAAGTTCTACCAGTGCGATTTGGCTGAAACTTGCATGAAATGATCCTGACATGGTCCCGACAAAGTGTTGTTATTTTTCGGGTCGATCTGAAATCCAAGATGGCAGCCACAGTCTCCATCTTGAAAACACATTTTGAACTTCTTCTCAAGTTCTACCGGTGCAATTTCGCTGAAACTTGCATGAAATGATCCTCACATGGTCCTGACAAAGTGTTGTTATTTTCGGGTCAATCCGAAATCCAAGATGGCCGTCACAGCCGCCATCTTGAAAACACTTTTTGAACTTATTCTCAAGTTCCGAAGGGATTTGGCTGAAACTTGCATGAAATGATCCTGACATGGTCCAGACAAAGTATTGTTACATCTCTGGTTGATCCCAAATCGAAGATGACTACCATGACACTATGTCTAATTAATTTCCTATATTTAAAGGCCCTTGGGCCTCTTGTTTGAAATAAAATTTGTTGAAAGAAATTGAAAATGATCCTGACATGATCCTGACAAAGTGACACCATATATAATTAATTTTACTATTGTCAAGGTAGTCAGGTGACCGTTAAGGCCCTTTGGGCCTCTTGTTTAAATTTCATAAGACAGTCCACTGCCTGGCATTTTTTAGTTGTTTTTTTTCAACTGTTTTTAGCCACAGCTATTCCAAAGCGTATTTCTTATGAATATTGGTATTCTTATGATGCTTTATAGCAGTCGGCTTAAAATTATTTGTCCCGACACAAAACGCGCCGGTCGTTTCATTTTCACGACAGCATTCACAAAACATGTTACCATTTGCATATTTTAACCAAGGCCTACCTTTATGCCATTCGTCGAGAAACTTGCGGACCCTTTTTCGCATTTTTTGTTTGAAGAAACTGTAGGTTGGCTTTCCGTTTTGATTCTAAGTTTCTTCTCAGGCTTTACCCCATCAATATATCGAAGCATGCAGGCCATTAGAGGCAAACCGGAAATGTGTATTAGAGTTACGTCCCTTAAACTGGAAAATGAACTGTATGCCTTCGCGATTACTAAACGCGATGTTTCGACATGCAATGACTTCATATTCCAGTTTAACCATTTTTACCTCAATGAAAGAGTTCAGTTTTGTGTTTAAAATAGATGTATTATTAACTGATGGATAAATTCTTTGTATAAATTTCATAGGTCCGTCGGGCCTGTGGGTTGGTGGAAACCATAGGCCCGGCCTTATTTTCAAAGGCCCCGGGTCTCGGGCCTGTGGTTAACGTCGCAGACTGTGGGAAGGACAATCATATTTTATATAAAGATTTTGGTAATCCAAGATGGCCACTGGCCCACTTCATGTTTTCAGGTTTCGTTCTCCGATCTCACTGAAAATGGATCTATAGGGGTTTTAAAGGATGGCGAACAACATGCAAACAATTTCGTAAAGATTTTGGTATTCCAAAATGGCGGCTGGCCCACTTCCTGTTTTCAGGTTTCGGTCTCTGATCTCAATGAAAATTGATCTATAGGAGTTTCAAGGGATAGAAAACAACATGAAAACATGGGGATGGAACGGCGGGGTCCAAACTTGGAGCTTTGCTGAAATTTGGCTTTAAAATCTTACCCCTCCTTAATCCTTGAATGGGTTACAACTATATATGGATGAAAGGCTACCAAGTTTGTTCAACAAATGACCTTGACCTATTTCAGAAACTTACATATTCAACAAAGGAGTTCCTTGTATTGCTTATATAAATTATTAACCACTACTTTATACTATCACTTTGTTGTTTTGTGCCTTGAGTCAGATGACCGTTAAGGCCCATGGGCCTCTTGTTGAATGAAGCGGTTCCCCTCCTTTGGAGTATCACAGTGTGTATACCCTTTTTGGTTTTTAGGAATAATACCTAAATAGGAACCTGAAATAACATGACAATCAATCAGGTATGTGTGTGTGTAGGGGGGGTGGGTGGTTGTGCTGAAAGACAGAAGAATAATGACGTTGGGAAGTTGTAATTTGGGTGGGGGATGAAATTCAGAAGAAATAGCTACAAATAAATGGAAGTGGAAGGATGCTTTATCATTGATCTGGTCATTGCATATTTTGGGTTTACATGGCTTTGTTTTTTTTTGTTATTTAGTCTGGATGATTTTGGAGCAACTTTGAATTCAGATATGAGTAATTACATCAAAGCACACTTGTGATAGGGTTTAAATCATATGGTGCTGTATATCTTTCTTTCTTCCATGTACAATATGTACTATTTTTAGCTCACCTGGCCCGAAGGGCCAGTGAGCTTATGTCATGGCGTGTCGTCCGTCCGTCCGTCAACATTTCCTTTAAATCGCTACTAGTCATAGAGTTCTGCATGGATTGTAACCAAATTTGGCCACAAACATCCTTGGGGGAGGGGGAACAGAACTTGTATAAATTTTGGCTCTGTTCCCCCCCGGGGCAGGAGGGGCGGGGCCCAATAGGGGAAATAGAGGTAAATCCTATAAATCGCTACTTGTCATAGAGTTCTGCATGGATTGTAACCAAAATTAGCCACAATCATCCTTGGGGGAAGGGGAACAGAACTTGTATAAATTTTGGCTCTGACCCCCCGGGGGCATGAGGGGCAGGGCCCAATAGGGGTAATAGAGGTAAATCCTTTAAATTGCTACTTGTCATAGAGCTCTGAATGGAATGTAACCAAATTTGGCCACAAACATCCTTTGGGGAAGGGGAACAGAACTTGTATAAATTTTGGCTCTGGTCCCCCGGGGGCAGGAGGGGTGGGGCCCAATAGGGGAAATAGAGGTAAATCCTTTAAATCGCTACTAGTCATAGAGTTCTACATGAATTGTAACCAAATTTGGCCACAAACATCCTTGGGGGAAGGGGAACAGAACTTGTATAAATTTTGACTCTGGTCCCCCGGGGGCAGGAGGGCCCGCCCAATAGGGGAAATAGAGGTAAATCCTTTAAATCGCTACTTGTCGTAGAGTTCTGAATGGAATGTAACCAAATTTGGCCACAAACATCCTTGGGGGAAGGGGAACAGAACTTGTATAAATTTTGGCTCTGGTCCCCCGGGGGCAGGAGGGGTGGGGCCCAATAGGGGAAATAGAGGTAAATCCTTTAAATCGCTACTTGTCGTAGAGTTCTGAATGGAATGTAACTAAATTTGGCCACAAACATCCTTGGGGGAAGGGGAACAGAACTTGTATAAATTTTGGCTCTGGTCCCCCGGGTGCAGGAGGGGCGGGGCCCAATAGGGGAAATAGAGGTAAATCCTTTAAATCGCTACAAGTCATAGAGTTCTGAATGGAATGTAACCAAATTTGGCCACAAACATCCTTTGGGGAAGGGGAACAGAACTTGTTTAAATTTTGGCTCTGGTCCCCCGGGGGCAGGAGGGGCGGGGCCCAATAGGGGAAATAGAGGTAAATCCTTTATATCGCTACTTGTAATAGAGTTCTACATGAATTGTAACCAAATTCGGCCACAAACATCCTTGGGGGAAGGGGAACAGAACTTGTGTAAATTTTGACTCTGGTCCCCCGGGGGCAGGAGGGGCGGGGCCCAATAGGGGAAATAGAGGTAAATCCTTTAAATCGCTACTAGTCATAGAGTTCTGAATGGAATGTAACCAAATTTGGCCACAAACATCCTTGGGGGAAGGGGAACAGAACTTGTATAAATTTTGGCTCTGGTCCCCCGGGGGCAGGAGGGGCGGGGCCCAATAGGGGTAATTGAGGTAAATCCTTTAAATCGCTACTAGTCATAGAGTTCTGAATGGAATGTAACCAAATTTGGCCACAAGCATCCTTTGGGGAAGGGGAACAGAACTTGTATAAATTTTGACTCTGGCCCCCCGAGGGCAGGACGGGTGGGGCCCAATAGGGGAAATAGAGGTAAATCCTATAAATCACTTCTTGTCCTAGAGTTTTGCTTGGATTGTGACCAAATTTGGCCATAAACATCCTTGGGGGAAGGGGAACAGAACTTGTATAAATTTTGGCTCTGACCCCCCGTGGGTGGGAGGGGTGGGGCCCAATAGGGGATTTAGAGGTTAATATTAAAATTCCTTTAGAAAAGAAACAATGAACCTGTATTCAGAACATTACTTGGCATTACAAACCAGGTGAGCGATACAGGCCCTCTGGGCCTCTTGTTTTCTTTAGAACTCAAATCACAACAGATGTATATAGTACTACATACTACATTTTAGTGTATGTGTTTGTAGTCACTGTTAGTATTAATACATGTATGTTCTATGTACACATAGACAATAAATGTGAAATCTGGTTCAGAAAAAAAACCCACCATTTGTAACATTTCAGATAACTTGCTAGTTTTATGGTTTTATTTATATGTTGAATCCACTCTCTTGTAAAGTAGAATTTAGAAATCCTAAGACCAGTGTATCTATATTGCTACTTGTAAAAAAAATTCCTTACATTTAAAAGTAATTGAAAAGCTATCTCACAAGCCCTGACAAACAAATGGGCAGACATGCAGACATGTGGGTGCAAGAATTTATACAAAGTTAAATAATGAAAAAGTTTTGCATCATGATTTTATTTAATAATTACAGTTGAAAGGAACATTTGATAAATTAATACTGTTTAAATGTTCTGTTCATGATTTTCTTGGTCAAATTGGTAAAGTGTACTTTCAAGAGCACTCGACTCAACATTCTTCAGACTTCACGATGCTTATTGTATGTATGTGTATATATAAACTTATATACAGGTCCAAGGGATGGTGCCTGAAAAAAATAAACAAGTTTTTTTTTTTATATCTGTTGAATATAACAAAAATTGAAATGATCAATTTCAAATACATGTATATATAAATGAATAATAATTGTAGGTTCATTCTACAGGTTTTTTATTTTAGAGAAAACTTTTTTTAAGTTGTGAATGTGTCACTGATGCATTTAATAGAATCAAATATTTGTTTTAAAAAAGATACAAAATTAATTATTTAGTTCCAACAAAAATTCAGAATGAAAATAAATGATACATGGCTGCAGTACATTTCAGCTATGTAAAGTTTGTCATATACACATGAACCAGGTACAGTTGTAATAAATATGCAAACACTATTTATTAATTATGACGAGAAATAATCCTGTGTGTGTCCTCCAAAATATATAAAGAACAAGCTAAAACCCACATGTATGTATGTGTATACCAGAACATATACAAGATAATTTTACCAATTAACCTAAATCCTACATACACATAATACCAGAACATATACAGAACAATAATTATACAAATTAAGGTAGAAGGTCCCTTTTTAGAGTGTGTTTTTCTAGTTAGAATTACAAGTTAAAAAACTTAAATATAACATATATTCTATATACCAAAATATTCAGTAGGAAACAGACTATCCTTGTGAATAAACTATTTATTTAAAAACACTTCTGAAATGAAATGAGTACCACAAAATTGTTGAAATTTTGCAGCAAATCCTCAGAATTTGTGAAGTCATATATTGTTTGAAAAGGAACTCAAATATCTTTTAAAAGTTATCTTCTAGGTCATGCTATGCCTTTGGTTGATATAATATAATGATAAACATCTAAAATCGACTAGTAAAAGTTTGTTAATAAATGAACAAGAAATCCAAAATGGCAGCCATGGACTACTTTCTCCATACAATGTATGGAGGCCCATGGGGCAAGTACATCTGTATCATAGACATTATTAAAAGAAAATTTGCTAGAATAAATACAATGTAAAACTCTATTTCCTTGTAATTATGTAGTAAATTTTGAACAGTAAGAAATGTTTTATTGGTAAATTTTATGGAAACAAAAGATAATATGGCCTTAAAGGTTCCTTGAGTTATGTCCCCTGGCCGAGACACACCAAAGTCTATAAAAGTGGGTAGTTTCTGCTCCTGCTTAGCGTTCAGCACACAGGGAGTGGGACGACTGGTTCGCCCGTTGTCAGTATAATGTGACCGGGTGGGGTGTGTTGCTTGGTGTCTTCGGCGGCATGCTTCAGTGATATAGCACTATAAAAAGGGCAACAGTTCCACTATACAAGAAGACACAACACGAACATACCGCAGTCTCCCAGTACACTCACCTCGCACAACATACACGCAACACACCGCATGCATGGGAGGCCGTCCTTACATGACCATAGCTGTTAATAGGACGTTAATTAATCAAACAAACAAATAAAATGTATGTATTGCTAAAAGCACTGTAATATTGTCATAACTGTGCGCCATGTTATTTTCATATTACAAATGAATTTTTTAAATACCATTCAAAATAATGTATAAAATTGATGTGTTAATATGCCTGTCGGCAAGATCGTACTTTCAAAGATAGGTGATCAGCGATAAGTACAACAGTGACAGGTAGACAACCATACTCCTTTAACTACATCCAGTTAATTGTAAGGCGTGTGCCGATCCTTCAATTGCCCATCGCCTCGGCCTGTTAATTACCTCGAGGTGTGCCATTAATCCCTTAATTGTAGTAACGCTTGTGTTCCGCGTGAAGTTGTTGATACACTGGAATATGGTTTCAATGACAATAACGGTTTTGGTTTTCATAGACATTAATGGGACTGAGTTTAAAACAATGATATAAATTATAACATAAGATGTTTTTGTAGTAATTTAATCCATGCTCAGTGTACTGTATTGTTTCTTTAGCTTGACCATCGCTAAGATTACCTAATCGGTAATTAATTCAATGATAATCAATGATTACCATCGGACACTACTCAAACAAGACGTATTGATTGTTAATAGCCAATCAGATACAAATGGTTTTCAATTGTTTGAACAAATAAGTATATTAATATCTGGTTTAGCTTACAATTAATCAATTACAATTAATACTCTGTTGTTTTGTTGACCAGTGGTCAGCACGACAGTTTAGTGTCCGATTGGTGTTTTGGAGAGCGCCGATCCAGCCGTTCTGCGATATCCGCGTCCTACAACATCGCGATCTTTATACTATCGGTCTTTCCATGTACATCATGAAGCAGCAGCATGGAAGCCTCGGTCGAAGATCTATATCAGACAACATTGTCTCAGGGTTTTGAAACGTTTACCTCTGGAGGAAGACTAAACTTTGATACTCCTAATAACATGCAAGACCCACAGGATACCAAGAGAAAACGAATGTACTCTCCAAAAAATAATGATGTAAGTAAAGATGCAATCATCATACACTGCAACAATGTTAAACAAGTTCAATGTAACCCAATTAAAGTTCAAAAACTCATTACAGGTATTATAGAGTACCCAGTGAAAAACATCAGGGGCCTGGAAAACGGAGACCTACAAGTAGCATGTACAGATGACATACAAAGGGAGACAATATGATAGCAGTGAAGGCAGTACTACTGCCAGGTTAATATTTAATTGTAAAACCCTGCACGAGCAGGTATCCATCGGATACCACTCACACAACGTTAAACAGTATATACCACCATCTCTCAGGTGCTACAAATGTAACCGGTATGTGGGGAGATCATAAGGTTCAAGAATGAACGAGCGAAATAATTTGTTTCTTCGATTATTTTAACGTCCCATTAACAGCCAGGGTTATGTAAGGACGGCCTACCATGTATGCAGAGTGTAGCGTGTCTGAAGTGCAAGGTGTGTGTTTTGGGAGACTGCGGTATGTTCGTGTTGTGTATTCTTGTAATTGGAACTGATGCCCTTTTTATAGTGCTATATCACTGAAGCTTGCCGTCAAAATAAAAAAAGTGTGTCAATCGTGGTGGGCAGCATAGTGCTGCATATGGTGGTTGTCCTGCCAGACAAAAAGGCAGTAGAAATTGTCAAAATCCAAACTACAGAGAAATGCTTTCGTCGTGAGACAATAGCCGAAGTGAAAAAGCCGCATCGGAAGCCACAGAGGTTAACCTCATTCCCTATTCCAGTTAGACCGATTTTAACATCCCACTGCCAAAACAACCCGTACATCTGTCGTTCCAACACAGGAACCACAGGTGTCTGTACTATTGAAAAATTGATGTCGCTACTGGTCTCGATGATCACCAAATTTCATTCTTGCGAGAGTTGGTCAGATATACTTGTATATATTGTTGGTCAGATCGATACACTACTTGTATCAATCTGGGCGTTCTGTTAGTGCCCGCTACCAATACATGTTAAACACAGGCATTCTACAATGGCATAAATAAAACTGGTACTGAATTATTAAATTACATAGAAAGTAAACCTGATATTAATGTAATATGTCTACATGAAACTTGGCTTAATAAAGATACCAACTTTTTTATTCGAGGTTTTTACCCTCAATATTAACCCTTATCATGCTTACTGCGGCATATGACGCGGCGCCGATCTTCGTCGGTGTTTGCTAACCGCAACATATGCTGCTTTTCGAAGTTGTGTTTTTACCGTCCAAAAATAGATACGGGATTGCCCACAATTGCTAGTAGTAAAATTTTAAATGACGTCATACCTTCTCAACATGCATTTGCAGTAATTTTGAGTAACTTCATTGCTTAATAAAAATACTATTGGGGATTTCCTTCACTGATGTGACCTTTGATACAAAATGTCGGGCAGAGAGTCAACATTTGGTGATGAGGAACAGGATGCGTTCCTCAAGAGAATATTTCGGTGAATCTGACGATTCGGAAGAATTCGAAGGATTTGATTATATTGATTTTGATAATATTGAAATTCTTAGACAAATACCAATGGATCAGAGCGGGAGAGATCGAGAATTTGACGTTGATATTGACAATGGCTAGTTACGTAATGATAAAACGCCACTGAATGCACCTTTCACAGTTATGTCTCTTATCAAATTTGACCTGAACGATGACATTGGTTTGTTTGTTTAATTAACGTCCTATTAACAGCTATGGTCATGTAAGGATGGCCACCCATGTAGGCGGTGTGTTGCCTGTATGTTGTGCGAGGGGTGTGTTTTATGACACTGTGATATATTCATGTTCTTGACATTGGACCAATTGATTTCGTGAAGAGTTCTTTACAGAAGAATTCATCGAGACTATTGTTACAGAAACAAACAGATACGCTAATAAACGACTAGAAGCAAATCGCGAGAACCTGCCCCCTCACAGTTGAATTGGTAAATGGCGTAATACTTCTGTACCGGAAATAAAACATTTTTTTTCGCTTCTATAATCGCCATGGGGATTGTCCGTAAATCTCAACTTGTGGAATATTTGGCCACAGATCCCATTGATGAAACACCACTGTTTGGGAAATACATGACAAAAGATTGTTTTTCGTCAATATTATCAAATCTTCACCTGGTAGATAATGACAGTTTCATACTGCTGGCCGCCCGGGACACAACCCCCTGTTCAAGGTACGACCATTTATACAGCTTCTGTGAGAACAATGTTTAGAAAATTATGAACCTGGCAAATGCCTTAGCTTTGGCGAGGCTACCGGTCCTTTCAAAGGCAAGATGAAATTTCGACTGTATAATCCTGCAAAACCAAGCAAATTTGGCATCAAACTTTATCAAATATCAGAGTCGGAATCAGGGTATACAGTTGGATTCGACATATAAAATGGCGTGACATCCTGTGCCTCATTTTGTGATGCACTTCCAATTGATCAAGACTGCACAACCACGAAAATAGTGATTGGTTTATTAGGAAAATGTGATTTGTTGGAAACAGGAAGATGTTGGGAGACTGCGGTGTCTTCATGTGTCTGCTTGTATAGTGGAACTGTTGACCTTTTAACACACACATGTGTAGAACTCTCAGAAAAAAAACAAAGGCTGAGCCTGTAGCAAAACTAAAACCAGGGGACTGTGTTTTCAGACGTTGAGACAATATGTTGATAGTAAAATATCACGACAAACGCGACGTTCACATGATTACCATGTCATGAAGTGACACTGGGCATAACAAAGTGGACAGGAATGGGGTACCAATCACGAAGCCAAGTTGTATTGTTGACTTCTGTCAGGAGATGGGTGGAGTGGATTTGAGCGACATGGTCGTGCAATATTACGACATACTACGTAAAACTGTCAAGTGGTGGACGAAACTATTTTTCCATCTATTCGATCTTTTGATTGGCAATGCCTTCCCCTCTTGTACAAAATGTGATACAGGGGTAATGACAAACATACTCCTCACATTAAATTCAGAAAGGAAGTGGTTAGGTCTTTGCTACAAGAACTTTCCGATGGGCCACTTGCATTACGATGTGGCAAAAAATCCCAGGAAGGTATGGACCGTCTCACAGGAAGACATTTCCCTGTCTACAATGTGGCTCAAGCCGGCGCACAGAGGAATCGTCCGCTGAGGGACTGTGTGGTATGCAATCAAAAGGCAAAAAAAACGTGTTGGTCACAAAAGAAAACAAACTAGTTTTAGATGAGACGACTGTGATGTGTCTCTGTGTGTACCACCACACTTACAAAAACTATCGGTGTCGCATTGAAAAAACAAATTTATATGTCAGTGATGACGGATTCGGTAGAGTATGTTCAAAGTAAATCTGTAAGGCATGAACTATATATTTAGTGTGACAGTTCTATTGGGTTATTCCTATTATTTTTCAGCAGAAATAATGAACTAGAAGGAATTTACACCAATTAGAAAGTAAAAAACACCGTTAACGAGTTTTACGTTTCAGGTACAACAAATTCACCTGAATATTACCTGTGAATACGTTATTTCATCTGTGAGAACATAGAAAAAATATTGTTTACTTTCTTATTTGTCAAATATAATGAATTTTGACAGAAAATGTTGATATGTTTATTGTTCAATTTGAACACCTTTATCTCACCTGTACATACCTGTTACTTAACGAGATTTGAGAAAGATTTTTTTTTTCAAATACTTAAAAATGAAGAGGAGGTTTTAACCTTTAAACAAGTATCTGGTTTATGTAGCTAAAACCTGAAAATGAATTCACAGTATTAAAATGAAAATTAAAAACACATTTTTTTGCTGTTTTTTCACAATTTTATTCAGCATTTATGCCAAAGGGAAGAAATAACGTGATTAGCGTAAGGGTTAAAAATATGGCCCTGACAATCAACAGAGTGGAGGTTTTATTAACGTCCTATTAACAGCTATGGTCATGTAAGGACGGCCTCCCATGTATGCGGTGTGCTGCCTGTATGTTGTGCGAGGTGAGTGTACTGGGAGAACTGCAGGTACAATTCTAACGCCTACCTGCAGGGCCAACAGAGTGGAGGTGTAGCTATATACGGGATAACCTCGTGTTTCACTAACTCGATGTCATAAGAAATGTGATGGAAGTAGTCGGTTCTGTTCTCAAATTACATGACAAACATATAAGTATAATAAATATATAATTATTAAGAAACACTGATACTGCCGTTAAACACCAGGATTATTCCCATCTAAACAATATATCATGTGCGGGGGATTTTAATGGCCATCATAACCCTTTATGGGGGCAAACATTGTAATACTAAAGGTAATGCCTTATATATATATATAGAAAAACACCAATCTTATACTTTTAAATGATGGTTCATGTACCAGAGAAATATTTCAAACGTCGGTTTCAGATCTTACCTTAGCTACACCGGACATTGCCGGACAGAGTACCTGGTGGGTTCCTGAAAATAATTTTGATAGCGACCACTTCCCCATCATTATTCATATTCTTTTTTATAGAATTAAGCAGGGCCTAGGAAAAAACATGTGTTGGTTCATCACGACCAGTTGAATAAATCAAGAAGAAATCTTGGATATTTTTCCCTGCATGTAGCTGTAACCTAGTTTACAATACATCTTTTAAAATTTGATAATCAATTGCTGCAGGATAACAAAGATTTATACTAACCTTGTTTTGTTCTAAACAGTTGGAGTACCTGTGTTTGCAACCAAGTTTGGGGTGCAGCGACATCTCGAGAAGCCCTCAGGTTTCCGTTGGGAGGGTGCCCAGTCTTTGTTTGATTTATTAACGTCCTATTAACAGCTATGGTCGTGTAAGGACGGCCTCCCATGTATGCGGTGTGTTGCGTGTATGTTGTTCGAGGTGAGTGTACTGGGAGACTGCGGAATGTTCGTGTTGTGTCTTCTTGTATAGTGGAACTGTTGCCCTTTTATAGTGCTATATCACTGAAGCATGCCGCCGAAGACACCGAGCAACACACCCCACCCGGTCACATTATACTGACAACGGGCGAACCAGTCGTCCCACTCCATGTATGCTGAACGCTAAGCAGGAGCAGAAACTACCACTTTTATAGACTTTGGTGTGTCTCGGCCAGGGGACAGAACCCAGAGCCTTCCTCACAGGGGCGAACGCTCAACTCAAGGCCAAAAGTGAGGCGGTGCCAAGGGAGACATTAGGAAAGATAAAGTCAGTTAGGAAGAAGAGAAAAGATAAGATCCTAAATTTAGTCGCCTTTTACGATCATGCAATAGGGGCAGCAAGTACAATTCTAACGCCCTACCTGCAGGGCCAATGCCACGAAACAGTTCTCTTGGCAAACTAATGGTTTTCACAAAGGAACTGATGAGTAGCCCTGCAGTGACAGCATGTATTTATCTGTTACTCCTGATGGGTGCCTTAGAGGTAGTGGAGCCCAAAAGCAGTTGGATGTGTGGCGAAGGAACAGCCTCACCATGCTTCTGGAATTTTTGCCCTGCAGAAGACTCCAGAAAGAGGAGCCGCTATGATTTCCGTGCCCTCCAGAGGGATTGGACTCCGCTGACCTTCCACCTTCTCTCAAAGTGTTTATCAAAGATGTTCGTCTATCTGGAAGTAGGAGTACTTCGATTGCAAGATCTCCAGTCCCTTTACCACAGATAATCCATAGGGATCGTTCTTTAACGTCATCTTCATCATCATCGTCCACCACTTCTTCATAAGTGACAAAAAGCGATCTTTTGCCTCAAAGTGAGGTGTTGCCAACGGGCGGCGTTGGGAAAGATAAAGTTAGGAAGAAAAAAGATATGATCCTAAATTTAGTTGCCTTTTACGATCATGCAATTGGGGCAGCAGGTGCATTTCTAACGCCCTACCTGCAGAGCAAAGGACAAATGTAGAAGAACATGCATCTCATACTGAAAGACTTGTCGAAAACCAAGCGCAATCGGTACAATTTGAATTGATGTTAGAGAGTTGCTATTTTGGGGTGCAAAGATCTTGAAAAAGGCGTTGTCGATGTGTGAAATATCGGAAAGAAAGCAAGAAAATTTCTTTGAAAGCATTGTACAGGCATGCCCTCAGCTGAGTGGATACAGGAGAGATATATTTAGGGGCTTAAATGCGTCTTTGAAAAATCGTAGGAATAATTTTAAAAAACATCGACGCCATTGACAAGTACACCGTACCACCATGGCTCTTTCAAACACCTGATATCAATTCATCTCTACATGGGAGGGCAAATCCAGTGCATTACCCGAAGAACATAAATCCTGCTTTCGGGAGCCCATTAGGACTTTCCCTGATCATGTTCAGATCTACACTGACGGCTAAAAAGATCGCGATAAAGTTGCAGCGTGCTGTTCAGCTAATCACTGTCCGACTTCCAGATGTTGCCTCCATTTTCTCTCAGCGGAAGTATGTACTATCGGTCTGGCTCTTGACCATATCGAAGAACACCTCATTGAAAAGGCAATCGTCTGTTCTGACTCTCTTTCGGTTATTCAGGCTTTGAAATCATGAAACCCTGGAAACATTCTTATCCAAAATCTTTTAATCCGAACATTTCGCTAATCTTTTAAAACTCAAAACTCTTAAAATAAAAAAAATACTATATTAATATAGTCAGTTGTATTTCAATATCGAGATCAATATGATATTAGTATGCGTGTACTGATTTGCCCTTAAAGACTTTACATTGCAACTCTTTATCTTAAGAAAGACTTCACAATGAATACTAAACAAAGCTCCTTTGTCTCCCCTTTGATAGATGTCCGTGCGTTATTATCTGAAACTGTTTAATATTAAGTAAGAGCACAGGGAGAGTGATAAAAGGAAAAACATTTTAAAAACACTAAAATACGCCATAATATTTTCCATTAATTTGACGATGGAGATTGTGGCTTTGTTTTGGAAAATCAATCAATTAAAATTGAGAAAAGAAAAAAAAAGATAACATCAGAGCAGAAATGGAAGCAACAAGCTGTCTTTAGAAACATACACTGGAAAAACAAATATAAAATACTTTTTCTAATTACCAAAGATACATCAATACAATGGTTCCAGTATAGATTACAGCACCGTATACTCCCTTTGAATAATTACTTAAAAATTATAAATATTTCTGAAAATAATATATGTAATATCTGTAATACAGAAGTTGAAACCATAGAACATGTTTTTTGGTATTGTCAAAAATCTTTTGAAATATGGCAAGGTATGAAAAGAAAAATATATGAAAAAACTAATAATGTGGTGGAATTTAAATTAGGAACAATACTGTTTGGTGAGACTGAATTTTTTTCAATACCTCTCAATTTTATTATTTTTTATATGAAGTTGTATATTTTTTCTGTATCAAGAAAAAAAACAAAACATAAATATGCAAGGTTTGAGTGAGTTTTTGTTAACAAAATATGATGTTGAAAAAAAGCTGTCAATTAAAAATGGAAGTATTGAGAAATTTGATCAAATATGGATCAATTGGAAATATATTTTTGAATAGTTCTTGAAATATGCCAATCTATGTTTGTATGATGTTTTTATGTTGTAGTACTTAAATATGTATGATTTGAATCTTTTTGTTTTGTTTGTGTATTGTCTGTAATTCTTTATATATATATGTGTGTGTGTGTGTGTGTGTCTTTTTGTGCTAGATTTTGTTTGTATATACAAATGTTTTATTCACTCCACTACAAACATTAAACCAAAACAATTAAATTCCAAATCTTAATGTGAACAGAATACTCAATACACAAGTAATTTTCTTTAAGAGTTTTTCCTTTTTTCCCTTTAACGATTATCGCTCTAAAAACAAATATTTATTGTTTAAATTGATGAATTGATGCATGCTGTGCGAGAGCCCTCCTGTGCGAGGACATTATTGTTCGGGGAGTTGACCCCAGGGCACCCCAACCCTGGCAGCTCTCACCAAATTACCGATGTGTATATACATTTGTTGCAATGCCACAAATGTATATACACATCATACTTAGCTGGGGGAATAAAATATTTGTACTGTAAAAAAAAAAAAAAAAAAAAAAAAAAAGTGTGATTTAAGAAAATTAATGAATAATATAAGCGGTCGGCATGAACATGTCTAAGAGTCAAACAGTTTTGCATATGGACCTCAAGACGATAATATTGCCCTTTTGGGGCCCCACCCCTCAGCCCCTAGGGGTCGGACCAGGCTCATTTATATAAAATATGATTGTCCTTCCCCAATGATGTTTCAAACCAAATATGGATGAAATCCATCCAAGGATGAAGGAAGAGTAGGATTTTAAAGCTTAAATTAAGAAAATTTGCCCATTTGGGGCCCCGCCCCTCCGCCCCTAGGGGTCAGACCAGGCTCATTTATATAAAATATGATTGTCCTTCCCTAATGATGTTTCACACCAAATATGGATGAAATCCATCCAAGGATAAAGGAGGAGTAGGATTTTAAAGCTAAAATTAAGAAAATTTGCCCTTTTGGGGCCCAGTCCCTCTGACCCTAGGGGTCGGACCAGGCTCATTTATATAAAATATGATTGTCCTTCCCTAATGATGTTTCACACCAAATATGGATGAAATCAACCCTAGGATGAAGGAGGAGTAGGATTTTAAAGCTTAAAATAAGAAAATTTGCCCTTTTGGGGCCCCACCCCTCAGCCCCTAGGGGTCGGACCAGGCTCATTTATATAAAATATGATTGTCCTTCCCTAATGAAGTTTCACACCAAATATGGATGAAATCCATCCAAGGATGAAGGAGGAGTAGGATTTTAAAGCTAAAATTAAGAAAATTTGCCCTTTTGAGGCCCTGCCCCTCTGACCCTAGGGGTCGGACCAGGCTCATTTATATAAAATATGATTGTCCTTCCCTAATGAAGTTTCACACCAAATATGGATGAAATCCATCAAAGGATGAAGGAGGAGTAGGATTTTAAAGCTTAAAATAAGAAAATTTGCCCTTTTGGTGCCCCACCTCTCAGCCCCTAGGGGTCGGACCAGGCTCATTTATATAAAATATGATTGTCCTTCCCCAATGATGTTTCAAACCAAATATGGATGAAATCCATCAAAGAATGAAGGAGGAGTAGGCTTTTGTATAAATAGTCTTACGCACGACGCACGACGACGGACGAAACGCGATTACAAAAGATGACGCCGCTTCTGTCAAGATTACCAAAAAATGGTGACGGGACGTATGACGGACGCCGCACCATTCCAGGTGAGCTAAAAAAATCTGACTGCCCGTGATAAACAGAGCTTGTTGGTTTGTCTATCACATGAGAAAAACTTGTAAACATATTGAAATGAAAGGACATGTGATTTACACGGACAATTTCTACACTAGCCCACAACTTGCTGATTATCCTGTATACCAGAAAATGCCTACCTCTGTGGAGACATGCTGCAAACAACCCGCGGACAAATGAGATAACCGTATCTCACACCTGTGTCACTCGTTATAGTTCATCAATTAGTTACATTCATTATCAAGAAACGTATTTCCCACGATGATGCTGTTCGTTTTTCGTATGATCATATTTCATTTTATCCATCCATTTTTTTTCATTATGAATTTTTGACACAGAGAGGGCCGCCCAGAGGGCCTGTATCGCTCACCTGGTTTTTTGTTAGTAATTTTCACAAGACTTCTGACAATTAGAAAAATAAGCACCAAATTGACTTCCAAGTTAAGTTTGATTCACAACCATACAATGATGCTATCCTAATACAATCGGTTCAGAGACAAAGTAATTTTATATGAATTTTGTTTGTTTGTTTGTTTGATTTATTAACGCCTTAGTAACCGCTCTGGTATGTATGGGACGGCCTTCTCCCATGTATGCGGTGTTGTTGCGTGTATTGTTTGTGCGAGGTGAGTGTACTGGAGACTGAGGTATGTACTGTTGTGTCATCATTGTTAGTGAACTGTTGCCCTTCTTAATAGTGCCTATAACATGAAGTCCTGCCCGCCGAAGACACAAGCAAACACAACTCACCGGGCCACCCTTATACTGACAACGGGCGAACCATGTTCCCACTCCCTGTATGCTGAACGCTAAGTAGGAGCAGAAACTACCACTTTTATACGACTTGGTGTGTCTCGCCAGGGAGGACAGAACCAGAGCCTTCCTCACCGGGGCGGAACGTCAACTCAAGACCAAAGTGAGGCACGGTGCTAGGGAGGGAGCATTAGGAGAAGATATCGTCTAATTAGGGAGCAGAGAAAAAGATAAGATCCTAAATTTAGTCGCCTTTTCGATCCTGCAATAGTAAAGGGCCCGGCGGGGTCAAGCCCCTATCATTTGTACAATTTCAAAATCCCAACCCTATAAGGATGCTACCATTGCATTCATAAGTGCTCTTCCATTCTTAGTGTGCAGAGAAGAAGTTCGTTTATATTGCAATAGCAAATTCACCCCTTTTAACCCCAATCCTTCAGGCTCCCGGTGGGGTCATAGCCCCATCAATTGCAAAAATTTGTGAATCCAAACCCTATAAGGATAGTACACCCTTAGACATTGATGAATCGTTATCCCATGTTAACGTTGCAGGCGAAAAAAAAAGTACAATTATCTGGAAATGTGACGACGTTGACCCCCGCCCCTCGGGCCCCCCGGGGTCAGCCCTCTCATTTGCCAAAATTTTGGGAATCTATGGCCCCTGCAGTAGGGGCGTTAGATATAGTACCTGATAGCCCCTATTGCCTGATCGTAAACAAGGCGACTATATTTTAGGATCTTATCTTTTCTCTTCTTCCTAACTGACTTTATCTTTTCCTTAATACCTCCCTTGGCACCGCCTCACGTTTGGCCTGAGTTGAGCGTTCGTTCCGCCCCTGTGAGGATGCTCTGGTTCTGTCCTGGCCGAGACACACCCAAAAGTCTGTTAAAAGTGGTATTTTCTGCTCCTTCGTAGCGCTCAGCATACAGGAAAGTGGGACGACTGGTTCGCCCTATGTCAGTAATAAGTGACCGTGTGGGAATGTGTTAATTGGTGTCTTCGGCGGCAGGCTTTCAGTTGATAATAAGCACTTATACAAAGGGCAACACGTTCACTATACAAGAAAGACACAACATGATATCACCGCAGTCCACTACCATCCCAAAAACACCGGGCCCCCCACTTCCACACACGCTACATAACACGCGATTTAAAGGGGTTGTCCGTCCTTACATGACCATAGCTGTTCAATAGAGACCGTTCATAAATCAAAACAAAAAAAATTTGGGCATCCCCACCCTATAAAAGAAGCTACCACATTGCATTAATGGTGCTGTACCAATGCTTAGTTGCAGAGAAGAAGTCGTGTATATGGAAATAGCCAAATTGATCCCTTTTGACCCCGCCCTTCAGGCCCCCGGGAGGTCAGCCCTAATCATTTGCACAATTTTGAATCCCCACCCTATAAGGATGCTTCCATTGCATTATGAATGCTATAACCATGCTTAGTTTCAGAGAAGAAGTCATTTAATATGGAAAAAAGCCAAATTGACCCATTTTGACCCCGCCCCTCAGGCCCCCCGGGGGTCAGCCCTATCATTTGCACTATTTTGAATCCCCACCCTATAAGGATGCTACCATTGCAATATGGGGTGCCTATACTATGCTTAGTTTCAGAGAAGAAGTCGTTTATATGGAAATAGCCAAATTGGCCCCTTTTGACCCCCGGGAGGTCAGCTCCATCATTTGTACAATTTTGAATCCCCACCCTATAAGGATGCTACCATTGCATTATGGGTGCATATCCACATTGCTGTCGGTTTCAGAGAAGTACGTTTATGGAAGTATCTCGAAATGAACCCCCATTTTGACGCCGCCCCCTCGGGCCCCCGGAGGGGTTCAGCCTCCTCCTTTGTACAATTTTCAAGTTAGTTAGCCCATACGAATGCTACCAATCCAAATTTTGTTTTGAAATCCGACCAGCGGTTATGGAGACGAAGTCCGGTTGTTGACGGACGACGGAACGCCGGATGCTTCGGTTATCCCATAAGCTCAACCTCAGTCCTTCGGACCAGGTGAGCTAAAAAATTATCCTTTTAAACTAAAACCTGTGTTAATTATAGTAATAATGACAGTTACTTAGTGTTGAAGGGTTAGTTTAGAGTATAAACGGACATACTTTAACTTTTACCCATAATTTACTCTTCGTTTTTAGTGTACATCGCTGTAATTAATTCGAGTATAGCAGATGCTAATATTGTAGGTTCATTACAGATGTATTGATCATTTGGTCTTCATTAGTTTATTGGGCAGAGAAGAGGACAACACAGAGACTGAAACAACAACCTTCGTCTTGAGAATATTAAAATAGACAATACATGGATATCACATAACATCATATGTTGTTTCGGTATGGGCCTGGGAATTTGAGGGCAGTTGAGAGAAAGCGTGCACGGATAAATAGGAAAGGTAGAAAAGTGGTAAAGAGCCTTAAGGGGGGGGGTTATATCTGCATGTTTCGTAGTGACGGTACTCATTTGTCTGATATTGGCAATGATTTATTTATAACTGATTTTCAATCAGCACTTGAAACATTCGTGATATAAAATGCAATAGTTTTTTTAGCTGCTAAATTTAAAGGCCGTAGAGAATTTGTTATTGCCAGATTGGGACATGAGGCACTCTACATTTCTGTTTGGGCTGGCGGAATTTCAGGCAAGTTGTCAGCAGCATGAGTCAATCAGCAAATTACCCTTGCATTTATAAGTTGGTACGGGAATCCAGCGTAGGTCTGCTTGGTTTCCCCAGGAAGTAATACCTCAGGTGGAAAAAGTGACTCAGGTGAGGTCACTCTGCAAGAGATGGCTGTTACCTAGAAAACAACATGGAAGACATGCGAAGTATATTACGAATTAGAAAGAACCAGAATTACAGGCTGTTTCTTAAGAATATGAGGTAAAAAAACCACAACTACCCATTTTGAAGACAAACCATTTGAGTATGAGCCGTTCGCACTCTGTGTGGAAGGCTCCTGGTTCTTGACATCCCCTGGCCAGAGACACACCAAAGTCTCTAAAACAAATGTAGTTTTCTGCTCTCTGCATAGCGTTCAGCATACAGCGAGAGGGACGGACTGTTCGCCCTTGGATCAGTATAATGTGACCGGGTGTGGTGTGTTGCCTTGGTGTCTTTGGCGGCTTGCTTTCAGTGATATGAGCACTATAGATAAGGGCAACAGTTTCCACAATACAAGAAGACACAATCACGAAACTTACCGCCCCAGGGGGGTCCCCTTTCCCCCCGCCCAGTACCACAACCTCGGCTCACCAAACACGCTAACACACCGAGCACTACATGGTAGGACCGACCTTTACATGATCATAGCTGTGAATAGGACGTTTATAAAAACACACACAAACAACAAACATTTGATAGATCTGTGCCAAGCTGTAAAGTATCAACTTCCCCATAGACCCTTGATTGTTTGACGTGTAACGGCGACAAATTGTGTACACATGCAACTTACGGGATACCAGAATCCATTTGTTTAAGACAATTCTACAAAGTGATATTATCCCGATGTTCTCAACCTCAGTTTATATGATGTGTTCAATTATCTTATATATAAAACGACAGCATAAGATAAACGTCAGCTAAAGGCATACAAGTCGTGTGACGAGCATAGACTGTATTTCGATGGCAGTTCAGCGAAGTCCGACCTTCCAGCGATGTTTGTGCATTTAGGGCTTCAGTTTAAGCCAACTCAGAAGGATGCGACTTATTTGTCCAAGTCAGCATACAACGCAGGGATTGTTTGTGGGAAGAATATTGGTGACATCAAGATGGCTTACTGTACTTGCATAGAAGGGTAAGAAATTTTTGTAATATATGAAATGTAAATCAACAAGTAACGTTATCCCCTGAATTTTAAAGGTTTGAATTCATTGTGACAATGAAACAAAATCAAAGACCCAAAACGTATAACCATAATTAATCCACTACAACTTTCCCACAGTTTCTGACCATGTCCTCAGAGCGACAAGATCACTGCTGGGTTATCGCCTTTATTATTGCGAAAGGGCATCAAAGGCATTGCTGGTGATGTCAAATCTGTCAAGCTTTTGGGATCGGGTGATCTCCTAATAGAGGTTATCCGGAAGCAAAAAGCAGAGAACCTTCTAGGAACCAACAGTTTTGTCGGCCTCGGTGTGTGTGCAAAACCACACTCGTCATTGAATTGTAGCAAGGGGGTAATCAACTGCCCGGCCATGCACAATGACAATAGAGGCCGACATACTGTCATACTTCCCGAGACGAGTGCATTCCGGTCTCCTATATGTAAGGAGAGTGTAAGGACGGCCTCCCATGTAATGCGGTGTGTTGCGTTGGTATGTTGTGCGAGGTTGCGTGTCCTTGGGGAGATTGTAACGGTATATTCATGTTGGTGTCTTCTTGTATAGTGGCACTGTTTACCCTTTCTATAGTGCTATATCACTGAAGCATGCCGCTGCAAGACACCAAGCCCAACACACCCCCACCCAGTCACATTATAACCGACAACGGGCGAACCAGTCGTCCCACTAAATGTATGCTCAGCGCTTAGCAGGAGTAGAAACTACCACTTTCATAGACTTTGATGTGTTTCTGCCAGGGACAGAACCCAGAGCCTTCCTCTGTTTTACCAAATTACTGAATTATCAAACTTTGGTAATATGGAGTTTTCACTATAATCTAAAATCAAAGTACTGCAAATACAACGCAGCTGAAACAGAAAAATAGAATGAAATCAAATGAATTTCCAAAATCAAAAATATATTGTTTGTTTGATTATGTCCTACAAACAAACAAACAAATATTAACAGACATGGTCATATAAACCATATTATAAAGACTTTGATATCAACCATATCAAAAACATTCAACAGGTCACAGAAAATAATGTTTTGTAGGACATTTTTCTTAATCAAAGTTTCTACAAGATTTTAAAATTACAAAAGAAAACAAAAGTCTTCATTAAAAATTGTTTTGTATCATATGCTCTTGTTTCTTATGTTGCACATACACTTATTTTGGTAAAACCATGCACACATGGCAGCCTTATAAGTTATATTGCCTTTACCCATGATCTGTTTTGAACAATCATTTAAAAAAGCATTATATAAAGTTAAACAGAAAGAACATATGATAAGTTTACTATATAACTGTTTGTTTACGTCCTATTAACAGCCAGGATCATGTAAAGACGGCCTCCCATGTATATAACTCTCAGGTCTATAAGCCTTAGATAGTAAGTCCAATTTGAAATAAGACCAATTATCGAACACCAGCAATACTTACATTTGATCGCCATATTATGGGCTACTAGAGCTCTATATTCAGCTCATGCGCCTGTGTCCAGGTTTCGTCCCGGCAATCCAAGATAACGCAAAATATAATCTGTTTGTGACATCCACCAATAACCCAATGTCCACACATGTCTTTAGACGGGTTATGGCACAAATATGGGAAGAGGTGAATAATGCTAGTTTCTATGTTGCAGATTGTCCAAACTGTTTAGTAAATAACTACAATTATATGACAAAACGCACCCTACACTTTCACTAAGATAATTACGTTTAGCTACAAAAGGACTCTTTCATCACTAAATATCTCGATTTTAGTAAGAATGTTATTTTCGATTTAAAATTACGAAACCTGACATAATCATAAGGTTACAATCAACAACTAAGGGGAGGGACCTCTTAAAGGAATATGCCCATGTGGAGGATATAGGGAAAAGAATCGCCGATCGTTTATGAATTCGGAAAACGATGGTTAAATAATTGTCCTTCTGAATATGTTTCTAGTGTATAAATACAAATTCACAATTCCTATGGATTTCAAGAACCATACACTGAGGTCATGCACGTCGCTCCAATTGAAGATGACATACTTCTAGGGTTTGTTGTTCTATATAAATACGGGGCCGTATTGAATATGGAAAGCCAGAAGTTGATATGGGGACAAAATACAGTATCCCTTCAAAAAGGCAACCGAGAGTCAAAAGTATAGAGTAAATTTTCTCCCATGCTTCACAGGGATATCCGGCGGTTGCTAGGGAAAAGATAACTCTATCTTACACAGGGGGGTGTAAGACAGCTCATACGCGCTAGACAATAACGTGACGTCATCAATACATGCGGCGTATACGCGTCGTGCATAGTAGACCACGTCATCAATTTTGACGTATAACGACGTTCCCGTGATAATGGCGCGATGAAAAGCCTGGAAAGCAACGAGAATTTCGGAGTTTTCCTATTAAGCATGGAAGAAAAAGTATCAAACATGGATCTGCCAAGTGGACAGGGATATCTCAACCCTCATGAAAGATTTTTACCGCCAACCCTCGGCAAGCCTCGGGTTGACGGCCAAAATCTTTCATGAGGGTTGAGATATCACTGTCCACTTGACAGACCCATGTAAGATTCTATTAGTCATGTGAACGGAGACATGCTGACTAACTACATCGATGGCGATGTGGATCGTAGATTTTGGATACCCAGTATGTTACATGTGGGTACATACCCAGGTATTTGTGTATTAAACCCAACTTCCATGTCCTGAAGAAAGGCAAAGTGGTGGGACGAGCTAGGGAGGCTGTAATCATGGAGCCAGGTGAGAACAACAACATTCCTGATACCCCGGAATCATCCATACCTAATCATCTAGTGTCCATGCTGGAGTCCTCCCGAACTGAATTAACTCCAACACAATTCGAAACATTATCTGAACTAATAAGGGAGTTTCATGATGTTTGACAAGGGACGAAGTAAAGATATTGAACTTAATTGTGTCTTTGTTCTTTGTCACTTTTAATAGAGATACTCACAATTGTTATGTATGACACTAAATACATGTAGTTATGAGATAAGGGAGACAACTCCTATAGCTTTATTATCAATACATCCTATAAAGGTCATATCATTAATCTACCGTATTCATTCCAATAAACGCCCCCTCTCTAATAAACGCCCCCCACTGTTTTCTCAACGATTTTCCTATTCAAGTCGCAAAACTTACCTTGGTGGCGTCAACACATTATAAGGTAATCCAAAGTTTAATCCACAGTAGAACCAGTTCCATATGAATAACACATTTATTTATATATTTTACATTTAAATCGGCATCAATATACTGTACAGTATATATATACACTAACGTCCGGGACTGCCATAGGAGTCTTCACTGTCACTTTCGCTATCCATGTTTGCGATATGCATGTCGGGATACTCTCGAAGCCGCCGCATCCTGATTACAAATTTCAAAAAACTGTCAATACGGTTATCAATTAATGACACGGCATGTTGGGCGACGTGTGTTGATCTCCTAAATGAAATATTATGTCTTTTTTTGAATTTTGCGAACCATCCATATGAAGCTTTGAAGGACTGACTCCCGTTTGCTTTATGCATTCGTAGGGCCTCAAACCGTAGCGCTTTCCCGGTGACCCAGATACCTGCCTCTCTTCGGTCGGTTAGCCATTTCATTAAGTTTTTGTCTATATCTTCATAATGAACATGCCTTCCACCTCCCTTGCAACGCTTAGATCTTTTAGTCAGAGTTTTTAAATTGTTTGTTTGTTTGTTTGAGTTTTACGGCCCATCGACAACTAAGGTCATTTAGGGCCAAACTACAAGTCATGCATTAATATCAGGATAAAAGTTCAGGGTAAGAAAAATCAAGTACGGACTAAAACACAGATTGTAAACGTTAAATTTGATAAAAAAATGTTTGCATGGGATAAAATAAATATGGCTAAAACACATGAGAAAACTCATGCACAATGTTGATGAAACGATGAAATGTTGAGTTGATACGATGTATGATGATGAGAAAACGTTCATATTTTGCTTAAAATACCGATCTCTTTGAGATAATTAAAAATACGATTATGTCTCACGGCATGAAACAAAGTGTACATGTCGGAGACATCGTAGTATTTATCTCGTATGTGTTTAAAATCAATACAATGCAATAAAATATGCTCCACTGTGAGAGGAGAATCACATGCATGGCATGTAGGAGGATCCTCCCCTCTCAATAGATAGGAATGTGTAAAATATGTGTGTCCAGTTCGGAGCCGAGAGAGAACAACTTCCTCTCTGCGGTCTCTCCGACTGGACAGTTTAGGATTAAGTGCAGGTTGAATTTCAAACAGTTTACTGCCTGTCTCGGCAGACCACCCCTGTTGCCAACGGTGCCCGATGGCCGACTGAATTGAAGGCTTGATGTCGGTGTATGGTAGTTTCAAATCTGTTTGTGCTAGGCGAAGAGCAGTCTTAGCTGCTTTATCAGCCTGTTCATTCCCCTTTATACCCACATGACTGGGAATCCAGAGATTAGTAATTTGAGTTTTAGAAGATAATCGAAATGTTCGGATTAAAAGATTTTGGATTAGAGTATCTCTAGGGCTTCCCGTTTTCAAAGCCTGAAGAACCGAAAGAGAGTCTGAACAGATGATTGCCTTTTCAATGCGGTGTTCTTCGATGTGGTCAAGCGCCAGACCGATAGCACATGTAAAATTAGACAAATGGAACTTGAACATGAAATGAAACTAAGACAAATTGAAATAGAAAAACAGTTAAGAGAAAAAGAAATAGACAAAGAAAGAGAGTTAAGAGAAAAAGCAAAAGAGATTGAGAGAGATCAGATGTTAGAACTAGAGAAGCAGAAAATTCAAGCTGAAACAGAGCTTAGAATTAAAGAATTAGAACTAGCTTCTCAGGACAGTTCAAGTAATCCAACTTTTAGGGGTTTACAAGGAAACAGAGGTTTTGATGTCAGTAGAAACATTAGGTTAGTTCCTCCTTTTCAAGAGAAAGAAGTTGACAAGTTTGTTTGTTTGTTTGATTTATTAACGTCCTATTAACAGCTATGGTCATGTAAGGACGGCCTCCCATGTATGCGGTGTGTTGCGTGTATGTTGTGCGAGGTGAGTGTACTGGGAGACTGCGGTATGTTCGTGTTGTGTCTTCTTGTAAGGTTGACAAGTGTTTTCTGCATTTTGAGAAAATAGCTGATAGTATGAAATGGCCTGAAGATAAGCTTACAATGCTTCTTCAAAGTGTCTTGATTGGTAAAGCTAGAAACATTTATTCTTCTTTATCTGTAGATGACATTTCAAATTACCACGTAGTCAAGAAAGCTATTTTGAAACCTTATGAGTTAGTTCCCGAGGCTGAAATTTCGAAACTCGAGAAAGAGAGATGAACAAACTCATGTAGAATTTGCCAGAGAAAAAGAACAATTATTTAAAGATGCTCCACCGCCGACAGACCAAAAATGATATTCATTTTTTGAACAATAATTGGTGTTTAATCGTGTATATGATAGTCTAATTAACACAAAAAATAATATGAAATAATTTATTTTGCCTTTGGTATATGCACATTCCGTAGTTCATTTCATATAGGATATAGTGGTACGATTTTTTTCGGGATGCAATTAATTATTTTTCATATTTTAACTTGAAGTAAAATTAGAAGCTCAAACTTTTCAATGGTGGTAATGGTGTAAAGTAAGTAACTTTTGTAACTGAAGAAAAATACTAAATCGTCTGCTCCTGTTTTTAATAGTGAAAAAATACTATTTGTCAGCGGTGGAGCATCTTTAATAGGTGGTGTGATTCTAAAGAAATTGATGAGGATTTCGGTAAATTGAGGCAATTATTGTTGATAGAGGAGTTTAAACGTTGTGTCCACATAAACATAAAAACTCATTTAGATGAGAGTTGAAACACTCAGTGAAGCAGCTACAATGGCTGATGATTACGCTCTCACCCACAAAGGCTCATTTGTTAAAAGCAGTTCTCAAGACAAAAACAGTACCACAGGTACTAGTAAATTTGGTCAGCCTAGGAACCCAACCTTTAGTGGCCCTTCTAACGACAAACCTAAATTAGGTGATAAGACTAAGTCTGATTCTAAAACAGATCATAGGGCAGGTGTGGGGTCTCCTTCTGGTCCTGTTTGTAATTACTGCAAGAAAGTAGGACATGTTATGTCGGAATGTTATTCTCTCCAGCGTAAGGTTTGTTTGTTTGTTTGTTTGATTAATTAACGTCCTATTAACAGCTATGATCATGTAAGGACGGCCTCCCATGTATGCGTATGATGCGTGTATGTTGTGCGAGGTGTGTGTTTTGGGAGACTGCGGTATATTCATGTTGTGTCTTCTTGTATAGTGGAACTGTTGCCCTTTTTTATAGTGCTATATCACTGAAGCATGCCGCCGAAGACACCAAGCAACACACCCTACCCGGTCACATTATACTGACAACGGGCCAACCAGTCGTCCCACTCCCTGTATGCTGAGCACTAAGCAGGAGCAGAAACTACCACTTTTAAAGACTTTGGTGTGTCTCGGCTAGGGGACAGCACCCAGTGCCTTCCTCACAGGGGCGAACGCTCAACTCAAGGCCAAAAGTGAGGCGGTGCCAAGGGAGGCATTAGGAAAGATAAAGTCAGTTAGGAAGAGAAAAGATAAGATCCTAAATTTAGTCGCCTTTTACGATCATGCAATAGGGGCAGCAGGTACAATTCTAATGCCCTACCTGCAGCGTAAGGAGCAAAGGCGTAAACAGTAAGTTCCTTCTGTGTTAGCTATGTCAAAGCCTAGTCAGAGACTTAGTGATATTGTGGAAGATTCTAAAGTGTCTGTTGAGATTAAGAGCTCAGAGTCTGATAGTGTCTTGGAGAAGTACTCTCCCTTCATTTCTGAAGGTTTTGTTTCACTTAGTAGTGATATCACCAACTTGTTTCAACCTGTGAAGTTTTTGAGAGATACTGGGGCTTCTCATTCTTTAATATTAGATGGTGTAGTGCCTTTGTCTGAGTAGACCTCATCTGGTAGTAGTGTTTTGCTTCAAGGTGTAGAGTTAGGTTTTGTTAATGTGCCTCTCCATTGTGTTTATTTAAAGTCAGACTTGGTAACTGGGCCTATCACCATTGGTGTTAGACCGGAACTTCCCATAGAGGGCGTGTCGCTCATTTTAGGCAATGACTTGGCTGGAGAGAAAGTTAGGGTAGATCCCTTAGTGTCCAGTATTCCAGATAAAACAGGTGATGCTGAGACTATTCAACAGGAATTTCCTGGTATTTTCCCTTCTTGTGCTGTAACTCGTTCAACGAGTAAGAAGGTTTCTGATGTTGCAGTATTTGAGTATCATTATAGTCCAGAGTTAGGTGACACTTTCTTGGCTCATGATATAGAGGATATCGGGGGCAAGTGTGATCTTTTGAGCAATCCTGTAGACTTTGATAGTGATGGTTTGTTTGTTTGTTTGTTTGATTTATTAACGTCCTATAAACAGCTATGGTCATGTAAGGACGGCCTCCCATGTATGCGGTGTGTTGGGTGTATGTTGTGCGAGGTGAGTGTACTGGGAGACTGCGGTATGTTCGTGTTGTGTCTTCTTGTATAGTGGAACTGTTGCCCTTTTTATAGTGCTATATCACTGAAGCATGCCGCCGAAGACACCAAGAAACACACCCCACCCGAACACATTATACTGACAACGGGCCAACCAGTCGTCCCACTCCCTGTATGCTGAACGCTAAGCAGGAGCAGAAACTACCACTTTTATAGACTTTGGTGTGTCTCGGCCAGGGGACAGAACCCAGAGCCTTCCTCACAGGGGCGAACGCTCAACTCGAGGCCAAAAGTGAGGCGGTGCCAAGGGAGGCATTAGGAAAGATAGTCAGTTAGGAAGAAGAGAAAAGATAAGGTCCTAAATTTAGTCGCCTTTTACGATCATGCAATAGGGGCAGCAGGTACAATTCTAACGCCCTACCTGCAGGGCCAGAATTGGCAAAAGAAAATTTGGCCGTTGCTCAAACCAAAATGAAAGCATGGTATGATAAAGATGCCCGTACAAGAAGTTTTGATCCAGGTGACAAAATTTTGGCTCTATTACCAATACCGAGTCATCCTTTGCAAGCTAGATATTTTGGACCTTATGTTGTTGAAAAAAAGGTCGATGATGTTAACTACATTGTACAAACTCCAGGGAGGCGCAAGAAATCTCAATTATGTCATGTTAATATGCTTAAGAAATATGTAGATAGAGAAGAGACCAAGACCTCTCAACCTATTGCTACTTTGGCCTCTGTACCTTCACAAAGTGAAAGTACAGCTGATATTTGTAAATTAGACTTAGATGGTGGTGTACAAGATGTAAGTTTAGACTGTGGTGTTAAGTTACGGAACTCAGATGTGCTCGCGAACTTGGACAAGAAACTGTGTCATCTATCAGAAGAGGAACGCAATGAACTAAAAGATTTGAACCTTGAGTTTAAACATTTGTTTCCGGATACACCAGGCAAAACAGATGCTATCTATCACGACGTGGATGTGGGCGATGCGCCACCTGTCAAGCAACATCCTTACCGTGTCAATCCTTTGAAAGAAGAACATTTAAAGAAAGAAATTCAATACATGTTGGACAATGATATTATTGAACCAAGCAAAAGTGAATGGAGCTCTCCATGTGTTCTGGTACCAAAGCCAGACAAGATATACCGATTTTGTACTGACTTCAGAAAAGTAAACTCTGTCAGTAAAACAGACTCTTATCCCATTCCAAGGATTGACTCATGTATTGACAAAGTTGGTTTGTTTGTTTGATTTGATTAACGTCCTATTAACAGCTATGGTCATGTAAGGACGGCCTCCCATGTATGCGGTGTGTTGCGTGTATGTTGTTTGTTTGTTTGTTTGATTAATTAACGTCCTGTTAACAGCTATGGTCATGTAAGGACGGCCTCCCATGTATGCGATGTGTTGCGTGTTGCCCTTTTTATAGTGCTATATCACTGAAGCATGCCGCCGAAGACACCAAGCAACACAACCCACCCGGTGACAAAGTTGGCAAAGCCAAGTACGTAAGCAAGTTTGACCTGTTGAAAGGATATTGGCAGGTGCCATTAACAGAAAGAGCTAAAGAAGTGTCGGCATTTGTAACCTCACAAGGTTTGTAACAGTACAAAGTTATGCCGTTTGGTATGAAGAATGCCCCGGCAACATTTCAACGTCTTCTTAACAGCGTGATATCACCCTGGAAGGCTGTGATGGATACATTGATGACGTCATCAACTATCACGACATGTGGGAAGACCATTTACGCGGGATTCGTGAATTCTTCGACAGACTCACTACCATGAAATTGACTACATGTAAACTTATTGAAATGTGAATTTTGTCATGCAACTGTTGAATTTTTAGGTCATGTTGTAGGACAGGGGCAGGTTAAACCTGTTCAGGCCAAAGTAGAATCAATTATAGATTTTCCAACTCCTGGAAGCAAGAGAGAGCTGATGAGATTTCTTGGTATGGCTGGATATTACAGAAAATTTTGTCAAAATTTCTCTGTTATAGCAGCTCCATTTACTGCTTTGTGAAAGAAAAATGTCAAATTTGTCTGGTCAGACGAATGTAAGTCTGCCTTTGAGAAATTGAAAGCCATACTATCAAACTCACCAGTTCTGACTGCTCCAGATTTTAATAGACAGTTTAAACTGTTTGTTGACGCCAGCGATGTAGGTGTTGGTGCCGTTTTGATGCAAGAAGGTTCTGAACAAATTGATCATCCAACTTGTTTTTTCTCGAAAAAGTTTGACATACACCAGAGAAATTATTCCACCATTGAGAAAGAATGTTTAGCGTTGATTTTGGCCTTGAACCAATTTGATGTGTATCTCTGCACTACAGTTGTGCCTGTGTTGGTCTTCACCGACCACAACCCTTTGACATTCATTGGGAAAATGAAAAACAAAAACCAAAGAATTCTCAGGTGGAGTTTGACTTTGCAAGAGTACAATCTTGACATCAAACATATCAAAGGGAAAGACAATATTCTGGCTGATGCTTTATTCAAGGATTTAAATATAACTTGATATGTCAAGAAAGTTTCCTTTTCAAGAAAACTTTCTTTTCCTTAAGGAGGGGTGTGTTATGTATGACACTAAATACATGTAATTATGAGATAAGGGAGATAACTCCTATAGCTTTATTATCAATACATCCTATAAAGGTCATATCATTAATCTAGGTTATAGAACTTTCTAGAATATTATTATGTATAAACAAATATGTTTGTAAACATGTTGATTATAAGTAGGGATCTAGAATGATCTATTTCCAGAAAGTTCTGTGTTTATTGGTTTACTGTTTTTAGTTAGATATTTCTAGAAGTAGAAGGTTCTCCATCAAAATTATTTTCAGGAACCCACCAGGTACTCTGTCCGGCAATGTCCGCGTGTAGCTAAGGTAAGATCTGAAACCGACGTTTTGAAATATTTTCTCTTGTACATGAACCATCATCCTTAAAAGTATAAGATTGGTGTTTTCTATATATAAATATAAGGCATTACATTTAGTATTACAATGTTTGCCCCCCTAAAGGGTATGATGGCCATTAAAATTCCCCGCACATGATATATTGTTTAGAAGGGAATAATCCTGGTGTTTAACGGCAGTTATCATGTTCTTAATAATTTATATATTTATTATACTTATATGTTTGTCATGTAATTTGAGAACAGAACCGACTACTTCCATCACATTACTTATGACATCGAGTGAGTGAAACACGAGGTTATCCGTATGTCAGGGCCATATTTTTAACCCTTATGCTAATCACGTTATTTCTTCCCTTTGGCATAAGTGCTGAATAAAATTGTGAAAAACAGCAAAAAATGTGTTTAATTTTCATTTTAATACTGTGAATTCATTTTCAGGTTTAGCTACATAAAAACCATATACTTGTTTAAAGGTTAAAACCTCCTCTTCATTTTTTAAGTATTTGAAAAAAAAAATCTTTCTCAAATCTCGTTAAGTAACAGGTATGTACAGGTGAGATTAAAGGTGTTCAAATTGAACAATAAACATATCAACATTTTCTGTCAAAATTCATTATATTTGACAAATAAGAAAGTAAACAATATTTTTTCTATGTTCTCACAGATGAAATAACGTATTCACAGGTAATATTCAGGTGAATTTGTTGTACCTGAAACGTAAAACTCGTTAACGGTGTTTTTTACTTTCTAATTGGTGTAAATTCCTTCTAGTTCATTATTTCTGCTGAAAAAAATATTAGGAATAACCCAATAGAACTGTCACACTAAATATATAGTTCATGCCTTACAGATTTACTTTGAACATACACTCTACCGAATCCGTCATCACTGACATATAAATTTGTTTTTTCAATGCGACACCGATAGTTTTTTAAGTGTGGTGGTACACACACAGAGACAACATCACAGTCGTCTCATCTAAAACTAGTTTGTTTTCTTTTGTGACCAACACGTTTTTTTTGCCTTTTGATTGCATACCACACAGTCCCTCAGCGGACGATTCCTCTGTGCGCCGGCTTGAGCCACATTGTAGACAGGAAATGTCTTCCTGTGAGACGGTCCATACCTTCCTGGGATTTTTTGCCACATCGTAATGCAAGTGGCCCATCGGAAAGTTTCTTGTAGCAAAGACCTAACCACTTCCTTTCTGAATTTAATGTGAGGAGTATGTTTGTCATTACCCCTGTATCACATTTTGTACAAGAGGGGAAGGCATTGCCAATCATAAGATCGAATAGATGAAAAATAGTTTCGTCCACCACTTGACAGTTTTACGTAGTATGTCGTAATATTGCACGACCATGTCGCTCAAATCCACTCCACCCATCTCCTGACAGTAGTCAACAATACAACTTGGCTTTGTGATTGGTACCCATTCCTGTCCACTTTGTTATGCCCAGTGTCACTTCATGACATGGTAATCATGTGAACGTCGCGTTTGTCGTGATATTTTACTATCAACATATTGTCTCAACGTCTGAAAACACAGTCCCCTGGTTTTTAGTTTTGCTACAGCTCAGCCTTTGTTTTTTTTTCTGAGAGTTTCTACACATGTGTGTGTTAAAAGGTCAACAGTTCCACTATACAAGCAGGACACATGAAGACACCGCAGTCTCCCAAACATCTTCCTGTTTCCACAAATCACATTTTCCTAATAAACCAATCACTATTTTTCGTGGTAGTTGTGCAGTCTTGATCAATTGGAAGTGCATCACAAAATGAGGCACAGGATGTCACGCCATTTTATATGTCGAATCCAACTGTATACCCTGATTCCGACTCCTGATATTTGATAAAGTTTGATGCCAAATTTGCTTGGTTTTGCAGGATTATACAGTCGAAATTTCATCTTGCCTTTGAAAGGACCGGTACCTCGCCAAAGCTAAGGCATTTTGCCAGGTTCATAAATTTTCTAAACATTGTTCTCACAGAAGCTGTATAAATGGTCGTACCTTGAACAGGGGGTTGTGTCCCCGGCGGCCAGCAGTATGAAACTGTCATTATCTACCAGGTGAAGATTTGATAATATTGACGAAAAACAATCTTTTGTCATGTATTTCCCAAAACAGTGGTGTTTCATCAATGGGGATCTGTGCCAAATATTCCACAAGTTGAGATTTACGGGACAATCCCCATGGCGATTATAGAAGCGAAAAAAAAATGTTTTATTTCCGGTACAGAAGTATTACGCCATTTACCAATTCAACTGTGAGGGGGCAGGTTCTCGCGATTTGCTTCTAGTCGTTTATTAGCGTATCTGTTTGTATTTTCTGTAACAATAGTCTCGATGAATTCTTCTGTAAAGAACTCTTCACGAAATCAATTGGTCCAATGTCAGAACATGAATATATCACAGTGTCATAAAACACACCCCCTCGCACAACATACAGTGCGCAACACAGCCGCCTACATGGGTGGCCATCCTTACATGACCATAGCTGTTAATAGGGACGTTAATTAAACAAACACAACCATTCATCGTTCAGGTCTCAGATTTGATAAGAGACATAAACTGTGAAAGGTGCATTCAGTTGGCGTATTTATCATTACGTAACGTGACTAGCCATTGTCAATATCAACGTCAAATTCTCGATCTCTCCCGCCTCTGATCCATTGGTATTTGGCTAAGAATTTCAATATAATCAATAATCAATATAATCAAATCCTTCGAATTCTTCCGAATCAGTCAGATTCACCGAAATATTCTCTTGTGGAATACAATCCTCCGTTCCTCATCACCAAATGTTAGACTCTCTGCCCGACATTTTGTATCAAAGGTCACATCAGTGAAGGAAATCCCCAATAGTATTTTTATTAAGCAATGAAGTTACTCAAAATTACTGCAAATGCATGTTGAGAAGGTATGACGTCATTTAAAATTTTACTACTAGCAATTGTGGGCAATCCCGTATCTTATTTTTGGACGGTAAAAACACAACTTCGAAAAGCAGCATATGTTGCGGTTAGCAAACACCGACGAAGATCGGCGCCCCGCGTCATATGCCGCAGTAAGCATGATAAGGGTTAATATTGAGGGTAAAAACCTCGAATAAAAAAGTTGGTATCTTTATTAAGCCAAGTTTCATGTAGACATATTACATTAATATCAGGTTTACTTTCTATGTAATTTAATAATTCAGTACCAGTTTTATTTATGCCATTGTAGAATGCCTGTGTTTAACATGTATTGGTAGCGGGCACTAACAGAACGCCCAGATTGATACAAGTAGTGTATCGATCTGACCAACAATATATACAAGTATATCTGACCAACTCTCGCAAGAATGAAATTTGGTGATCATCGAGACCAGTAGCGACATCAATTTTTCAATAGTACAGACACCTGTGGTTCCTGTGTTGGAAACGACAGATGTTACGGGTTGTTTTGGCAGTGGGATGTTAAAATCGGTCTAACTGGAATAGGGAATGAGGTTAACCTCTGTGGCTTCCGATGCGGCTTTTTCACTTCGGCTATTGTCTCACGACGAAAGCATTTCTCTGTAGTTTGGATTTTGACAATTTCTAACTGCCTTTTTGTCTGGCAGGACAACCACCATATGCAGCACTATGCTGCCCACCACGATTGACACACTTTTTTTATTTTGACGGCAAGCTTCAGTGATATAGCACTATAAAAAGGGCATCAGTTCCAATTACAAGAATACACAACACGAACATACCGCAGTCTCCCAAAACACACACCTTGCACTTCAGACACGCTACACTCTGCATACATGGTAGGCCGTCCTTACATAACCCTGGCTGTTAATGGGGACGTTAAAATAATCGAAGAAAACAAATTATTTCGCTCGTTCATTCTTGAACCTTATGATCTCCCCACATACCGGTTACATTTGTAGCACCTGAGAGATGGTGGTATATACTGTTTTAACGTTGTGTGAGTGGTATCCGATGGATACCTGCTCGTGCAGGGTTTTACAATTAAATATTAACCTGGCAGTAGTACTGCCTTCACTGCTATCATATTGTCTCCCTTTGTATGTCATCTGTACATGCTACTTGTAGGTCTCCGTTTTCCAGGCCCCTGATGTTTTTCACTGGGTACTCTATAATACCTGTAATGAGTTTTTTGAACTTTAATTGGGTTACATTGAAACTTGTTTAACATTGTTGCAGTGTATGATGATTGCATCTTTACTTACATCATTATTTTTTGGAGAGTACATTTCGTTTTCTCTTGGTATCCTGTGGGTCTTGCATGTTTATTAGGAGTATCAAAGTTTAGTCTTCCTCCAGAGGTAAACGTTTCAAAACCCTGAGACAATGTTGTCTGATATAGATCTTCGACCGAGGCTTCCATGCTGCTGCTTCATGATGTACATGGAAAGACCGATAGTATAAAGATCGCGATGTTGTAGGACGCGGATATCGCAGAACGGCTGGATCGGCGCTCTCCAAAACACCAATCGGATACTAAACTGTCGTGCTGACCACACTGGTCAACAAAACAAACAGAGTATTAATTGTAATTGATTAATTGTAAGCTAAACCAGATATTAATATACTTATTTGTTTCAAACAATTGAAAACCAGTTGTATCTGATTGGCTATTAACAATCAATACGTCTTGTTTGAGTAGTGTCCGATGGTAATCATTGATTATCATTGAATTAATTACCGATTAGGTAATCTTAGCGATGGTCAAGCTAAAGAAAACAATACAGTACACTGAGCATGGATTAAATTACTACAAAAACATCTTATGTTATAATTTATATCATTGTTTTAAACTCAGTCCCATTAATGTCTATGAAAACCAAAACCGTTATTGTCATTGAAACCATATTCCAGTGTATCAACAACTTCACGCGGAACACAAGCGTTACTACAATTAAAGGGATTAATGGCACACCTCGAGGTAATTAACAGGCCGAGGCGATGGGCAATTGAAGGATCGGCACACGCCTTACAATTAACTGGATGTAGTTAAAGGAGTATGTGTTGTCTACCTGTCACTGTTGTACTTATCGCTGATCACCTATCTTTGAAAGTACGATCTCTTGCCGACAGGCATATTAACACATCAATTTTATACATTATTTTGAATGGTATTTAAAAAATTCATTTGTAATATGAAAATAACATGGCGCACAGTTATGACAATATTACAGTGCTTTTAGCAATACATACATTTTATTTGTTTGTTTGATTAATTAACGTCCTATTTAACAGCTATGGTCATGTAAGGACGGACTCCCATGCATGCGGTGTGTTGCGTGTATGTTGTGCGAGGTGCGTGTTTTGGGAGACTGCGGTAATATTTATGTTGTGTCTTCTTGTATAGTGGAACTGTTGCCCTTTTTATAGTGCTATATCACTGAAGCATGCCGTCGAAGACACCAAGCAACACACTGCACCCGGTCACTTGATACTGACAACAGGCGAACCAGTGGTCCCACTCCCTGTATGCTGAGCAGGAGCAGAAACTACCACTTATAATGTATACATACATTTGATCATATTGTTTCAAAAACGATTTACAAAATAAATGTTTTGTCATATGTCCAAGACATATGTATTAGATTGTAACTGATATATATATTTCTACAGATACAAAGGGAGCCATCATGGAGATGAACCAGTTATAGATTAAGTAATTATAAATAAAAAGGTTTTACAGGTTCGAAGAAAAAAATATGCAGATTATTAGAAGACTGTTTTTTTCAATGAGGCCAAGACGGACCTAGTGAATATATATTGCCTGCATCATAAGCCTTTATCAAACACGTTAGAAACGGTCGCACTGGTTGTTCAGAATTACGAAAACGGCATAGGTTTACATTTCCTGCTAAAGGGCGGTAACCACTTAGTAAGTCATACTGTCAGCAAAGTTCCGTACATGTTTTTGGTAGTTTTGGGCAATATTGTGTATGTTTTGGGTTAAATCATCGTGCTGTATGTTTTGATTTACAATCCCACTACAACAAGTCAGCAGACAAATCCCGATAGAACACTCGCACACAAGCTGATCTAATGATACATAATGATCGCATGGTTATCTTCTGATTACACATGCCAAATGCGATACACGGTGTTCAATGTTCTGTATAACGACAGGTCCACTAATGTCAACCTCTTCTGATTACATATGCAATGCGATACACGGTGTTCATTGTCGTATGTATGATGACTGGTCTACTAATGTCAACAAGTGACATAGCATGGTGTCAGAAGTGGGATAAACTCGCTTAGATAATCATTGAAGCAGACATAGCGTCATATCAGTTTTCCTTCTAGTAAAAGATTAATTTTAAAGCTCCGGAGGAGTTGGTGAAATGGAAAAACGTTTTGGCTTGTTTCGGGTGGCATCAGGCCTGTCAAGGAATTATGAAGCTCTCCTGGTAAACACATTAATTTACGCCATGGGTCCGGAGGCCGAGGAAATATTCGGTTCAATCGAACTTACGTAAGATGAAAAGAAAGTCTATGAAACTGTGAAAGGGAAACTTGAAGGTTATTTTGTTGTGTGTCATATTTGAGCGCGCCAAATTTAACCATTTTCATTAACATTGTGCATGAGTTTTTCTCATGTGTTTTAGCCAAAACTATTTTATCCTATGTAACTCTTTTTATTAAATCAACATTTACAATTTTGTTTTAGTTTTTGCTTTCCTTTTTCTTATCCTGATTTTTTAGATACAGTCCTTGTTTATATCCTGGTACTAATGCCTGCCCTGTAGTTTGGCCCTAAATGACCTTTGTTGTCGATGGCCTGTAAAACTCAAACAAACCAATGTAAACAACACGATGATGAACATACTGAAACATTTATTACACCGTTACATGCTCTGTCAGAACATTGTAATTGCGGATCACCTCTGAGAAGAGATGATTTATACGGATCACCTCTGAGAAGAGATGATTAGGGACAGGTCAGTGGTTGGACTGAAAAATTTGAACCTGTCTGAGGAATTACAACTTGATGCAAATTTGACTAAAGAAAAAGCTGTTACACAGGCATGTCAAAGTGAGGCTGTCAAAAAGTCTGTAGGCCGTCTCTTTGACCCCACAACCGCTGCAAAACAATAGAAAAAAGGCCATTGTCGTGATCATCAACAACCCCAAAGATCAAAGCATAAACCGCTATATCAAGGTCAAGAAAGTCAAGGACATTGTCACCGATTTTGCCATGATGTACATAGCTTGATCAGCGTCCCGCGAAACATGTGAAATGTCTCCGTTGTAAGGACATCGGATATTACAGCAAAATGTGTAGAAATAAAAGCCGCAGGACACAACAGTCGGCGAGAAAAAAAATCAACGAACTCAACACGATACTGATGAAGACTTCTATGATACAGCCTTTCTAGGGTCAGCTGTTTTAAATTGTTCTTTAGCCATGTCTATGATTTGTCTAACTTTTATAAAGTTTGTCTTACCTGTTCTGATTTTCTTCCCCTCTCCTGTCACTGACATGAAAATATTCTGTGATCTTCTCATACCTCTTTACCGTCATGACCGACTTTATGCCTTCATTCCCTAGAAATACATCTTTAGACCAGTAGTCTTTATATGCAGGTAATTGGTTAACACCCATGATAATTAAGAGCCATTCTCTGTAAGCATCAAAATATCCCATATATGGATGGAAGGTCAATGTTTCAGATTTCCATCATAATTGGTATATAGTTTTGTTTTTGTTTGGTTCATTACTGTCCTATTAACAGCTATGGTCATGTAAGGACGGTCTCCTGTGTATGTGGTGTGTTGCGTGTATGTTGTGCAAGGTGCGTGTTTTGGAAGACTGCGGTGTATTCATGTTGTGTCTTCTTGTATAGTGGAACTGTTGCCCTTTTTATAGTGCTACATCACTGAAGCATGCCAACGAAGACACCAAGCAACACACCCCACCCGGTCACATTATACTGACAACGGGCGAACCAGTCGTCCCACTCCCGTTATGCTGAGCGCAAAGCAGGAGCAGAAACTACCACTTTTATAGACTCTGATGTGTCTTGGGCAAGTGGACAGAACCCAGTCAAAGTCAGTTAGGAAGAAGAGGAAAAGATAAGATCCTAAATTTAGTCGCCTTTTACGATCATGCAATAGGGGCAGCAGGTACAATGGGGACAATTCAAACGCCCTACCTGCAGGGCCAATCTGCCGACGCCGTTGCTTTACGAAGCGAACAGTATGATTCAGCTCCTCTGTTTTTATCGCATCTTCCAATCCTGTTCTGTTTTAAATATCCGAGTGACAAGCATTTTACAGCATCTCACTCAGCATGGAGTAACACCGGAAACACAGGAACGATAACTCTTCAGACAGCAAATTTACGTAGTGGGCGTGTTTATGGTAATTTATGTCAGTGGGCGTGGTATGCTTCAGTGCTTGGTTTGCTTCAATGCGTTGGATTTAGTTTTCTCGACAACTTCTAACCTCTAACGCTGAAACTCCTTTTTTTCTGATTCTGTAATGCCTAACGTTACTGCCTAATAACAATATGGCGGCCAATGAAATTTACATCTTTTATCTTAGAGCTATGCGTTTGACACTCTGTATATGATTTTCTTTTTAAAGCAAGTTCGTATGGTTAATATTTCGGTTAGTTAATTATGTTTTTCTGACAAGTCTTTGGAAACTGACTACAGATGAATTACTTAAACAATGTTAATAGACCGGACACTATGAAACATTACTGTAGGCCTACTGAGTATAGTTAACATGTGAGGGCCTACAAGATAGGCCTACAATATTAATTCACATGTACGTATACGCCGTGTTGACTGTCAGCAAAATAAATGATCAAGTTCAATCAAGGATTTGAGCTCAACATTGTATTAGAGACGAAAAAAGGTGTAACGTTAAGCTTATATTGAATACAATTCAACATGTACGAAATATAGCACGTACAATGTATACATCACATGATATTCACAGAGTAAAAAACATTATATTACTTATGACAATAGAACGTGACCAAGCTACACAGCTCACCAGACCTAATCTATTATGTACATGAAACGTACAGTAACACATATATATATATAACTTCGACTCCATCCGTTTAATGTCCTGACCCTGCATGAAGTTAGCCAGGATCCGAATTTAACAATTTATTTGAACTTGCTAAAACAAATTTTTATTATTAAATCTTCATATTCAAACGGTGGTACAATTATAGCAAAAAAATTGTTCAAACCAATATGTTCCTCTATGTAAAGTTTTAATAATTGTGAAATTTCCATGGGACATCTTAGAATGGTATAAGTCTTAATGGCCCGAAACTCGCACGTAGATATATCACTTTTCAAATAATATTTTTATTATCCTTGTTTTGTTAGAAAAACTATGATTTATTTAGCATGATGATGTGAGATGTAACATTAGGGCTACAGGTGCATTAACTTATATCTATCACCGTTTGAATATGAAGATTTGATAACTAAAAATCTGTTTTAGCAAGTTCAAATAAACTCAGTTAGAATCGATATCAATTTAGCTCCCGGAACGCTTCTCAATTTTACGGACCATCGCAACTCTCTTTCAAATGCATTCACACTAAAATCGAGAAGCGTTCCGAAAAAAATGAATATGGCGGCTATTGTTGAAGTAAAATGAGTCCACACGATGTTTAGACCTAAATGGGGTTTCTACAAAATACGTGACATAACACCTCCAAATGAGATGTGAGTGAATCCAGTTATGGGTACTGTGTATCACCACAAGCTACGTAGATTTCGTGATTTCGGCCACGAACCAGAGGCGAGATCTGACAAGGAAATGTCTATCTGGCTAGACCTCTACTGTACGTGACATGACATGTCTATCTGGCTGGACCTCTACTGTACGTGCTAGAGTTCGTAATATATGTATATATTCCCGGTTCATTACTACATCAGGTCATACCTTGGCCTATACTTCAACTTGGAATTTTGTTCATCAAACACTCATTGGAAAGATAAATTATTTTTAAGCTAAGATATGCGTCACTGATGGAGCCCGTTAATTATGATCAGGTTGAGGACACTCTCGTATTTGCGGGATAGTCCTGTATTTGAGAAGTCTTTTGTTACTCAAATGCAGGATTATGTGAAATGAAAACAGATAAAGTTGTTTTGAACATTTTTATCCAAAAAGGACGTCATCATTTTTACATGTACAAATGTACATGTACATCACTTGTAATCAAAGATGGACTTCATCGTCTAAATTTTCGTAAAAGTCATAAACTAAATCACTTCCGTTGCTTAATATGGGGCTAAAAATAGAACTCAGGTAAAAATCAATACACCATGACATTTGCACTGATTATCCCTGAAAGCTATGTACTGTAGTCAATGGATAGGAGAGCACCTGAATTGTCATTTTACGACCAAAGTTGACAAAATAAGTTGGTGTCTTCGGCGGCATGCTTCAGTCATATAGCACTATAAAAAGGGCAACAGTTCCACTATACAAGAAGACACAACATGAATATACCGCAGTCTCCCACAACACGCACCTCACCACACACATGGGAGGCCGTCCTTACATGACAATAGCTGTTAATAGGACGTTAATTAATCAAACAAACAAAGTTAACAAGAGGCCCATGGGCCTTAACGGTCATCTGACTCATGGCACAAAATAACAAAGTCACAGTATAACGTATTGGTTAACTATTAATATAAACAATAAAAGGAACTCCTTAGTTGAATATGTAAGTTTCTGAAATAGGTAAATGTCATTTATTGAACAAACTTGGTAGCCCTTCATCCATATATGGTTGTAACCCATTCAAGGATTAATATAAGGAGGAGTCAGATTTTAAAGCCAAACTTCAGCAAAGCTCCCATTTTGGACCTCCACCGTACTATCCCCATGGGTCTTAGCTCGGTCCTTTATAAAATATGATCGTCCTCACCTAAAGTTCTCCCATCTGAATCAATTAAAACCCCTATAGACCAATTTCCATTGAGATCGGAGACTGAACCCGAAAACAGGAAGTGGGCTAGCGGCCATCTTGGAATACCAAAATCTTTACGAAAATGTTTGTATGTTGTCGGCATCAATCAAAACCCCTATAGACCAACTTTCATTGAGATCGGAGACTGAAACCTTAAAACAGGAAGTGGGCCAGCGGCCATCTTGGAATACCAAAATCTTTACGAAAACGTTTGCTTGTTGTTCGGCATCAATTAACAACACTATAGACCAATTTTCATTGAGATTGGAGACCGAAACCTTAAAACAGGACGTGGGCCAGCTAAAATTAAGAAAATTTCCCCATTTTGGGCCCCACCCATCAGCCCCTAGAGGTCGGACCAGGGTCATTTATATAAAATATGATTGCCCTTCCCCAATGATGTTTCAAACCAAATATGGATGAAATCCATCCAAGGATGAATGAGGAGTAGGATTTTAAATCTAAAATTAAGAAAATTTGCCCTTTTGGGTTGGGGCCCCACAATTCAGCACCTAGGGGTCGGACCAAGCTCATTTATATAAAAAATGATTGTCTTCCCCAAATGATGTTTCATACATAATATTGATGAAATCCATCCAAGGGATGAAGAAGGTGTAGGATTTTAAAGCTTGAATTAAGAAAATTTGCCCTTTTGTCGCCCCAACCCCCAGCCCCTAGGGGTCGGACCTATCTCATTTATATAAAAAATAATTGTCCTTCCCCAATGATGTTTCACATTAAATACGGATGAAATCCATCCAAGGATGAAGGAGGAGTAGAATTTTAAAGCTAAAATAAGAAAAAATGCCCTTTTGGGGCCCCACCCCTCAGCCCCTAGGGGTCGGACCAGGCTCATTTATATAAAAGATAATTGCCCTTCCCCAATGATATGTTTCACACCAAACATGGATGAAGGAGGAGTAGGATTTTAAAGCTAAAATTAAGAAAATTTGCCCTTTTGGCAATCCGCCCCTCTGACCCTAGGGGTCGGAACAGGCTCATTTATATAAAATGTGATTGTCCTTCTCTAAAGAAGTTTCACACCAAATATGGATGAAATCAACTCAAGGATGAAGGAGGAGTAGGATTTTAAAGCTTAAATTAAGAAAATTTGCCCTTTTGGGGCCCCACCCCTTAGCCCCTAGGGGTCGGACCAGGCTCATTTATGTAAAATATGATTGTCCTTTCCCAAATATGGATGAAATCCATCCAAGGGTGAAGGAGGAGTAGGCTTTTGTATTAATAGACTTACGCACGGCGCACGACGACGGACAAAACACGATGACAATAGGTCATCCTGACCTTCGGTCAGATGACCTAAAAATTCATTAAAAAACATAGAGAGTTCAATCAGTTATATGGCAATCTGAAACTGATGACGCCCTTTTTATAATAATATACCAGTCCTTGATTTACATACATGTTTCTATTTTTCAGAGGAAGGGATTAATGGGTCCATTATCAAGGCCCCCTGAGGTTTTTGACGTTATTGATGTACCAAATAAAGGTATCTTTGACAATTAACCTTATATGTCTGTCAATTTAATATAAATTGATCCACATTCTTCTTTTATAACATGAATTTGGAATTTATGAAATTCAATTTAGAACTAAAAAGCTGATAATTAAGATTACTATCAGAGTGAAACAAAGGAAATTAACTGTGATATTAACTACTAGTACTGATTACTTTGAAACTTGATACACACCATATCCACGAATTGATATGAAGTATTGTTAGTCTCCATAAAAAGAAATTAAAATTAGTTCAAATAGTTTTATGAAAAAATAATAATGTCACACAGATATATATATAAGTAAACAACTATGATGTTCATGTATCCATAGGTAAAGGTGTGTTTACCAAAAAGTTTATCCCAAGAGGAGAAGCAGCGCTTGAATATTGTGGAGTCATTAGAACAGGTCTAGATGAACCAGATGAAGGCGAGGATGATACATATATCTTTGAATGTGTCTTCAAAGGAAAACAAATACTGGTGAGTGGTTTTGTGATGATAATTTATCCCGTATGTTGTAACAGCTGTGTGTATGGATGGAAATCCTTTTAAGAAATTTTATAAATGGAGAGGTTGTAATTATAATTATTTGATTAATTCACAGGTTTGATGCCACTGTAGACAACGGATGTTTAGGCCGCCTCATCAATGATGATGCAAAGTATTACAATGTAATGCCAAAAGTGATATCTGTCGATGAGAAGCCACACATATATTTCTTTTCGATTAAAGAAATTAATCCGAAGGAAGAGATATTATATAATCATGGGAAAGGTCCATATCCATGGAGAAACTTTGTTAAGGTATATATACATAATTTAAAAGTACACTGTTAAATTTGAGATTTTTTTTTCTTTTGAACAGGGTGAAATTCATTAAGAATGCTGCAGTAAGATATTGAGGCCAGATAGACCAATCCATAGATCTGCTTTACATTCCAATTAAAGCCTTCATGGTTTTTTTTGGTATTATTTACCATTTTTTTCCACTGATAGAGTTCATAACCTAATGATGATATTAGTTTATGACAAATACAATTTTTAGGTTATCTGACCCAATGGTCATCATGCATCGTCTGTCGTGCGCAGTCTGTTGTCCGCCTACCCTTGCGTTAAGTTTTCATTCAAATAACTTTTTCTCTGTAACTGAAAGGCTTCAGGGTGCTCATATTGGGCCTGTGACATGCTGGCATGAAGGGCTACCAAATTTGATGAATGAATGACTTCAAAACCTTCATTCGAGGGCCAAAAAGGCTAAAATCTTTATATGACTTCTTCTCATTAGGGCTGGAAGGTGGCCCTGCAGGTAGGGCGTTAGAATTGTACCTGCTGCCCCTATTGCATGATCGTAAAAGGCGACTAAATTTATGATCTTATCTTTTCTCTTCTTCCTAACTGACTATTGTCTTTCCTAATGCCTACCTTGGCACCGCCTCACTTTTGGCCTTGGGTTGAGCGTTCGCCCCTGTGAGGAAGGCCTTGGGTTCTGTCCGATACACACCAAAGTCTATAAAAGTGGTAGTTTCTACTCCTGCTTAGCGCTCAGCAAACAGGGAGTGGGACGACTGGTTCGCCCGTTGTCAGTATAATGTGACCGGGTGGGGTGTGTTGCTTTGTGTCTTCGGCGGCATGCTTCAGTGATATAGCACTATAAAAAGGGCAACAGTTCCACTATACAAGAAGACACAACACGAACATACTCCAGTCTCCCAAAACACGCATTTCACACACGCTAGACACTGCATACATGGGAGGCCGTCCTTACATGACCCTAACTGTTAATAGGACGTTAACCTTATTAAACAAACAAACAAAGCTGGAAGGCCCAGGGTACTCATATTGGGCATGTGACATGCTGGCATGAAGGGATACCACCTTTGTTCAAATGAATGCCATTGATCTTCATTGATTTAAGGTCACAGGATAGGCTAAAATCTTTAAACGACATCTTGTGAATAACTAAGAAGCCTAGAGACCTGATATTTGGCCTGTGACATGCTTGAACAAATGGCTTCCTAGTTTGTTCAAGTGAATGACCTTGACCTTCATTAAAGGTAACAGGGGTCAAATAGGCTAAAATCTTTAAACAACTTCTTGTAAACAAGAGGCCCAGAGGGCCTGTATCGCTCATCTGGTTTTTTGTTAGTAAATTATCACAAGACTCTGACAATTAGAAAAATAAGCAAAATTGACTCCCAAAGTTTAATTTTGAATCACAACCATACAATGATGCTATCGATACCATACAAATATGCTATCCAATACATAGGTTCAGAGACAAAGTAATTTATATGAAAATAGTAGCCTAATTGACCTTTTTGACCTCGCATATATTGACGTTTAAGGCCAGGGGGTAAGCCCTATCATTTGTACAATTTCAAATCCCAACCCTATAAGGATGCTACCATTGCATTATAAGTGCTCTTCCATTCTTAGTTGCAGAGAAGAAGTCGTTTATATGGAAATAGCTAAATTGACCCCTTTTGACCCCACCCTTCAGGCCCCCGGGGGGTCAGCCCAATCATTTGCAAAATTTTGAATCCAAACCCTATAAGGATGTAACCATTGCATTATGAGCGCAATCCCATGTTAAGTTGCAGAGAAAAAGTCATTTATATGGAAATTGACCACTTTTGACCCCGCCCCTCAGGTCCCGGGGGGTCAGCCCTATCATTTGCTCAATTTGGAATCCCCAGCCTACAAGGATGCTACCATTGCAGTATAGGTGCTATACCATGCTTAGTTGCAGAGAGGAAGTCATTTATATGGAAATAGCCAAATTGACCCCTTTTGACCCCGCTCCTCAGGCTCCGGGGGGGGGGGGGGTCCAGCCCTATCACTTGCACAATGCTATACCATGCTTAGTTGCAGAGAAGAAGTCGTTTATATGGAAATAGCCAAATTGGCCCCTTTTGACCCCGCCCCTCAGGCCCCCGGGGGGTCAGCCCCATTATTTGTACAATTTTGAATCCCAACACTATAAGGATGCTACCATTGCATTATGGGTGCTATCCCATGCTTGGTTTCAGAGAAGAAGTCGTTTATATGGAAATAGCCAAATTGACCCCTTTTGATCCCGCCCCTCAGGCCCCCCGGGGGTCAGCCCCATCATTTGTACAATTTTGAATCCCCACCCTATAATGATACTACAATTGCATTATGAGTGCTATCTCATGCTTAGTTTCAGAGAAGAAGTCGTTTATATGGAAATAGCCAAATTGACCCCATCCCTCAGGCCCCCGGGGGGTCAGCCCCATCATTTGTACAATTTTGAATCCCCACCCTATAAGGATGCTACCATTGCATTATGGGTGCTATCCCATGCTTGGTTTCAGAGAAGAAGTTGTTTATATGGAAATAGCCAAATTGACCCCTTTTGGCCCCGCCCCTCAGGCCCCCTGGGGGTCAGCCCCATCATTTGTACAATTTTCAGTTAGTAGCCCATAAAGATGCTACCAGTCAAATTTTGTTGAAATCCGACCAGCGGTTATGGAGAAGAAGTCGATTGTTGACGGACGCCGGACGCTGCGGTATCCCATAAGCTCACCTCGGTCTTTTGGACCAGGGTGAGCTAATAACTAAGAGACCTAGGGACCTTCATTCCTGGTCTAATTCATCGAATATATCAGAACCAGGACTTCTTCTTTTAAAAGAGTTTTATTGTTATTGCCTTAATTTTTTGCCACTACTATATTCTTTGAGGCGTTATATTGTGCCAATAGTCAGAGGACCATCTTGTTAAACAGTGAAGTACATAAATATTTAAGAAATTCTAAGCTTGTGTGACTCCAAACCTTCGACCTCAGATATGCTATGTTTGTGGTGATGTCAGTGCATACATGTAGTAGGTACACTTATTCTTAGAACTATTTTCAAGATCAATCACCACCATACATTTAATTTCCTTTAAAAATTATCTACTAAAAGCCAATATGTCTCTGTATTTAAGTAAGGAACCATACCTTTTTTGTATATATTTTACAATGTTCAGTACACAAGCAACAGGTCAGTTAGTACCTGGTTTAGTCTTTCAGAGGTATTTGATATGAATTCAATCTCCACTTATAGATGCTTTACTACTTTGTGATTTTTTTTCTGAACAACTGTGTGGTTAAACGTAACTGAATGGAGTACCTATTTCTTCTAAAAAATATTTTGGAAAGAAGAACCCGAGTTATGGATGAACATTTTAAAACATCATATACAAATGTTCTAAATTTTCACCTGCTGTCGGTTAGATTTACGTTGTGATTATGTAGTCATACAGTCATAAGATAATTTTAGACAAGCATGTGCATGTTTTATTTAGTACCAGGATGTCCTATGGAATAAAACAAAGTGAAGATAAATTCATTTTGGATATTGATGTTTCATTTGTAATAAAAACATTGCGGGACTTTAGTATATTTATAATCCTAATTTTCAGACTCACTCATCACTGAATGATGCACCTATAGTTATTTCCACCTCTGATACCAGTCGTCATGCCACATTTGCCACCGAGAATAATGCACTCATTACGACATCTAATGTCAGTCGTCATGCCATATTTGCCACCAAGAATGATGCACTCATTACGACAACTAATGTCAATCGTCATGCCACATTTGCCACCGAGAATGATGCACTCATTACGACAACTGATGTCAATCGTCATGCCACATTTGCCACCAAGAATGATGCACTCATTACAACATCTGATGTCAGTCGTCATGCCACAATTTCCACCGAGAATGATGCACTCATTACGACATCTCATGTCAGTCGTCATGCCACATTTGCCACCGAGAATGATGCACTCATTACGACATCTGATACCAGTTGTCATGCCACAATTTCCACCGAGAATGATGCACTCATTACGACATTGATGTCAGTCGTCATGCCACATTTGCCACTGACAATGATGCACTCCTTACAACATCTGATACCAGTTGTCACGCCACAATTTCCACAGAGAATGATGCACAGTTGTTACCAGCTGTGGTGAGTCAAAATGTTATCCTGTTTGTTGTTATTGGTCAATACAGCATAGCTTTGATCTAATGCGCTATCTATTTGTCAGTCCAGTCCCGATATTTACTTCCGAATTATGTGATATTCCTGTGTAACAGGATACTGAATGCATTATAAATAAATGATATGCCAACACATTTTTCCTACAGGTGGTTCAGTGGCCATTGGTAACATTTTTCGAAAAAAACAAAGTCCGGATGGATTCCCAATAGCATCCAACACACTATCTTATCGGAGGTAGTAAAAGGGCTACAGCCACCTGATGTTAGGGCTGTTGGTTGCCATTTTTACTTTATATTCAAAGGTATGAAAGCAATGTAAAAGACAACTTAAATGTAGCTTAACCAAAGAAAAATGAAACTTGACTATTTTATTTGAAATGAGAAAAGGAGAAGTTTGATAGCAAGCATGATTTTGATTTTCTTTACAGATCTGGAGTGAACAACACTTAACCACTTCACGCACATATTTGAAGTAAACACAAAATATAAAAATAAGTTTTTAAGTGTGGTTATCACTCGGTATTCATGTTTTATGTCACATGACGTCATAATTGAAGAAACGTGACGTAAACTATATACATATGACGTCATTTTTACGTCATATACGAATAGAATAATCATGGCAGGTCCGTGGATACGGACATTTTCTCCGGAACCGGAGAAAACAAAACCGTTTTTGTCTGTTCCGTGTATGCGACATATGCCTGCCAGGGACGCGGAACCAGTGAAATACTTTAACCTACTCTTCCCAGACAGTCTTTCTAGAGAAATAATTCGCCTACAAATATACAGAGCAATAACCACTTCTTAAAAGTTAAATCCAGAATATCGCCGAGAATATAGAATATAAAGTACCGCTATGCTAAAAAATCTTCCTACACTAGACCTTCGTAATTTGATTTTTGAAATTTAAATAGGTGAAAATGACATTAAAGTCTAAGTAAACAAACAATGTCGGTTTATATTCAGTTATTCTAGGCAAAATAATTAGAAATGTTCACAATACATGTTTTCATACCTTAGAGTTCAAGGAACACATACTGACACATATTACTGTAGTAAGGCAATCAATTGTTTAATGACCATTTTGATATTAGGAATTCAGCTTTTAGATCTATTTTTTTAAATAATACACATCCTATAAAGATAAAATATATTAACAGCTAAATCGAATGGTTAAACTTCCACTTAATGTCAACACGCTCATTGAGCATTTCAGGTCTCCTAATCTAACATACAGAATGTGTATAGTTTCTAACTTCTGTACTACACAATACGCAAAGATTATATTCTATAATATATATATTCACTCTACTGTAATGAACATTTCGATTTAAAACAGTATATAAACTCGATTACTGTAGACATTATGTATATACATTTGTACATGTAGATATGCCAAGAATCAGCTCTCAGATCAAAACCTACAACCCAGATCGAGAACGAGAGAATGGAAAAGGCTGACTTTGCCAGAATTCAATGCCTTTCTTGATATAATGTTCAACATGAGCATTATCAAAAAAACATGCATAGAGGATTATTGGGGCACATCCATGATAAGCCAAAGGTCAGACTGGTTTGGAAAAACAATGGGAAGAAATAGGTTCCAGAGCGTTCTGAAATTCTTACACATAAAAGATTTCAGACACGTCGCGGATAGAAACGTGAGTTTTTAGCTCACCTGGCCCAAAGGGCCGGTGAGCTTATGTCATGGCGCGGCGTCCGTCGTCCGTCCGTCCGTCCGTCGTCCGTCTGTCCGTCAACATTTCCTTTAAATCGCTACTAGTCATAGAGTTCTGCATGGATTTTAACCAAATTTGGCCAGAAACATCCTTGGGGGGAGGGGAACAGAACTTGTATAAATTTTTGCTCTGACCCCCCAGGGACAGGAGGGGCGGGGCCCAATAGGGGAAATTGAGGTAAATCCTATAAATCGCTACTTGTCCTAGAGTTCTGCATGGATTGAAAACAAATTTGGCCAGAAACATCCTTGGGGGAAGGGGAATAGAACTTGTATAAATATTGGCTCTGACCCCCCGGGGGCAGGAGGGGCGGGGCCCAATAGGTGGAAATTGAGGTAAATCCTATAAATTGCTACCTGTCCTAGTGTTCTGCATGGATTGTAACCAAATTTGGCCAGAAACATCCTTGGGGGAAGGGGAACAGAACTTGTATAAATTTTGGCTCTGACCCCCCGGGGACAGGAGGGGCGGGGCCCAATAAGGGAAATTTAGGTAAATCCTATAAATCGCTACTTGTCCTAGAGTTCTGCATGGATTGTAACCAAATTTGGCCAGAAACATCCTTGGGGGAAGGGGAATAGAACTTGTATAAATTTTGGCTCTGACCCCCCCGGGGACAGGAGGGGCGGGGCCCAATAGGGAAATTAAGGTAAATCCTATAAATCGCTACTTGTCCTAGAGTTCTGCATGGATTGTAACCAAATTTGGCCAGAAACATCCTTGGGGGAAGGGGAATAGAACTTGTATAAATTTTTGCTCTGACCCCCCCCCCCCCCCGGGGACAGGAGGGGCGGGGCCCAATAGGGAAATTAAGGTAAATCCTATAAATCGCTACTTGTCCTAGAGTTCTGCATGGATTGTAACCAAATTTGGCCAGAAACATCCTTGGGGGAAGGAGAACAGAACTTGTATAAATTTTGGCTCTGACCCCCCGGGGACAGGAGGGGCGGGGCCCAATAGGGGAAATTTAGGTAAATCCTATAAATTGCTACTTGCTCTAGAGTTCTGCATGGATTGTAACCAAATTTGGCCAGAAACATCCTAGGGGGAAGGGGAACAGAACTTGTATAAATTTTTGCTCTGACCCCTGGGGACAGGAGGGGTGGGGCCCAATAGGGGAAATAGAGGTAAATCCTATAAATCGCTACTTGTCCTAGAGTTCTGCATGGATTGTAACCAAATTTGGCCAGAAACATCCTTGGGGGAAGGGGAATAGAACTTGTATAAATTTTGGCTCTGACCCCCCCCCCCCCCCCCGGGGACAGGAGGGGCGGGGCCCAATAGGGAAATTAAGGTAAATCCTATAAATCGCTACTTGTCCTAGAGTTCTGCATGGATTGTAACCAAATTTGGCCAGAAACATCCTTGGGGGAAGGAGAACAGAACTTGTATAAATTTTGGCTCTGACCCCTGGGGACAGGAGGGGCGGGGCCCAATAGGGGAAATTTAGGTAAATCCTATAAATTGCTACTTGTTCTAGAGTTCTGCATGGATTGTAACCAAATTTGGCCAGAAACATCCTAGGGGGAAGGGGAACAGAACTTGTATAAATTTTTGCTCTGACCCCCTGGGGACAGGAGGGGTGGGGCCCAATAGGGGAAATAGAGGTAAATCCTATAAATCGCTACTTGTCCTAGAGTTCTGCATGGATTGTAACCAAATTTGGCCAGAAACATTCTTAGGGGAATAGGAACAGAACCTATATAAATTTTGGCTCTGACCCCCCGGGGGCAGGAGGGGCGGGGCCCAATAGAGGAAATAGAGGTAAATCCTATAAATCGCTACTTGTCCTAGAGTTCTGCATGGATTGAAACCAAATTTGGCCAGAAAAATCCTTGGGGGAAGGAGAATAGAACTTGTATAAATTTTGACTCTGACCCCCTGGGGGCAGGAGGGGCGGGGCCCAATAGGGAAATTTAGGTAAATCCTATAAATCGCTACTAGTCTTAGAGTTCTGCTTGGAGTTTAACCAAATTTGGCCCAGAAACATCCTTGGGGTTAACAGAATTCCTATAATTTTTGGCTCTGACCCCCTTGAGCAGAAAGAGTGGGGCCCAATAGGGGAATTAGAGGTAAATATTCAAATTCCTTCAGGGGTGGAAATGTAAAATATTCAATCAGAAATGAACCCTTACTAGGCATTACAAACCAGCAGCGTGAGCGATATACAGGCCCTCTGGGCCTCTTGTTTAATTGACAATTTGTGAATAAAGATGGTGTACTGTATAGCTTTTTATATGGTATAGATTTTACAACATTGACTACCATTGTAGTACAATATACACGATGAGATAAAACGACTGATTCATGCTTATGTCTCAAAGTACTGGACTGCAATGATGAATTTTATGTTCTATAATATATACAATACTATGTACATTGTATTTGTTACGTGTATAAGTAACATACGAAAAATCAATATATAAACCAATCAAAATAATGTTTGAACATTTAAATACTGTAGGGGAGAGAACCTGTATATACTTAGCCTGTTGTTTGATTCCATTTCATATTTTGTATGAAATAAAATTTGTTGAAATTGTAATTGTAAATACTATATACCATTAACATTACAGCATCCCGAGTACGATCCATCGGCAAGATTTCGACCTTTACTGAACTTTGTTAACCGACAGTTCATGCGCCATAGAGTCCCAACAAGAGAACTATGCGTTGACGAGTCGCTGGTACCAACAAAAGGCCACAGCGTCCTTAGGCAGTATATTCCATCGAAAGTGGCAAAGTATGGTGTGAAATTCTGGATTCTTTGCGAATCATCAACGGATATATACTTCAAATGCACGTATACAGTGGACGCGACCCCACTCCGCATGGAGAACTTCAAGGAACAAATGTAGTCATGGGGCTCCTCGGAGGGACAGAACTTCTAGATAAAGGGTACCATGTTTATTGTGACAGTTTTTAAACTTCCATTCATCTCGGACACAAACTTCTTCAACGCTCCACATTTTTGACTGGTATGTATACTAGATACATTATTAGAAATGTCTTCAGAACCAGAATTATTTCATTTACCCTTATATATACACTATATAGCGTACATATACATGTATGTATTTTATAGATACAATCCGGAAGAATCGACCTATGCCATACACGGTGAAAAATGCAGATCACCAAGGGACAGTCTACATGCGACGTGGAGATTATCTGTGCATGTCTCACTTTGGAGAGGAAGACAAGAAACCAGTAAGGATGCTATCTACCATTCTACCGGCACAAGATCTGTCATCCGGAAAACCCCGCACCATTTCCTCTTACAACAGAAACATGGGAGCAGTAGACTTGAATGACGGGTTACTTCACTCCTATGGAAAACAGGAAGTGTAGGAAGGTTTGGAAGGAAATGTTTATGCACCTCTTCTTTAGAGTTTTAATGAATTCGTATATCCTGTACAAGGAGAATACTAGTAGGCAAAAAGTGAAGAGCCGTGTTGAGTACATTAGAACGGTGATCGAAGCCTTGGCAGAGACGAAGAAACCCAGCAATCCTCGCCGTCGAGTCACTGCCAAAACAGTTATGCTCATAACCCTACCACAGAAGAAGGAGAAAGATTGCTGTGTTTGTTCGTCACGACTGCGTCATGGTCGTGGCACCCGTCGTCGAAGCAGAACAATTTGTTCTTTGTGTCACCGCGGACTCCATCGTCAGTGTAGAGTAAAACCACCTGTATTGTGAACTCATTCTTTTGAAACATCCATGAATTTTTTGGATTTTTGACTTGCTGCAAAATTTAGTCCTGAAATTAGGAGAAAATGTTGCAAGTTTTCTGAATATGAATAAAGGCCCTGGTGGTGTCTTTGTTACATCCCAAATGTCCATGTTACATCCCAACTTGTTTTCCATGAACTTCATGGGTAAATTGTGTGAATTCATCAGAAATTATTAAAAAAAATACATAGATTATACCATAAAAATGAAAAACTTTTATTTTAGGAAAAGATAAATACCAAAACACTGATGTCAAAGTTTGGGTCCTTGTTACATCCCAAATTGTGAGGCAAAATTCAAATTGCAAATTAATCAATTTCTGACCTAGATATTATCTTCCCACTTTCTAGGCTTGCAATATGACTTTGTATGAACCTTTTGTTGCAAAAAGTTTGAAATTAAATCAATGTTGAAAAAACTGACATTTAGACATTTGGATGTAACATATATTCCTTGACATCAAATTCTTGATCATATATTTGTGGTATTGTAAGTGCACATTTGATATCTATATATGGTATGATAAGTACAAATCCGATATATATGTGGTATGAAACGTTTGTTTGTTTGATTAATTAACGTCCTATTAAGAGCTATGGTCATGTAAGGACGTCCTCCCATGTATGCGGTGTGTTGCGTGTATGTTGAAGCAAAAATCTGGTGTAAAGGTGCAAATGGCTCATAATGGAAATAAAAGGAAGTGGGACAAAAATCACTATTGTATGTATTGTGGTAAAAGCAGTACTAATATCAGAAAGCATTATTTCTCAAAACAACATCGATTTGAAAGCAAGGTTCAGCGAATCTTAAGCTTCCCGTTACACTCCAAAGACAGAAACATGGCATTAGAGGAGCTTAGAAATGCTGGAGATTATAAACATAATTATGAAGTGATAAAATCTGGAGAAGGAACACTTGTACCTTGGAGAAATGTGACTGGGGAAACAGAAGCATCACAAATGTTACCTTGTGAGTATTGTTTAGCTTTCTTTATGAAGACGGAGCTCTGGAGACATCATGTTGTATGCAAGTTCAGGAAAGACTCACATCAAAAGAAGTATAGAAAGGTATTTAGTAAAGCAGCTGATCTGCTACCACGTGAAACAGAGGTATCGGATGGCTTCAAGACAAACATTCTGCAAAGAATGTCTGGAGATCAGATATCATTGGTAGCCAGAAATGATACAATCATAACCAAACTTGGAGAAAAGTTATTTAAAAATCATGGACATCTGGAACACATGTACAATTACATTGGACATAAAAACGAGAGAGATGGCTCGCCTACTTATTACTATCAGAGAAGAATCTGAAATTACAACCATGGGAGATCTGATTGAGCCAAGTCATTTTCCTGTTGCACTCAAATGTACACAAAGATTATGTGGATATGAAGAGGATACCAACACTTACAGAAATCCATCATTGGCTCTCAAGTTAGGGTATTCCCTTAAGAAATGTGCATGGATTCAAAAGGCAAATGCCTTGATTGAAGAAGATGACGACAAGCGAAAGAAGGCAGAGAATTTCGTTGCTGTCCATGAATTAATGTGGCCTAATGACATTTCCAGTGCTGCACTGACAACTCTGAAAGCAGGAAAATGGAACAAGTAATCCCCTCTCCCTCTAACAGAAGATGCGTCCAAACTTCAAACATTAGTGAAGGAAAAAATGAAGACTCTTTCAACTTCTCTGAGCACTGGAATAGAAAACTCAAAGCTTGAGAAGAATGTGTATGCTCAACTGTCAAAAGTCGCACTGGTAAAGCTTGTAATGTTTAATAGAAGAAGAGGTGGTGAAGCGGAGAGACTAACTATTGAGTCCTATCAGCAAAAATGTGGAAATAATGCCCCTCTCAAGGAAATTGAAGATTCCCTATCACCAATACAACAGAAAATGTGCTCTCTGTTTCAAAGGGTGGAAAGAAGGACCGTAGAGTCCCAGTGCTGCTTACAAAAGACTTGATAGAAGCAATTGATTTGCTACTAAAAGCTAGGGAGAGTGTTGGAGTTAGCAATGACAACCCTTATGTATTTGCAAGGATGAACTACGGCTCAAATAAAGCAATCAGGGCATCGGATGCACTACGAAAATATGCTAGATTGTGTGGGGTTAAACAAGTTGAAAATATTACTTCAACAAAGTTAAGAAAGCACATTGCAACAGTCAGCCAGATTATGAAATTTTGGCAGAAATGATTTGGAACAATTGGCAACGTTCATGGGCCATGACATTGATGTCCATAGATCATTCTATCGACTCCCAGAGTCTACTATCCAAGTGGCCAAACTTGGGAAATTCCTTCTTGCTTTGGATTCCGGAGAAGTCAGTAAATACAGTTCTTGCACCCTCGATGATGTCACTCTTGAAGATGATGGTAAGCTATGCAAGTATAGATAGAAAATTAATAGTCATTTATGCTGAGCTTAAATTTTATCTGGCTCTAACTAACTGGCCATACTGTTTACAGTAACTAATACATTGTATGTTGATATTTGTTAAAGTGAAGCTTGATGATACTGATACTACAGGACCCAGTTAGTGTATGATACACATACACTGTGTCTGTAAAGTCAGATTGTGTCGGTAATGCAAGTGATAATGGCACCATTCGATTAATATGCTCCTATGCTGTATTTAAATAAATACATATATTTACACTTGCTAGGCTTGATCACTATACGTAAGTACTAGACGATTTTGTCTACCATAACTGCATGGTAACATTGAACTTTGAACTACTTGCGTATGAAAATGTTCTACGCAACTTACAGGGGCTACTTTTTTGTTTACATTTTGACGCAACATTACGCAATACGTGTATATTGTTGTTTTTCATAGAATTTTGGGAAAATGTAAACAATATATATGTTTTATATTTATCTATAATACAAACATATTCAAAATTAACAATTGTATAAAGAAACGGGAAAAATATTCCGACTGGGGCGACGTGCAGTGCTTTCATTTTTGTTAACAATGATGGATGTCAAATGTAAACATTACCTCTGTGTCTGTGTCTTTGAGGTTGACGGGCATGAGACCCGCTGACAGAGCTAGGTCAGTTTATAAACATATTCTCTTGTCTTTGTTCTTTGAGAATTTTAATCATGTGTATTATAAAACATGCACCGCTAGTAATCCACGTGTTTACAGTTACGCGTCACCACAAATACTTTGTATCCATCGAACACAAGTGAAATTGTTCCATCTATAGATGGCGATGGATCTAAGCGTAGATTATATAATCACATGGCTCCGAAGGATGTAATATCGTCAAGTCAGACGACAATCTCAAACAAATTTAGCTACTTGAACACTGGTGTTTTGACAACTTCGGAAAACTCCAGTGTGTAAGCGTGCGTCAGCCTCGCCTCGCTGCACAATAACGGTCACAGAGTTCACACATGTGGCCGAGAACAAATACTTTGTTATTACACTATATATGAATTTTTAGCAAAATTGAATACCTATTTAAAGTTCTGATCTGATTAAATAAAATTATCTCTGAAATTTACTTTGTTTGTCATGTTTATTTCACACTAAAATATTGAATTTTTTTGTCGTCACGGATGAATAATTCTACCTTACGTGAAGCGTCATCATTCGCTGTTCAATTGAGTAAGCTCCTCCAACTTTTGACCGACTTTTATTTTAAGTGTAACTATAGGGATTGGATGTCGTTCTTATGTTAACCATGCTTGTATGGAGCAATTCCTCTAAGAATATATTCAATATTAACGCGCCCCCATAGAATATATTCTAAGAGGAATTGCTCCATTCGAGCATGGTTAACATAAAAACGAAATCCAATCCCTATATAATATCTTATCTTTTGATACAACGAAGAAAGTTGACCCAAGTCTGATAATTACTTCCATGCTCATTTTTAGCTCACCTGGCCGGAAGGGCCGGTGAGCTTATGTCATGGCACGGCCTCCGTCATCCGTCGTCCGTCCGTCAACATTTCCTTTAAATCGCTACTAGTCATAGAGTTCTGCATGGATTGTAACCAAATTTGGCCACAAACATCCTATGGGGAAGGGGAACAGAACTTGTATAAAGTTTGGCTCTGACCCCCCGGGGGCAGGAGGGGCGGGGCCCAATAGGGGAAATAGAGGTAAATCCTATAAATCGCTACTTGTCCTAGAGTTCTGCATAGATTGTGGCCAAATTTGGCCACAAATATACTTGGGGGAAGGGGAACAGAACTTGTATAAAGTTTGGCTCTGACCCCCCTGGGGGAGGAGGGGCGGGGCCCAATAGGGGAAATAGAGGTAAATCCTATAAATCGCTACTTGTCCTAGAGTTCTGCATAGATTGTGGCCAAATTTGGCCACAAATATCCTTGGGGGAAGGGGAACAGAACTTGTATAAAGTTTGGCTCTGACCCCCCTGGGGGAGGAGGGGCGGGGCCCAATAGGGGAAATAGAGCTAAATCCTATAAATCGCTACTTGTCCTAGAGTTCTGCATGGATTGTAACCAAATTTGGCCACAAACATCCTTGGGGGAAGGGGAACAGAACTTGTATAAAGTTTGGCTCTGACCCCCCGGGGGCAGGAGGGGCGGAGCCTAATAGGGGAAATAGAGGTAAATCTTATAAATCGCTACTTGTCCTAGAGTTCTGCATAGATTGTGGCCAAATTTGGCCACAAATATCCATGGGGGAAGGGGAACAGAACTTCTATAAATGTTGGCTCTGACCCCCTGGGGGCAGGAGGGATGGGCCCAATAGGGGAAATAGAGGTAAATCTTATAAATCGCTACTTGTCCTAGAGTTCTGCATAGATTGTGGCCAAATTTGGCCACAAACATCCATGGAGGAAGGGGAAGAGAACTTCTATAAATGTTGGCTCTGACCCCACGGGGGCAAGATGGGTAGGGCCCAGTAGGGGAATTTGAGGTAAATATTCGAATTCCTTCAGAAAAGAAGCAATGAACCTGTATTTAGAACATTACTTGGCATTACAAACCAGGTGAGTGATACAGGCCCTCTGGGCCTCTTGTCTTGAAAATCATCCGAGATGACACTAAGCTATATTGAAATATCTAGGTCAGTGTATTCTACACAATAAGTGTTTTATCTTCATTCTCAGATTATTTGGTATACGTAGATTTCGCATGTTTATAAATGATTTTTAAACAACTTTTACATGATGTACTTCATATGTTGTCGTAGAAGATGACCAGGAAGGGGGGGGACATAGAGAGAGACTCAGATTCGGATGATTATGAACTACAACTTGGGCAAGGTATGGTGTGATCCATACAAGGGCCCAATGGGCCCGAATCGCTCACCTGCAATCTGGTAATCATACATGGTTCATACTTAACAAATAGAGTAAATAAGAATTTATATCATCCCTTAGCACATTAGAGGCCTCTTTGCCTCTTGGTTATTAAAAAGAAGTCTTTTAAAGATTTTAGCCTATTTGACCCCTGTGACCTTGAATGAAAGTCAAGGTCATTCATTTGAACAAACTTTGTAGCGCTTCATCCCAACATGTCACATGTTCAATATCAGGTCTCTAGCCTTCATGTTTATTAAGAAGTTGTTTAAAGATTTTAGCCTATCTGACCCCTTTGACCTTGAATAAAGGTCAAGGTCATTCATTCAAACAAACTTGGTAGCCCCCTATCCCAGCATGCCTCATGCCCAATATCAGGTCTCTAGCCCTCTTGGTTATTAAGAAGTCTTTTAATGATTTTAGCCTATTTGACCTCTGTGACCTTGAATGAAGGTCAAGCTCATTTATCTGAACAAACTTGGTAGCCCTTGATCCCAGCATGCCACAGGCCCAATATCAGGTCCCTAGGCCTCTTGCTCACTAAGAAGTTGTTTAAAGATTTTAGCCTATTTGACCCCTGTGACCTTGAATGAAAGTCAAGGTCATTCATTTGAACAACTTTATAGCGCTTCATCCCAACATGTCACATGTCCAATATCAGGTCTCTATCCTTCATGGTTATTTAGAAGAAGTTGTTTAAAGATTTTAGCCTATTTGACCCCTGTGACCTTGAATGAAAGTCAAGGTCATTCATTTGAACAAACTTTGTAGCGCTTTATCCCAACATGTCACATGTCCAATATCAGGTTTCTAGCCCTCTTGGTTATTAAGAAGTTGTTTAAAGATTTTAGCCTATCTCACCCCTTTGACCTTGAATAAAGGTCAAGGTCATTCATTCAAACAAACTTGGTAGCCCTCTTTCCCAGCATGCCACATGCCCAATATCAGGTCTCTAGCCCTCTTGGTTATTAAGAAGTCTTTTAATGATTTTAGCCTATTTGACCCCTGTGACCTTGAATGAAGGTCAAGCTCATTTATCTGAACAAACTTGGTAGCCCTTGATCCCAGCATGCCCAATATCAGGTCCCTAGGCCTCTGGGTTATTAAGTTTGTTTGTTTGTTTGATTAATTAACGTCCTATTAACAGCTATGGTCATGTAAGGACGGCCTCCCATGTATGCGGTGTGTTGCGTGTATGTTTTGCGTGGTGCGTGTTTTGGGAGACTGTGGTATATTCATGTAGTGTCTTCTTGTATAGTGGAACTGTTGCCCTTTTTAAAGTGCTATATCACTGAAGCATGCCGCCGAAGACACCAAGCAACACACCCCACCCGGTCACATTATACTGACAACGGGCGAACCAGTCGTCCCACTCCCTGTATGCTGAACGCTAAGCAGGAGCAGAAACTACCACTTTTATAGACTTTGGTGTGTCTCGGCCAGGGGACAGAACCCAGAGCCTTCCTCACAAGAAGTCGTTTAAAGATTTTAGCCTATTTGACCCCTGTGACCTTGAATGAAGGTCAAGGTCATTCATTTGAACAAACTTGGTAGCCATTCCCAGCATGCCTCATGCCCAATATCAGGTCTCTAGCCCTCTTGGTTATTAAGAAGTCTTTTAATGATTTTAGCCTATTTGACCCCTGTGACCTTGAATGAAGGTCAAGCTCATTTATCTGAACAAACTTGGTAGCCCTTGATCCCAGCATGCCACAGGCCCAATATCAGGTCCCTAGGCCTCTTGCTCACTAAGAAGTTGTTTAAAGATTTTAGCCTATTTGACCCCTGTGACCTTGAATGAAAGTCAAGGTCATTCATTTGAACAACTTTATAGCGCTTCATCCCAACATGTCACATGTCCAATATCAGGTCTCTATCCTTCATGGTTATTTAGAAGAAGTTGTTTAAAGATTTTAGCCTATTTGACCCCTGTGACCTTGAATGAAAGTCAAGGTCATTCATTTGAACAAACTTTGTAGCGCTTTATCCCAACATGTCACATGTCCAATATCAGGTTTCTAGCCCTCTTGGTTATTAAGAAGTTGTTTAAAGATTTTAGCCTATCTCACCCCTTTGACCTTGAATAAAGGTCAAGGTCATTCATTCAAACAAACTTGGTAGCCCTCTTTCCCAGCATGCCACATGCCCAATATCAGGTCTCTAGCCCTCTTGGTTATTAAGAAGTCTTTTAATGATTTTAGCCTATTTGACCCCTGTGACCTTGAATGAAGGTCAAGCTCATTTATCTGAACAAACTTGGTAGCCCTTGATCCCAGCATGCCCAATATCAGGTCCCTAGGCCTCTGGGTTATTAAGAAGAAGTCGTTTAAAGATTTTAGCCTATTTGACCCCTGTGACCTTGAATGAAGGTCAAGGTCATTCATTTGAACAAACTTGGTAGCCATTCCCAGCATGCCTCATGCCCAATATCAGGTCTCTAGCCCTCTTGGTTATTAAGAAGTCTTTTAATGATTTTAGCCTATTTGACCCCTGTGACCTTGAATGAAGGTCAAGCTCATTTATCTGAACAAACTTGGTAGCCCTTGATCCCAGCATGCCACAGGCCCAATATCAGGTCCCTAGGCCTCTTGCTCACTAAGAAGTTGTTTAAAGATTTTAGCCTATTTGACCCCTGTGACCTTGAATGAAAGTCAAGGTCATTCATTTGAACAAACTTTGTAGCGCTTCATCCCAACATGTCACATGTTCAATATCAGGTCTCTAGCCTTCATGTTTATTAAGAAGTTGTTTAAAGATTTTAGCCTATCTGACCCCTTTGACCTTGAATAAAGGTCAAGGTCATTCATTCAAACAAACTTGGTAGCCCCCTATCCCAGCATGCCTCATGCCCAATATCAGGTCTCTAGCCCTCTTGGTTATTAAGAAGTCTTTTAATGATTTTAGCCTATTTGACCCCTGTGACCTTGAATGAAGGTCAAGCTCATTTATCTGAACAAACTTGGTAGCCCTTGATCCCAGCATGCCACAGGCCCAATATCAGGTCCCTAGGCCTCTTGCTCACTAAGAAGTTGTTTAAAGATTTTAGCCTATTTGACCCCTGTGACCTTGAATGAAAGTCAAGGTCATTCATTTGAACAACTTTATAGCGCTTCATCCCAACATGTCACATGTCCAATATCAGGTCTCTATCCTTCATGGTTATTTAGAAGAAGTTGTTTAAAGATTTTAGCCTATTTGACCCCTGTGACCTTGAATGAAAGTCAAGGTCATTCATTTGAACAAACTTTGTAGCGCTTTATCCCAACATGTCACATGTCCAATATCAGGTTTCTAGCCCTCTTGGTTATTAAGAAGTTGTTTTAAAGATTTTAGCCTATCTCACCCCTTTGACCTTGAATAAAGGTCAAGGTCATTCATTCAAACAAACTTGGTAGCCCTCTTTCCCAGCATGCCACATGCCCAATATCAGGTCTCTAGCCCTCTTGGTTATTAAGAAGTCTTTTAATGATTTTAGCCTATTTGACCCCTGTGACCTTGAATGAAGGTCAAGCTCATTTATCTGAACAAACTTGGTAGCCCTTGATCCCAGCATGCCCAATATCATGTCCCTAGGCCTCTGGGTTATTAAGAAGAAGTCGTTTAAAGATTTTAGCCTATTTGACCCCTGTGACCTTGAATGAAGGTCAAGGTCATTCATTTGAACAAACTTGGTAGCCATTCCCAGCATGCCTCATGCCCAATATCAGGTCTCTAGCCCTCTTGGTTATTAAGAAGTCTTTTAATGATTTTAGCCTATTTGACCCCTGTGACCTTGAATGAAGGTCAAGCTCATTTATCTGAACAAACTTGGTAGCCCTTGATCCCAGCATGCCACAGGCCCAATATCAGGTCCCTAGGCCTCTTGCTCACTAAGAAGTTGTTTAAAAGATTTTAGCCTATTTGACCCCTGTGACCTTGAATGAAAGTCAAGGTCATTCATTTGAACAACTTTATAGCGCTTCATCCCAACATGTCACATGTCCAATATCAGGTCTCTATCCTTCATGGTTATTTAGAAGAAGTTGTTTAAAGATTTTAGCCTATTTGACCCCTGTGACCTTGAATGAAAGTCAAGGTCATTCATTTGAACAAACTTTGTAGCGCTTTATCCCAACATGTCACATGTCCAATATCAGGTTTCTAGCCCTCTTGGTTATTAAGAAGTTGTTTAAAGATTTTAGCCTATCTCACCCCTTTGACCTTGAATAAAGGTCAAGGTCATTCATTCAAACAAACTTGGTAGCCCTCTTTCCCAGCATGCCCAATATCAGGTCTCTAGCCCTCTTGGTTATTAAGAAGTCTTTTAATGATTTTAGCCTATTTGACCCCTGTGACCTTGAATGAAGGTCAAGCTCATTTATCTGAACAAACTTGGTAGCCCTTGATCCCAGCATGCCCAATATCAGGTCCCTAGGCCTCTGGGTTAATAAGAAGAAGTCGTTTTAAAGATTTTAGCCTATTTGACCCCTGTGACCTTGAATGAAGGTCAAGCTCATTTATCTGAACAAACTTGGTAGCCCTTGATCCCAGCATGCCACAGGCCCAATATCAGGTCCCTAGGCCTCTTGCTCACTAAGAAGAAGTTGTTTAAAGATTTTAGCCTATTTGACCCCTGTGACATTGAATGAAAGTCAAGGTCATTCATTTGAACAACTTTATAGCGCTTCATCCCAACATGTCACATGTCCAATATCAGGTCTCTATCCTTCATGGTTATTTAGAAGAAGTTGTTTAAAGATTTTAGCCTATCTCACCCCTTTGACCTTGAATAAAGGTCAAGGTCATTCATTCAAACAAACTTGGTAGCCCTCTTTCCCAGCATGCCACATGCCCAATATCAGGTCTCTAGCCCTCTTGGTTATTAAGAAGTCTTTTAATGATTTTAGCCTATTTGACCCCTGTGACCTTGAATGAAGGTCAAGCTCATTTATCTGAACAAACTTGGTAGCCCTTGATCCCAGCATGCCACATGCCCAATATCAGGTCTCTAGGCCTCTGGGTTATTAAGAAGAAGTCGTTTAAAGATTTTAGCCTATTTGACCCCTGTGACCTTGAATGAAGGTCAAGGTCATTCATTTGAACAAACTTGGTAGCCATTCATCCCAGCATGTCACTGGCCCAATATCAGGTCCCTAAGCCTCTTGGTTATTAAGAAGAAGTCGTTTAAAGATTTTAGCCTTTATCATCAGGTTCAACAGCATAAAACCGCGAGTAACTATGGATCTTTGAACATCGTAGCAAGTCTATCTGACTACAAAGCCATGGAAGAATACGATCTGCTCAGGCCAGTGTCATCCACAAGTTGCCGCGTTCTTTCTCTCTTCCTCCGGACAACCCATGACTTCTTTGACCATAAATGGAGACGTCCAGAGATGTCTCAGGCTGGTGGGGTACTCCGACAGCAGCACAGTGACGTCACTAAGGAAATTTTCAGCGACTTCAGTAATATTTTACACAATTAACAGAATAACTTTTTATTACACTTTCGCTAGCTGTTAATTTTGTAATGAAGACCATATAAATCGAAATGCTAACATTTATAGAACCAAGGAATCTTCTAGTGTATATAATGTCTACCTTTCTTGACACTTACATTGCTGTATAAAGCTTATAGAAGTTGAAAACTTTCCTCCTACAGCACATTATTTTGTATTCATTTCCAAAATATTATATTGCCAATAAACATATATGATTACATCATTATAGAGACATGCAAGACCTGAATGTAATCCTAAATCCAAAACTAATACCACAGCAACAAGCAGGCATTCTTAATCATGGGATGGAATCTCTTCAGAGAATTAATCAGAAATATGGGAGTGCTGCAGCTCAACCAGACAACCTGATAGATCCTGGCCGAACCAGAGATGGTTATTTGCAATTCAAATTTACCTTAAATGTGAATAGGCATTTGGAAGTAACAACCTTGTGTCTTATGGTCAGTAATGACTATGCTGAAGAATTTCTTGACTATTGTGTGTTTCTGACTAAAACATTAACATCAGTTCCCTGTGAGAGAGGCTTCTCTCTGCAGAACCGCCACCACGCACCCGCAACAAACAGGAGAAATTCATCAACGGTTGAAAATAGAATGGTAATTGGGTGGTATTCAACCAAAACAGACTTTGACTCCGAAGAGCTTCTGCAGAGGGCATGTATGAAGTTTTCTAATTAAAAAAAAACTCCCAACACAATACTATCCTCACCGAGTTTCAGATCCAAAATGGAAGTGACGTCACAATTCATCTTCCATTTGTTCGAGGAGTGTGTGACGTCATCTCCGACTCGGAGTTAATTGGATTTTTAAAAATTCAGCGTATCGGTTATTTTGATTTTTATATGGTGTGTTGTAATAGTATATGTTGTTTTGAAGGTCTTGAGGACCATTGTCATGAGGTGACATTTAATGGAGATGATGTCTCCGGATTTTGGTATGAGGTGCCATTTGGTCGTGAGGTGATCGCAATTTGCAATCATTGGAGCTTGAGGCGCTCGAGACATAGTGTGGGCATGATGTGCTCAGAAGTATCGATATGAGGTTAACAGTGAATCCGAGGACTGTTATTTCTTATGGGGTATATTTTATGAGGTATTTCGCTTACGACAATGTGACTACGCCTAGATATACCGCCGGATATTATCCAATAATTTATTAGTCGACTTCCGATTATCTTTCGTCGCTGTCCCTGGTGTAGTAAAGGGCAATAGTTCCACTATACAAGAAGACACAACATGAATATACCGCAGTCTTCCAAAACACGCACCTCGCACAACATACACGCAGCACACCGCATGCATGGGGGGGGGGCGTCCTTACATGACCATAGCTGTTGATAGGACGTTAATTAATCAAACAAACAAACAAGCAAACTGGTGTATTGTTAACATTAGTAGCAGTTACTTAGTTGCATCTATTTTTTTTATGTGTTGGAAAGTCAAAGTCAGTAGGGCATGACACGTATGTGCCTATTTTCCTGTATTCATTTTTTGCCACTGGTTGTAGTTTACATTGAGGTGTCAGGAGTTATCTTTCTTTAGACCTCGGTATTGATGACGTCATCGGTTTAGTAGTTTTACCGTCATGGTAGTGTTTACACAAGTATGCATGAACTTGCGAAGTAGGCCTATGCACTATGCAGTGTAGATGTAGGTGAGTATCAACAGCCAAGTTGAATATTTTCTCATATTTTTGGATGATCATTCCATTGTTTGATGTGTATTTGTTTATTCCTGATAAAATTGCAGCTAAGGTAACTGTTTGTTTGTTTGATTAATTAACGTCCTATTAACAACTATGGTCATGTAAGGACGGCCTCCCATGTATGCGGTGTGTTGCGTGTATGTTGTGCGAGGTGAGTGTTTTGGGAGACTGCGGTATGTTCGTGTTGTGTCTTCTTGTATAGTGGAACTGTTGCCCTTTTTATAGTGCTATAACACTGAAGCATGCCGCCGAAGTACCAAGCAACACACCCCACCCGGTCACATTATACTGACAACGGGCGAACCAGTCGTCCCACTCCCTGTATGCTGAACGCTAAGCAGGAGCAGACACTACCACTTTTATAGACTTTGGTGTGTCTCGACCTGGGGACAGAACCCAGAGCCTTCCTCACAGGGGCGAACGCTCAACTCAAGGCCAAAAGTGAGGCGGTGCCAAGGGAGGCATTAGGAAAGATAAAGTCAGATAGGAAGAAGAGAAAATATAAGATCCTAAATTTAGTCGCCTTTTACGATCATGCAATAAGGGCAGCAGGTACAATTCTAACGCCCCTACCTGCAGGGCGCAAACAAACATAATCAATTAGAATAAGTCAGTAAGGAAGAAAAGATCCTAAATTTGGTCGCCTTTTACGCTCATGCAATAGGGGCAGCAGGTACAATTCTAACGCTCTACCTGCAGGGCTGATGCCAGCAATAAGGAAACTGAAAATGACCAAGCAGTGGGTGCAATAAAGGAGGCATATTTGTAAATGGTCAGGTTGTTCTAGTGATTTTTATCTACCAAATGAAGGCAGGGAAGCCATTGAAAGGTGTCTTTTGTATGTTTGAAGATTTGAAATCCTAATAGGCGGGGCTATATGTAGTTATACATGCTTAATTGTTTGATTAGGATTATGCTTCGATATTTTAGCTTCTACATATTTATATTATGGTAATTTCAGTCTCAATATTCATTCATGTTGTGTTAGGTTGGCGTACCGTGCTGTATACATGTACCGGTATATGGATATTCAATTGTTATATTTGTAGAACTTTGTTTGCGTCTTTTGTTTGGTAGTTTGGACAAAAAAAATAATAAATAAATAAAGTAAATTTTTGTAGATTGTTGCAGTCAGGAAAACAGAGGAACTCAGTTTGAGAGACGTGGCTAAATATATCATGGATCTTACTGGAGAGCCATTAGCAGAACTCCTACAGATGTCCGGGAAGGAGGGAGATGATGTAGAAGCAGCAAGGGCCCTCCTCCATTTCTGTATTTTCCGCACATCTGTACTTCATCTGTTATGTCCTTCTTACTCGACTCGTCTATGGGAGCTATGTCCTTAATCGTAACTGGCTGCAACTCGCACAGGATGGTCTTAGGTTGGAGTGTAACAGTCCTTGTAGACAAGTTGCTGACCTGGATCTGCACAAGTTCCTTCTGGTTGTAGTGATAAGGGACGATGGAAGAGACGATGTCCAAATCCGGAGGTATGGCCGATTTGCAGGTGGGTTGCACTAGGGCACACACCTCCGGGTATGGAATCTTCTTATCCATGTATCCTCTTAGTACTACTTCCATATTAGGACGGATGGTATACGGCCGCAGGTCCGCAAACTTCACAATTGCCAGGCGGTTCTTGTTTCGCTCCAACTCTATCCCTTAGTAACATACATCTAAGAGTCCAGTAAAGTGGTGCGTGGATGTCTGCGTGCTGGAGGAAATTAGATCCATGGACATCTCTGACTATGTCCATCAGTATAGACAATATGTTTGTTCCGAGAAGTACCCGTATCTGTCTATTATATGAACTATATGAATTCGCGAGCCAATGTTTGGTCCTGGTAAATCTAAATCTGCTTCAATGTATCCTTCATATGGTAAAAGTTTTCCGTCTGCACATTCGATGTTCATGATAGTCTTCAGCGGCTGTACTTCCAAGTGTTGTAGATGGATATCATAAAATGTGTGGCTAACGGTAGAAACAGGTAACGGTAGAGCCGGTGTCCACTAACGCCATAGTCTGGTTACCGTCTACTATCACTGACATCTCATTAGGTGATCCAACTAGTTCGGATCTATTATTGCAGCGTCGTTCTTCCAGGCCTATCGTTGGCTCCTCGGCGATAGCCTGTCCTTGTTTTCCGTCTTGCGGACATTATCAAGTATAACTGCACATCCAGTTGGTATAGGCCCATTTGACTGCAACGCAAACAAATGGGTTCCCCCTTCTCGGTAAACTGTGGTTGCCTAGTCGGTTGGTGGTTGCCTCCACGTTGGTTGTTACCGCTTCTCGGATATCATGATCCACGTCGCGAATGACTATGTCCTCTCCCCCTCTGCAAAATGGGTGGTGTATAAAGCTGTGTATAAAGCTGTAACTGCTGTTGTTGGTCCTTCATCGTCTTCATATCAGTCACGAGCTGTTGCACCATCCCTTTCAACTCTGCAAGTTCAGACTTCTCCTCTAGGACTACAACGGATTTGGCAGGGGTTGGTTTCTTTCGTGTAGGAGAATCTGCAGGAACGGGCCTCCTATCCTGCTCTACTTTCCTGATAGCCATCCTCAGCTTGTCGAAATCATGTTCCCTCTCAGCAATAAATCCTTTAATATCCTTTAAATCCTGTCGAAGTCCACTGTAAAATAGTCTACATAGCATGACGCAACTCCTTGGCTACTGCACCAGCGTCCAATCCTTTTCCAAGAAGATCCTCCAGCTCGTCACGGTCCTCATCTTTCGTTGTTAAACTTGATAGAGCAACTTCAGGAGGATCAAGTATGCCGTACATGCTATCAAACTTCGCCAAGATCTGACCGACTGAGGGTGCTGAACCGAGACGGGTATGTGCGCGAAGTGCCTCTCCACGTAACGAAGTCCTAATTGACTGCGAGATCGTTTGTGGCGAATGTCCCTCCTTGATCAGACATTCCACTTCGTGCTTCCACACGTCGTAAGATGCATCTTTCTATTGGTCTCCAGAAAAATGGGTAATCTTAGGAAAATGATGAATGCTTGTAGACACTTGAGCTTTCGTTTCCTGCTTCATCGGTGGAAGTTCCTTGAGCCAAGTCGTAAAATCCTCGAAGGTGTCGACTTTCGGCTTAATTCCCAACTTCTGAATGTGTTCCTGAAGTTTGGTCAATTCCTCTGCGGATAATTGCTCTCCCATGGTGATAGTTCCGTGGATAAATAAAATGAATGTAGCGAAAAAAAAATCAAATAGTAGCTAGTGTATTACCAGAAACAGAAAATCTACAAAGAAAAAAACTTGCCTGCAATGATACAAAATTATATGCAATAGAAACAAAATTTTGTCTGAAATGAAAACAAATTATCGGGAAAAAAACGAAACAAATTTTGTCTGCAAAAGAAATAAAGATATTTGAAAATCAAACTCCTTTTGAATAATCAAAACCTGATAACTAGTGTGTGTTTAATTCAGATTTGTTGGTTTGTTTGATTAATTAACGTCCTATAAACAGCTATGGTCATGTAAGGACGGCCTCCCATGCATGCGGTGTATTCTCTTACTGAAATATAAGGCCTCCTGCACATAATTGCGGCAATATAGCAGCAATATTGCTGCAATACATACTTTCCGTATGTAAATGAGTTTGTCGCACCTAAGCCGCACGCACTTGCCGCACCAAAGCCGCACGCACTTGCCGCACATAGTTGCAGCAATATTGCTGCAATACATACTTTTCGTATGCAAATGAGTTTGGCGCATGCACTTGCCGCACCAAAGCCGAACGCACTTGCAGCACCAAAGCCGAACGCACTTGCAGCACATAGTACAATACATGCAGCAATACATACATTTTGAATACAAATGACCTTTGGTGCACACTCTTGTGGCAACAAATTAAAGCCATGCACACTATTGATGATTATTTTGAAAAATAATGCATTTGATTTCATTATTCAATTGCGAATATGCAACAAAATCATTTATAGAACTATTACTATATTATCAAAAGGTAATGACTCTGTTCATGAGCTTTATAATCAATAATTAACACATTTTTCATGAATACCTTAAACTTTATTTCTTAAAACTATTGATAAGTATTTGAACACTTTTGTTTGTTTGTTTGTTTGATTAATTAACGTCCTATTAACAGCTATGGTCATGTAAGGACGGCCTCCCATGTATGCTGTGCGTTGCATGTATGTTGTGCGAGGTGCGTGTTTTGGGAGACTGCGGTATATTCATGTAGTGTCTTCTTGTATAGTGGAACTGTTGCCCTTTTTATAGTGCTATATCACTGAAGCATGCCGCCGAAAGACACCAAGCAACACACCCCACCCGGTCACATTATACTGACAACGGGCGAACCAGTCGTCCCACTCCCTGTATGCTGAGCGCTAAGCAGGAGCAGAAACTACCACTTTTATAGACTTTGGTGTGTCTCGGCCAGGGGACAGAACCCAGAGCCTTCCTCACATGGGCGAACGCTCAACTCAAGGCCAAAAGTGAGGCGGTGCCAAGGGAGGCATTAGGAAAGACAAAGTCAGTTAGGAAGAAGAGAAAAGATAAGATCCTAAATTTAGTCGCCTTTTACGATCATGCAATAGGGGCAGCAGGTACAATTCTAACGCCCTACCTGCAGGGCCATATTTGAACACATCAGAGTAATATTAAAAGTATTGTTTTAATGGATATAGAAAGTGATACAAATTTTTAATAAAAAATCATTAATGTTGATTACGACCACATCAGCTAGTTAAGCATAAATTCATTATCTGCATAGCAAATAGATTGAGGGCCTTTGTTGAAGTCTGCATGGTGTATGTTGTACCATCTTGGTAGAATTACCAAATAACGATTTGCCAATGGTGTAGCCAGAGGTCATTATTTTTATATTACAATATGTAGTTAATATTTCTTTGATGAATGTCAAAAGGATTAAATTATCTGATGTGAATGTTATTTACATGAACAAAGGTCAAAGGAAAGCCCCCCCGGAAGAACAAAATTGACACGGTTGTGTTTATAAGAAATATTGAGTCTATTTTAAAAAAAAATTGAAAAAAATACAAAAGGTGATATACCACACATAACCATGTGTAAATATATATATATATATATCAGCCAATGAGAATAGTAGAAAATTAAAGCATATCTGTATAGGTATATATACCTGACAGTTATGTTTCATGTACATGTATTTGTCCTTCAAATTTTAATGACACTCAATGGGGTTTTAGGGTGCATCACCTGGTACTTTCCGGATAAAACTGTCTGTGGTATCACCTGATTTAAACTAAATAACATTAGATAGTATTAGATAGTACAGAAAAGTACCCCCTGAAATTGCAATTTTACCACCTCTACTGAAAGATTATATATATAATGAAACTCCTGCCGAGTATAAGTGATGAGTAACAAGCATATCCTTACATAACAATCAGGGGCAAAAAAACAACAAATAACAATGTTTCCAATTAACACAACAAAAAATGTAAAAACCAACAAAAAACAAAAACAAAACAAAAACTGTATTTAAAAACTAACAGCAACAAGTTATTTCCCCTATTGGGCCCCGCCCCTCCTGCCCCCGGGGTGTCAGAGCCAAAATTTATACAAGTTCTGTTCCCCCTCCCCCAAGGATGTTTGTGGCTAAATTTGGTTACAATCCATGCAGAACTATATGACTAGTAGCGATTTAAAGGAAATGTTGACGGACAGACGGACGGACGGACGACGGACGCCGCGCCATGACATAAGCTCACCAGCCCTTCGGGCCAGGTGAGCTAAAAATGTACCTGCTTTTTATGAAATAAGAGACAATTGCAGCTTATAAAACCGAATTTTAGTAACAGGTTTTATTATAGAGACCTTTGTACTTGCATGAGTTTGATTAGAAATGCAAGTAATAGGCAGTGTTCCACCAAAACCAGACTGGATAATACTGCAGAAAGACCTGGTAAAATCGCGAAAAAATTAAAGTAAACAATTAACCCAAAACTGCAGCTGGGTTACTGTGAATTTGAACACTGTATGAAATTTCCATTAATTATGTATGTAGACCCTTTTCAAATTATCATTTAATTTGCTGTTGATTTGTTCTCACGTTATCATCCGGAAACCAAATCTGGACAGACGGGGAAAAACACTATAGTCCCTACTGGTTTCATTGACAGGGGGCTAATACATTTGTATTTGAATTGAATTCAGACAAATAACCACTAGTTCTCTACCATTGGGTTTTTAATTTGAAGTTTGAATCCCAATGGGACAGGTATTGACTAAATCTGACAATCGAATATCTCGGGGCATTTCTGGCAGTTCAGCTTTCATCCTGTTCAAACTTGGTAAGTCGGTACTCCTTAATAACAACAATCAAACCTATATTATCTGTGTTGTTTAAAAAAAAAAGAAACCAGTGTCCAAAATACATACCCATTTGCTGTTCTAGCTCTAGAACTTTTAGCGAAAGGCGATTGTTCTCAGCGTCAGCCTTTCTTAAAGTTTCTCAATTTGTTGTTCTTTCAATGAGCAATCTGAGCAATCACTTATTGCCTCCCTTATTGCTGTTGCAAGAGACATTGGTGCCGATGATCGATAGGTCAGAGGTGGAGTTGGTGACCTTGGGCTTGGTGGTGCAGAGACAGGGGACAGACGGGAGTATTTAATCTGGTCAGAAGATGTAGTTGGGACGGTATATTGAAAACTATGTAAAGGAGCTGGATATGAGTAGTTGAAGCTTGCATGCTCTGCTTGATGCATGTTAAATGACGGATTGCATGCTAGTGGCATTAATGAGGTTGCATAATGTACAGTTGTATGGAAGGGAGAGGCAGAAGGTCAGGGTGTAGGAAAGGAGGAGGCTAAAAGTCCAGTAACTGGGAAAGCAGGAACGGAAGGTCTTCTTAGAGGAAAGGCTGAGTTCAAAGATCTAGTTATTGTGCAGGTAGAAGCAGGAGGTCTAGGTTCATGGATGGCAGAAGTTAAAGATTCAGTTACTGGGAAAGGAGGAGCAGGAGGTCCTGGTTCAGTGACAGTCAAGGTTGAAGGTTCAGTTACTGGGAAAGGAAGAATAGGTCTATATTGAGGGACAGTCAATGTTAAGATTTGGTTACTTGGAAAGCAGATGTGAAAGGTTCAATTGCAGTGGAGGTTGTGTTAAAAGTTGAAATGACAGAATCTGAAGTTCTGGGAAAGACAGTGGAAGACATTCCAGAAGAGTTAACTTCAAAACTGGAAGGTGAAGATGAGGTTGGAAAGACAGATGAAGAAGAAACTACACTACTGGTTTTGTTAATATCACTTACTTGCTGTAAATCACTTAGTATCATCTGCTCTGCTCCATGCAATGAAGTCACTCTACTTTCTTCTCTCTTCTTTTTCATTTCCAAGAAATCTGTCAGTAATAATTTACATGAATTAGTTATATCAAATATCAACTGAATTAGAAATAAATCGATTATGTTATGTATTTAGAATTTTTGCACTGGAAAATGTAAAATAATAAGAAAAAAATTGGAGATGAAACTTGTTATTTGCCATGATAAAAGTGATAAATTAAAAAAATCTGTAAAAGCATCATAAATAAAACCTATGTAAATTGTGAGCTATAATAATGAAAATGCAGATGCTCTGTGGTAGAGATTGCATGATTATTGGAACGTTGACATAGTAAAAAGCAGTGTATATATGAACATTCCTTTTTTAGTTGTTTTTTGTGCTAACAACACTAGCTTTCTCTGCTATTTTGGATTTCTTCCCACGTGCAGATGAATGTGACAGGCTAGGCAAACTTTGTTTGTTTGTTTGTTTGAGTTTTACGGCCCATCGACAGCTAAGGTCATTTAGGGCCAAACTACAATTCAGGCATTAATATCAGGATAAAAGATCAGGGTAAGAAAAGGCAAGTAAGGATTAAAACACAGATTGTAAACGTTTATTTGATAAAAAAGGTTTGCATGGGATAAAATAGTTTTGGCTAAAACACACGAGAAAACTCATGCAAAATGTTGATGTAACGATGAAATGTTGAGCTGGTACGATGATATGATGAGAAAAACGTTCATATTTTATCTAAAATACCGATTTCTTTGAGATAATTAAAAATACGATTATGTCTCACGGCATGAAACAAAGTATACATGTCGGAGACATCGTAGTGCTTATCTCGTATGTGCTTAAAATCAATACAGTGCACTAAAAATATGTTCCACTGTGAGAGGAGAATCACATGCATGGGCATGTGGGAGGATCCTCCCCTCTCAATAGATAGGAATGTGTAAAATATGTGTGTCCAGTTCGGAGCCGAGAGAGAACAACTTCCTCTCTGCGGTCTCTCCGACTGGACAGTTTTAGGATTAAGTGTAGGTTGAATTTTAAACAGTTTTTATTGTTTGTTTCGGTAGACCACCTTTGTTGCCAATGGTGTTTGATGGCTGACTGAATTGAAGGTTTGATGTCGGTGTATGGTAGTTTCTCAAATCTGTTTCTGCTAGGGCGAAGAGCAGTCTTAGCTGCTTTATCAGCCTGTTCATTCCCCCTTTATACCAACGTGACTGGGAATCCAGAGATAAGTAATTTGAGTTTTAGAAGATAATCGCCCATGGTGGTACATCCGATATGGTGTACTCGTCAATGGCGTCGAAATTTATATTTAGTTCCTGCAAAAACTTTGAAATTCTGATGCCAAATGTTGGTATGAGCTTTTGATTTTGTCTGAATATATCCTGGTGTTGTGGATTAAATACAAGATCGAATGCGGGGGTTTTTTGGGATTGGATTTCAGTTGGGTAGCATACTGTAAGGATAATTTCTTTCGTCGATCGTCTAGAGATGGCTCATTAGCTTCCACATGGAGACTCTTCACAGGTGTTGTTCGAAAAGCTCCAAAAAAGAAAAGCTAGGCAAACTGGGATCTGCGTACATATATATATATATATAAGGAAATAATATTAATTTTCGTTATAATATGATCCATAAACAAATGCACCTTAAATGATGTACCACTTGTTTTCAACTTTTTACTCAAATTGAGAAGTTCTTTAGCCCACTGGCACAATCAAGATCAACAGATGCTGTGCTATATACTGTATTCGACCCAATAGGCGTACATGTCCCTTTAAGCGCCCCTCCCCATTTTTGAGGCGTCAATTTCAATTACCCAGGCATAAATAAAGATCAAAACTACACAAAACTGTATAGATTTGCAATAATTTCGTCTTATTAGCACCTTTTCATTTTTTTTCAATTTAAACACCCTGGACGCTTGTTGGTCAAATGCAGCATTCAAACTCTTTTGTCCATTCATAAACAATTCTTATTTATCGCTATTTCTAAAGTACTGAAAGCCTAGGGATCTCATCAAATTTCATCTGTAGATACCTCTTGGTGTTTAGATATGCATATTGAATTTTGGGATCAATGAGCCAATCTATCAAGTTAATTTGAAATGTAGGCTCCATTTAGGTCTGATATGTGCAATATTATTATAAATAATTAGACCAATTTGAACAATCAAATATTTTGCTATTAAAAGTAATTATTATAAACAGTTTGTCGATAGAAAAAAAGTTTTATACCATCTATGTTGTCATTTTCATAGCTGTTAATAGGACGTTAATTAATCAAACAAACAAACAAACAAAACAAGTCATTTTCATCGAATGGCTCAAGTTCTTGGATTTTCCTTTTAGGTAGTCGCTTTTTGTCTTTAACTGACGAATTAATAATGGTTCTTCGTAGGCTGTCCAGTTTGCTTGCCAATTTGTACATTGTTTTCAGATTGTCACCTGAAAGAACAATACTTTATAAAATATGTGATAGCTAGGAATGCAAAAAATTGTACGTATCTACACAAATTTTCTGTAATCTTTGGTAACCTATCTATCTGCAACCGATCAACAAATAAAAAAAAAAAAAAAAGGCATGTCTATAAAAAAGAAAATAAAAAAAAAATAAAAAAAAAAACATATCCAAATTGAGAATCTCATGCAGACAAATAATTCTATTAGGTCTCAAAGTTTTGACTGAGACAATACATAAAATGACCTCTCTCGTAATATTACATTTAACACTTACAGACTAATAGTAAGAAGTTTTTTTGCTGTTTTGTTTTTTTGGGGGGACGAATACAAGAAACTAATTTTTTTAATGAAAAGTTATTTGATTTTTTCTGAATCTTCTGTTGTGAAATTTATAAAGCTTGTACATTGGTGTTCCATTTGATTCGATTTAACAAATATTTGTTGAGTAAAATGGAAATTATTCCAGGTTCATAGATGGCTCATTTGGTGTTTGTGTATTAGAGAGACAGTGATGAATCCTTATCACTTCGATTCTAATCATTGGACTTGACGTTTTATTAATATAACTAGTAAAATTTCAACTTGTCTTTGAAGCATATTCTAACACTAGTCTATTGCACGATCAGTGTTTGAAAATCCTGCTTTCAGTAGGCCTATGTCCAATACGAGAACCATTACCAAAATTAAATTACAAAAGCAAACTGAATTGAAGATGGCATAACCTCCCGAGTCCTGTGGCTGTACTCTACAAGTGAAAATGAAAATAGAAATTTATCATGGAAATGAGCATCGATGTTTGTTTTAATACATAGATATGTATGCTCTGCTCATAATCGATTATTATGGAGAGAGAGCGCATAATATATATACATGTACATATGCCGGTTAGTCGAAGTTCAGGCGAGATTTGAAGATATTTAGGTTATAAACGATCATCAGAATATCTACCTCTGAACATCATGGTCGATTTGTAATGTTTGGTGCCGTACATTGCATCACAACGCCGACCATAAACATTGTCGGCCAGTTGTGAGACGGATATATTGAGGATGTCCGACTGCTTTACTGCCCCAAACGTCGCATCTTCCTCCCAAAAAATCTTAAAAATGACCCCTGTGGTGAGGAAGCTACTTTTATCTTATCTGCACAATCCTTGACTTGATATTCCGACAAGAGACACGGCGATGACATGTTTCGGGGTTTTATAATATTCAGGGCATCCATTGTCAGCAGTTTGAAAAAGTCGCAATATGTCGCTTCCGGTGGCGCGTCTTTTTCGACACCGGTGCATGTGGTTGAAATTGCCCGTAACCAGTTATGAGGGTATATAATATAGATTTTCTTTTTGTGGTTTTGGCCCGAAGTAATATATATGTAATGATATTTATTGATATTTTTTGTCGTAATAACTAATGATGTTTGTGGAAAATATATTTATAACGAATCCGGGTAATTATATCCGGGGCGAGATTACAGCGCGTTGCCGCTTAAATCATAGGTCTGCTAACGCTTGAATTGCTTGAAATCCTTACAGCCAAAAATAGTACAACGCTGACAAGTTGCTCCATCACATGAAAACACGAGCGAAATGTACGAACTGTACGTAATATACATGGCACGATCGATAAGACCTAGAAGAAGACGCAAATAAACAAACATCACATTTGTAGGCCAGAATGATATTGCTCCGATAATTATAGAGTATTGAAAATGGCGAAAAGACTGAACAAAGGTAGGTATCGACCATTGTTAGGCATTATTCTAATCAGAGACCTATCTCTGTTCTAATAATTACTAGATCTATATATAATTTGTTCAACAGAAGTGAACAATATCCTTTGTAATTTGATATGTGATTACTCACAGTATTGCAACTGTTTCCAATAATTGCTAACACGGAAATAAATGTAAATTTTCTTAATTGCAATATAAGCAATTTATAAAAAAAAACATTACTTCATTTTGTCTACAATCGAAAAGTTTGCACATAATATGCAAGTTACAGGTTTTCCTTGTCCTGGTTTATATGTTGTTTATTATAGCTTGTTTTTTAGTGTTTATCCATGGCAAGAAAAAAATAATAAGCTGTATTTTTGTTTTCCAGATGATAACATACCAAAGGCAGCCAGACCAAAGCAGTATAACAAAAAAAAAATCGCTTTAAAACAGATGATGAGTTTACCAAAAGTACAACTGGTCTTTCGACAGAACAGAACTCCGGATTATTGCAGGCTGACAGAAGTTTTGATGATGAAGAAATATTGGTTACAGCTTGTGGTGAAACAAATTCAATTACTTACGCAGATAAAGACTATGTCTGTGATGAAGAAAAGATTGAAGACAAATGTGGTGACCATGATCTTGACCAGCATGACAAATTAAAATCGCTTCTGGAGAACATACAGCACGAAAACAGTCAACTCTATGGAAATGACATCGAAAACTTCAGTGATTATCTAGATATTGATGTTGATAATTGTGCCGCCGCGGCCTCCATAGTTTTATGGTGATTATCTCCCTTGCGAGAAGTTTCTTTTATGTTACGAAGCTTGACCAACATGTGCGGTCATCAAATGTGATTTGTTTATGTTTATAAGAAGTTGTCAGCGCCCACGGTGTTAAGTACTTTAGTTGAGAACTGTATAAGTAATACGCATACCTTCTGTTTTGCCAAATATTTGCAAAGAAATGACTTTCGTAACATATTTTGACAGTGTCCGCGCACAGCACGTGTTGTCAACATACATTGCTCTACGAACTTTTATTCTTGTTCTGTGAACTCATAAACTGTTTCATTGACTCTATATTGGATAACAATTTAATTTAAAACATGATAGTTTGCTATATGTGTAATTTGAGTGGTTTTCGGCAAGTAATGAACCGTTTGTTTCAATATTTTTTGTATGGAAGCCCGTAGAGGCAATATAATAGTTTGTTTGTTTGTTTGTTTGAGTTTTACGGCCCATCGACAACTAAGGTCATTTAGGGCCAAACTACAAGTCATGCATTAATATCAGGATAAAAGATCAGGGTAAGAAAAGGCAGGTAAGGACTAAAACACAGATTGTTAACGTATATTTGATAAAAAAAATGTTTGCATGGGATAAAATAGTTTTGGCTAAAACACATGAGAAAACTCATGCACAAAGTTGATGAAACGATGAAATGTTGAGTTGATACGATGATATGATATGATGAGAAAACGGTCATATTTTGTTTAAAATACCTATCTCTTTGAGATAATTGAAAATACGATTATGTCTCTGTACTGTAATAGTGATAGTACGCGACTCGCTATTCAGCGTGTATTTTTATATTTTCTTTGTTTGTATATTTCAGACTTTTACCACATGAACTACCACATGCACACGCATAATAAACGGTTAACAAGGGTAAACTGGCTGTGTGTATTTTGTCCTAAATATGCGACAGCACAGTAAAAGTACCTCAACGAGCTGAAGTTGGTGTGAGCCATCTACGATTTCAACAAGCACTCGGACATCGTCTACGTCTAGGACACAGACACTGGTCACCGCTTACATGGAATCACACACCATGACCGACCCCACAAAACACTAGCAACCGCAAACAGAACAAGTAGATCAGACTATAGACACAAGGGTCAGGTCACTTACTCCAAAAGCAAACGAACTATATGGAGAAGCTGTGAAACAACACAACACTCTTTTTGGCAACATGTGGAAGGACATGGAAGTCCAAATTCAACAAGTCAAATGCGAAGGTAATAAACTGGATATGAATTCTCTAGTCAACCTTAACAGAAGCATTCAGGAGTGTGCTGACGAACTCGGTAAACTCGGTGTATTTTTATATTTTCTTTGTTTGTATATTTCAGACTTTTACCACATGAACTACCACATGCACACGCATAATAAACGGTTAACAAGGGTAAACTAGTTCAGAACATTTGGAGGAAAATGAAGATGATGTGCAGAATGAAAATAAAGAATCCGTTAAAACTACAGACATGATTTACCATGGGCATGATATGCCAGTGTTGGTCAGTATGATTATGATTCTTCTTTATGTCATGAAATACTCTGTGTCTAGCCGTGAACTTGAAAATATGTTAACATTTGTATCTGCACATTGCATGGAGTCACACCCAGGACTGAAGAGTTTGTATCACTTCAAAAAATACTTTGCAAACTTGGACTCGCCGATAAGAAATCATTTTTATTGTGTCTCTTGTCTGTGTATCAATATCGACAACAAAGTGTCCAAATACATATTGTGGGAGAGACTTGACAAAAAACAAGACAAAATCTTATTTAAGAGAACTGCCAATTGAAGGACAACTGTGATTTTTTTTCAACAGGCCTTCCTTTGTTGAACTCATACAACATAGATTCACACGACAGAAAGACACTGAAACTATTGATGACATATACGATGGTGAAATATATCGAAAAATGTCATACAAGGGTGGATTACTCTCCTCAGAAAACCCATATCACCTTTCTTTTGTCCTAAACACTGATGGCGTTTCGATATTTAAGAGCTCAAAATTTTCGATTTGGCCATTTTTTCTAATGATAAATGAATTATCATTTAGACATAGAAAAAAAGAGTGAAAATCTAATCCTAGCAGGATTATAGTTTGGTAAAATGAAACCAGTGATGACAACATTTTTGGGACCTATATATCAGTCTTTGAAATATTTAGAAGACACTGGTATAGGAATTAAAGTTAATGGTGTAGAAACGATATGCAAGACCGTTTTATTGTGCACAGCTGCTGATCTTCCTGCAAAAAGTTTGTTGATGAACATGAACCAATTCATTGGTAAGTTCAGTTGTGGGAAGTCTATGGAGGAAGGAAAAACATTCAAAACAAATCGTGGAGGGTCAGTTCATACATTTCCCTTTAACAATGAAACTGTTTCAAGAACAAGCCAGGAATGCATTGATAATGCCATTACAACATCAAATGAGAAAAAAAACTGTAAACGGGATCAAAGGTCCCACAATATTGATGGTTTCAAAATACTATGGCTATGTTCAGTGCTCTAGTATTGACTATATGCATGGTGGTCTTCTGGGAATAACAAAACTATTGATAAAACTTTGGATTCCAACACCGTTTTGTAAAGAAGACTTTTCTGTTGCTCAGTATTCCGATTTGATTGACCACCGTCTTTTGGCTATAAGACCACCACATTATGTCACAAGGTTACCGCGATCTATTGTCACCCATTTTAAATATTGGAAAGCATCAGAATTACGTTCATGGTTTTTCTTCTATTCCTTGCCTAATTACAAGATATCATGGAAAAAAGTTATTTTCTTCACTTCGCAGCATTTGTCAAAGCCATTCATCTGTTATGTGGAAGCAAGGAAAAGATGTGAGGAGACCATCCAGTTAAAATTGAAATATGTTGGATCTGCATGTCAGATGATATGGGTATGTATTATATATACACAGGTATATATTGCTATATACCCAAGAATATATTGCTTCTGCAAATTATACATGTGTTTGCAGAGGGGTGTATTACAAAAAAGAATCTGTATTGAACCATATCTGTTCTATCCTTTCCCATCCAATCCCGTTGAACCTAACCCTGCTTAGACGTTTCATGATATACATGGAAGTAATGGTATAAGTTTATGAACAAGATTTCACGTGATTTATTGAAAGGGTTGCATTGCCCATTTTTGTTACCAGATTTTAGTTTAGGAATTAGGATATCCAGGTATATATTTAACTAACTATGTAACTTATTAAAGAGGGGCCATTATACTCTCTTCACTTCTCTGATCCATATTTTGGTGAGGCAGGATGATGCTATAGGTTTGTATGGTATATTGTGTATAATAAATATATCAATTCTTTTGCGCATTATTCTATCAATGCCCTGTCTGTTCAACCTTGATACTTCAGGAGTAATTATTATGTTGTGATGTATGCTCCTAGAATATGTCATAGCAAAATTGAAGGTTCTGTGTGCAACAACAGATGATAGTACAGGTAGTTTGGTCCTGTGATGTACAACAAAATAATCAATTTACAGTGCAGTGTATGGATTTGAAGTTCCTAAATATTTTCTTCCTTCAAATTTGATAAGGAACAAGATTGTATATAGTTCGTATTTATATTCAATGTAAAATGATGCAAAAATGCTTGGTGTATATAAGAATAATTATGTGAGGCATTGTCATAATCAGGTCAATATAAATGTGACATGCAGTTTTGGTGTTTTGTTCAGTTTTCATACAATAACGATGAGGCACTGGAACAACATCCTTGATTAATTACAGGTCCATTTTGATGAGGTCAGTAAAAATGTGTGTCAAATAAAATGTTCATGATTTGTAGAAAGTAATATTTGTTTTTATTATTTTACGTCTGCACTATTGTTGATCATCTATTTCAGACATGCTCAAAGGGACATCATGTTTACACATGGAGTTCACAGTCACGTATGAGGAAAGTGTTTGTCGGAAATTTCCTTTTGTTCTCTGCAATTTTGACAAGTGGAAATAACTTCAACAAAATTGCTTTAATGGCCAAGTTTTTGAATATGGGCATGGTCAGCTGTACAACACACATGAAGTTCCAGCGTGTGTTCACTGCACCAGTAATTGGAGATATGTACAGTGAAATGATGGATCAAACACTGGAAAAGTACAAGGGCAAAGTGATTGTAATAGCCTGTATGTACCTGTTCATAAAGAAATAGCCATTAGACAGAAGCTATCTTTCCAAATTGAGTATGATGTTGTCAACCGCAACAAGAAAATAGTTAGTGCATTTATAGTTGGTTTTGAAATCAGAATGAAGTCAGAATTATTATGCGAAACAAAATTTTCTTCGGTAGATGCTGGTTTTTTTCTGATCGTAATGACTGAATATTGCAGGTGATGGAAGGAACGACAGCCCAGGCCACAGTGCAATGTACTGTACATATTCCTTTATGGAGTATGACTCCAAAGATATTGTTGCCAGTGTCGTGATTGACAAGAGGATGCCATCACTGAAATCAACAGCCAGGTGAGCTAAAAAAAGGATGATCAGAGCTCTTGATATTCTTCAGAACAAAGGTGTGAAAGTAGTGGAAATTTGCACTGATGCCCACCCACAAATAGCTGCTATGATGAGTAAGTCTGTATTGTTTTTAGCTTATTTATGTCTTAGGTCACTATAATGCTTGTTAGAATAAAAGAGCTGCTGTGGCCAAGTTGTACATATTTCGAATCCATGGCTGTGTTATAATCCTAAATTCTATGTAGGATAGTTCCTGTGTGCAGGTCGGTGGTTGTCTCTAATTACTCTTCCTGTCTCCTACAACTTGCACCTAATAAAGATCTGTTATAAGATGTTAAAGTTGACAAGAAAATTTAAAAGAATATGATAAATCAAGGAATAAACTTCATGTATGATATGTAGTAACTTGTAGTTGTGTATTCACAGAACAAAATCATACAGATATCAAGCACAGCTATGACACATGGCATGGGGCAAAGAACTTTGGAAAAAAGCTAACAGGTGTAAGTTTAATTGATTGTTATCGGTATTTTGTGATAATGACTCAATTTATCTTATGTCAATAACACTATGTCTTATTATGATATAAGAATCAAAGAGCTGTTTCTTATGTATATATATACAATGTTTGTTTGTTTGTTTGTTTGTTTGAGTTTTACGGCCCATCGACAACTAAGGTCATTTAGGGCCAAACTACAAGTCATGCATTAATATCAGGATAAAAGTTCAGGGTAAGAAAAAGCAAGTAAGGACTAAAACACAGATTGTAAACGTTAATTTGATAAAAAAAAAAAGGTTTGCATGGGATAAAATAAATTTGGCTAAAACACATGAGAAAACTCATGCACAATGTTGATGAAACGATGAAATGTTGAGTTGATACGATGTATGATGAGAAAACGTTCATATTTTGCTTAAAATACCGATCTCTTTGAGATAATTAAAAATACGATTATGTCTCACGGCATGAAACAAAGTGTACATGTCGGAGACATCGTAGTATTTATCTCGTATGTGTTTAAAATCAATACAATGCAATAAAATATGCTCCACTGTGAGAGGAGAATCACATGCATGGCATGTAGGAGGATCCTCCCCTCTCAATAGATAGGAATGTGTAAAATATGTGTGTGTCCAGTTCGGAGCCGAGAGAGTACAACTTCCTCTCTGCGGTCTCTCCGACTGGACAGTTTAGGATTAAGTGTAGGTTGAATTTTAAACAGTTTATTGTTTGTTTCGGTAGACCACCTTTGTTGCCAATGGTGTTTGATGGCTGACTGAATTGAAGGTTTGATGTCGGTGTATGGTAGTTTCAAATCTGTTTCTGCTAGGCGAAGAGCAGTCTTAGCTGCTTCATCAGCCTGTTCATTCCCCTTTATACCCACATGACTGGGAATCCAGAGATAAGTAATTTGAGTTTTAGAAGATAATCGAAATGTTCGGATTAAAAGATTTTGGATTAGAGTATTTCTAGGGCTTCTTGATTTCAAAGCCTGAAGAACCGAAAGAGAGTCTGAACAGATGATTGCCTTTTCAATGCGGTGTTCTTCGATATGGTCAAGCGCCAGACCGATAGCACATGCTTCCGCAGAGAAAATGGAGGCAATATCCGGGAGTCGGATAGAGGAGCAGTGATTAGATGTACAGCATGCTGCCGCAACTTTATCACCATCTTTTGATCCGTCAGTGTAGATCTGAACATGGTCAGGGAAAGCCCTAATGCACTCCCGAAAGGAGGATTTGTGTTCTTCGGGTAATGCACTGGATTTTGCCCTCTCATGTAGAGATAAATTGATATCAGGTGTTTGAATGAGCCATGGTGGTACATCCGATACGGTGTACTCGTCAATGGTGTCGAAAGTTATATTAAGTTCCAGCAAAAATTTTGAAATTCTGATGCCAAATGTTGGTATGAGCTTTTGATTTTGTGTAAATATTTCTTGGTGTTGTGGATTGAATATAAGGTTAAATGCAGGATTTTTGGGGTTGGATTTCAGTTGAGCAGCATACTGTAAGGATAATTTCTTCCGTCGATCGTCTAGAGATGGCTCATTAGCTTCCACATGGAGACTCTTCACAGGTGTTGTTCGAAAAGCTCCAAGTGCCAGACGCAGTCCCTGATTCTGTATAGGGTCAAGCATCTGTAGATAGGAGCTGCGAGCCGATCCATAGACAATAGAGCCGTAGTCAAGTTTTGATCTAATAAGTGCCCGATAGATACGTAGAAGCATTTCACGGTCTGCACCCCAATCAGAATGGGAAAGAACTCGTAGAATGTTCAGCGCCTTCGAGCACTTATCCTTCAGATGTTTTATTGGAACAAATATGTGGAACAAAGGACAGTTTCGAATCAAATATTAGTCCAAGAAATTTAGTTTGTTCAACTACTGGAATTTTAATTCCATTGAGTGTGAGGTCAGGATCATTGTGTGGTTTTCGTTTTTGACAGAAGTGCATACAGACAGTTTTTGATCTTGAAAATCTGAAGCCATTTTCGTCAGCCCAATTTTGTAATTTGCCTAAACATTGTTGTAGTTGTCGTTCTATAGTGTGCATGTTTTTTGATCTGTAACAGATCAAGAAATCATCCACAAATAGAGACCCTTCCGTAGATTGGCCAAGACATTTGGTTATGCTGTTAATTTTTAGTCCAAAAAGTGTGACGGACAAGATACCACCCTGAGGGACGCCCATCTCCTGTGTTTCTGTTTCTGAATAAGTTGAACCCGTTCGAACTTTGAAATGCCTGTCAGATATAAAATTTGATATAAACTTTGGCAAATTACCACGTATACCGATATCATGGAGATCGTTCATGATTCCATATTGCCAAGTTGTGTCGTATGCCTTTTCAAGGTCAAAGAATACGGCCACAAGATGTTCTTTCTTGGCAAATGCTTCTCGTATAAATGTTTCTAGTCTAACTAAGTGGTCTACCGTTCCCCTGCGGTTTCTAAAGCCGCTTTGCAAAGGACTTAAAATATTGTTTGATTCCAGGAACCAAACTAATCTGGTATTTATCATACGTTCTAGAGTTTTACAAATACAACTCGTCAATGAAATAGGACGATAGTTATTGGCATCAGTAGCATCTTTCCCGGGCTTCGGAAGGGGTATAATAGTAGATTCCTTCCAAGACTCAGGAATTTTGCCAGAAGAGTAAACTTGATTAAATATAGTTAAAAGACATTTTAGTGAAGAGTCTGGTAATTGTTTTAAAAACATATATGGAATTTCGTCTGGTCCAGCTGCCGAGTCCTTTGATTTCTCAAGGGACTCGAGCAATTCTGGTATCTCGAAAGGCCTATTGTAACTTTCACTATTGGAGGATTTAAAATTAAGACGTCTCTTTTCCTTTTCCTTTTTAAATTTTTGAAATTTTTTGGAATGATTTTTGATGGATGAATTTTTAGCAAAATTTTTGGCAAAGGCGTCAGCTATTTCGGATTTTGAAGAAAATATTTTATTGTTGTTAATGAGGTGGGAGGATGGTGTTGCTTTTCTTTTCCCACTGATTTTTCCAATCATTTCCCAAACTTTCTTCGAAGATGTATTGGAATTAATTTTTGAGACGTACTCTTTCCAAGTACTTTTCTTGTCGGATTTGATAGACCTTCGAGCTTTTGCTCTCCAAATTTTAAAATTGTTATAGTTTGAGACGGTTGGCGAAGCCAAGTACCGCCTCAGAGCGGAATTTCTACCAGATCTATTGATAAATGAATCATTTGAGAGACGAAACTTTGTAGGTTTTGGCACGGCTTTTGGTATGGTTTTTGTAGCGATAGAAGTGAGCGCTTCTGTGAAAATTTTAATGGGGTCATCGAGGTTCAAAAATTTATCCTCAATGAGCTCCTCTGCGCACAAATTTTTAAATTGAACCCAGTCCGCCTTATGTAGATTCCAACGAGGAATAGGCTCCTCAAGTTTTGGTGACCCTATGTTTTTAAGTATAATTGGAAAGTGATCGCTCCCACAGAGATCACCGTTCACCATCCAATCATAATCCAGAAGAATTGATGGATGGCACAACGATAAATCAATGTGGGTAAGCGAGCCAGAGGCAGGGTGTAAATATGTTGGGGCATTGGTGTTATAAAGACATAAGCTGTTTTTATTAATAAAATCTTCGATACGTCTACCTCTATCGTCAGTGCCTGGGGAGCCCCAGAGGCTATTATGACCGTTAAAATCACCCATGATAATATATGGCACTGGTAGTTGTGATACGATGTTACTCAGTTCATCACAACTAAATGGAGTATTTGGAGGTAAATATATAGAACAGACTGTTATTTTTCGGTGAAGAGTTGCGCTTATAGCAACAGCTTGTAAGGTGGTATTTAGCTGAATGTGTCTGTGAGGAAAGTTTTTATGCACCGCCACCGCCACACCACCTGATGGGCGGCCACCTGTTGTTGGAGTTTTGGTGTATAGTGTAAATTGTCGGAGATTGATGGTGTCTTTCAGCATTATTTCTTGAAGGCAGAATATGGATGGGTTTTTTGTTTGTATAAGATGTTTTAATTCTTCTATGTTCGCTTTAAATCCGCGTATGTTCCATTGTATGATAGTGTTTGTCTCTATGTTGGTCCCTGAGGATAGTTTGTCGGACCGACAGGACTACTTGAAGTAGGTTGTTTGGTGGCGATAAATGTGTTGTCACCAAACTCGCTGTCGTCCGATAGAACATCATAGATGTTCCGTCCAAGGATAGGGTCATCTGATCCCTTACTGGGTTTGTTGTTTATTGCAGGGAGCCTCGCCAGCTTTACCTTGGTGGTTTTTGTCTGGCGTTGCTCCTGCGGTGGTGTATTTGCTGGTCGCTTGGCTTTCTCAGGGAGTTTTTTTACGTCAATAGACGGTGAAGATGTAGCACGTCTATGACGAGCGGCGGTAACTTTTTTTCTAATGTTCGGTGTTTGGTGTTGTGTAAGTTCTGGAGACGCCGGTGGGATTGGCGTTTTAGCTCCAGGTGGTTTTTGTTGTGGTTTTTGTTGTGATTTTTGTTGTGGTTTGTGTTGGGGCTTATATGGACCAGACTTGAACCTGTTCGGGTCCCCCATGATTATTTTTTGCAGGTCTTAGCATCAGCCATATCTGGGACATCATTGTCCCAGTTAGGCTTGTCAACCAAGGCCTGGACCGACGCATGTTTGACGGTGACACTGTCAACAGGCGTCTTTGCGCGGGTGATCTGAGCATAGGTTGCCACATTCAGGTCTGAACGCTCGACTATCCTCCTAGCCTCGGGGAAAGAGACACCTTGGGTATATTTGACCCGTAATATCTCCCTCTCCCGAGTCCAGGCGGGACAGGTGCGAGCAGACGCAGCATGGTCACCCCCGCAATTGACGCAGTGACGGTTGACAATGTCACATTCGTCTTTTTCGTCGTGACCTTCACGGCCACAGTACTGACATACCATTTTCCGTCTACAATTGTTCTCATGATGGCCGTACCTCTGGCAGTTACGGCACCTCAATGGATTAGGGATGTAGACAGTGACATTGTAACGTTGGTATCCAACAGTTACGCTCTGTGGTAATGTTGGTGTAGCGAATGTTAAGATAAAAGTGTGTGTTGGGACCAAGCTCCCACTTTTTCTCGTCATGATGCGTTTAACATGAGAGACCGGAATGTTCTCCTCTTGGAAGTATGACAGTATGTCAGCCTCATTGTCATTGCGCAAGGCTGGGCACCTGATTACCCCCTTGCTGCAATTTAATGATGAGTGTGGTTTTACACACACACACTGAGGCCGGCAAAACTGTTGGTTCCAAGGAGGTTCTCCGCTTGTTGCTTGCGGAAAACCTCTATTAGGAGATCACCCGATCCCAAAGGCTTCACAGATTTGACATCTCCAGCAATGCCTTTGATGCCCTTTCGCAATATTAAGGGTGATAAACCTGCAGTGGTCTTACCACTCTGTGTAGAGGACATGACCAGAAACTGTGGGAATGTGTTTGTTGTACCGCTTTTTGTTTGTTGATTTGTGGTTGATTCCTTTTGGGGAGATTTTGGTTGTAGTTCATTTTGTTTGTTTTTGGAAGCCATCTTTAAGAGTTAATTACAATTCGCTAGCTGTGCCCCCACCCACCTCGGAGCCCAACAGGGGGACACTCATGATGACATGGATATCCTATGTCAAAGTGTCAGGGTTACACAGATAGTATACTCGGAAGAATATTTCGAACAAACATAATTCAAATCAAGCTTGCGACAGCACGCTCGCAAGATTGTACACCTGCAAGATCGATCAGAATCAAGACAATCCAAATTAAACTCACGATTGACCCTAAGCCACCGCCTTCTTGGAGATCTACGAACCAAGGGCTCGGCATGACCCGCCGATTGATAATACAGGGCCCATATTACCTCTCGTCTAACCGGAGTCTGAAGCCAAAGTAGTGTGTAGCAGTAAAAAAAGGAAGAAAAAAGAGCAAAACCTATTCAACCACCAGGACCTTCTTCCCCCGGATACGAGATGCAACCCACGGCAAACAGGTTGGCTCAAATTGGAGCTACTGTGAAAGCCTTCAGCTACACTGATATCACGCGGATGCACATCACACCCCCAAAAGTGGTGCGCATCCGCATGAGAACAGTGCACCCAGTCTCGGGACGTGGACCCAGCTTTCATGGAGACCTATATACAATGTACATGTATCACTGTATGACATAAACCAAATCTGATGACGACTCTCATTATTGAAATGAAAAATCATTGAAAATGAGTTTTATGTAAGTTGTTTATAACTAACTGTAATTTGAAATATTTTGCTTTTATTGAACAGGTTGCAGCAGAAACGGCTAATAAAGAGCTTCGACCCTGGGTCCAAGACATTGTAAACCATTTCTGGTTTTGCTCGAGGAAAGCACAAGGGAGTGATCTAGCCTTTATAGTGAGCATCGATAAATTTGATATATATTATATACGTTTTTAGGTGTACAAACAAAGTTGGTGTCTAAAATACAAACAACTACTTTGATGATTTTCTGTCTTTTTATAAAAAAAAAAAATTAAAGACTAATTTTCGTGCATGATGCGGGGACCCAATGTATGGATAAATGGAACGGATATAACCTAAGTTTATATGAAATATGGATGCAAAAACAGCTATATATCAAGTTTTGATTTATTTATTAATCTTACATCATTGTCTTTGTTTTTATTTTCAAATGTCTTTGAATTCCAATATTACTGATGTTACACATATTTCCTTCTTTCAGTCTAGATGGCGTGGTGTCCTGCATCATGTAACAAACGTCCATGAATGGGTATTTGGAGATGGTGGTGGCCCTGCTCAGTGTTAGCATGCTGACATTGAAGATTCCCCACATGATGCTGAAAGCAAATGGATAGAGCCCGGATGCAGTGCCCATGAAGCATTGGCAAAAACAGTACTGGATACTCGTTTCCTGAATACACTCAAGTACTTTGTTTGTCATGAAACAATTATATTATAATATCAGCTTTCAGGTACATGTAGTAGGTGACAACACACAGAAAATTCATGATTTTGATTCTTACCGAATACCGGTACCATGTTTTGGACTTATGCACGATTTTTTTCATTAGGCATACAGGAGAACTGGAGAATTTTCACGAACTGCTGCTGATGTATGCTGCCAAGAGATTTGCGTACAGGTAGGTATTTTTTATTAATTTCATATGTTCTTGCCTTCCATTATTAGCTTAGACTTACTGTGATAAATTAGATTATATTGATTTGAGATGTAACTAAAAAAATCATGGCAGGTCATAGCACATCAAACTAGTAAGAAATGTATGTCTGTATTATGATGACGTTTTATTATCCCCTCCATTTGTATAATTGTTTTTGTATTTATTGCAGTTATCCAATGTACAAGGCCAGAAATCAGTTAGCAGTGATTGATTACATGATGCACAAAGACAGGCCTCAAGCTGTTGACAAAAAAGGAGAAAAAATGTAAATATGTAAAATATGTAAATTAAAATGTTTAGTTGAAGAGAGAAAATGTTGTTTATAGTTAGAAGGAGGATGGCATGTGTACCAATGTGATATAATTTTATACATAAATTTGATTGATGATAGTGTATGTATTGAATGTGTTTCTTCTATGCTGCAGGTATGCTCGTAAGTACTCCAAGAGGAACAACCATTGGAGTGCTGTACCAGTAAAGAAGCTGCTATTACAATGTGTCGAGCAGCTGAATCCACAAAAGAACGTATGAAAGATTTGGCCGATGATCATATAGAAACCCCAGTCCATGCTGTCAAACCAAAAACAAATCAAAAAAGAACTTTCAGTTCAACAAAGGTGGACATGTACAAAACAAACCAAAACACAAGAACAGAAAACAAAATCCGAACTGTTTTAGGTGTGGTGCAAAACACAAACCAGCCTGTCCAGTCTGTAAAAAAAAAGAGATCATTTTGGTACAATGTGTTTCTACAAAAACAAAAAGGTAAATGACATTAACTCTACGAACACCGACTCCGAAGATGAATTCTTCGTCGATTCGATAAATACCGACAACAAAGAGGAATGGCGTACAAATGTTGAGACAAACAGTGTTAACATATCATTCAAATTAGACACCGGACAAGTTCAAGAAACTTCACACAAAACCAAAGCTTCACTCGACAAATGTCAAACTCATGTCGTACAGTGGTTATCGAATTCAGGTCGCAGGTGCATGTGTCCTAAGTGTTAGCATGAAAGACAAAATGACAAAAATGCATTTTCATGTCGCGAATGTAACCCGTACACCGATATTAGGTATCAAAGCTTGCGAAAAGCTCAAGTTGATCAAACGTGTCCTCAACGTCGAAACGCAAACTCTGAAAACAGCACAACAAATAATTGATGATTGTAGCGATGTGTTCAAAGGTCTTGGTTGTATTCCAGGAGAGCACAAGATCAAAGTCATCCGAAAGTCGACCCGGTTATTCATCCATGACGTAAAGTTCCGTTTGCTGTTCAGGACTGTCTGAAAAAAGAACTCGAACGAATGGAGAAACTCGGTGTAATAATTAGAGAAGACCAACCGACAAAATGGGTTAATTCGATGGTAATAGTTGGAAAGAAAAATGGATCGCTCAGAATATGCTTAGATCCGCGAGATCTAAACCGCGCAATTCTTCGAGAACATTTTAAGTTACCTACCCGCGTAGAGATAAATGGCTCAGCTTAAAGACGCCGCTTATTTCACAAAGCTCGACGCATCATCTGATTTTGGCAGATGAAATTAGAGGAAGAATCATCAAAGCTGACATGTTTCAATACTCCTTTAGGTCGATTTATATTTTTGAGACTACCTTTCGGCATTTCATCAGCTCCTGAAGTCTACCACAAAGCAATCCATATGATATACAAACATATAGAGGGTGCTTCGACAACAATGGATGACATTATTGTTTGGGGTAGAACACTAGAGGAACATAATGAAAGACTCACAAAGATACTCCAGGCTACAAGACACAGCTAACCTCAAGCTCAACAAGGACAAATGTCAGTGCTGTGTAACTTCTCTAACATTCATTGGCGATGTCATCTCTTCCGAGGGGATGTGCCCTGATCCGATCAAGGTCAAGGCCATTGAGAACTATCAAACGACCGAGTCAAAAAGGACATTCAACGATTCCTCGGTATGGTTAATTACCAAGGACAGTTCATATCCGATCTGTCAACGAAAACAAACAAATATCAAAGACATTCTCAGTACAGAACTTGTTATGTTACATACGACTCGGAGACTGTTTACTCTAGCTCTACAAGTTTTAATCTGAATCAATCTACAGTATTGTTCTAGATACATTCACACGGTTCCCATCATCATAAACATGACACCAGGGTCATAGGGTAACACCTGGGTAGTTGATCTAGCAGGCGGTGCCTCGCTGGACCTAATTGGATAGATAACGAACCACACACTTAATATATTTATGTGTCACTCATTGATAACACTACATCTCCCCTTCTCAAGTCACTGAGAATTTAATCTGATTCATTAATATGTATTTAATGATCAGAAGTGTTTACAGAGTCAGTTTGTTTGGAGGTTTTGAGATTCTCCCCGATCTTGTGTGTGTCTTATCATATCCTCGCTCCTCATCCAATCCTATGACTGGATTTGATTCAGGCACGCGTACACATTCCTGTGGAGGGGCTGTCTCAGAAACATCTGGTTGTTCCTGCACTACAGGCTTTGGAGGGATATACTGTAAATTTCTCTTATTTCTCCTTAAATCGCCATCTCTCGTAGCGATTATATACGAACGCGGATTTCCGCTTTCCCTTTTCACATGTCCCGTAGTTTTGCTATCTTTTACCCAAACACGGTCATTTGGGTTATAATTTCTAAGCTCGCGTGCCCTATGTCTTCTGTCAAAATATGACTTTTGTTTTTGTTTTCCGGCTTTTTCGAAGTTTCTGAGTTTCCGCTCGTTTGCAAGTTTTGGCTTTAGCGTTTTTGGAGCGACTGGTACTCGCGTTTGGAGTTTTCTACTCATTAATAATTCGGCCGGACTGAATCCGTTGTGTAGCGGAGTTGATCTGTATGTTAACAGAGCTATATACGGATCGCTTGCTTTCTTAAGCATCTTTTTCACAGTTTGCACAGCTCTTTCTGCCATCCCGTTACTTTGTGGATATCTAGGGCTACTTGTTGCATGGTGAAATCCATACTCTCTTGAAAACTGTCTGAATTTGGCAGAGGAGTACTGTGGACCGTTGTCCGATACTAACACTTCAGGTATCCCGTGTCTAGCAAAAATAGAACGGAGATGGTTAATGACAGTGTTTGAATCGGTTCCGTACAATTTTGCTATCTCTATATAGCGCGAGTAATAATCTACAACCAATAGATACGTTTGACCGTTTAAGTCAAACAAGTCTGTAGCAAGTCTTTGCCACGGACGTGCAGGATATTCCGTCGGAATCATTGGTTCGACCTGCTCATTTGTAATTTCAATACACCTTTGACATGATTTAACAACTTGTTCCAGTTGTTTGCTGAGTCCCATCCACCAAATGGATGATTTTGCTCGCTCTCTACATTTTACAATGCCTTGATGCCCATCGTGAATTTTATCAAGCATTTCTTTTTGTAAGTTTTCTGGAATTACTAACCTATTGTCTTTAAGCAATAAATCATGTTGTATTGTAAACTCGCCTCTGTGAGTCCAATACGGTTTCATAGTCTCATCTAGAGCAGATTTTTCTGGCCAGCCCTGCTTACAATAAGTCAGGAGTTTTTCACAAACTTTGTCATTCTTATATTCTGAATATATTTGTTCCAGACGACCTTTTGAAGCTGGGAAGCTTTCTATCACCTGGTCTACAAAGGCCATAACTTCCTCTTGAAGTTCAATATCGTGCTCTGAGGGTTTGTTTACCGGAGATCTCGATAGTGTGTCTGCGGTACAAAGGCTTTTACCCGCGACATGGCCTATTGAGAATTTAAATCTCATTAAGCGCATTTTGAATCTCTGAATTCTCGGCGGCAATTCTGATAGGTCTTTTGTGCCTAACAACGGTACCAACGGTTTGTGGTCGGTTTCAACCTCAAATTTCTTTCCAATGAGGTAGCAATGAAATTTTTCGCAAGCCCACGTTATGCCTAACGCTTCCTTTTCTATTTGAGCATACCGTTTTTCAGTTTCGGTCATCGATCGAGACGCGTATGCTACGGGTTTGAGTGCTTGCCCGTGTTTTTGTCGCAGCACAGCGCCTAGTCCAAATGATGAAGCATCAGCTGACAGTACTATGTCTTTATTTGGATCATAGTGAGCTAAAGTGGGTGAGCTTGTCAGTTCATGTTTTATTTCAGCTAAACATTTTTCCTGAGATGCACCCCATAGCCATGCTCTGTCTTTTTTTAACAGTGCTCTAAGAGGTTCTGTTTTGTTTGCCAAATTTGGTGAGAATTTGCTTAGCTGATTTATCATACCAAGCAATCTGCGCACATCAGACACATTTTCTGGTGTGTTCATTTTCACAATAGCCTCAGCCTTTTCAGGATCAACTCTACATCCATCAGCATCTATAATCTGACCGAGGAACTTAACTCTCGGTTTTGCGAACTCGCATTTCTTGTTTAGCGTTATGCCCGTTTTTTCTAGCAGTTTCAGAACCTTTTCTAACCGCTTGTCATGCTCTTTTAGGGTTGGAGCATATATGAGAATGTCGTCCATATGACAAAGGACGCCCTCATTCCCCTGTAGCATTTCTGACATTCTCTTTTGGAAAAATTCAGATGCTGAACTTATCCCAAAAGGAAGGCGATTGAAACTGAATCTGCCGAATGGTGTTATAAATGTTGTTAATGGACGTGATTCTGGTGCTAGCTTTATCTGCCAAAACCCTGAGTTTGCATCTAGTTTAGAAAAAATCTTGGCTCCTGACAATTGACCCAACGATTCTTCTACCGACGGTAACGGATGATTTTCGCGCTTGACTGAATCATTTAATTTGGTCAAATCAACACAAATGCGTATCTCTCCATTTGGTTTTGGTACAACAACCATACCCGCGCACCATTCGGTTGGTTCGTCAACTTTTGAAATGACCCCTAGTTTTTCCATTCTTTCCAACTCATTTTTGACTTTTGTCATCAAGGGTATCGGTACCCTGCGCGGAACGGATAGAGAGTAAGGCTGAGCGTTACTGTCTAACTTAATTTTGTATTCCCATTCTGTTTTGCCAAGACCAGTGAAAAGTTTGGGAAATTCCGCGCGGTATTTTGTGTCATCATTCGCGGTTGTCGCGTTTGGTGATTTTTCGTGAACAATAGATATATTTACCTTTTCTATTATCCCGAGTGCCTGTATTGCTGGTCTGCCCAGAAGTGCCTGTGATAGTCCTTTGACTACGAAAATTTCCTCAACACTTATCTTATCCCTAGATTCTATTTCACAATGAAATTTGCCTAAAACACATAATTTTGAATTTCCTGGTCCATGTAAGTTTTTCGTGGACTTTGACAGTTTCACATTGTACATCTTCTGGTGTTCTCTCTCCGATATGACTGTGACGTCAGCTCCTGTGTCAATTTTAAATGGAATGTCCACGTTTTTTATTTTAATGTTCGTGATCCATGGGTGACTCTTTTCTTTGTTCACTGCTCCTAGGAAATCCTGGTCTTCATTTCTGCTATTGATGTTTCCCAGTGTTGATTTGGTCAAACAACATTTTGCAAAGTGTCCCGTTTTCTCACACTTAAAACATTTCGCATCCCGTGCTGGACATTTAATCTCTGCCGTGAGATTTAAAACTGCCGCATCGTTTGCAACCCGTTGTCCGCTTGGCTGGGAAATGTTGCTGTTTTGCGTATGTCTGGTTCTTTGTTTTTGGTCGGACATTCTTTTGCTTCACTCTGTTCACAGTATTTTCTGTGGTTTCCTGGCTGGTGTTCTCTGTCCCCCTTACAATGGCTTGTTGTCTTCTTACAGCTTCGCTTTGTCTTGCATAGATAACAGCCCTTTTCTAGTGTTAGTTTTGCGTCTAACTGCATTTTTTCTGAGACTTTATGGTCCCGAACTCCGACAACCAATACGGTCTCGTATCATTTCGTCATGCAGTGCACCAAAGTTGCAATGATCTGCGAGAACATGAAGGGCAGTGACGAAACTGTCTACTGTTTTCTCCTTCCTCCTGTTTTCTGAGGTTAAACTTGGAGCGTTCAAATATGATATTTCTTTTGGGAATGAAATATTCGTTGAATTTCTCAACCACATTCTTCCATTTCTTTCTGTTGGCTTCCGTTAGGCTAAATGATGTGAAAATATCATCTGCCTCACTTCCCATTGAGTATATCAGAGTGCTGATTTGAATCGCCTCATCCTTCTCAGCTAATCCTGAAGCTTGGCGAAATCGCTCAAATCTCTGAAACCATTTTTCCCAGTTTCAGGTTTCGAGAAGTCCAACTTGTCCGGATTAGTAAATTGGAAGGACGCCATTGTGTCAATATAACTGCAACAGTTTTGCACGTTAGGTTTTCATTAGTGGTTTTTCTTAGTTCACCGCTGCCACCATGTTATGTTACATTACGACTCGGAGACTGTTTTACTCTAGCTCTACAAGTTTTAATCTGAATCAATCTACAGTATTGTTTCTAGATACATTCACACGGTTCCCATCATCATAAACATGACACCAGGGTCATAGGGTAACACCTGGGTAGTTGATCTAGCAGGCGGTGCCTCGCTGGACCTAATTGGATAGATAACGAACCACACACTTAATATATTTATGTGTCACTCATTGATAACACTACAAGAACCTCTTTTGAAATTCTAAGATCCAGATCGCGAGATCAAGATATCGTCGGATGCTTCGAAATCTGGGTTGGGAGCCATGTTACTACAAAAACATGATGAATTGTGGGCTGCTGTTGCTTATCGCGCACTGGTAGAAACTTGAGAAGAAGTTCAAAATGTGTTTTCAAGATGGCGGCTGTGGCGGCCATCTTGGATTTCGGATCGACCCGAAAAAATAACAAGACTTTGTCGTGACCTTGTCAGGATCATTTCATGCAAGTTTCAGCGAAATCGCACTGGTAGAACTTGAGAAAGTTCAAAATGTGTTTTCAAGATGGCGCCTGTGGCGGCCATCTTGGATTTCGGATCGACCCGAAATAATAACAACACTTTGTCGGGACCATGTCAGGATCATTTCATGCAAGTTTCAGCCAAATCGCACCGGTAGAACTTGAGAAGAAGTTTAAAATGTGTTTTCAAGATGGCGGCTGTGGCGGCCATCTTGGATTTCGGATCGACCCGAAAAATAACAAGACTTTGTCGGGACCATGTCAGGATCATTTCATGCAAACCGCAACCTTGTCAGGATCTTTTCATGCAAGTTTCAGCCAAATCGCACCGGTAGAACTTGAGAAGAAGTTCAAAAATGTGTGTTTTCAAGATGGCGCCTGTGGCGGCCATCTTGGATTTCGGATCGACCCGAAAAATAACAACACTTTGTCGGGACCATGTCAGGATCATTTCATGCAAGTTTCAGCGAAATTGCACCGGTAGAACTTGAGAAGAAGTTCAAAATGTGTTTTCAAGATGGAGACTGTGGCGGCCATCTTGGATTTCAGATCGACCCGAAAAATAACAACACTTTGTCGGGACCATGTCAGGATCATTTCATGCAAGTTTCAGCCAAATCGCACTGGTTTAGAACTTGAGAAGAAGTTCAAACTTTGTCGTGACCATGTGTGTTTTCAAGATGGCGGCTGTGGCCATCCGGCCATCTTGGATTTCGGATCGACCCGAAAAATAACAAGACTTTGTCGACATTCATGGACCAGTTGTCAGGTCATCATTTCATGCAAGTTTCAGCGAAATCGCACTGGTAGAACTTGAGAAAGTTCAAAATGTGTTTTCAAGATGGCGCCTGTGGCGGCCATCTTGGATTTCGGATCGACCCGAAAAATAACAACACTTTGTCGGGACCATGTCAGGATCATTTCATGCAAGTTTTCAGCCAAATCGCACCGGTAGAACTTGAGAATGTGAGATTTTAAAATGTGTTTTTCAAGATGGCGGCTGTGGCGGCCAAGTTCTTGGATTTCTGGATCGACCCGAAAAATAACAAGACTTTGTCGGGACCATGTCAGGATCATTTCATGCAAGTTTCAGCCAAATCGCACCGGTATAACTTGAGAAGAAGTTCAAAATGTGTTTTCAAGATGGCGGCTGTGGCGGCCATCTTGGATTTCGGATCGACCCGAAAAATAACAACACTTTGTCGGGACCATGTCAGGATCATTTCATGCAAGTTTCAGCCAAATCGCACCGGTAGAACTTGAGAAGAAGTTTAAAATGTGTTTTCAAGATGGCGGCTGTGGCGGCCATCTTGGATTTCGGATCGACCCGAAAAATAACAACACTTTGTCGGGACCATGTCAGGATCATTTCATGCAAGTTTCAGCCAAATCGCACCGGTAGAACTTGAGAAGAAGTTCAAAATGTGTTTTCAAGATGGCGCCTGTGGCGGCCATCTTGGATTTCGGATCGACCCGAAAAATAACAACACTTTGTCGGGACCATGTCAGGATCATTTCATGCAAGTTTCAGCCAAATCGCACCGGTAGAACTTGAGAAGAAGTTTAAAATGTGTTTTCAAGATGGCGGCTGTGGCGGCCATCTTGGATTTCGGATCGACCCGAAAAATAACAACACTTTGTCGGGACCATCTCAGAATCATTTCAGGTAAGTTTCAGCTCAATCCCACTGGTCAAACTTGAGAAGAAGTTCAAAATGTGAAAAGTTAACGCACGGCGGACGGCGCACGGCGGACGGCGCACGGCGCACGGCGGACGGCGCACGACGACGGACGAAACATGATGACTATAGGTCATCCTGACCCTTCGGGTCAGATGACCTAAGTAAAAAAATGGTGGTTTCTTCTTCAATCCAATTATAACATCAATACACTCTAATTGGAAAAAATGTCTGCAATCTAATACATAATTAATAACAATCTTCTTAACGGCGCTAAATATTATCATATAGATATACCGAAGGAGTATGATTGAAACAATACTCGTACACAAGGTGATGAACCGGACACGATGATTTAGAATTAAGCCTCGCGTGACCGACATGAAACATAATTAAACTCTAACTAGAACACAGGGTCATCCGAATATCTGAAAAAAATGTATTCTGCAATCAAATACCTAATTAATAATCTTCAATAAGAGTGTAACACATTGTTACCATCTTGAAAGAAATAGCAGGGATATAACAGAAAATGAAAGATGAGGTGATGTTGCAGACAAACTGTATAGATAATTCTTAACTAGGTATGGCAATTTCCTTATTTCCGATACTCAATATTTGATGTAGTTAAATCATGGAATAGTTTCCAAATCCATACTTAAGATCTATCAGGCCAAAAACAAGAGATCCAAGAGGGATCTTGGCGCCCACCAAAGAATGATGTATGTCTGACAATGGAAAGAGGGATCTTTTCTCTGCTTTTCAAACTTTTGCAAACATACTACATATAAAATTTGAGACAGATCGCTTCAGTACTTTCTGAAAAACAGCAGAAACACACTTCAACTATCAAAATCCAAGATGGCTCCTTGGTCCCAAAATGCAATATGCACAACTAGGGCCCTAGGGGAACCTACATCTGAAATTTGAGACAGATCCCTTCAGTACTTTCTGAGAAATAGCGATAACAAACTTTAAGTATCAAAATCCAAGATGGCTGCCTGACGGCCATCTTGTTGACCGATCGGTCCCAAAACGCAATATGCACAACAAGGGCCCTAGGAGAACCTACATATGAAATTTGAGACAGATCCCTTCAGTACTTTCTGAGAAATAGCGATAACAAACTTTAACTATCAAAATCCAAGATGGCTGCCTGGCGGCCATCTTGTTGACCGATCGGTCCCAAAATGCAATATGCACAACTAGGGGCCTAGGGGAACCATACATATGAAATTTGAGACAGATCCCTTTTGTATTTTCTGAGAAATAGCGATAACAAACTTTAACTATCAAAATCAAGATGGCTGCCTGGCGGCCATTTTGTTGACCGATTGGTCCCAAAATGTAATATGCACAACTAGGGTCCTAGGGGAACACTACATATGAAATTTGAGACAGATCCCTTCAGTACTTTCTGATAACAAGCGATAACAAGAATTGTTAACGGACGGACGGGACGGACGGACGGGCGGAACGAACGACGGACCACGGACAAAAAGCGATTTGAATAGCCTCGGGTTTTACTATTTTTGTGACCTCGGGTAGAATATCCCTATTCTTCATATCCACATATGAAAGAGTCTTATAGTATTGCATATACTAAATTTGCTCGAATGGTGTTTTATCAATTAATTAGGAATGGTGTTTTATCGATCAAGGAAAATGGGTCAAATTAATTTGAAATTTTGCAAAATGGCTTTGGGCGTTGGAAAAGTATGCGTTGCATATAGCTTCCAGGGCTGAAGTAGGACAGTTTACTTTAGATTGTTTCATAAATACACAAGCTTTATGCTATTTAAGAAGGATCTCACAAAAGCACTGGCTGTCAGTAATCAAAGTGCCAAGGCCACTCATAGATGCTGTGAATGAAGGACTCAACAAAGGAATAAAGAAAATGGTTTTTCATTTAAATATAGAATTTAGTAAACTATACATAAGTGTGCAGTGTTGAATTTCGGAGTTTAATAAAAAAAAATATTTACGATATACCGTATTTATTTTATGATATTTGAAGTTTTTCAAGAACAATAAGTTGAATAACTTATTATCCTGAAATAACTGTAATAAATATTTATTTCTAAACTATTTTTGAAATAACGATTTCAAAGAAACCGTTCAGAATCTTTAGTCATTTTTTTTATAATTCTTTATTAATTGCTAAATTATCAATTTCATCAAACCAACAAAGACGAAAAAAATAATAAGTAAACACCGTATCTGAATATCCATAACTTGCAAGAACATTTTTCGGAGAAATATTACCAGTCGGTATATGTTCTGGTTCCCTTTTTAGAAAACTAACATGGGTTACTTTGACGACTTTTTGACTTAAATCATGGCCAGATACTTTTGCCAAATGAAAGGTACATAATTCCATTATATAATCACTCGGATTTCTTTTAAATTCACGAAGAACGCTAGCCTATAACATCATAGAAAACTTCATGTAATGACACGGTCTTAGAAAGTGTCTATCTGTAAGCCTAAACAGTAGACTGTGGTTGCGAGATATTATCGTGGAGTTTAGCATTTGCCGACATTTTGACTTATAAATAAAAAGGCATTGGCCAAGATTCGTTTTTTTAGTAAAAGGGTACATTATTTGGTTACCAATAACAGTCAAATAGACTATTATGAATTCATAAGAACCGTCTATCATCAATAAAACTTCTTGCCAATACATCGGACTTTATGCAAGTCATCATATGGCTACCGTACATTACACGGCAATATATGTTCATTTGTCAATTATAAGTTTGCACGTACAAAAAAAGATCTATAACATCATTATATTTTGTTAAGTTTTATGTATGATAAATTTTGGGTTCTTTTTTCCTGTCAAAATTCTGCATTTGTCGATAAACAAAAGAACAGAACTCCCAGTGACAGATCAAGCTTAGGAGGAGGCCACTTACTCTAAAACTATTAACTTTTAACTGCGCAATAATAGCTCAGATATAGTTCGTCAATACAACCAACACAAAAAAAAACTTTATAGGCGTTTATAATAAATTTCTTTTGCAGTTTACCTTCCTAACATTTGATTACAAATAAATCGATCATTAGCATGAATTACGTAAAAATTTTAAAATAAACATACACAATCCAAAATCCACCGAAAGTCTTGTCGCGGAGGAAGACAGCGAAGAATTAAGGCGTTGTCGTGATTATTCGGGTGACCAGTGTTCTCGGAGTAATACAGATTATAATAGAGTCCCAACTGAACACTTAAAATAACACTCCATCCGTGGTGTATACGTATGTACAAAATTCTATGTCTGTGGTTTTGCAAATTATTGGGGTTTTATTTTTCATACCATCAAGTATAACGTGAAATGAACAAAACAACTTTTAATTTCATCGCGGAGTGGTTTCATATGTTTTTTTGATGTGGCACAGGCTCTCCGAGCATACCTAAGAATGCTGGTTCAAAAATAAACATGCAAATGGAACGTAATCTTGGTTTTCTATGTTTCTAATATCATAAAGTGAAAAATAAGATTTCTTATAACTTGAAAATGTGTCAATCCTAGTATGGACGTTTAAAACTTAATCTGAAACCTATTATTCAAATAAATCGATACAAAGTACATTCAAAGCCATTTTTACAACTAAGATAAAAAAAATAATATAATAACAGTCAAAAATATTTATTATATAGTAAATTTATAAACAAAACTATAAGGAGTGAAACATATCTTTCTCATAAAGGATTTCGAATTAAGAAAATGTGCTCGCAAAACTGACGAAATAGCAACCCAAGGATTTTATAAGTCCTTATACGTCCTTGTAGCAACCACAGTTTTATGAAATCGAGCGGGTATGGTTAAAAAAATTCCCCGTTACTCTGCAATTATGCAAATTTTGTAAGAGAATTGAATTCATTTTTAAATGTTCCGTTAACTCTACAGTGGGGAGGACAAGGTTTCTTTAATAGTCATAAAGATGTAATTAACCACCATTTAGCAGATTTTGAAAATTTGATACGACCCTTGTCTTCTAATGATCTAAAATTCTGCAGGATTTAGGCCTCTTTGTTAAAATTTGAACTGATGAAAGCTGTCTTTATAAATATTTAAGTTGTTGTTTTGATCATTACTGTGTGTTTATATGTAAATGTATGTTTTGCTATCGATCCCTTTTGTATGGATGTAAGGAAGCAATAAAGTTGAATTGAATTGAATTAACCGCTTGCCAATTTGACCAATATCGGGTCTTTTGGTCACAGGTGTTTCTGTATAAAAGGGAGAATTTTTGTGAATCTTGGACAGACAACAAATCGACCCCTTGTCACTGTGCAATAAAATAAGCTTTGGGCAGGAAGCATAAAAAGATACTCAGGGGGGGGGGGGGGGGGGGGGGGGGGGGGGGGGGGGGGGGGGGGAGGGGGGGTGGGTGGGGCCGACAGAGCATAAAAGATACTCCATCAAAGACACAGCATAAATGATACTCCACTGCCGACAAAGCATAAAAGATACTCATCCTATGAACAATAATTGGTGTTATATTGTGAATGAATGTATCTAATTAAACACAACAAGAGGCCCAAAGGGCCTTAACGGTCATCTGACTACCTTGACAATAGTAAAATTAATTATATATGGTGTCACTTTGTCAGGATCATGTCAGGATCATTATCAATTTCTTTCAACAAATTTTATTTCAAACAAGAGGCCCAATGGGCCTTTAAATATAGGAACTTAATTATACATAGGTGTCATGGTTGTCATCTTCGATTTGGGATCAACCAGAGATGTAACAATACTTTGTCTGGGACATGTGTCAGGATCATTTCATGCAAGTTTCAGCCAAATCCCTTCGTGTTAGAACTTGAGAATAAGTTCAAAAAATGTGTTTTCAAGATGGCGGCTGTGACGGCCATACTCGGGTATCGGAATCAACCTAAACAAATGAGGCCAAAGGGCTTAACGGTCATCTGACTACGCTTGGCAATATAAAATTAATTTTATATGGTGTAACTTTGTCCAGGACTATGTCAGGATCATATTTCAATTTCGTGTTCAACAAATTAATTTCAAATACAAGAGGCACTTAACATATAGGGAAATCTTATTAGATATAGTGTCATGGTAGCAATCTTCGATTTGGGATCAACCAACCAGAGATGTAAAAAACACAGATTGTCGGGGAACCCAATGTCAGGATCATTTCATGCAAGATTTCAGCCAAAAAATCGCACCAGGTTCTTAAGACTTGAAGAAGACAGTTCATAAATGTCTGTTTATCATAGATGGCGGACGTGTGCGCGGCCCTAATCTTGGGATTTCCGGTATCGGTCCCAGATATTATAACCTAACACTTTGTCGGGACAATGTCAAGATGTCAATTTCATGCATGTATTCAGCCAAAATCGCAACAGCGAGAACTTGCGAAAGATGTTCAAAATGTGTTTTTCAAGATGGGCGGCTCTTTCGGCGGGCCTTGTTGGGATTTCGGATCGACCGAAAAAATTAACAACACTTTGTCACGGGACCAAGTCTGGATCATTTCATGCAAGATTCAAGCCATATCGCACCGGTTAGCAACTGGTGTAAGACAGTTCAAAATGTGTTTTCTAGATGGCTGGCTAGTGGCTTGGCCATCTTGGATTTCGGATCGATGATCCCAATAAATATAACAACACTTTTGTCAGGGACCCTGTTCAGGTTCAATTTCACTGCTAGTTTCAGGCCAAAATCGCAGTGGTAGAAACTTGACGACAGAAGTTCAAAATGTGTTTTCAAGGATGGCCGGCGGTGGCGGACCAATTCTTGGGATTGCGGATCGACCCGAAAAATAACATACACTTTGTCCGGGTCAATGGTCAGGATCCTTTTCATGCAAGTTTCAGCCAAATCGCAACGGTTGTTTAGATACTTGTGAAGGAAGTTACAAATAATGTATTTTCAAGATGGCGGATGTGGCGGCCATCGTGGATTTCGGATTGACCCGAATTATTACAACACTTTGTCTGGGACACCCATGTCAAGGATCATTTCATGCAAGTTTCAGCAAATCGCACCAAGTTAGAACTTGGATGAAGAAGTTCTCAAAATGTGTTTTCAAGATGGCGGCCTGTGGCGAGACATCTTGGATTTAGGATCGACCCGAAATAGAACAAACACTTTGTCGGGACCATGTCAGGATCATTTCATGAGAGTTTCAGCTAAATAGCATCAGTTTAGAAACTTGCGAAGTAGTCTCAAATGTGATTTCAAGAGAGCGGACTTTGGAGGCACTTGTTGGCATTTCGGATCGACCCTGAAAATATAACAAAACACTTCTGTCAGGACCATGTCTGGATCATTTCAAGCACAGTTTCAGCCTAATCGCAACTGGTAGATACTTGTGAAGAATTTCAATATGTGTTTTCAAAGTGGCGGGCCCAATGGTGGCGGCCATCTTGGATTTCGGATCGACACGAAAAAATAACAAACACATTTTGTCGGGGACCATGTCAGGATCATTTCATGCAAGGTTTCAGCCAAAATCCGCACCCGGTAGGTTAGTAGAACTTGAGAAGAAGTTCAAAATGTAACCTTTTTTAAGATGGCGGCTTTGGCCGCGCATCTTGGATTTTCGGATCGACCCAAAAACAATAACAACACTTTGTCGGGGACCATGTCAGGTTCATTTCATGCAAGTTTCAGCAAAAATCGCAACGTGGTTTTTTTTAGAAATGGTTAGTTAGAACTTGAGAAGAAGTTTCAAAATGTGTTTTCAAGATGGCGGCTATTGACTTGTTGTGTGGCGGCCATCTTGGATTCTTCGGATCGACACGAAAAAAAAAAAATAAAAAATAACAACACTTTGTCGGGACCATATGTCAGGATCATTTTCATGCAAGTTTCAGCCAAATCGCACCGGTAGTAGAACTTGAAGAAGAAGTTCAAATGTGTTTTCAAAGATGGAGCGCCTGTGGCTGGCCATCTTGAGATTTCGGATTGACCTGAAAAAATAACAACACTTTGTCGGGAGTCCTCGTGAGTCAGGATCCTTTCATGCAAGTTTCAGCCAAAATCGAACCCGGACGGTGTAGAACTTGGAGAAGAAGTTCAAAATGTGTTTTCAAGAAGGCGGCTGTGGCGGCCATCTTGGTTTTAGGATTGGGAACCCGAAATGATAAACAAAAAAAACTTGGTAGGGACCAATTGTAAGGATCATTTCATGCAAGTTTCAGCCAAAATAGCACCAGTAGCTGAAGATCTTGAGAAGAAAGTTCATATAATGTGGTTTTCAAGATGGCCGGCTTCAGGTGAGTCTGCACCCCAATCTTGGATATTTCCGGATCGACCGGTAATTAAACAACAACTTGTCGGGGACCATGTTCAGGATCATTTCATGCCAAGTTTCAGCCAATTCCGCACCGGATAGAACTTGAGAAGAAGTTCAAAATGTTGTTTTCAAGAGGGCGGCTGTCGGCGGCACATTCTTTGTGATTTCAAATCTAACACGGAATATAACAATCCACTCTTGTCTGGACCAATTGTCTGGATTCATTTCATGTAAGTTTCAGCCATAATCGCTCCAGTAGAAATTCGAGAAGAAGTTCAAAAATGTTGACAAAGTTAACGCACGGCGGACGGCGCACGGACGTACGGCACACGGCGGACGGCGGACGGGTGCACGACGACGGACGAACCATGATGACTATAGGAGCTCTATCCTGACCATTAGGGTCTCAGATGGACCTAAATATAACAAATCTCTTTGTCTCTGGACCATGTCAGGTTCATTTCAGTGCAATGTTTCAGTTCAAATCACACCGGGTAGGAACTTGAGTAAGAAGTTCAAATTGTGTTTTCAAGATGGCGGCATTTGGCAGGCATATTGGTATTTTCGAGATCACCGAAAAAAATAACAACACTTTGTTGGGACCATGTCAGGATCATTTTCTGATGCAAGTTTCAGTCAAATCGCACTGGCTCAAGTAGAAACTTGAGGAAGAAGTATCAAAATTGTGTTTTCAAGATGGCGGCTGTGGCGCGAGCCATCTTGAAGATTTCGGATCGACCCGAAATAACAACACTTTGTTTGGACCATGTCAGGATCATTCATGGCAAGTTTCAGTCTATCGCACCAGTAGGCACTTAGCGAAGTTCAAAAGCAGACTTGGCGGGAACTGGTAGACTTGAGAAGAAGTTCAAAATGTGTTTCAAGATGGCGGCTGTGGCGTATGGCCATCTTGGATTTCGGATGACCCGGAAAAAATAACAACACTTTCGTGTCTGATATGGGGACCATGTCAGGATCATTTCATGCAAGTTTCAGTCAAAATCGCACCGTAGAACTGAGAAGAAGTTCAAAATTGTGTTTTTCCCAAAGAATGGCGGCTTGTGGCGGCCATCTTGGATTATCGGGAATCGACCCGAAAAATAACAAACACTTTGTCGGGACCCATGTCAGGATCATTTCATGATAGTTTTCAGTCAAATGCTCGGCACCGGTAGAACTTGAGAAGAAGTTCAAAATGTGTTTTCAAGATGGTTGGCTGTGGCGGCCATCTTGGATTTCGGATCGGGGGGGACCCGAAAAATAACAACACTTTGTCGGGACCATGTCCAGGATCATTTCATGCAAGTTTCAGTCAAATCGCACCGGTATTAGAACTTGAGAAGAAGTTCAAAATGTGGTTTTCAAGATGGCGGCTGTGGCGGCCATCTTGGATTTCCGGATCGAACCCGAAAATATAACAAACCCTTTGTCGGGGACCATGTCAGGATCATTTCATGCAAGGTTTCAGTTCAAAATCGCACCAGTAGAACTTGAGAGAGAAGTTCAAAATGTGTGTTTTCAAGATGGCGGCTGTGGCGGCCATCTTGATTTCGGATCGACCCGAAAAATAACAACACTTTGTCGGACCATGTCAGGATCATTTCATGCAAGTTTCAGCCAATCGCACCGGTAGAACTTGAGAAGAAGTTCAAAATGTGTTTTCAAGATGGCGGCTGTGGCGGCCATCTTGGATTATGGATCGACCCGAAAAAATAACAACACTTTGTCGGGGACCATGTCAGGATCATTTTTCATGCAAGTTTCAGTCAAAATCGCACCATAAAACTTGAGAAGAAGTTCAAAATGTGTTTTCAAAGATGGCGGCTGTGGCGGGCCATCTTGGATTTCGGATTCGACCCGAAAAATAACAACACTTTGTCGGGACCATGTCAGGATCATTTCATGCAAGTTTCAGTCAAATCGCACGTAGGGGGTAGAACTGAGAAGAAGTTCAAAATGTGTTTTTCGAAGATGGCGGGCTGTGGCGGCCATCTTGGGGATTACAGCCGGATCGACCGAAAAATTTAACAACACTTTGTCGGGGACCAATGTCAGGATCATTTCATGCAAGTTTCAGCCAAATCGCACCTGCCAGTAGAACTTGAGAAGAAAGTTCAAATTGTGTTTTCAGATGGCGGGCATGTGGCGGCCATCTTGGATTTCGGATACGAACCCGAGGCTAAAAATAACAACACTTTGTCGGGACCATGTCAGAGGATCCATTTCATGCAAGTTTCAGTCAAATCGCACCAGTAGAACTTCAGAAGAAGTTCAAAATGTGTTTTTCAAGATGGCGGCTGTGGCGGCCATCTTGGATTTCGGATCGACACCGAAAAATCAACAACACTTTGTCGGGGACCATGTCAGGATCATTTCATGCAAGTTTCAGTCTCAAATCGCACCGGTAGGAACTTAGAATGTTCAAGAATGTGTTTTTTTTGATGTGGCGGCATCTTGGATTATGGATCGACCCGAAAAAAATCAACAAACACCTTTGTCGGGACCATGTCAAGGATCAATTTTCATGCATAGTTTCAAGCAATTCGGCATCCGGGTTGAACTTGAGAAGAAGTTTTCAAAATATAAAACCTGTGTTTTCAAAAGGCGGCTGTCCCCCAATGGCTGGACATGTGGCGGGCCATCTTGGATTTCGGATCGACCCGAATAAAAATATAACAACACTTTGTCGGGACCTACCTGTCAGGATCATTCTCATGCAAGTTTCAGTCAAATCGCACCCAGTAGAACTTGAGAAAGAAGTTCAAAATGTGAAAATTTTTCAAGATGGCGCTGGCTGACGACGCGGCCATCTTAGGATCTCTGAACCTTCGGATCAGATGTACCCGAAAATACAACTATAACACTTTGTCGGGAGGACCATGTCAGGATCATTTCATGCAAGTTTCAGGTCAAATCGCACGGGTAGACACTTGGAGAAGAAGTTCAAAATGTGTTTTCAAGATGGCGGCTGTTGGCGGCCATCTTTGATTTCGGATATCGTTACCCGAAAATAATAACAACACTTTGTCGGGACTCATGTCAGGATCATTTTCATGCAAGTTTCAGTCAAAATCGCACTGGTAGAACTTGAGAAGAAGTTCAAAATGTGTTTTCAAGATGGCGGCTGTGGCGGCCATCTTGGATTTCGGATCGACCCGCAAAAAATAAACAACACTTTGTCCGGGACCATAGTCAGGATCATTTCATTGCAAGTTTCAGCCAAATCGCACAGTTAGTAGGTAACTTGAGAAGAAGTTCAAAATGTGTTTTTCAAATGGCGGCTGTGGCGGCCATCTTGGATTATGGATCGACCCGGAAAAAAAAACTAACACTTTGTCGGGACCGATGTCAGTGATCAATTTCATGCAAGTGTTTCAGTCAACTCGCACAGTGTAAAACTTGAGAAGAAGTTCAACAAATGTGTTTTCAAGATGGCAAATGGCTATGGACATGTGGCAAGGCCATCTTGCGATTTCGGGGATCGACCCGAAAAACCAAACAACACTTTTGTCAAGGGACTAGAAATGTCAGGATCATTTCATGCAAGTTTCAGCCAAATCGCACCGGTAGACTTGAGAAGAAGTTCAAAATGTGAATTTTCAAGATGGCGGCTGGTGACGGCGGCCATCTTGGACTTCATAGGATCGAACCCGAAAAATAACAACACTTATGTCTGGGACCATGTCAGGATCATTTCATGCAAGTTTCAGTCAAAATCGCACCTTGGTAGAACTTGAGAAGAAGTTCAAAATGTGTTTTCAAGATGGCGGCTATATGCCTGTGGCAGGCCATCTTTGGATTTCGGATCGACCCGAAAAAATAACAACACTTTGTCGGGACCATGTCAGGAATCATTTCATGCAAGTTTCAGTCAAAATCGCACTGGTAGAACTTGAGAAGAAGTTCAAAATTGTGTTTTCAAGATGGCGGACTGTGGCGGCCATCTTGGATTTCGGATCGATACCCGAAAAATAACAACACTTTTGTCGGGGACCATGTCAGGATCAATTTCATGCAAAGTTTTCAGCCCAAATCGCATCACGCTAGTAGAAACTTGATAAGAAGTTTCAAAATGTGTTTTCAAGATGGACGGGCTGTGGCGGCCATCTTGGATTTCGGATCGACCCGAAAAAATTAACAAACACTTGGTTTTTTGTCGGGACCATGTCCAGGATCATTTCATGCAAGTGTTTCAGCCAAATCGCACCGGTAGAACTTGAGAAGAAGTTTCAAAAATGTGTTTTCAAGATGAGCGGCTGTGGCGGCCATCTTGGATTTCGGATCGAGCCCGAAAAATAACAACACTTTGTCGGGACCATAGTCAGGATCATTTCATGCAAGTTCCAGCACAGCTCCAAATCGCACCGGTAAGAATAGAACTTGAGAAGAAGCTTTCTAAATGTGTTTTCAAGATGGCGGCTGTGAGCGGCCATCTTGGATTTCGGATCGACCCGAAAAAATAACAACACTTTGTCGGGGACCATGTCAGGGGATCATTTCATGCAAAGTTTCAGCCAAATCGCACCGCGCAGTAGAACTTGAGTAAGAAGTTCAAATAAAAAAGATGGCCGACAGAGCAAAAGATACTCCATCAAAGACACAGCATAAATGATACTCCACCGCTGACAGAGCATACAATTCCAAGATACTCCACTGCCGACAAAGCATAAAAGATACTCATCCTAAGAACAATAATTGGTGTTATATCGTGAATGAATGTATCTAATTAACACAAAAAAATATTATGAAATAATTTATTTTGCTTTTTGGTGCATGCATGTGCAATCAATACTTCATTCCATATTGGACATGGTGCCACACAATTTTTTGGGATGCAGTTAATTATTTATAATATTTTTATCGTGAAGTAAAATTAGAGTTTCAAACTTTTTAATGGTGGTAATGGTTTAAAGCAAGTAATTTTTGAAACTGAAAAAAAAACTAATTTGTCTGCTCCTGTTTTTTATTGAGATGAAATACCATTTGTAAGCGGTGGAGCATCTTTAAACTATTCACAAAGGGATTGCTTTATCTGAAGATCTCTGTAAAGTATATTGATAAAATGCACCCAAGAAAATGAAATATAAAATCACATTTATTAGGAAATGGACGAATAAATTAAAACAATGATGAGTTGCTCACATGGTACATAAATCGTAAATGTAGCGTTTTTATAAAACATTAACATGATACAATGTAGGTATATCAGATATCAATTATAACGAACACTTCATTCTTCTCTTCATGGATTTGCATGTTAGAATAGGTAATTGCCTTCACTTCTGTCCCCTGCAAAGAAAAATATATAAAATTCAACGTCTTTAAAAAGGCCATATAATGATCATATTTCACCCAACAAATAACCCCCTTTCATTTTTGAGGTCTCGAGTTACACTTACACTGATTTTAAATCTTTATCTGAAAATATGTACCTTACCCCTTACCTATTTATCAAATTAAATTGTGATTTAAGCTTTGTTCCTATTAAACATTTCCTCAATTTTTCTTATTTTTAAGAGTCATGGCCACTTATTTGATTGAATATGGTAAAACCTGTCTAGTCTGACACCTGATTTTTCTGTCAAATGACTTTAATAACAACCTGTGCTATCCGACCAAAATAGGCAATAGTGTTGTATTAGACAGGTTTTGCTGTAATTTCTTTTTAAAGCATATATTTAAATTATGTACAAATATTTACATGACGATCTATTGGCATAAGTTAACAGGAGGCCCAAGGGCCTTAACGGTCATCTGATTACCTTGGCAATAATCATATAGGAAATTAATTAGATATTGTGTAATGGTAGCAATCTTCGATTTGGTATCAACCAGAGATGTAACAACACTTTGTCAGGACCATGTCAGGATCATTTCATGCAAGTTTCAGCCAAATCGCACCGGTAGAACTTGAGAAGAAGTTCAAAATGTGTTTTGAAGATGGCGGCTGTGGCAGCCATATTGGATTTCGGATCGACCCGAAAAATAACAACACTTTGTCAGGACCATGTGAGGATCATTTCATGCAAGTTTTAACCAAATCGCACCAGTAGAACTTGAGAAGAAGTTCAAAATGTGTTTTCGCAATATGGCGGCTCTGGCGGCCATCTTGGATTTCGGATCGACCCGAAAAAAATAACAACACTTTGTCAGGACCATATCAGGATCATTTCATGCAAGTTTTAACCAAATCGCACCAGTAGCACTTGAGAAGAAGTTCAAAATGTGATTTTCAAGATGGCGGCCATCTTGGATATCGTATCGACCCGAAAAATAACAACACTTTGTCGGGACCAATGTCAGGGGATCATTTCAAGCAAGTTTCAGCCAAATCAGCACCGGTAGAACTTGAGAAGAAGATTCAAAATGTTATTATTCAGATGGACGGCTGTGATGGCCATCTTAGATTTCGGATCGACCCGAAAAATAACAACACTTTGTCGATGACCATGTTGCAGGATTCATTCATGCAAGTTTCACCAAACAGCACCGGTAGAATTTGAGAAGAAAGTTCAAAATATGATTTTCAAGATGGCGGCTGTGGCCAACTTCGGATTTCGTATGTCCCGAAAAATAAGAACACTTTGTGCCAGGGACCATGCATCAGTTTCATGCAAGTTTTCGCAAATCGCACCGGTAGAACTTGAGAAGAAGTTCAAAATGTGTTTTGAAGATGGCGGCTGTGGCAGCCATATTGGATTTCGGATCGACCCGAAAAATAAGATCATTTTGTCGGGACCATCTCAGGATCATTTCAGGAAAGTTTCAGCTCAATCCCACTGGTCAAACTTGAGAAGAAGATTGAAATGTGAAAAGTTTACGGACGGACGGCGCACGGTGGACGGTGCACAACGACGGACGAAGCATGATGGTTGTTGATCTTTTTAATTCATTTGAAAGCACTACGGAAAAATTTAAACTCAATGGTCTTTGATAATAAAATTGATCATGTTCCATGTTTTCTTTTTAAATAACTCATTCACCCTTAAATTTCATAATAGACTAGGCTAGTCTTTGAATTGGAAGAGCCTAACTGTGACTTCAGAGGTAAGCGAGTTAATTCTTCTACATGTTCTTAGATTTCCTTCAAAAAATAATGACATCACAATTGATCTCTACCTTCAAGGGAGGTATCTCAGTAACATGGAATAAAAAAATAACTTTAACTTTAATAGGTAATATGAGATCCCTGAAATATGAGACAGATCCCTTTAGTTCTTTCTGGGAAACAGCGGTAGCAAACTTCAACTACTAAAATCCAAGATGGCGGTCAGTCGGCCATCTTGTTGACTGATCTGACAGACAATGAACCACGGCACAAGGCAATTTGAATAGCCCGCCATATGAAATGGTGGGCTATAAAACCAACAGTTCCTTTATTTGATTTCTTTTGCAAAATGATTTATATGGCTTCCTTTGCATCAAAAGCTAGTCCAAATTTGGTCCTATTAAATGCCCCCTATTTTTTCAATTATTTATGTGTCCAGGAAGCCTTTTGGGTCATATACAGCATTTTTCAGTAATTACTTGTTCTAACGAGCTGGCTGGCATAATAACACTTGTAATCAACTTCCTTATTTTCATGTCTAACACATGGTCACTTTCATACTTTTGTTTGTTTGTTTGATTAATAAATGTCCTATTAACAGCTATGGTCAGATAAGGACGGTCTCCCATGTATGCGGTGTGTTGCTTGTATGTTGTGCGAAGTGTGTGTTTTTGGAGACTGCGGTATATTCCTGTCGTGTCTTCTTGTATAGTGGAACTGTTGCCCTTTTTATAGTGCTATATCACTGAAGTATGCCGCCGAAGATACCAAGAAACACACCCCACCCAGTCACATTATACTGACAATGGGCGAACCAGTCGTCCCACTCCCTCTATGCTGAGTGCTAAGCAGGAGCAGAAACTACCACTTTTATAGACTTTGGTGTGTCTCAGCCAGGGGACAGAACCCAGAGCCTTCCTCGCAGGGACGAACGCTCAACTCAGTCCAAACACAGCAATACCTCCCTAAATCAAGAATTCGACGGAAGTGGATGTGTCGCCTGCACAGCACCACAAAAAATAGTTATTTTATAATAAGGTGAAGTTACCAAGTTATCAATAAATATTTAAGTTATCGAGCGGAAACCATGGATTTATCTGTTTTAACGATTTTTTTAAAGTCCCATACCTCTTGTAAATATTGACAGATTTTGACCATTATCAAACTCATCCGAGATCTCATTGATATAAAGCAATATACTAAATTTGGTTGAAATTTTGACAATAAATACTAAAGTTATCGAGCGGAAACCATGGATTTATCTGTTTTGAAGATTTTGAAGTCTCATAACTCTTGTAAATATTGACAGATTTTGACCATTATCGAACAAATCCAAGATCTCATTGATATAGAGCAAAATACCAATGTTGGTTGAAATCCGACAATCAATATTTAAGTTGACGAACGGAAACCATTTCGTGGACGCCGACATAGTGATACCTAAGTTTCGCCCTTGTGGTGCAGGCGACACAATTATTGTAAATGTGGATATTTTTGCGAGTACTAATTGTACGATATACAAGTCAGAGTGAACAGTTTGTGTCACAGTGTTATAATATATATACTTCTGGCTTTTGTTAATATAGTAACAAAGTTTTATGTGCAATGAGAATGTTTGCTTTGTAAAAGACGTTCATGTAATGAGTGAAAAAATACCCCCTCCCCCCTTTTGCATAAATTTCTGCATTTACAGTAGTGTGTACATCCTATTGACTGGCTCTCCATTTCACACACCTTGTTTTCTGTTGGTTGATATTATCTATACTACTTACCTGAGGGTGTTTACCGATGACAAACTCTTCACCAAACCTGAAAATAAAATAAAAAAAACCCATAAAATCTACTCTATACACCAATTTGTATGCTTATTGTGTGGTACTATGAATCAACATTTTTCTCATGCTATTTACTATTCATAAAAGCTTATCTCCATGAATTGGTACATGTATTTACATTTTTGTGCATTTGTTTTGAAATACAAGAGATCAAAGAGGGATCTTGGCGCCCACCAAAGAATGATCTATGTCTGACAATGGAAAGAGGGATCTTTTCTCTGCTTTTTAAAACTTTTACTACACATTACTTTCTATGAAATTTGAGAAAGATCCTTTCAGTTCTTTCTAAAAATATATAACAGTAACAAACTTCAATTATCAAAATCAAAGATGGCTACCTGTTGACCATCTTGCTGACCAATCAGTCCCAAAATGTAATATGCACAACTAAGGTCCTGGGGGAACTCACATATAAATTTGAGACAGATCGTTTCAGTACTTTCTGAGAAATAGCGGGTAACAAACTTCTATTATCAAAATCCAAGATGATGGCCTGTTGGCCATCTTGTTCACCGAACGGTACCAAAATGCAATATGCATAACTAGGGACCTAAGGGAACCTGCACATGAAATTTGAGAAAGATCCCTTCATTACTTTCTGAAAAATAGCAGTAACAAACTCTAATACTATCAAAATCCAAGATGGCTCTCTGTCGGTATGAATGTATCAACTAGTGCAAATTGTAACACATGTGAGCAAATGAGAAATTATTTCATCATAGTATGTATAATGACTAAGCGAAATTTTTTCATTCGAATCCATCAGAGTTACTTCCCTTTGTTTCAATGGGAAATGAAATAATTAACTCTTAGTAAGACTGACGAAGTGAAACGAAGGGAAGTAACTCTGATAGATCAAAATAAAAAAAAACATACATAAAAACATCCATACTAACAGGTTATAGTTGGTAAATAACTCTTATATTCACTTATGAAGTGAAATGGAGGAAAACAAATCTTATAGACTAATGGAATGAAATGAAGGGAAGTAACTCTTATAGATCAACATGAAGTAGTATGGTGGCCGGTTAGCTTCACCTCGGGTCGTGAGATAGCAAGGGCAAGGTTGCAAGACGAGATCGAAAGATAGCACGGTGGTCCTAACTGGTCACCATTAAAAAATTCCACACCAGCAAGTCACAGGAGGAGCATACAAAGTCGTGTACATTGTAATATTTACAGTTTGCACTGACATGGACTCAATAATCATGCTATCTAGTATTATCATTATCAGTGTATAATGAAAGCACAACATGTGCGGCGATTCTATTGTTACGTTAATAGTCGATGGCGAAGCAACGTAGGGTCATGACCCCACTTTTGGCGGGAACATATTAATGACTCGATTCCAATCAGCTGTTCAATCGAATTCGTTTACGATGACAAGAGTGAAAAAAATATGGGTATTTAAATAACAAATATGCAACTGCCGCGAGAATAAATAATATTCATTTACGTGTAAAACTGTAAATATAAGGAATATAAATTTTATTTTGTTGAGGTTATGAGGGTAAAATGATAATGGAGCACGTGTAAATTATGTATCCCTGGCGAAAGCCGGGTTACCTTATATTTACACGGGTTCCTTAATTAACAAAGAAATAGAATTAAACACAACATCTTGTTTACGACACATTTTCTTTAGCAACCTGTGAAGCATAGGAGAGAAATGGTGACATTTGTATCTAAAGTATGAAGAACTAGCTAACTTACCCTTTGGATTTGATTTTGAAGTTTTCTCTGTCAAATTCAGTTATCACAATTTTCTGCAAAAGATAAAAATATCATTAAAAACAGTACAGAAATTGCTTTTTTTTTTTTGTATAATCATAGAAATTCACACTGTGTTTTTTATTGCCATTTAACTTTTATTTGTAAACTCATTAGTTCATTATTACAGTAAATTTTACTTTAACATCCTTTAACATCTGTGGCATAACCATTTTTTTTAGAATACACATCTGCATACAATGTGGATATGATACAATGTACATGTACCACAAAAGGTGAAAATCAGTCAATGTGAACAATCTAATTAAAATTAGACTTGTAATTCCGCTCTACTACGATACTCTAAGTTACGCTTCAATACAAGATCTTACGATGCCCCCGTTCAGGGTCACCTCAGCATGACCTCTGACCTAGAATCGGAACATCTCGGGACATACTATATGTAGCTAGTAGCTGTTTACACCTCCGAGAGAATCAACCACACTGAAGATTTCGTAGGCGACACGCTGATTAGCTAATTGTAGGGGTCATGCTGAGGTGACCCTGAATGGAGCATTGTTAGATCTTGTATTGGAGTTAAATGTAGAGTAGCGTAGTGGAGCGGAATTACAAGTCTTTAATTAGATTGTCAATGTAAATATGATACAATGTAAAGAACATACCCGTGGTATGAAGAATGGCTCAGCACAAAACACGAACAGCCATTCATCTAGGAAATGAAACAGGAGCTGCTGCATATCCTCACCTGGTGGAAAATTTGGTAAGTGATGGGGAGACAACTCTATATATAATTCATTTAAATATGTCACCATAACCTAAGTTAACAGCAGGGAAGATAATTATATACTGAATATATAGGAAACAAAATATACAATCCAGGTTGCAAGTGGTAGGTGAAGTGGAGATAATATATACATGGAATGAGTCAAACAATGTTCCAGGTAACACTGGATCCTTCTTTTTACAAATATATCACTCACTGTGAATTTATACATCGTCACTAAGACCAAGAGATCCCAGAGTGATATTGGCACCCACCAAAGAATGATCTATGCATTACGATTGAAAGAAGGATCTTTTCTTTGCTTTTCAAACTTGAACTATCAAAATCCATGATGGCGGTATTGTTGACCAATTGTTCCGAAAAATGTATGATGCAAATCTATGGCCTATGTGAACCCTAAATGAAATTTGAGAATGAGACCTTCAGTGCTTTCTGAGAAATAGCAATCAAATCTTCTTTTGACAGATTTGTCCCAAAATACAATATGCACAACTAGGGTCATAGGGGAACCTAGATATGAAATTTGAGAAAGATCCCTTCAGCACTCTCTGAGAAATAGCGGTAACAAAAATTGTTAACGCACGGACGGAAGGACAGACGGACGACAGACCACGAACGAAGGGCGATTTGGAAAAATATTGATATAAAAAGTATTTTCAGTGACTTTCTTATTCTGCCAAAACTGGTGGCGGTCGCCATTTTAATCCATGTAAAGTAAGTATTATGAAGCACTAAATATGGGGCAAAGAAGAAATTCAAAAAGTGTGGGCAAAGCATCGTTCAATTTTCTGGGAGATCTGCCTCTTTATCAAGACACTTAAAGAACAAATAAATTATATACATTGTATTTCAGCTCTGCAGTTTACTCTGTCGTAGCCAGTTCCAAATCCATGTTGACAAATGAGAAGAGATAACGTCTCTAGTAGACTAAATCTTGACCAACCTAGTACTGTCATACATTACTCACCTTCAGCCTCTGTTTCCTCTACACTTGTCATTTCCACTGTGTCATAATCTGTTGTCATGTACCCAAACATCGCTGTAGCAACCTGTTCAAAAGCTTCCTTCAAGTTATCTCCCCCTTGATTTACAGTTAAGTCAAATTTCATCAAAATATAACATTTTAAATGAAAAGTTGGTAAATGCAACATAATTTACATGTTCATATTGAACATTTATTTTAATGATAACTTTCCTTCATTGGAAAAAGAAAATTGAAAATTGAACATTAATTGTGAACCCAATATGTTTATATATACTTTAGGAATTTGAACACATTACATGTTTGACTAAACTCTAGCTATTCAAAGCAAATTTTGAAAATATGTTTAAAGCTTAATTGTTTAATTTCTATTATCCCTGTTCCTCAAAGTTTATATTGTAGAAAATAGTTGTATTCAGGGTTCTCGTTAAAAGCCGGTTGCCGGCAAAAACAGCTGTCTATTTCCTTGTATACAACCGGCTATTTTTGTCAGAAATAAGTATTGGCAACCACAGGGACCTGTGACCCCCAACCAAATATTATCAATTTTCAACCATCTATTTAAAATCTTAGTGAGAACCCTGGAGTATTTATCTCAATCATATTTTGACTTTGCAACACAAAGGATACAGGAATGTAATCTGAAATACAGAATATAGGAATGTATTGATAGGCATCAAAATGTATTGTAATAGGAAGGACAGGCTTATAGATAAAATCTTTTAAGGATAACTGTGCAACCGAAATAGAAATGTATCCATCTAAGTTAATGAACAAACTTTATATTTACAACCAGAAAAGAAATGTATTCATGTAAGTTAATGAACAAACTTTACATTTACAACCAGAAAAGAAATGTATCCATGTAAGTTAATGAACAAACTTTACATTTACAACCAGAAAAGAAATGTATCCATGTAAGTTAATGAACAAACTTTATATTTACAACCGGAATAGAAATGTATCCATGTAAGTCAATGAACAAACTTTATATTTACAACCAGAAAAGAAATGTATCCATGTAAGTCAATGAACAAACTTTATATTTACAACCAGAATAGAAATGTATCCATCTAAGTTAATGAACAAACTTTACATTTACAACCAGAAAAGAAATGTATCCATGTAAGTTAATGAACAAACTTTATATTTACAACCGGAATAGAAATGTATCCATGTAAGTTAATGAACAAACTTTATATTTACAACCGGAATAGAAATGTATCCATGTAAGTTAATGAACAAACTTTATTTTTACAACAGGAATAGAAATGTATCCATCTAGGTTAATGAACAAACTTTATTTTTACAACCGGAATAGAAATGTATCCATCTAGGTTAATAAACAAACTTTATATTTACATGTCCACCATACAGTATCTACATGGCTATCACTTATACATAAGCCCATCCTCGATACTCCAGGGGTTCCGATTACTTACGATCTCTACACCCCTGGACTATCTCATAGTAAAATTGGAGGCAGCTCAGCGGAAAACATTTGACCAATCACAAGCCAGCAAAGATTTCCTTTGAAGACTACAGAGAGAGGGACGCCCAACTTCAAAGCCACACAGTCAACCACAGTTTATCGTTATACGGCTCTTTTGATGCACACCAAAAGACTACATTACCTGTTCTGTTGCCTCCAGTTTTACTATGAGATAGTCCAGGGGTGTAGAGATAGTAATGATCGGAACCTCTGGAGTATCGAAGATACCATAAGCCTGAACTGACTTTTGACAATTCATCCCCTTTAACTGATTGATATATCATATGAAAATTAATGGTTCTTAAAAGTAACATGATAATAATTAAACATAATAGTCTAATTAGAAAACATTATTTTACTGTACATTGAATTTTACCACAACACCTTTTATATGTCATATGTCATATGTGGGAAAATTCATAGGCTAAGGTTAATCAATCATATAACCATGTACATTGTAGCTTATTCTTGACGACACTCAGATGTAAATTGTATAAATTCACTAGTTTGATTGAGCGTATTACGTAATATACAATGCACTGCCACATGTGTATGAATTTTGGAGATTTTTTGAGAAACATAAATAAGTTAATTTGACACTGATTCCATACACAATACAATGTGCGTAACAGGAGAGGAGAAAATGTAACGTCCAGACCGGGATTTGAACCTGGGACCTACATGCACCAAAACTAGCCGATTGATTTACATATACCAGGTCAACACAGTCCAATCCCGCTTCTGATGTTCAGTTGTCATACATGTGCAGTCTGGTTTGTTGATGGTCGAGATAGTGTTTAGAAAGAAATTTGGTTAATTAAGACATTTTGGTTAATTACCGGAGAAAAAATAATGTTTTTTCTTTAAACGTTTTTTACTTACTGGACATCTGCAGTGTGGTCAAGATCTGAAAATTGAAAATAAAATGTTTTTTTTTTTAAGTAATTAACAAGGGCTTGAGTTATACTTATGATAATTATGTACATATCATAGATATAGGGTAAATATCGGATTTATATATAACTGAGATTTCATCATCGACTGACACACATAAAATATGGACACACATGTCAGCTGATCTATGACTAGTTTTACATTTTTAGTGTTATTTCATTCACAAAACGACGGGATCAAATTTCTTTTCAGTTGACTCAAAATATGGTACATGAGAAATGTGATTCTATAGAGTAAGATGAATGACTCCGTATAGTTCAACTCACATTCATACTTAATTTCTGGTATTTCTTCTTGAAATTGACAAGCACCTGCCATGCTTTTGGTGTCCCGAGGAGTTCCGAAAACAAAACACTCGTAGTCAATGAGGCGCTTGTAAATTTTATTTTTAAATAAAAACATTTGACGGATCACATTCGGAACTCGTTTCCTATGTAGAAAAAACTGACCAATCAAGTCTTGGATACGAAACATGTTTAAATATGGCGATGGGTGGTAATGAAAGTGGAGGGAACGAAGAAATGGAAGGAGACTTCAGTTACGTTACACAGCTACAGGTATGATTAATGCGATAGTTGATCAATACCCCCTGACTACTTTACAGCTTACTCCGATTTGAACATTACAAAATCAGTTTAATAAAAGTCATCACGTTCCTTAACACTCAATAACAGTTTATTTTCACAAATTATCACAGGCGTCTGCTTCTGGTTTTGGGAAGATATAACAGCCTACCTCAATATGTACTCAGTACTATACGAACATAGGGGTAGACTGTATATTTGATTCAATTTATTATACAACACATTGCAGTCTGTGTCAGTATTGTACATCTGTTTTCCTACAATCATGTTGTAGCATTATCATACTCAGGATCCTTACCTAGACTGGTTGTTACATCCATTTCACACACAACACATGGCAGCTGGTTGTCCTGGAATATCTCAACGTTTTCATCCACAGGTCTAGGCTCAGGATCAAAGTCCACATCAGTCTGTTGTCCATCTGATTCATCTTCTGGAAAAATGTTCAAAATATAAAATTACATACCTTTTTATGTTGTATTGATATTTTATATAAAATTTCCTCCAACAAAAGGAAATAATAACATTGATTTTATTCATGATTACTAGTTTCGAAAGAAAAAAATCTATATAGCTGTGTAGTCTATAAAAATACAATGAAAAAAGGACAACAATCTACCATGGGGTAAGCTTTACAAGACCCCTCCAAACTTTATCCAGACTACCTGTACCAACTAATTAAAAATCAGTAATGGTAAACTTAATTCAGCCTCCATACAAAGTATGAAATGGCTATTAAACTGACAGGACATGTTTACTTAAAAGTACAGCATACAGGGATTGATTCCACAAAACCAACACTTTACCTTGAGTAACTGTCTTTACTGATTTCCATGTCTCTCGCTTTTGAATTGCAGCCATTGAACGCATATTGTTGGATTCCTAATGAAATGAAAATTATTTTTCCTATTACAACTGTATTTAGATTGAAACATTTTTTTTAATTCAAGACTTTCATTGTATAAGGTCTGTTCAGTATGATATGTATTGTACAGGTTTTATTATAAAAAAATCTACTTTAAAATAAATACACATTGCATAAGATGCTGTTTCCGTGTTTACATTATACGTACAAGTCAACAATGTAAAGTATTGTCAGTTTTCATTCGCCTATAATAATGCCGTTTACGTGTTTACTTACTTTATAGTTGTTCCACGGAAAGAGTTCCGGGATGTCCGATTCCTCATTAAAGTGTCTGCTGCAAACCCTGTGCCATGGTTTAGGATTGTAATCTAACCGCCGTATCATAGATAACCATCGTGATCTTAACCGGGGTTGTCTCTTCACCGTAGGGAATGATCTGAATGTTACATTTCGCATCCATGGGTATTTATCTAAATTCAAAGATTTGCGGCTGTCGGAAATACATCCTGGAACAGCACACCAGTATTTTGTCTTAGAGTTCTCACCTTTGGCTCTGCCCATTTCACTGCATTAATGTGCATATACAGCGATTGCGTGAAGCTGGGCTGGTCGCTAATGACGCCATCAAAAAAGTGCCCTAAATTCTTGGCGGTCACATGATCAGATCACCTATTTCTATCTCCGCATCAGAAGAGTTCTTTTATCTCGGAAACGGCGTATTATAATTAGGGATTTAAAGAAAATTGCATATTATACTAGCTATATTTATAAATACTACAAATATATATGTGGGGGATGGGGTGGGGTGCGGTGAAAGGGTGGCTTTAGCTGAGTCAGTAAGAGCGTGGACCAGTAAGTCTGGGGACTTAAGGTTTTATAGATTTGACGGATTTTTGGGCTGTGCATGAGTACTCCTCCCCTATTACAGTACACTAGTGACATGTACCCCTTCTGAAAGCTACATATTGTAGGCATGTATCACAACTACAGTAATTTGTACATGCAGTACACTAGCACTGATGACATGTCATAGCTTTGAACGATGAACTGAAGATTCCTGACAGATGGTCACCTGTCGGGAACGGAGTGGGGACAGGGTATGATTATTTGTTACAGCAGTAAACTAGCTGTATCAAATTTAATTACTGCCTCTGCCAGGGATCGAACAGGGGATCTATGGACTAGTCTTGTGCTCAATCAATCGAGCTAAAGAGTTCTATCTATCTGAGCGGTATATCTCAGTTAGTATTGACCAGTGTTACATACTAACTCCCCCGCCAGTAATGAACTAGCTTGTCCTCGATTGAGTTTCCAGGGGTCACAATGAATCATTCGCAGTACAGATTAGTATCCTTCCACAGCCCCTACCTGGGTGCCAATGTAGTATTTCAGGTACCACGTGATATCTGATAACATTTGTGCGGGACTATTGTTTCTATTGGTGATGGAATGACATCAAAAGATGATATCTCATGGTAATGTCATTTCAGCGGGAAGATTACAAAGAGTTATGTTCCATCACCACTGGAAATATTAGCCCCGCACAAACGTTATCGGGTATCACATAGTATGTGAGTTAGTCCAATTAATTAAACTATTTACTTTGCATGGAAACATAATATTATTGTAGTTTGCCATACTTAACATAAATATCCACTCCACAACATTTAAAATATTCCATCTGTATTATCTCCTTTAATTGATAATCAATTGATTCAATTGTGAAAAGTAATAATCGGTTATGGAAGATAACCTGGCTCAATACCAAACAGTGTTGGCATTCCATGTTTTCGTATAGCCGTGCGCTCTGGCCCTACACCTGACATCTGTCTGTCATAAAGTCTAAGTCTGGTGTCAGGACCAGAGTATCTTAGGCTAATAACTCATAAACTATACCATGCAACAAAATTTGTGTGAGATGAATTGTTAAGTACAAAACTACATTATCAGGCATTTTGAATACACCATGCAGTAAAACAAAGAAAATAATATTTTAGTGGATTAAAGAATCTTTATAAACTTTGCCACTTTTTCCCTTTATTAGATCTCAGATACACACAACAAATATATTAAAGGCAAATGTGTTTAGTGTAAATTTGATTTTTTGCAGGCATTAGTTCGAGGATATTTGACAAGGAGAAATCTTCAACATGTTCGAGATGAATATGAACAGATATTTTCTGAAGTAGAAGGAAGTGAGAAGTTATTTGTTTGCTGGCCTCTAGACAGTCTTTGTTTACCAAGAACACAAAAAGATCGGCCACCTATAAGGGAGAAACCAACACCAGTACAAAAGGAAATTATCTCTGATGAGGGAAAAACTGTGTCCCCTCTTCAAGATGATGATTTTCATCTTTCTGGACAACAGAAAAACCCATATGTTCAGGAAAAGTGTACCGCTGAAACTCAAACAAGCTTTATTGAAGATATTAATCTGAAATTATCTCTAGGTTCTAGTCTTGTCTCACAAAATACAGAAACTGAAGAACATGGGACACCGGGTAATATGTCTAGCAGGGAGGAGAGTTTTACAGTACGTTCAGATGAAATTCTAGTTCAGCAATCCTTTGATGACTCTAGTATAAAGCCTATCATTCCACATTGTGATTATGATGAAAAAAGTGCTATTTCTCCTAAATCTCCAGATTCGTCAGGTGGATTTGAACATTCCACTAAAAACTCAGGTAGTCGTTCCAGTTCTGGTAGATCACAAGGAAAGAGTTCTAGGATCAGTTCAGAAAAGACTGCAATCAGCAAACCAGCACCTTTGACAAACAGGTCAGAAGGTGGAAGGTCAGAAAGTGAAAGGTCAGAAGGAGAAAGGTCAAGAGCCTGTTCTACTGAATCTTGTGAAAAATCTAGCAGGTCAAATGTCAGGTCAGGACGATCCACTGGTAAAGATGAATTTAGGTCAGATGTCAAGTCTGATAGGTCAGATGTTAGTTCTGGCTGTTCTACTGAAAGATCTTATCGATCTGAAGTCAGAACAGACAGGTCAAAGGTCAAACAGGGGTCAGTCAGTAAGCCAGAAGCCAGTCTACATGACGAAGAGGAAGGTCGAAGTCCAGAGTTGATGACTCCGAGACGGTACATGCGTGAATCATCAGTACTAACTAACGCTACCTCTGTGTGGGACAGTTTCTCTTCTACAACAGGTAAGCAACTTAAACCAGGTAGAGTATTCACCGTAATTAGCACCAGGGCCCTTAAATAATTGTAAAAGGGGGTGGGGCGCTTATAGTATTAATGAATCTGTAAGTTGTGGACCATATTTTAAATCTTTCTATACTCATGTCACATGGTAAACAGTAACCATGCATACCTTTTAACCTTTGTGACACATTATTATGTCGTGATTCACATGTAAAAGACTCACAATTTCATATAATGTGAGATGCAATGCTGATATTAGAGGCATCACATGTTGTATAATATTGTTAAATTCATGGGATGGGAGCACTTATACAACTTCAACCCTTCTCCAGAAAAGGGAAGGGGCACTTACAGGGGGTAGGGGCGCTATAATTACGGCGAATACAGTATATGTGAATCATAACATACCCTGCATGCACTACTACTATTTTACCAGCAATATACAGTTCCCTATCTAGCCTACAATCAAAATGATAGCCATAGGGGCTTATTACCAAAATTCTTTCATACCCTATAGTTAAAGGTTATAGTAAAAAATAGAAATGAATACACAATTATTTCAGGGGCCTGTACCTTTATATATATTGGGAAAACAACTACATTTCATCTTTCTACAAACATGTATATTTTAGAGAGTTTTTCTTTATTTGGGAAAATATTTACATAGAATTGGAAAATTCAGCATATGCGGCCCCATTAAATGTACCTAAAAACTCACTGATTACAGAAGTGACACAATAATTTTGTGTGTTTTTTTTAAAGTTTTATTCATTCTTAGAATCTACACAATTTTGTTACGATTGTTTAAAATTGTAAATTTGTTTTTTCAGGTTATATTCCCTCCTCTGATCAGGGGCAGATAACTGATGATCCTGAAAAGCTGATGGAGATGAGAAAAAATGTTGCTATGGAGTTGCTATGGGTACAACAAGCAATCAACAGTCGCAAAAATGTAAGTCATAGAAATATGCTGTAATTACTGATGAATTATTTTGTATTTGCATATTACAGAGTTACCTACCCTTCGTGGATAGGTATTGATTGTAGAGTCATGCATATGTATTCATGACTGAAACATATTACTTTTCGGAAAAAACTGCAAGAGTTTTGCTAACAAATAAAAGACGTCGTCACAATGTATACCTAGCAACAAGAGAGATAACTCTGTAATATGCAAAGACAAAAATGGATTGAATATAAATACTCCAGATGCAGTAGTGACAAAAAAAATCAGCTTCTATCTACCTGAATGAGATTTATAGAATCTTTCACCCAACGTCCAAACAGAGTATTTGACAGCTTAATAATCTAACCCAGAGTGGCACTATGTTGCCAGGCATAATTTCACTGTGAAAAACTCTTCAAATGAAATAGAGGGTCTTACATATGTTGCTATGTAATATGACATTTATCTAAAGAGTTCAATAATTTGATATGCCACAAGCCTTTAGGCAAGTGGCACATCAAATTATTTAATGAGTTTGATAAAGTTCAAATTACATAGTCACAAGTGTAAGATTCTATTCATCACATTACTGTTATAAATAGAAATATTTTTAAAGTGAAACTTTTAATTTCATCTCTATATATTTTAAACACAGTAGAAATCCGGCTCGGATGTGACATTTCCATCTACAGAGTCAATCATGCGTCGTCATATATATAATACAGATTAATATGACATCAAATCTATATGTGAGGTCATATTAGTGTAATTACAAATGTGTTTTACGATATTATGACATGGCTGTATGACATAGCTGGATCGGCCAATGATGTGAAAATATGATTAAGCATTGAACTATTTTCCTATGGCAATTATGGTCTATATAGATGTCATAGGATGATAGTTTAATGCTTATATTTACATTATCAACTCATTTTAGGGTCTCTGTATTGTTTAAGCTAGACCAGGAAAATCGTTTACAGTGTATCAACGACGATTTAATCCACAAGATGGAACAGCCATTTTGACGATGACCAGTTGACGTCACCATGTCAGCAATGAACATTAGTGACCTCATAATGGTCACGTTTTGGGTGTCAGTTATGCCGTCATATTCTTCACTTTGTCTTGGTTAGTTTATTAGGTCACCTGAGACGAAGTCTCAAGTGACCTATTCTAATCGCCTTTTGTCCGTCGTCGTCCGTCGTCCGTCGTGCGTCGTGCGTCGTGCGTCGTCCGTCGTATGTCCGTAAACAATTTACATTTTCAACTTCTTCTCCAAAACTGCTGAAGCAATTTCAATGAAATTTTGCACAAACCTTCTAAGGCATAAGGCCAATCAAAATTGTGAATTATATGGTCCCCACCCCCCAGGGAGCTATGGGAGGGGCTAAAAGGGGTAAAATTGACTAAAATTTCAAAAATCTTCTTCTCCACTCACAGATGTGATGGAATTAAATACTCTTCATAGATAGAAAGGTCCTAAGGTCCTTTACAAAAATTGTGAATTATATGACCCTGGGGTCTCAGGTTTCCCCCTGGGGAGGGGGTTAAGTTTACTATAGTTTATATAGGGAAAACACATTTTTGAGTATTATTTGATCATTTGTAATAGGAAATGAGTCAAATATTGTCAGAATTATCAGTATGAGATGGCCATTGAATCCTATTAACCAATTTTCCATAACTGACCCCCAGGGGCCTTAGGGGCGGGGTCAAAAGGGGTCAAATAGGCTATAACTTCAAAAATCTTCTTCTGAAATTCTGGAAATGGTAGAATCACATACTCTTCGTAGATGGAAAGGTCTTGAGGTCCTTTACAAAAATTGTGAATTATATGACCCTGGGGTCTCAGGTTTCCCCCTGGGGAGGGGGTTAAGTTTACTATAGTTTATATAGGGAAAACACATTTTTGAGTATTATTTGATCATTTGTAATAGGAAATGAGTCAAATATTGTCAGAATTATCAGTATGAGATGGCCATTGAATCCTATTAACCAATTTTCCATAACTGACCCCCAGGGGCCTTAGGGGCGGGGTCAAAAGGGGTCAAATAGGCTATAACTTCAAAAATCTTCTTCTGAAATCCTGGAAATGGTAGAATCACATACTCTTCGTAGATGGAAAGGTCTTGAGGTCCTTTACAAAAATTGTGAATTATATGACCCTGGGGTCTCAGGTTTCCCCCTGGGGAGGGGGTTAAGTTTACTATAGTTTATATAGGGAAAACACATTTTTGAGTATTATTTGATCATTTGTAATAGGAAATGAGTCAAATATTGTCAGAATTATCCGTATGAGATGGCCATTGAATCCTATTAACCAATTTTCCATAACTGACCCCCAGGGGCCTTAGGGGTGGGGTCAAAAGGGGTCAAATAGGCTATAACTACAAAAATCTTCTTCTGAAATCCTGGAAATGGTAGAATCACATACTCATAGATGGAAAGGTCTTGAGGTCCTTTACAAAAATGTGAATTATATGACCCTGGGGTCTCACGTGCACGTTTCCCCCTGGGGAGGGGGTCAAGTTTACTAGGGAAAACACATTTATGAGCATTTTTTGCTCAATTTTCATAGGAAATGAGTCGAACTTGTTTAGAATTATTAGCCTGAGATAACATTTTAATATCATATCTATATTGGTCCTGGTCAACCCCCTCGGGCAGAGGGGCGGGGCCAAAAGGGGCAAATAGGCTAAAACTTTAAAAATTTTCTTCTTAAATACTGGAAATGGTAGAACCAAATACTCTTCTTAGATGGACAGGTCTTAAGGTGTTTTATGAAAATTGTGAATTATATGACCCATCACGTTTTCCCCCTGGGGAGGGGGTCAAGTTTACTATAGTTTATATAGGGAAAACACATTTATGAGCATTTTTTGCTCAATTTTCATAGGAAATGAGTCAAACTTGTTTAGAATTATTAGCCTGAGATAACATTTAAATATTATATCTATATTGGTCCTGGTCAACCCCCTCAGGGCACAGGGGCGGGGCCAAAAGGGGCAAATAGGCTAAAACTTTAAAAATCTTCTTCTTAAATACTGGAAATGGTAGAATCAAATACTCGTCATAAAAAAGGCAGGTCTTAAGGTGTTTTATGAAAATTGTGAATTATATGACCCTTGGGTCTCAGGTTTCCCCCTGGGGAGGGGGGTAAGTTTACTGTAGTTTATAAAGGGAAAAGACATTTTTGAGCATTATTTAGTCATTATAATAGGAAATTAGTCAATTGTAGTCAGAATTATCCCTATGTGATGACCGTTGAATCTTATTACCAAATTTTCTATGACTGATCCCAAGGGGCCTTAGGGGCGGGGCCAAAACGGGTCAAATAGGCTAAAACTTCAAAAATCTTCTTCTGAAATTCTGGAACTGGTAGAATCAAATACTCTGCATAGATTGAAAGGTCTTAAAGTCCTTTACAAAAATTGTGAATTTCATGGCCCTGGGGTCCCATGTTTCCCTCTGGGGAGGGGGTCAAGTTTACTTTAGTTTATATAGGAAAAACACATTTATGAACATTATTTGCCTATTTTTCATAGGAAATTAGTCAAACTGGGTTAGAATTATTAGTCTGAGATAGCATTTTAACATCATATCCATATTGGTCCTGGCCGACCCCCAGGGGCCAGAGGGGTGGGGCCAAAAGGGGTCAAAATGGATAACATTTCAAAAATCTTTCTTCTGATTTCACAGATTTAATGGAACCAAATAATCTTCATAGATTAAAAAGTCAAATTTATAAAATCACTGACTGACTTCAAGGGCCTGATGGGCAAATATATAGTGTTTATATGCATGTCTTTGTTTCATTCTGTATCTGAACACAGGTGACCGTTAAGGCCCATGGGCCTCTTGTATAGAAGAAGTGACAAGTAAATAAAAATATTTTACTATGTATAGAAAGAAAAATGAATCTTAATGAAAATAGTGCATATATTTTAGATTCTACTCAGTTTTAATAGATTGTGTTTTTAGGTCACCTGACCATATAGGTCATGTTGGCCTATTGTGATAGTCTTTTGTCTGTCATCGTGTGTCGCGCGACGTCCCTTAACATTCCCTTGTGTACACGATAATTTGAGTAAATATTAACCGAGCTTAACAAAACTTTTTATAAAGACTAACATTGGAAAGATCTCGTATGATTTAGAAAATCAGCTTGATTCAACGGGAATTTACAGAGTTATTCACACTGTGAACATGATAGCTTGAATAAATATGAACCAAACTTGGTGAGAATATCTTGGCTAAGTTTGAAAATCAGCTTGATTCAATGGTATTTTATGGAGTTATTGCCCTTTATACTACTGGTAATTGTTTGACTTTATGAGCACAATAACTTGAGTAAATGTGCTTCCAGCTTAATGTAACTTTGTATGTAGACATATTAGATTTATGTGAACAAAAGACATCAGTTGGCTAGTAATTAAATGACATAACTAATTTGTATCAAATATCAGGTGACTGTTAAGGCCCATGGGCCTCTTGTTTCATGTGGAAATTTTGATATTAATTAGATGTTTTATTTTTTCCAGTATTTAAAGATAAAAGGCCAAATGAAGATACCACTGTCCAGCTCCTGATGTCAAAGATTTTACATATACATATAAAAGGAAACAAAACTGGTGCTGATAGACTGTAGTCTTATACTATACTTACAGGAGTAAAACATATCATATGGGGTTGTTTCAATCGTGAAACAAGTACATACATGTATTTGTCAAAACTGACCCTTGTCAAATTCAAATTGCTGTCTGTCCCAGCTTACATGCAATTATATGGCACTTTTCATCTTAATTATGTATATAGTAATAAAAAGCTGGCTATAATGTCCACTCAAGCCAAATATGTTGGCTCCAGTGATGTCCAGTTTAGACAAATTATACTACAAGTATATGTTTTATCATTTTATTTGCATGTAGGTATTTTGTGTAAATCGGCATTCCAGGAGGTTGTGACTTTACACCAGATTCCGTTAAACATGAATGTGATTTTCCCATATACAAAATTGAATATGGTTTAAGACTTAGTTTTATTTAAAGTCTTTTCAGTTTGCTCCATTATTGATCAAGGGACACTTTCATATCTCCGTAAGATTTCATTAGTGCAGCTGCTTAACAAGAATTTATGTATATAATCTAAGAGTTAGAAAAGTCTCCTTGTTTTATGGATTCTCATGTGATAATTATAAGAACCATATCATATTTTGTCTTTTGCATATTACATAGTAATCTCCCATACAGGTAGGAACAGATTGACGAAATTATTTTGTGAGATAAAAACAACATACATTTTAAATATCAGTACCTACATATGTAACTGGGAGGGCAGATAACTCTGTAATATGAAAATGCAGAATACATTTGCTGTTATTTAGTAACTGTGATATAAATGACGGCTTTTGGTATACAATAGTACAATATTTCCTTCAAATGATTTCTTCTCATCAACCAAGAGGTCCAGAGACCTGATCTTGTTATGTTTCTTGCATGCTTGTTACAGATGTTAGATACATGATTTACAATATTTTAATAACTACCGAGTTTTTACGGCAGAGATCCAGATATAAGTTTTGTTGCATGCTTTGATATAGGACCATTTAGTTTGTTTAAATGAATGACCTTGACCTTTCATGGTTACAGGAGTAAATTGTTAAGTAATTTCTTTCCAAAAATACTTTTGATTATTTACCGTATTCGCCATAATTAGTGTCCATGGCGTTTAAATAAGTGTAACAAAGGGAGCGATTATTAATGAACCAAAATGTAAGTTGTGGACGAAAAAAGTAAGCCATATTTAAAAATTTTCTGTACTCGTGGTACATTAATCTGTTACAGTAAATAGGCCTATATGCATTTTATCCTTTGAGATACATTATTAAGTCGTGATTCACATGTAAAAGATTGAAAGTTCATGTACACATGTAATATGGGATACAATGCTGATGTTAGAGGCATCATATGCTGTAAAACATTGTTAAATCCATTGGATGGGGGCATTTATACAACTTCAGCTCTTGTCCAGAAAATGGGTGGGGCGCTAATTACAATGAATATGGTATAGATAGGACTGCTTACAGCTGTAGTACAATGTATGTGACAGAATGAATAGGCCACAATCTTAAGTCTAAAACAGTGTTAAGTTTACACTTACCCAATCACAAATGATGTTACAAAAGTTTATGTTATTTTTTATTGGCTTATCAAAAACTCAAGTCTAAGACTGTTTCATGATCCTTGGGCGTGGTTATTATATAGATAACCAATTCAGGCCCATTAGGCCTTTTTATTTTTTTGTGATTGATGAAGTGCTCAGGAATAAACATTTTGATACTCTCTGTTTATCTTGCTGTGTTTTGTTGTCTGACATACTCTCTGTCTATTTTACAGCATCCTCTATATTCTATGGATTTGTATCATGCACTCCCATGCCATTAAGTTTCCATTAAAATCCTTTAAACATGTTGATCCATCCCATTAATTTGTATTACTGATTTATTATTGGTCATCTATAACTGCAATTAGATTCCCATCAATTCCAAGGAATTTTCAGATTTACCTAAAAAGAATCTTTGGTTATTTTCATATGCAATTCTTTGAATTCTTGTAAATAATCCTCACTTAATTTTGTTTTTACAAGGCATACATAATAATTGACATTAATGGCTGGAAATAGTATGGAAAGACTTTAATCCAACACTGTAGTTTCAGTGTGACGGTTTTACACACTGTTTAAACTAGTGATTTTTTGTATGCATATATCAATTCTTACGTATAAAACAGCCGTAGAGAATATTTGAATACATTGAGCTGGAAAAACATATCATCGGATGCACTATCAATTCCCAGCATCGTTTATAATCGCCTATATACATATAACTTTCTGCACTGCACAATATTCATTTTTAGCTCACCTGGCTCGAAGGGCTGGTGAGCTTATGTCATAGCGCGGCATCCGTTGTCCGTCCGTCAACATTTCCTTTAAATCGCTACTAGTCATAAAGTTCAACATGGATTGTAACCAAATTTGGCCACAAACATCCTTGGGGAAGGCAAACAGTGTTTGTATAAATTTTGGCTCTGACCCTCCGTGGGCAAGGCCCAATAGGGGAAATAGAGGTAAGTCCTTTAAATCGCTACTAGTCATAGAGTTCTACATGGATTGTAACCAAATTTGGCCACAAACATCCTTGGGGGAAGGCAAACAAAGCTTGTATAAATTTTGGCTCTGACCCCTCCGGGGGCAGGAGGGGCGGGGCTTAATAGGGGAAATAGAGGTAAATCCTTTAAAATCGCTACTTGTCATAGAGTTCTACATGGATTGTAACCAAATTTGGCCACAAACATCCTTGGGGGAAGGCAAACAAAGCTTGTATAAATTTTGGCTCTGACCCCTCCGGGGGCAGGAGGGGCGGGGCTTAATAGGGGAAATAGAGGTAAATCCTTTAAATCGCTACTTGTCATAGAGTTCTACATGGATTGTAACCAAATTTGGCCAGAAACATCCTTGGGGGAACGGGAACAAAGTTTGTATAAATTTTGGCTCTGACCCCCGGAGGCAGGAGGGGTGGGGCCCAATAGGGGAAGTTTCTCATCAGTTTCTCATCAGTCCAACATCATTGGGAAGCCACAAACGGCTTGTTAAGATGTATAGTGATATTTACAATAATGGTAAATATTTAAAATGATTGCTTAAATCCTTAATAGTATGTCCTAGGTTTATGTATTATATAATGTCTTTCCTAGGTTGATGGTGAAAATTTCGTGGCGTGGTTTTTTCCAGTGCTTGTTTAGCCTATTTTTGAAAATATTCAGGTTTTCAGCATTGACCACATCAACAGGGAGAGAATTCCAGGACTCCACTATGCTGTTATTGAAAACATTTCTTGCCGAGTTGAGACGAAAGGGTTTCTTGTAGAGTTTTTTATTATGACCTCTTGTACCTGTATGTCTCATTGGAGTACACATGTTCTCACTGGTAACAATATCAAAGAAATAGAGGTAAATCCTATAAATCGCTACTTATCATAGAGTTCTACATGGATTATAACCAAATTTGGCCACAATCATCCATGGGGGAAGGGAAACAGAATTAATACAAATTTTGGCTCTGACCCCCAGGAGCAGAATGAGTTGGGCCCAATAGGGAAATTAGAGGTGAATATTTTAATTCCTTCAGAAGGAAACCAATGTACCTGTATTCAGAACATACTTGGCATTACAAACCAGGCGAGCAATACAGGCTCTCTGGGCCACTTATTTTGTTTTGTTTGTTATCTCATGGGCATGGGTAGATAAATACCGTTTCTAAAACAAGTTATGGGACAGAACGCCCTCTCTTTCCGTTAAGTTTGTTTGTTTGATTACGTAAACGTCCTATTAACAACCAGGATTATATATGCGGTAGGTTACGTTTAAGAAATGCGTGTTTTGGGAAACCGGTACATTCGTGTTGTGTCTTCTTGTATAGTGGAGCCGGTTCCTATATCACTGAAGCATGGTGCTGAACACACCAAGCAATACATCACATGAGAAGGCCTTCCATAAACTCTTGAAATCATGCAGTAAGAGAAAGTTTTTAAACAGCACTTTTACTTTAAACATATTTTATTGTAAAACACAAAAGGATCAGGCACAAATTATTCCAACTTATACATGTACAGCCGTCTTCTAACATTATAACACAATTAACATATTATACATGATGACTTAGATAATCTATAGAGATTAAACAATTCAAATAATATTATTTTAAATACATTTATAAATAATTGTGTAGTAAAAGCTTTTGTATGTATAAAGCTTATATGTATGTTCAGAATCTTCCACTGGACCTAATATACGATTGCACATGTTCAAAAATTTTACAATTTATCTCCAAAGCCAAATTTTCATCACCAAAAAACAGCAAATTAAGGTTTCCAGATTTTGTTTATTAATTTTGCTATGTATGGGCATCTTAATAATTTGGACATTCTAAGAAATAATGATAAGGATTTTCACAATGATTTCCACAGTTTGTACGAGAACAATCGACTATATTTGAACGTAAACGTCATTTTGAGTACTACATTTGTGCCTCAATCTGGTGTGAAAAATATTTACTTTTCCTTCACCATAGCTAAAACAAATTGGTCGACGAGAGACTATTTGTTGATAAGACATAGGCAAGAAAAAACTAAAAGACAGATTGTAGATGTTGATTCTATAAAAGATTGTATCGGATAAAGTTTTTTGGCTAAAACACAATGTTGATGAAATGATAAAATGTTAAGTTGATACGATGTGATAAGATTAGAGAACGTTCATATTTGTTAAAAATACCGATTTCCTAGAGATAATTGAAAATTCGTTTATGTCGCACGACATGAAACAAAGTGTACATGTCGGAGAAATCGTAATACATTGTACTTATCCCTTATGTGTTTAAAACAATACAATGTATTGAAATATGTTCCACTGTAAAAGGAGAATTGCATGAATGGCATGTAGGGGGATCCTCCCCTCTTAATAGATAGGAATGTGTAAAATATATGTGCCCAGTTCGGAGCCGAGAGAGAACAACTTCCTCTCTTCGGACTGGACAGTTTAGAATTTTTCGGTAGACCACATTTGTTTCAAAATGTGATGAAAGAATGTGGCTTTCGCGGAATAATTGAGGTGCTGAAATACATCACCCATAACACATTGAACTAGCTGTGTGCGTACGATGACGATATCCTGTAACTCGAGTGAAGTAACATTAAGGAATGTCATCAAACGTCTGTCAGATACAAAAGATCGTTGGTAACTACACCAGATGCAATGATTTGCTGACAAATTGAAATGATTATAATATGTTATGTATAAACCAGTACAAATTGCAATTTCAAATTTCTATTTAGTTGTTGAATACATCTTTATATGTGGGATAAAACGATGGGTTTGTATCGTTGTTTCTTTATGGTAATTCATTTCAATATACGCACAAGATCCCATTCCTTGTAGAATGTATGTGTCACGTGAAGGTGTTTATAACTCTGTCCAATGTTAACTGGTACGTTCCCCTCCACAAGGAAATGTTTATTCATTACAAACACCGGGAACTAACGGAAGCCTGGTAGCGTCGCGTTGAAAACAATGTCATGTATATCATAATAAGACAGTGTGTTTTAGTATAATGTGACCGGATGGGTTGTGTTGCCGTGTCTTCGGCGGCATACTTCAGTGATATAGCAATATAAAATGGGCAACACAACACGAACATACCAGTCTCCCAAAACACGCAACTCGCACTTCACACAAGCTACATACTGCATAGATTGGAGGCCGTCCTTACATGACCCTGGCTGTTAATAGGACGTTAAAATAATCAAACAAAAAACTTATATAAACACCGTATAAACAGACAGTGTCATTTACGGACGGCCTCCCATGAGTACAGTGTGTTATGGTTGTGTTCACTAAATGATGGTTAAAGTGTACACGGAACGGAAAATAATATTTAGATATGTTATTCTCTTTGCTCTCCTGACAAGAATGTTGAAAACCGCATCAAAATCGGCCATTTCAGTACCGAGATACCGCCCTCCGAAGTGCTCGATTTTTACCTGTATATCGACTGCTAATCAGGGAATCGGCCGCTCACGCTGATTTGGGGAATAACCGGATGTGACGTCACGGGGACAACGGCAGTGAGGTGTTTGGTAGTGGGGGTTATAGCACAAAGGTGGACATATATGTATTCCTGAAATGGGGTTACGAGAATTTTACAAATATATATACAGTATACAGTTAAAATGACGTTTTAATCATATATAAAATATATAAAATATGAAATATTGCAACTGAAATCAGGCTAAATACATAAGTAGATTAGAGGAAACATGTATAAGTTATATATGTTCTGGTATAAGCCAGGTGGACCTTGTGTACAAACTTTTAACTAGAAATCTTATGTCTGTTTTAACAGCTTACTAAATTAACAGACCTCGAGAATATTCAATTTTCATTATGTGATCTAACAGACGAATTCGAAAAATGATGGCGATATAATTATCCATTTGAATATGTTTCTGTATAAATAAAAATTCACTAGGCCTATGGATTTCAAGAATCAGCATGACGAATAGAAAATGTGTGAAATGTATTTCATAGTTCAATACACGTAAATATCATAGACATAAATTGGGGGGGGGGGGGGGGGGGGGGGGTTAAAAATAAAAATAAAAAAAAAAAAAAAAAGGAAACCACTTGAGAGATTGAATTTATGATATATAATTCATATATATAGCTGTAACAAGGTTCTCTTCTTTTAAAACTAAAAGTACCTGTATACCGACATGTGTTATTTTAACACAATCTTCAACGGTACCTTTTTTGGTCATATAGATTATCATTATTGGTATTCAATAATGATCGATATTGACCAAAATTCACTAAGAATTGCATATCCGTAATCTAGCAACTATCAGAAATATCAAAATTCTGACATTGTGCATTATATTTGCATTGTTCTTTCTCGACATGCCATTTGTAAATAATTTTGTAGTTTCTGTTATTAAAATACATATACATGTAACCAGAAACATATATACAAGACAAATGTATATGCATCAGTCTTTCTGAAATATATACATCTAGTGATTGATACATTTGTTACATGTTATGTACGGACGGTATATTTTACTGTAAACCAGGGATTTATAAGTGTAAACAAATATGACATAATATACATCAATTACATGATGGTCCATCGCTAACTTACCTGTGATCTTACTTTTGACACAACCTGACGAGAGCTAATCAACAACGCGTGACAGGTCACTAAACACCTTTCTTACGTAATCTGGTTAGCCCCCCTCATTAGTCTCGGTTGAACACGCGGTTTTAGTTTACTGCAGTATACTGGCAATGGCAAGCCGATTTTTAACATTTAATCATATTCCCTCTTAAGTTAAAATATCATTTGAATTTATTTCCCTTAAGTGTAATACTTTTTATCTTAAGGTAAATAAACGCTTTTGCATTATGTGTCATTTTCCCTTAACATAAAACGAAAATCACTTAAGGGAAATTAATATAATTCATCTTAAGGTGAAATCATTTTCACTTAAGTTAAAATCGTTTTCACTTAAGGGAAATGAGCACATAACGTATGGGTATCAATATAACCCCCATGAGGACAAAATATTGAACTGACCCAAAATTGACCAATAACTAAGCGTTTACTTTCTGTCCAATCAAAACCAGCCTTCTGTAGGCGTTATGTTGTTACTGTAAACAACATGGCAGCGCCCTTAAAAACTAGCGAGATGAAATGGTTTGAAGTAAACTCAGCATGGACGCCGCGGCTGTCGTACAAAACGCTATCGAAGCTGTGGAAAGGGCGATTCCTCGTCCAGACGAGATTGTAGAGACTACCAGAATAATTTTCAGAAGAAGACAGCGAAGAGGGACGGTGGTAAGCACACGTTTTCAATATTTTGAATAAAATTTCAATCAATACTGTTACACTTCATAAAATTCTTTATTATAGTCGATACTTCATGCAAAATACCTTATCAAAGTTTCTTCTTGTATATATATCTATGTATTCCAATTTAAAGTTGAAAATTAACACTTACCAAGAAAAAAAAATTTATATTGATCATTAATGGGAAGTCTGGCAAAATATCTGTATACTTGTTTTATTAATGTCAGGTTTCTCAAACAGCGTCTTTTATGGGTTCTTAAGTTTAGTGTCTTTGTATATTAAATCTCATATGCAGATAAACTTTGTAAGTTGATTGTATACACATATTAAAGTTTCAGTATTAAAAATATTATTGTATTATGTACATGTATATCATTCTACTGATGCACAAAAGGTTTAATATTAGCATTAAAATGCTATCATAAGGTTGATCGAAACACATTTATTATACTATATTGTTCTTATGTAAGACCAATATTAGAGAGTATGCAGATATTGTCTGCAGTAACTGTACTGATAGTGAATCAAAATTACTTGAATCTGTTCAAATTGAAATGAAATTTATTACAGAAGTGGAACATCACATCAAAAACTTTATTCTGAAACTTGTTTGGAACTTTTATCTTCTAGACGATACAAACATAAACCTATTTTTATGTACAAAATATTACATCATATAACACCCATATATACTTATATGACATAGTCGCACCACTTATTAATAATGAAGTTCCGCTTCATAATCTGAGGCACCATAGGTTCTTTAATAATCCTCATTTTACATTAAATCTTTTTGGTAATAGCTATTTTTGCGTTGCCATGCAAATTCGGAACTCATTTGACACTGATATAACTTAAGCGCCATCATTAGATATATTTAACAAAAATTGATTAATGCAAATCCTATAATTTACATATAACAGGGTACAGACAAAAGCCCCCCCCCCCCCTACAGACAAAAGCCCCTTCATACTAATGGAAAAGTAAACAAGCTCCTGCATTTTTAGAAAAAAAGATTAAATTAAAAAAAATAGAATCAAAATATCATTTTTTTTGAATTAATTTTATGTTTCAACTACAGTTCAAAATAAGACACAATATAGAAATTTACTGGATTACTGGGATTTTGATAAAAAATTAATTTATTTAATGATTTATAGAAAAAAAAAGTAACAAATTATTTTGATGTTACACTAATTATTACACTATATGTCCTCCACTCTTTCATTTCATTTCAAAATATTTTATTAAACAATACAAGTTATACAGGAATTACAGAGAAAGATATTATATTGATAAATGGATTAGACAACAGGCAAAGCCTATATAGGTCCTCTCCGGAAATCCGGTTTTACTAAACTAATTAATTATTAATAAATAAATATAGATAGTGTTGTCTCAGTATATAAATATAATAGAAATGAAAAGAAAAGTGTATAATATTAGGAGCATACCCAAGCGGGCCATAGAAAAGAAAATTTTTAAACATTTACAACAGGTAGACAAATAAGTAAATATATATTTAAATGAATAGGTAATAAATAGGCAATCTCTTTTATAGAAAATACATTAATTAAGTTATACATATCACATCCACACACACATACACACCCTCTCATACTGGCCTTAAATATATCAATACATGCATATATTTTAATATTATCATAAAACTATTTGTACAATTGAAATCTCTTAGTTTTTTAAATATAATTACTTGTATGAAGTAATATCATTTCATTAGTATATCATTAGTAAAATCGATAGACCCAGACAACAGAATTTCAATAATAACAAAACCCAAAAGATTAGAAATAGAGATAATTGATGTCTAAAACCAGAAAAATGATTACAATCAAAAAAATAATGTTCGGAATTTTCAGTTGGAGCACCACATAAGCATGAACCATCATCAGTCAAATGATCAGAGAATTAGTCATAATTTAAGTCACTGGCATTATTGTGCAATTGGCATAAAAGGATATTTAAATTTCTTGGTTTACAATTCATAAATATGTTGGAGATTATAGATGGAAAAGTTGTTTTTAATTTCAATTTAAATGAAGAAATAGAAGAAGATTCTCTGATAGAGTGTTCTAGTGAATTCCAAAGTTTCATAAATGCTGGGAAAAAGCTAAAATTATAGTTGTTAGTCCTTGATTGTGGTAAATTTAAGAACCTTTCATTTCTAAATGCATAATTATTATTAGTATTCACTTATTGCTAAAACAACTTAGACTCTATCAATTTCTTTTTCTTCTGCCCCAATTATACAAATTATTGAAATTCAATTAATGATATACACACCAAAGTTGATTTTGTTATCTACATTAATTCATTAAATATATACATAAGTCTTCGCCACAATTCTAATTATGATGTAAAATGCTTCTGTCTAAGTCGAGTCCCGTCTAAGTCACTAGCTTACCGGAATGAAAGGAGAATGAATGAGTGTGTGTGTGAGCAGTTCATAAAATAATATTTTAATTAATTGAATTATTATATATATACACCCCTATGGAGACTTGTTCTGTTATCTGATCCATTTATATGTATTTTCTTACCTTATTTTTAATATTTCTCAAAGAAAAATAAGAAGAAGATCAAACTTTTCAGTGATGGTATTTCATAATATTTTATTGAGCAACAAAAGGATTGGATAACAGGCAATGCCTTTATTGATCCTTTTCTGAATCCGGCAAAATGGTATATGGTGCAAAGTTAGAAACTCTTGTTAATGAAAATAAAAATAATTTACTCGCTTTGTCCTTTTGTTACCCATGGGGCATCCCATTGCTTAAATAATAAAATATTTTGAATTGCATATAGAAAAAGTAACTCAAAAATTCAATTTCAACATTGACGAATGGTTATAGTATCCTTTTATCAGATCCATTTATGTGACAACAAATTGTAGAAATTGAAATTTTATGCTAAATGAAAACAAATAATATAATAATTTGATAGATAATATAAGATATCAATTTAACTGCACAAAACTATTTTTGACCTTGCAAATCATATTTTTAACATTTTCAATTTCCTTTATTTATGAGAAATTATTTTAGATGATTACTTACATGTATTTAATTGGTTTTTTTTTTTTTCTTAATTTGTCATATGTGATCATATAATTAGTCACTTGCAACCACATACTTCACACCTTTGAGATGATTTTATAAATTTACTGACATTGTGTGTATATATGTAATCGCTGTCATCATCATACTGTCAGGTGTCATTGTATGATCTATAGCGGTTAAATACGCATACTTAGTATATATGTCACCTACAAGTGAACTCGTCGCCAACACCTGACAAAGCAAATGATGTCTTAATTGTTTTAATTATATAAACTCAAGTGTCATTGTTTGTGAAAATTATGGCTTGTGTTTTCAAAGGAATGTGCCGATTATGTTACTAAAAAGACACATAATGGAAATAGAATTCTTTTTACCTTAAGTGGAAATAATGTGTAAAGGCACCTTATGCAAATCAAAATAACACATAACGGAAATAAAAACATTTTCACCTTAACTGAAATTACACATAATGGAAATGAAAACATTTTCACCTTAAGTGAAATAACACATAATGGAAATAAAAATCTTCTCACCTTAAGTGAAATAACACATAATGGAAATGAAAAAATCTTTTCACCTTAAGTCTAAAAAACACATAATAGAAATAAAAATCTTTTGGCCTTAATTGTAAAGACACATAATGGAAATAAAAATCTTTTCGCCTTAAGTGAAATAACACATAATGGAAATGAAAACATTTTCACCTTAAGTGAAATAACACATAATGGAAATGAAAATCTTTTCACCTTAAGTGAAATAACACGTAATGGAAATAAAAAATCTTTTCTCCTTAACTGAAATTACACATAATGGCAATAAAAATCATTTTCGTCTTAAGTGTAAAGACACATAATGGAAATAAAAATCTTTTCGCCTTAAGTGAAATACACACATAATGGAAATAAAAATCTTTTCGCCTTAAGTGAAATAACACATAATGGAAATTGAAAACATTTTCACCTTAAGTGAAATAACACATAATGGAAATGAAAATCTTTTCACCTTAAGTGTAAAAAACACATAATGGAAATAAAAATCTTCTCACCTTAAGTGAAATAACACATAATGGAAATAAAAATCTTTTCACCTTAAGTGCAAAAACACATAATGGAAATAAAAATCTTTTCGCCTTAAGTGAAATAACACATAATGGAAATAAAAATCTTTTCACCTTAACTGAAATTACACATAATGGAAATAAAAATCTTTTCGCCTTAAGTGTAAAGACAAATAATGGAAATAAAAATCTTATCACCTTAACTGAAATTACACATAATGGAAATAAAAATCTTTTTGCCTTAAAGATGCTCCACCGCCGACAGAGCATAAATAATATTCGTTATTTGAACAATAATTGGTGTATTATCGCGTATATATATATGTCTAATTAACACAAAAAATAATATAAAATAAATTATTTTGCCTTTGGCGCATGCGCAATCAGTACTCCATTTCATATATGATATAGTGGGACGGAAATTTTTTCGGGATGCAATTAATTATTTTTCATATATTTAACTTGATGTAAAATAAGAAGCTCAAACTTTTCAATGGTGTAAGACAAGTAACTTTTGCAACTGAAGAAAAATACTAAATCGTCTACTCCTGTTTTTGATCGTGAAAAATTACCATTTGTCAGCGATGGAGCATCTTTAAGTGTGTAAAAACACATAATGGAAATAAAAATCTTTTCGCCTTATGTGAAATAACACATAATAGAAATAAAAATCTTTTCGCCTTAAGTGTAAAGACACATAATGGAAATAAAAATATTTTCGCCTTAAGTGAAATAACACATAATGGAAATAAAAAATCTTTTCACCTTAACTGAAATTACACATAATGGAAATAAAAATCTTTTCGCCTTAAGTGTAAAGACACATAATGGAAATAAAAATCTTTTCGCCTTAAGTGTAAAGACACATAATGGAAATGAAAATCTTTTCACCTTAAGTGAAATTACACATAATGGAAATAAAAATCTTTTCGCCTTAAGTGAAATAACACATAATGGAAATAAAAATATTTTGGCCTTAAGTGTCAAGACACATAATGGAAATAAAAAAAAAATTTCGCCTTAAGTGAAATTACACATAATGGAAATAAAAATCTTTTCATCTTAAGTGAAATTACACATAATGGAAATAAAAATCTTTTCGCCTTAAGTGAAATTACACATAATGGAAATAAAAATCTTTTCACCTTAACTGAAATTACACATAATGGAAATAAAAATCTTTTCGCCTTAAGTGAAATAACACATAATGGAAATGAAAACAGGTATAGAGATTTACGCAGCACGACATTGGCAATTCGGAAGTATTTTGATTTTGATACTTGTTTGCCGGTTTAAGTAATAATAAGGCTCCAGGTCATGATGGAATTCTAAATGAATACTTAATCCACCGCAGAAATTCTTATGCCATTATATTGTAAGATATTTAATATCATATTTGATACGGGCTTCATTCCAAGCTCATGGAAGATAGGGGTTATAAAACCTATATATAAGCGTAAAGGGGATCCTAACAATTTAGATATAGGCCATGGGCTAGGAGGGTCCCACATGCACCCCCCCCAAACCTCCGAACCAATATTTTTCTTAACCCTTATGACCCACTGATCACAAATCAAAATGTTAACATTGCATAAGTTGGGATGAACTTCCGGTTATGACGTCATCAAGATGGCCGCCATCTCAAATTTTATTTGGTCCTCTCATATGTTTTTAGTGTTCTATTGTGGTCATTTTGATACCTCATTTGTTCTACTTCAGTTGAAAAATGTCAATGTTATGAATATTTTTCATTTTTTAGTGAAATTCGTGATGGCGGCCATCTTGATGACGTCATAACCGGAACTTATACAATGTTAACATTGTTTTTTTTCTTGTTTTTGTTTAAACTGATTTATAAATGGACAAAAAACTAATTAGAAATAATAGTTTGCGGTTGGAAAACGTTTTTGTTGCGTCAAGCAAAATATGAAAAATTTCCTAAAAAAAATACCATTTTTGAGCTTAAAATCCTTCCTGCGTAAAAATCACTGCATATATTTGGTTATTTGGTCCTGATGTGTTTTTCGTGTTCTATTGTGGTCATTTTGATACCTCATTTGTCTACTTCGGTTGAAAAATGTCAATGTAATGACTATTTTTCATTTTTTAGTGAAATTTGAGATGGCGGCCATCTTGATGACGTCATAACCGGAAGTTCATCCCAACTTATGCAATGTTAACATTTTGATTTGTGATCAGTGGGTCATAAGGGTTAAGAAAAAATATTGGTTCGGAGGTTGGGGGGGGGGTGCATGTGGGACCCTCCTAGCCCATGGCCTAATAATTATAGAGCAATAAGTCTGTTTCTTGTCTCGGTAAAGTTTTTACATCCATATTAAATTGTAGACTAAACAAAATGGCTGATGAAATAAACTTGATAACTTCTGCCCAGGCAGGATTCAGGAAAAACCATTCAACAACTGATAATATTTTTATTCTACATGTTCTAACTTCTATCTATTTCTCACTTGGTAAAAAAACTGTTCTGTTCGTTTGTTGATTTTAGAAAAGCTTTTGATTCAGTTTGGAGACTCGGTTTATGGCAAAAAGTTCAAAGAAGCAATATAACAGGGAAAATGTTTAAAGCAATTATTAATCTATATGAAAATACAAAATCCTGTGTCAAAAATGGAAATGATGTATCTGATATGTTTACTTGCAACGTCGGGGTAAAGCAAGGAGAAAATTTGTCACCCTTCTTATTTGCTATTTTTCTTAATGATATTGAAACTTTTTTTGAAGAGCATGGTGTCAACTGTTTGAAGAATGTAAAAGATTTAGGTAATACTATTGGAATGTATATTAAACTATTTGTAATTCTTTATGCAGATGATACAGTTATAATGGCTGAATCAGCTAACGATCTACAGTCAGCCTTAAATAAATTTGAAATTTATTGTGAAAATTGGAAACTTGAAGTAAACACAAATAAGACAAAAATTGTTATTTTTTCAGAGAGGAAGTCTCGAACGCGTTCCTTCATTTCACATTATTTAACAAAGAGATTGAAAAATTGTAGATTCGATTTTTCTTATCTAGGAATATTGATGAATTATAATGGGAGGTTTTCATAAAAACGAAATTGAAACTGTTGGAACAGTCAAGAAAAGCTATGTTTGCTGTTTACAAGAACAAGTAATATAGAAACATCCCTCTTCCTATTGATCTCCAGTTTTAAAAGTATATGATTCCATTGTTTTACCAATATTGATGTACTCAAGTAGAAGTTTATGGGGTCACGAAAATATTACAGCTATAGTAAAAGGCTTCATTTACTGTTTTGTAAATCGTCATTATACTCCGGCGAAGTTAGGAAAAAGTGAGGTGTAAGTAGTCACATGGTACATGGTATATGTGTGAATTATGGAGCATTTCCCAGCTCACTATATAGAGGTTAAAAGAAAGCAGAATTATTAAGTTTCTGGCATAAGAATTGATTACTGTACTGATAATCTTTCAAGTAAATTATGATATATAGTTGACTAGTTGAAACTTGGCAAACAAATAAATAACATGGAGATTTAAATGGATAGCAAAAGATTGTTAAAATTTGTTTGTTTGTGAGAAAACTTGGTTTGTAATGTATTGTTTGGGGACTTCCAGAGATTGATATGTACTCATATAATAGAGAATATTTGAAGAATCTTATCGTAAAAACAAAGGCATTTACACAGATCAATTTGTACCAAGAAATGGTTTAAATGATTATCGCAAGATTTCATCTAGAGGGTCGTTACGTCTATTCTATTTTTAAAAGCAATTTTGAATTTGAAAAGTATCTTGTGAAACTAAAGCCAATAGATAGACAAATCATCATAAAATTCAGAACCTCGAACATGCACTTACCTATAGAAACTGGAAGATGGACTGGGACCCCTGAAGTAAATAGAACTTGTTATCTATGTTTTACTGATATTGGAAACGAATATCATTATTTGTTTCAATGCAGTAATGAAATGGTGAAACGTTTACGAGAAATGTATATACCAAGTTACTATTATAGAAACCATAGTGTTATCAAAATGAAAGGCCTGTTTACTATATGTAACATTACTGTTCTGACAAATATATGTAAGTTTTTGAAGAAAATTGAAAAACTATTGATTGAGCATGTACATCACTAATACATATTGTAATGCACTGTCGCGCTATGGGCCCAATATACTTGTATGTTTATATTATGTATAGTGACCTCCTGTTACATACTTGTATGTCTGAGAGTGAAATAAAATCTGAAATCTGATACTAGATATTTGGATTAGACATAGACATCTTCAATCTCATTTTTTCGTCTGACCCGTGCATGATTTATTTTTCAATTAAAGACACTAATGATTGAACTTGAGCAAAATATCAACAAGTCGTCGGATATGCTGTATTATATGAAAGCTGAATGTATTTCGTCAAAAAAAATGGATCGATTTCAGTTATAACGCAGATAAAGATGCATTTACATATATGCAAAAAAAAAATCTGTTTAGAATCATACCATCATAATTCGTATTGACAGGCCTAGGTTATATGAAAAAGTCAGAAATTTATAAAGCGAGTTTGACAAGTAGACATTCAACGACACGAGACGGGTTTTGGATAATCCTTGGTATAATAATGATGTATATGTGGTTTTCTACAACGTACGTGGATTATTATGTACATTTAATTGTGTATAATTATGCAGTAATCGCGCAGAGATGTTCAATTATCTACGAGAGGTACATCAATATATGCATGGTATAAATCCCTATTTTCAAGCGTATTCTAAACTCATACCTGTGATTGAGGATAATATTAATTAGGTATCGGACATGTACACTGGTATTTGTGTATTTAAAATCGATATTTACCAACAGATAGTTTTTATTAGATGGCAGACACCGAAAATCGCCACTATATCTTATGCGAGTAGAGTAGGGCCCGTTGTCCTCGTGACGTCACAGTTCAGGGGTCCTGAATCGGGGTCAATGGCTTGGGGCTTCAGGTGTGTTCTAGAGAATAGTCGCATTATCTCCAATACCGTAACCGCTATGAAGCTCGCACTTTCTCCATTCTAAATTTTATCCAATAACGCATTTATCAAGCCATATATGCCAAACCATTCCGTGTACACTTTAAGTGACTCCTATTATGTCAGTATGCACTTTATGTGACCCTCATTTTTATGTGACTGTCACATAAACAAATCACAGTATCTGTGTATAAATGTATGTTATGTGGCACAGCAATCAGTCTGGCGAAGTGTCACATATTTTTTGGGCAGTGTCCATAATATTAAACGGACGTCTATAGAGCAGTATAGGAGTTACTTCCCTTACCCCCGTTTTCCAGTTCTCCTATAGGTTCCGAATCAGTCGAGGTGTTCCGATTGTTATAGGACTATCGCCTGGAATAGTCTCAGTTAATTAGACGCTTATTGTGTACGGAATCTCAGTAGTATGAAGCGTCTGAGTGAGATAGACGTACCGAATCGGGAGCGCATGCGCGGAAATATAGCGGGAATCGGCCATGTCTGAAGTTGCCGGAATGAAAAATTATAAAGGCAAGACGTTGATATTTGTCAGATTTAGTTTGACAGGAGTTGGAGGAGTTTTGTGTTTTAGGGTGACTTTTTCAATTGGCCAATCTCAATTATGCTACGAATTCATAACTTTCGGAGCATAAATGCAAAATTCCGTGGTTAGACATATCCAGTATATTTGTATCAACTTTTAAATGCTATAATAGTGTTTGGAAAACATCAAAACTATGGAAATGACCTAATTTACTCAGAAATTGTCATTATTAAAAATTGAACAATATGACTTTTATCAGTTATTTTATAATGACATATATCGACGAGACTGACCGAAATGCAACAATATTACATCATTTTTATTGATGTTAAGCCTTCTGAACAAGAATACTGGAAGTGTCTAACCGCCGCGAAATTTTGTAATTATGCTACGAATTCAAAACGTTTTTTTATTGTAGAATTTCGCGTGTAGATATTTCCGGGTTTGTATCAATTTTTAAATGCTATATATAAACCTGTTTGGAAGGCAAGAAATCTATGAAAAATGACCTAATACTGCTTCATATATCAGTAATTCAATTAGAAATTTTTGTTATTGCAAATCGAACAAAATTCCTTTCAACAGTTTTTTTATATAATGACATATATTGAATAAACTAGACGAAAATTAACACGTTAATGACATTTAAGATTTGATACAAATACCGGAAGAGTCTAACCACGGAATTTTGCAATTATGCTACGAATTAACAACTTTCGTAGCATAAATGCAAAATTCTGCGGTTAGACATTTTTCAATTTGTCGATTAGGCCATCGTGATTCCACTTGATTATACTCTGGGAAATCGTGTCAAATCAGTCGCTCTGTACATGCACACTAACCTTAACACATCCATCCAAACATACATACATACATACTAGAAAACAATGAGCTTTGCAATCACTAAGCAGAACGTATGTACTCAGTATTCGTACCTTGAGGGCACACCTTGTCATTTTCAGAAATTTAAATTCTTTCACTCTATTGATTTGAAATTATAAACAAAATTTGAATGCTTACATCGTAGAATAAAGTTCAACAAAAGAAAACACACAATTACAATTCATCGCTGTCATTTTCCTTTTTTACATGTGTTTATCTTTTGGTAGACACTTAAGTAGCACGTTTCCATATTGTTATATTCTCTTATCTATAATAATCAAAATAAATCATCAATAATAATAAAAAAAAAACATTTTTTTCCAAATCTCATTTTCAGATCAATGTATTAAATGTGTATTTTTATTATATTCGTTAATGATAATTAAGTAGCGAAATTTCAAAACTTGATACATATTCAGTCATGGCATACATTACCCAAACTTGAGAGAGATATATCCAATGTATAATATTTTTGCTACCTAATGTGTTTACTGCAGTTATGACTGGATTCCGATAAGAAGGCAGGAATATAAACTGAAATGGCAATAACGATGAGAAGAACATCAAATATTTTCTTACTGCAAAGCAACATCAAACAACATTCTACATTTTGTTGTTTTGTTACTGAATTATTACAACGACTGCAAGCGATTGTATTTACTATTTAAATGGACGAATGGTAAAGGTGAGACATTTTACAGTCGATAGAAAATCGTTTATATATAATTACGTAAGTTTTTATTCTTCGACCATTTTGCTACTTTTTAAACTGCGATTAGAAATGAAAGTAAAACAAAACCGTTTTTGACCTTTTGCGACTTCACTACAAAACTAATTACAATTGTTATTACTATGTATCTGATCAAATCGTCCAGAATTAGACATTCTGTAGTCAATTGATATACATTTCGCCAACATAGTGTAACTTTTAGAATATTTTATGAGTTTTCTCCTTCGCATAATATGCTACTTAATTTCCAACCTGCGATTAGAAATGAAAGAACACCGGAAATACAACAAGAGATCCCAGAGGGATCTTGGCGCCCACCTAAGAACGATCATTGTCTGACAAATGAAAGAGGGATCTTTTCTCTGCTTTTTCAAGCTTATACTACATATTACTACACATGAAATTTGAGAAAGATCCTTTAACTACTTTCTAAAATATATAACAGTAACAAACTTCAATTATCAAAATCCAAGATGGCTACCTGTCGGCAATCTTGTTCCCTGATCGGTCCCAAAATGCAATATGCACAACTAGGCCCCTAGGGGAACCTGCTCATGCAATTTGAGACAAATCCCTTCAGTGCTTTCTGAGAAATAGCTGTAACAAACTTAAATTGTTAAAATCCAAGATGGCGGCCTGTCAGCCATTTTGTTCACCGATCGATCCCAAAATGCAATATGCACAACTAGGGCCCTAGGGGAACCTGTACCTGAAATTTGAGAAGAATTCTTTTGGTACTTACTGAGAAATAGCGGTAACAAACTTTAAACTATCAAAATCCAAGATGGCAGCCTGTCGGCCATCTTGTTAACCGATTGGTCCCAAAATGCAATATGCACAACTAGGCCCCTAGGTGAACTTACATGTGAAATTTGAGAACGATCCCTTCAGTACATTCTGAGAAATAGCGGTAACAATCTTAACTATCAAAATCCAAGATGGCTGCCTGGCGGCCATTTTTGTTGACCGATTGGTCCCAAAACACAATATGCACAACTAGGGCCCTAGGGGAACCAATATATGAAATTTGAGAAAGATCCCTTCAGTACTTTCTGAAAAATAGCGGTAACAAGAATTGTTAACGGACGAAGGACGGACGGGAAGGACGGAAGGACTGACGACGGACCACGGACAAAAAGCGATTTGAATAGCCCACCATCTGTTGATGGTGAGCTAAAAAGGAAAGACGAATGGTGAACTGAAAGGTTTGTTAATCATTATTATCCAATCGCATCGAGCTGTTCTTTGTGTTTGGTTCATGTCATGTTAATGTAAAGGTAATAAATAGTGTTAGATGTTTTATCGCCCATATATATATTTAATGTTATATGCTACCAAATTAGGAATGTTTTTAATTAAAAAACAGCATGTAGACATTATGCTACCTAATTAATTTACCTCAACTAAAATTATTGTGATCAAAACTGCTGAGTAACAGATATTTTGAAGATAATTTGGGCCTCTTGTTTCTAATTGTAAGTGAATCGGGACTGTTCGCGGATCATTTTTAAATTTCTAAACGTGATTAGGAACGCTACCTAATTATGTTTATCCTAAAGATTGAACACATATTGAGAGGAAGGAATAAAATAAACTCCAAAGACTTAACTGAGAACAATGTCTATGACAAAAATAAGATTTGCTGTCTATAAGTCAAGGAAGTTCAAACAAAATCCAATATCTTGACATCTTGCTACTCAATTACCGCTACTGTTGCAAGCAATTGGTTTATTTTACAATGAATGCCATAAATATTGTGAGTATGGTACATTTCTTAGTAAATTGATATACATTTTGCTAATGTGATGTAATTTTAAGATGATATGGTTAAATCATCGTCTTTGTAAATTATGCTGCTAGCTAATTCAGATATTGCGATTAGAATCGGAGACTGTTGTGAAGGAAGTAATGTACACCGAAGTGAAATGACTTAAAAAGAGGATAAAGATGATAGATGATAAGGATCTAAAACTATTCGTTTACTTTGAAACGTGATAAAAAATTCATGATTCTCTAGGTTAGGCCTTTTGGAGTCATTTGATATATATTTTTATAATATAATGTATGTTTGAGATGATCTTGGGAGATATTCTTTTTTGGAAATTATGATACGTACTTTTCTAAACTACTGATTTTGACATATTGCTACTTAATTATCAAAACTGAAATTATTTTCAATGCATTATCAAAACTGAAATTATTTTAATGCATTAGAAGACAGAAATGTTTCATGGCATACCCTACCAAATTAGGAACGTTTCACAGTTAATATGCTTTAGAATTAATTAGTATGTCGATTTCAGACTATTTCAGAAGAGAAAAAGAACCATTGTGCTGAGAGGGTTACGGTTAATTGACAGGTGTGTGCATTTGCACTGAAATATTCGTGTTTGAGGTAATCGATGTTAATATCGAGGGAAACAACAAACTTAAAAATATTAAAATTGTTAATACTAACAAATCAGAAATGCTTTTTAAATTAAAACATACTGTTGACTTTACTATGCTTCATAATTCAATTACAAATTTCCATATTTTGACATTTTCCTTGGAAATTCAAAAACACTAACTGTGAGTTATTTATAAATCAATAAGTCGTCAGAGTGAAGGCCATGTTAAGGTGATTAATATCCGACTTTTTGAATTATTAATCATTACCAGAGATTCCTAGTGAGGAATATTTTGTAATTTAATTTCCAAACCGAGATGAGAAATAGACGTAAATAATGACCAGAAGCAGACATTAAAGAATCATTTGCAGTGAGATAATGTTCCTCTTTTACTATTACTATATTACTATACAACAATAAAGTTTAATTGCATTAGTGTTCCGATATTTTCGCTGCTCATTGCAATTAAAAAGTTAATCATGTTTTCAAAAAAGCAATACATCTTTTTTTTAATTATTCATGTGGTACCAACGCTACTTAATGCTGACAATTATTTACTATTATGCAAACAATACATTTCAAAAAATCTTCATACATATGCAAGTCATATACTCTGCAAAATAGATATTTATAATCTCAATAGAAATAGCAAAAAAATATTCATCAATAGTTTTCCTTTAAGAGTTTTCAAAATTAGTTAACGCAGGTTTTCAATAATGGCTATTTCAGGTTTCAACAGGACAAACATGCTAAATATCAAACTGAATCTTAACCTCAAAACTAAACCTAAACCTTAATCTTAACTTTAACCTTAAATCTTACCCTAACAATAACCCAACACCAAATAAACTCATGAATCAATATTTGTCCCGATGATAACTTATATAGCGTATTGAACGACTTTATCATTTCTATTAGCTTAGGCATGGGTCAGTGTTGTTGCACGAAGAATTGGTCAACACGAGAAGAATACACAAGGGTAGCAGAAAAAGTAGAACAAATATTGCAAACTGTGGACTTGAATACTGTTGGGATTGAGAGAATATACAGTGCTATAGTGTCCTAGACATTGCAACTTTGTAGAAAGACTGGTGGACATGGAAAGATTCGTCAGTTCGATTAAGTTAATGCTCAGACATTTGCCTCATGAAAGAACACGTGCAACGACTGAAACCTAACAGTCAAAAAAAAAAAAAAAAAAAAAAAAAGAAAAAAAAAGGTGGCTAATACATTTGAAACAGGATGTATTGAAATGGTGTGAAAGGATTGATTAAAGAAATGCCGGCGTTGTGACTTTAATAGCGTTAGACACTATTAAACACAATTTTCAGCATGAGGAACAGATATTGGATAGACATATTATTCCACAGATTCACCAATGCAGTGTATCACAATAGCTTGTTTCCGGAAAACAATGATTAAGGCTGTTTTAATTCTCAGCTAATTGACCACTGAGTAACCTTTGTTTTTAACTTAATTTTCAGGTAAAATTATATTAGAATGCATGAAACGTTGTGTTCTTGTGCCATTGTTGAGCTTTTTCTATGTTTTAATAATTACTAAATCAACAGCTGACATTCGTCTGATGGTAACAATTTAGTCATTTAATATTCAATAAAGGAAACCGTGACGTGCATTCCTTTACTTTGGTTAATAAGGATTAAAGATGACCACAAACAAGTCACATTGGAACCATATACATTTAAGATAAAAACGGAAATTAAAAGCAAGTCCATTTATTCAGGGTTAATGTTTAGGTTAAGGTTTAGGTTTTACGTTGTGTTTAAGCTTAAAGTTAAGGTTTAGGTTTGATGTTAATGTTTTGGTTTGGGATACGAATTATAAATTGTTTTTTTTTGTTCTTTATTTGTTTATCTTAACACTAGAGAGGTTCAAATATATAATAGGGATTTTGTATTGTGTAACAGAAACTAAAATTATTGCACCGCTGTGTTTATAACAAATAAGATCATATCATTATTTCAAACCAAATAAAATATATGAACTTTTGCTTTGTTTTTAATACGCACACTAGACTAACATCAATCATCAGTATTTATTAATAACATCTCATTCAAAACCTAGCTTGCCATTAATGTATGAATGTCTATTTCATGATAATTGTTTTTATTCAATCGAATGTAAGAAGTTCTGATATTAATACACGAGACATTGATATGTAGTTCCGGATGTTATTTTCTTTCGGTTTTCTTACAAACTCTTAGATATTCAAATAAAGTATCTATGTTACTAATTTGCTTTAAAGAGTTGCTTTAGAAATTGCATAAGTTTAAACTGATTGCTTAAATAGACAACACTTTTCTTGTTTCACTTCAGATTCGAATCCTCTGCTACACATAGTACGTGTCAATTAACTTTTTCTTTTCATTTACTGCGATTATGTTTAACAAACCATTAAATTTTGTATTGCAGAACGTTATGATTTTCCACTTTCAGGACGAAAATAAAAGCTATTTTTGCTCATTAAATACTTGAATTTGAAGATATGATTATTTCTGACTTTTAGGAAAATATCCCACATATTCAGACTTGTATCGCATTCAATATTTCCGAAACATTCTTCTGTTAAATCGTTTTTCTTTGTTGTAACACACAAAAAGGACTATGCATATATAACTTGTAATCAGGATTCAAAAACAATTAAAGATCTTGTATTTGTATGATGTTTGAAAAATCCATTCGAATATATTATGTTCCTAATGGATTTTTTTTCATACCTGGTTATATTCCGATTATTGTATTTTTTCCCCAAACAAAACGATGTTTGATAATACATGATACACTGTTTCTGAACAAGCTAACATAACATTTAATATCTTTGCTGCGTTTCCGATTCTAATCCTCTCCTAAACACATTAAGTAACATGTAATCATAATTCAAATGCTATGTACTTTTTGATAATAAATATGTATTTCTTTTATGTTAATTAAAAATGCATACAATGATTTGTCGACAACCCCCCCCCCCCCCCCTTTTTACCCATCCACTTTATTATTCTGGGTAGCTTACTTTCATTTTTACTTATCATAATATTACTTTTTGCATGTAATTGTAGACTGTAATTATCGACTTTCATCTCATTTGTGAGATGATATGAATTATAAAGTACTTGGGGATATTCTATCGAACCCCTCCTTAATGTCAACTGTGCTAATGATATGTCATTCGTGCTAATGATTTTACTGCATCTAACAATATTGTGATCAAATCTACTGAGGAACATCAATCTGATTAAAATACAGATCCTTGTTATCACTACGTTGGATAAGAGGATCTGAGATTTTTGTTTGTTTGTTTGATTTATTAACGTCCTATTAACAGCTACGGTCATGTAAGGACGGCCTCCCATGTATGCGGTATGTTGCGTGTATGTTGTGCGAGGTGAGTGTACTGGGAGACTGCGGTATGTTCGTGTTGTGTCTTCTTGTATAGTGGAACTGTTGCCCTTTTTATAGTGCTATATCACTGAAGCATGCCGCCGAAGACACCAAGCAACACACCCCACCCGGTCACATTATACTGACAACGGGCGAACCAGTCGTCCCACTCCCTGTGTGCTGAACGCTAAGCAGGAGCAGAAACTACCACTTTTATAGACTTTGGTGTGTCTCGGCCAGGGGACAGAACCCAGAGCCTTCCTCACAGGGGCGAACGCTCAACTCAAGGCCAAAAGTGAGGCGGTGCCAAGGGAGGCATTAGGAAAGATAAAGTCAGTTGAAAGAAGAGAAAAGATAAGATCCTAAATTTAGTCGCCTTTTACGGTCATGCAATAGGGGCAGCAGGTACAATTCTAACGCCCTACCTGCAAGGCAGAAGTACTAAGCACAAGATAATGTATCTTAATGTCAATCTGAATCTGTTAATTTATGTTTGATGTCGAAGTGTATTATTTCAACGGAGAACTATACATTTAATTGACTGTGTCCTTAAGACATGGAGCTACATGTATAATGGAGTACATGTACATGTATGCAATTTACAAACACGCATGCACCGGGTTTATGTAATAAAAGCTTGAAGTGCATCAATTGATACTGTTTTCATGTCGTTTTTGAATTATACTTGTTACAAATTAATAGGATTCATCACGAAGCAGAATTTACAATGCGATGCTCATTTAGTTTCACACTCATTTCAAAATGTAAATAATCCAGAAAAATAATAAAACAATTATAGCATTTTGATTTCGGTCAATACATGGTTATATCGACCACAGAAAAAATATTGACCTCGGTCAATATTTTTTCTTTGGTCGATATAACCATGCATCGACCTCATCAAAATGCTTTATTTGTATATTATAACTGTTAGATATTATACTGTGTGTAATATGTAATCTCCTGGTTGTTGGTATGGCCATGTAAATAATACTTCAAGATTTGAAACTTGATTTACTGAGTTTGTCAATTCTGTCACTGAGTGGTTGAACTTAAATATTTATAGCCTTGTTACCAAAGATGTAATAGTAATACCTAGTTATAACTGACTACTTTACACGATGGGGAGAAGCTTTTCCTATGCCAAAACAGGAGGCTAGTACTGTAGCTGATATTTTGTTGTACAATTTCATCACTAGCTTTGGAATACCAAAACAAATCCATTCGGATCAAGGGAAGCAATTCTAGTCAAACCTTTTCAAAGAATTATGTAAGCGGCTTGGAATTGAGAACACCATGCGCACTACTCCTTATCATCCACATGGAGACGGTCTTGTAGAGAGGTTGAATCGCACGATAGAAGATATGCTAAGCAAAATGGTGTCAAAGGACCAACACGCAAATTCGTGGAATTTCCATCCCCCGCTTTCAGGACATTGTAGGTAAACATTATTGAGGTTAGGTTTCACCTTGGTTGAAACATGAAAAAATGAACTGAAGTCTTATTCGGAAGTAAGATGTGTAAAATAATGTACGCTGAAGTTTGACTATTAAACTTGGCTGAGCTCTTAAAGCATTTAACTTCGATACTAACTTTTAAGAAAATCGGTTAACATTTGTTAATATTATTGCACAGGGAATGACAGAAAATTACGTTTTAAATACATCAAAGGGCCATAACTCCACCAAATAATGTCGGCCAAAATTGGCAATCGAACTTGGCCAAGCCCTTAAGGTATTTGACATTGTTACCAAGTTTGAAGAAAATTGGTTAATATTTACTAGAGTTATTGCAGGGAAATGGCAGAAATGACTTTTATATTAAATCAAAGGGCCATAACTCTGCTAAAACAGGCCTTGTTACCATGTTTGAAGAAAATTGGTTAATATTTATTAGAGTTATTGCAGGGAAATGGCAGAAATGATTTTTTTATCAAATCAAAGTACCATACCTCTGCTAAAACAGGTCTGTTGAAAGTCGCGATCGAACTGGGCCGAGCCCTTAAGACATTTAACTTTGTTACCAAGTTTGGAGAAAATTGGTTTACATTTGTTACAGTTATTGCACGGACAAGAAATGTGACAGACAGACGGACAAACCCAAATTAATATCCACCGTTTCGGAGAAAGCGGGGAATAAAAAGATTGGGAAGAGAAAATACCACTAGTGATGTATGCGTATGGGTCGTCTGTACATGAAAGTACTAATGGGACCCCAGCTATGATGATGCTTTGACGTGAAGTGGAACTTCCTGTGGACCTTTTATATGACAAACCCCTGCCAAATGAGACTCATCTTGAAAGAACCTCAGTGGATTTCTTAGAGAACCTTTGGACCAGAATGTGGGCGGTACATGATCTTGCACGTAAACAGTTGACTCGAGCGAGTGACAGACAAAAGAGGCACTATGACCTAAATACTTCGACGACAGTATATAAACCGGGATATGATGTATGGCTATACAACACAAGGTTACAGGGTGTTAGTAGGAAGTTAACCTTTGTTTGTTTGTTTGTTTGATTAATTAACGTCCTATTAACAGCTATGGTCATGTAAGGACGGCCTCCCATGTATGCGGTGTGTTGCGTGTATGTTGTGCGAGGTGCGTGTTTCGGGAGACTGCGCCAAAGACACCAAGCAACATACCCCACCCGGTCACATTATACTGACAACGGGCGAACCAGTCGTCCCACTCCCTTTTTGCTGAGCACTAAGCAGGAGCAGAAACTACCACTTTTATAGACTTTGGTGTGTCTCGGCCAGGGGACAGAGCCCAGAGCCTACCTCACAGGGGCGAACGCTCAACTAAAGGCCAAAAGTGAGGCGGTGCCAAAGGAGGCGCAATAGGGGCAGCAGGTACAATTGTAACGCTCTACAATAACACAACAGTTGTCAGACCTAGTGTACAAAGTAAAGGGGGCATTCAGTTCTAAAATAGAAATAGTGAACATGCAGAAATTAAAGCCATACCAGGGCAGGGTAAAGAAGTAGTTCATACTGTTATGTATGACACATGCCACTAAATACATGCATTTATTAGATAAGGGAGATAACACCTATAGCTACATTGTATATTATCAATACATCCTAAGGTCATATCATTAATTTAGGTTATAGAGCTTTCTAGAATATTATTATGTATAAACAAATATGTTTGTAAACATGCTGATTATAAGTAGGGATCTAGAATGATCTATTTCCAGAAAGTTTATTTGTTTACTGTTTTTAGTTAGATATTTCTAGAAGTAGAAGGTTCTCCAATATTCTTGAATTAGGGTTTAACTATGTATACTCCAGCTGTCCCAGGCTAATCAGAACTGTACTGAGACCTGTAATTAGACATATCAAGAATTGTACAGCGCCATATTAGATTCTATTTGGAGAGCTATTGTGACTTTATCTGTGAATTGTTACAACGCATTGTGTGGATTTATTCATATTGCCTGGAACTTTACAAATTATCTGTGGACATTAATTTTCCTCGTGAATTTGTGAGCATTATTAATTCGGAAACTGGAAGGATCAAGGATTATACCAGGGCATTCGCATACAGATAAGTAACACTTTAAATCATCGTATTACTCTTGTACCACCACCAATTACTTTACATATTGTAAACCATCTGTGTATAATATTGTATATATAATTAAACTGTGTTTTGAATTTAGCTGCTGGTTTCTCATTTCTGTTATTCTTGGTCGTACCAGTATCCCCGTCAGATAAGAATACTCAGGCCATAGAGACAACCAGGAGAAACCCTATATGGATATTTGATAGTACACCCAGTAGTAAAGATTGTTTATATTCATATGTTTCAGGGAAACCTATCACCATGTCTCACCAACAGTATAATACCTACAAAGGAGAGCGTTAACTGCAGGCAGCGCAACCAATCCCCCTCCATTAGTGTGATAATTGCGGGAAGAGATTCTACAGTAGAGGAAAGTTGCATCGTCATGTCAAATCGGTGCATGGGCCACGGTTGTACTGCCATATTTGTAACTTTTCGACTCCTGGAGCGAGGGCCTACCGATTGAGGGACCATCAGGAGAGACCCCGTCGCAGAGGCAACCCAAGAGGGAGACAGCCGAGGGAGGTGACGAGTGACCTTTGACCCACCTAGGAGGACGGACATCACAACCCCTCAGACCAGTATGCTGGATAGGTGTCCCCATCCCCTCTGTTGTCAGTGGGGGGGGGGGGGGGGGCTTCGCCACTTGTGGTTCTGGTAGAGGAGGTGGACGTTTTGGGCTTGGGCAACATTGAGATCCCTGGAGAGACCAAGGAAGACGGAACAGGTGAGAAGGCTGGACCAGTGTTAGGAACCACACAACTAGATACCAGACAGGTAGTAGCATCTACACCAGTGGTGGAGAAAGTGACCAGTGTGACCACTGAGGCTCCGCAGCCCAGGTATTCGAGGCTAGCCGTGACCATTGTATGTTGGACAGCAACCGGACTGTTTTGAACTTTGAGAACTTGGCAGAGGATCCGCACTGTTTTTCTTGGGTGCCCATAGTTCTATACTGGAGGGGAATACCGCAAAACTGTTGAAGAAGCACAAAAACAGAGCAAGGAGCCAATGACATCAGATTAAACGATATTTTGTACCGAAGGTTATATCATCGTGCGACGTATAGAGAGGGCGACACTGCAGACGGGACGACTTTTCAACTGACAGACTTTTGGAATGCAAGAAGACCTCGGAAAAGGTGATGCAGACGTAGACAAATTTTAGTAGGTAGTTGGGATGGGGGGTGGATATTTCCAGTAGTTTGATATTAAAAGGCCTATGTAAATGATTTGTATCATTATAATATTACTAGCGAGTAATTTTGAACTTTTCACATAGTGCCATAATCGTGTGTTGTGTTAGTATAACCAAACACTAGTAAGGGTATTGACGAGTGACGGTGTATATTATATAGGTACAGTGAGTATTTAGTACCATGCTATTGTCATATAGTGTAAGAATTATTATAATTGTATAGTGTTATACAAGGTAAATGTTTCTGTGAGTGGTGCATAGAAATTTATGTGAAGACTGTGTGATAAAGTGAACATATTTGCACATTCAATATTTTATACTAGAATAAGAGTTAGTGGTAAAATTGAATTATTATACTAGAAGAGTTAGTAGTAAATTCGAAGAAGAGAATAGAGAATATTGAGTTTGGAAGTTGTGAGTAATAATTAAGCACATTAATCAGTAAATAATTTTTATTCAATGTTTATTAATTTAATATTGTTATATATCCTTGGTAGTGTAAATATAAACTTCGTAATTTAGACGAATGTAACAGAAGAGTAACAGTTGTACAGAAAAACAGAATAGCATGTTTATGTATATATCTTTTACTAAGTCATTATTTTTGATAGTTTAGTCCACAAGTACAACTACATGTAAAAGATTGTAAATTATACCTAATGTTGTATTTAGGTAAGTCCGGGGCAGATATTTTAGTGAGGTGGGAGTAATGTAGCGTGACTAGGATTACGTCTATTGTACATATATCTATATATTGCTATAACTGTCGTCATTCCATTACATGTATTAAGTAAATATAAGTTTGTAACACGTATAGACCGCGTTTTCCCATGACATGCACCTCGCACCACATACACGCTACACACAGTTACATGGGATACTGTCCTTACATGACCATAGCTGTTAATAGGACGTTAATAAATCAAACAAACAAACAAATTGTAATGATTAATCTACGGTGACATGTTTACGTTTACAGTTGTACCAACCGGCCATGTGACTGGATGAAGTTTGTGAGATTGTCGTATTTACCTGCGGTAACTATACGTGTTACAATAATTCTAGATTTTAGCGAGTTGTATCTTATCTTTGCGATGTTGAGTTTACCTATATTACGGTCGTTAAGTGATGTTATTTGTCGTTTTAGGCATCGGAAATCTTGCAAACTTTGCAGCCTTTTCTGTCTCGCCTATTGTGTTGCGCAAGTCCGCGGTTGGGAATTATATTTCCGGTTTCAACGTATGCCCTCGGGTGGGTTGCGCCCCTGCAGTTGATGTAGTAAGTCAGACCGATATCCTACGGTCTACGCAACTCAGCCCCTATCTTCCCATGTAAATGGCTTTGGTGTATTTAGCGTGATGTCATAGTTAGGCTATTTATAGAACAGGGGTTTTACAGCTTGTTTACAATGAGCAACTCTGTCAAGGTCTGACTTATGGTAGTTCCAGGTAGTGTGGTACTACGATAGAGTAGTGGAAAAGTAATAGTAATTAATTCAATGTGGGATACTACTATAAAGAGAAAATAGTATTTATCTGTGATAAGTGAGTTAATGTGGAAATATACTATTGAAATCTATTCTAATGTAGCTATAATATGTAATCTCCTGGTTGTTGATATGGCCATGTAAATAATAATACAAGTATTGAAACTTGATTTACTGAGTTTGTCAATTCTGTCACTGAGTGGTTGAACTTCAATATTAATAGCTTTGCTACCAAAGCCGTAATAGTAATACCTCACTGCCAGATGTTGTACCGGTCAGGAACCTTGTTACATGACCATAGCTGTTAATAGGACGTTAATAAATCAAACAAACAAACCTTGTTACAAAAGGTGTTAAAGTTGTACCTCGCTACCAAGGGTTTGAACCTTGTTACCAAAGGTGTTAAAGTTGTACCTCGCTACCAAGGGTTTGAACCTTGTTACCAAAGGTGTTAAAGTTGTACCTCGCTACCAAGGGTTTGAACCTTGTTACCAAAGGTGTTAAAAGTTGTACCTCGCTACCAAGGGTTTGAACCTTGTTACCAAAGGTTATAGATCACCTCGCCAACCAGAGGGCTAGCTATACTATTGAAGTAGACTCGAGCACGTTACAATAAGAAAGAACAGAAGTTCCCCATCCAGTACGGAGAACTAGTATAGACAAACGTGAGTACACGTAAAAACAATAAACTACACGCCAGTACTGAGAGAGATACAGGTGTATGCAAACATCTCGGCTTATTTCAAATGCCTACAACTCCATTTTCAGAAATATCCATGGAAGCTTGCCTGTTTTCACCTATTTTCTTGGCATTTGATACAAATGTAGCCATACAGATGATGACAAACACTTTGTTTGTTTGAATTATTAACGTCCCATTAACAGCTATGGTCATGTAAGGACGGCCTCCCATGTATGCGGTGTGTTGCGTGTATGTTGTGCGAGGTGAGTGTACCGGGAGACTGCGGTATGTTCATGTTGTGTCTTCTTGTATAGTGGAACTGTTGCCCTTTTTATAGTGCTATATCACTGAAGCATGCCGCCGAAGACACCAAGCAACACACCCCACCCGGTCACATTATACTGACAACGGGCGAACCAGTCGTCCCACTCCCTGTATGCTGAACGCTAAGCAGGAGCAGAAACTACCTCTTTTATAGACTTTGGTGTGTCTCGGCCAGGGGACAGAACCCAGAGCCTTCCTCACAGGGGCGAACGCTCAACTCAAGGCCAAAAGTGAGGCGGTGCCAAGGGAGGCATTAGGAAGGATCAAGTCAGTTAGGAAGAATAGAAAAGATAAGATCCTAAATTTAGTCGCCTTTTACGATCATGCAATAGGGGCAGCAGGTACAATTCTAACGCCCTACCTGCAGCAGACACTACCACTTTTATAGACTTTGGTGTGTCTCGGCCAGGGGACAGAACCCAGAGCCTTCCTCACAGGGGCGAACGCTCAACTCAAGGCCAAATGTGAGGCGGTGCCAAGGGAGGCATTAGGAAAGATAAAGTCAGTTAGGAAGATGAGAAAAGATAAGATCCTAAATTTAGTCGCCTTTTACGATCATGCAATAGGGGCAGCAGGTACAATTCTAACGCCCTACCTGCAGGGCCAGATGACAACACACATGTAAATTATGTAGCGTAGCTTGGATATTTAATTGTGTGTGATCTATGTTCATTGTTTTCTATGATTGTTTAGGTAACTCGAGTTATTTCCCTTGCTCAAGGGGAGATTCTCCCCTTGAGCAAGCTATAATTAGAACTCACACTAAGACAACAAAGCGGTTTTTAGAGAAAGATTTTTGGTATTTATAAGAAGTTTGCGAAAGACGTTTTGACATTCATATGGTTTAGTTTTTGCAGAAGACACCAGCTTGACAGCAGAAGTGATTGTTGGACACTCGTGACCTTCTAAGGGTTTGTATTTTGATAATTTGTTCTAGTGTTTCATAATTCCTTTGTTCTGGGAGATGCGCGCTATCTCATTTGTTTACGTCGTATTTATCTCGTCCAAATCTGTTTTACGATCAGGATGTGTGATAAATATTACATTGTACTATTGGAACATAGCTACATCAGACGTTTAGGCTAACATATGCGCCATAATCCAGAGGATCGCAATCTAAGACTCAGTGAGGAGTTCAATGTTATGATTCGAGCTAAGGGAGGTTTTAACATTCGAAATCTTCTGCGTAATTCTGTTTCTTTGTTGTCATTTGCCTTACCTTCTGTCAGATGAGCTAAAGGTCCTTATTGAAATTTTGGTACTGATGTATGCAGTTGATACCAACCACTGAAACAAAAAAGAAAGGTATTTTGTAATATTCGTGTGTTAAATGGAATTTCCATTTTCCTTAGAAAATTTTCTTTGTTGCTTTGAGTGTCATATTTCATACATTTTTTTTTTGATTGATTAATTAACGTCCTATTAACAACTATGGTCATGTAAGGACGGCCTCCCATGTATGCGGTGTGTTGCGTGTATGTTGTGCGAGGTGCGTGTTTTGGGAGACTGCGGTCAGCGGCCTTTCGAGCTAATGTTCTAGTGCAAACAATACTCAATACAGCAAGTTAGAGCAAAGAGTCAACTTTTGCCAAATTTTACCTAAAATCTGTGGCCAAAAACTAGTTAAAGAATTAAGAGAGATTGAATTGTCTCCCTTAGACTGCATTTTTACTCCGAATTAACTATCTTGGACTTATTGGTGGTAATGTGTGAACTAGTGTATTTTGCAAGAACTCATGTGATTAATGGACAGCTGTACAAGTGTGTGGTGGTCTGTAGATATTTGGATTCGCAAATATATGTGGATTCATTGTATTTATCTTTAAAATGAACTTTTTCAGATGTTAATTCTTATATTAGTCGCTTTGGTTGGTTTTTATACAACATGTACAATAGCCATTATTATTAATAACATTTGACATGTTTATGTTTCTTACTTTTCTTTGGAGTTTTTTAATTATAACATGTTTTCTATGATAGACTTATGTTATTTTGTTATTTGTAAAATGTCCATGTATTACAGTTCTATGAAAAATACACTTTGAATTTATTTCTGGATCATTTGGTTATTGTTTTCATTTCGTGAACACTCTCTTTGAACTTCTCATGGGATCCCGTAGTACTTATTAATCTGTAGTGAAGACAGAATTTAAGAATTAAATCAGACTTACCTGTAAGTTGAAATTTGATGATAATTCTGTCTTCACTCCAGATGGTACGAAGGGATCACATACCCGCCCTGTTTGGTACCCACCCTTTTTCTTTTTAGGATTTAGTGTATTGTTAGTATTCATTTGCAAGTCTTATGATGGGGTATGTTTAGTGTTCAGACCTCATATGCTTAAAGCAATGGACTGGTCGATCATGCGCACCCCCCCACGCAATCTCATGCGATCCCTTCGTTCCATCAGGAAGTGAAGACAGGAATTATCAACACATCTTTCAATATACAGGTATGTCTCATTTGTATCTATTAAATTATTATTCTTGTACAATCCTACCTTACAAATTGGAGGCATTATCCACAAGGTCACATTTATACCGAGTCTATCCTACACCCTTTATTGCAGAGATCTAAGCGCAGGTTGCAGAAAACTATTCCACTTTTATTCGAGATCTATAGCCTACCCTGTGCTTTACCACTAATAGCATGCCACCGAAAAAAAGAACTCGCTACATTCGGTCACATTATGACTGACCACGGGCGAACTAGCTATAAGCGCTAAGCATGAGCTGAATGACCAATCAAATGAATGCTACTGCCAGAGGGATCTTGGCGCCCACCAAAGAATTATCTACGTCTGACAATGGAAAGACGGATCTTTTCTCTGCTTTTGAAACTTTTACTACATATGAAATTTGAGAAAGATCCTTTCAGTACTTTCTGAGATATTTAACAGTACCAAACTTCAATTATCAAAATTCAAGATGACTACTTCTCAGCCATCTTGATGACAGATCAGTTTCGAAAATGCAATATGCACAACTCAGGTCCTAGGGGAACCTGCACATATAATTTGGGACCGATTGCTTCAGTACTTTTTGAGAAATAGCGTTAACAAGCTACAGCTATTAAAATACAAGATGGCGGCCTGTCCAAAGTCCTACCTTGAGCAGAGATCGTTTTACACAGAAAAACTCCTTGCTTATGTTGAAAAAATAATATTTAGACGACAAGTAATGTAAGTTAACTCTATACACATTGTTTTATAACTTAAAAGCAGTTAACTATTGTTTTTATCAGCTTGACCGTCTGTGAAACGTCTATGAACTGAAGGTGCACCTAGCGACCTAGTCATTGAATTTGATAAGTTTTTATTGGGAAATTTGACTTCAATATTGGGAAAATAAGGCATTTTTTGGCTAGGGGAAACGCCGAAGTTCGGCTGTAGATTACACAAAGAAAACACTGACAAGACTGCATTGCAGTCTTACCAACAGGATTCGGGAAATGGCTACACTACCAGATGTTTGTACCAGTCCTCAAGTCGCTGTCTGATTCCCACCCCGATCAGTTCAAGACGCCAAGGAAAGTGATCGTTTGCTGGCCACTTGTATCCTTAATGCAGGATCAAGTGAAACGTCTAGCAAGCATAGCTTACATGACCGCTGCCTATAAAGGTAGCAAAGTGCACAATACACTGCACTACACTAGATATATGCCTATGGTGAGTTTGATCAAACAACTATTGAAAAACTTCCAACAACTGCAACCCTTGATGAGAGCAAAGAGGAATCGGTGGAAGGCAGTGACAGTGACACAATTTCTTACATATACGAATCAGACTTGGAGTTGGCAAATATGGAGATGCCAAAGTTGGAATCAGATTTATTGCTCATACATAAATGAGTGTTATATTTGTTGACTGGTGAAAATAACCATGAATTTTTATACTGATATATGGAGCAGTTGTTTTGAAAAGATAAGTGCATATAATTGATAAACTCACAAAATTTTGATAATGTAATTACTCATGAATATCAGCGATACATGTATCAACATTGATGTATAAAAAATCATTTTAACATGCCTACACGCAAGGAGTTCATTTGTTTGTTTGTTTGATGTTTACGGCCCATCGACAACTAAGGTCATTTAGGGCCAAACTACAAGCAATAACCAAAAAAAAATGTAAATGTTGATTTAATAAAAAGAGTTACATAGGATATAAAATAGTTTTAGCTAAAACACATGAGAAAACTCATGCACAATGTTGACGAAACGATGAGTGTTGCGTTGATATGAATATAAGTTGAGATGAGAAAACGTTCAAATTTTGTTAAAGGAGTTCAATGACTATAATTGATATTAATATATTCATGTATCGGGAGACAGGTAGCGTATAGAGATAGATCAATATTAGGAAAATTTCTACTATTTTCCTGTTTAGCTTGTGTGTATATATATATAGCTATATATCAACATAATGCAGTCTTGTCAGAGGCCAAAATCAAACTTTGTGAATATTACCAGTCAATTCTTAGAATATTTTATTAAAATCAATATACCGGTAATTAATTTTGCATTGTTTTCTGGTTGACAGTTCCAATCCAACGCGGATTCACTCAGTTTGCAAACAAAATTCCGTTCATACCCTAAAAATAGTGACATCAATGCTTACATTATCAGACACTAGTACCTGATAAATAAACGTCTATATTTATAGACAACCTTTTGCACAATTATCCGCCCCCTTTATAATATTTATTTGATAGCTTAAGACGCAATCTTTGAAAAAATTCAACAACAAAAAACGCTCAAAAAGTAATGACTCAATTTTTCTCAGTATTACAAAAAATTTGGACAAGGCAAGTCAGTATTTATATTGTTTACATTAATTAGTATCTTTTTTGTGACATTTTGAGAGGTTTTCTCTTGTTTTAACGGTTTTATTTAAGATTATCCGTTATGGCTGGTCGAGGGAGGCAAGCTTTGGTGTTGGGGCAGTTTCATAGCGCTTTTAGAGCATTATGCTTTAGGCTTGCACGGGCAGGCTAATTTAGCAAGATAAATATTCATGTATTAAAGAGCTGTACTGTGAACACTTTAACATTTATTTAAATAACTTATTCAGCTCATATCTCGCTAAAAATTATAGTATATTGCCTTCATATTTTATCCTAATATCAGTCTCATGTTTCTCTCACACATTGCTGCTGAAAAAAATCAAAAAGCTGAGTTAACACAGACACCATTAATTTCGAAAATGACTCCGCCAGCAGTGCTTCACAAGTGGGGAACGACCTCGGGGTGTCCGAGGTAGCTAATGGGGCTACAGCAAACATATCGACAGAGAGTGGAGCCATACTTAATGACGAAAGCCAGGCCCAGCCATTGCCACCCACTTCCGAGTCATTTCAAATCACAATTGATTCCGGGACACTAAAAATATATTAAAGGAAGCCTTCCAAGAGGGATTGAAGGAAGCGAGGGCAATCTGGTACTCCATATATCCACCCACGGCCAGTCAGACGGTGAACAAGCAGCAGTAGCAGATCAAGCACTAACAACTATAGCTTCCATGATAGACAATACTAGTACTGCTAGCTTCATTGGTGGATTGCCTTCTTTGTTACCAGCATTAACAGTTGCGTCACAAAGAAATGTAGGCAATGGATCGCAGTTTCATTCTGTGGGCATTCCACTGCATACCAAAGTGCCCGATAAGATCAAAGACAAAATTTGGTCACATTCTTTTGTGGTGTTGGCGTCTATTACTGACAAACATGCAGATTCACTGCAGCTTTTGATTAAAAGTGACGAGTCGGCAAACCAGTCGATAGAGTGGGTGCAGAAGCAACCAAAATCAAAAACTCTTATCTAATGGACCAATCAATTCAATTTACTAATCGCCGTTTATAATACTAGTTCCTTGTTCGCCAGTTGGCTGCGAAAAATGCAGACTGGAGACTTTATGACAATAACTTCCGACAGTTGCGCGCAAATGCACCGAATTCCATACCGTGGGACATCATTCAGATGGAATTGTGGAATGAGGCGGTTTCGCGTCCACCACCTCTTTGTGTTTTTATGGCCCATCGACAACTAAGGTGATTTAGGGCCAAACTACAAGGCAGGCATTAGTATTAGGATATAAACAAGGATTGTATCTAAAAGAGCAGGATAAGAAAAAGGCAAGTAAAAACTAAAAAAATTATAAAAGTTGATTTAATAAAACGAGTTCATTGGATAAAATAGTTTTGGCTAAAACAATTGTTTGTTTGATTAATTAACGTCCTATTAACAGCTATGGTCATGTAAGGACGGCCTCTCATGTATGCAGCATGTTGCATTTATGTTGTACGAGGTGCGTGTTTGGGGAGACTGCAGTATATTTATGTTGTGTCTTCTTGTATAGTGGAACCGTTGCCCTTTTGATAGTGCTATTACACTGAAGCATGCCGCCGAAGACACCAAGCAACACACCCCACCCGGTCACATACTGACAATTGGCGAACCAGTCGTCCCACTCCCTGTATGCTGAGCGCCAAGCAGGAGCAGAAACTACCACTTTTATAGACTTTGGTGTGTCTCGGCCAGGGGACAGAACCCAAAGCCTTCCTCACAGGGGCGAACGCTCAACTCATGGCCAGAAGTGAGGCGGTGCCAAGGGAGGCATTAGGAAAGATAAAGTCAGTTAGGGAGAAGAGAAAAGATAAGATCCTAAATTTAGTCGCCTTTTACGATTATGCAATAGCGGCAGCAGGTACAATTCTTACGCCCTACCTGCAGGGCCAACGTACTGGTAAATTGGAATCGCTGATGACGATAATCAAATTTACGGCCATCAAGTCACCAAGAAGAGAATTATGTGACTACCGCCATGATCATTGAGAAATCAGGTACGTTAACTTATTGTGTCTACAATCATTCCTTTAAGTCATTTTTCATATATCGTTCAAAAAATAGTTTATGATAGCCGCTAACGTTAACTTAGTATCATGCTCTAGTTATTTCGCTGATAAAGCATTAATGTATGGCACGCCGTTTTGTCATAAAATACACATAATACTTAAGGGCAAATCTTTTGACCTTAAGGGCAAAAAATGTTTTTTGTCATTATGTACATTTAACGTTAAGGGCAAAAGATTTGACCTTAAGGTCGAAAAACTTTTTTGACCTTTTTGACCTTAAGGGCAAAAGATTTGCCCTTATGGTCAAATCTTTTGACCTTAAGGTTAAATGTACATAATGGCAAATAATTTATTTAGTGCCTACCCATACCTCAACGGACATAATGGACTTATCCACATTCGGTGAATTCCGAATGAATTTTCGACCAATCAACAAGCACGTTCTAGAAAGGAATTGACTTGACACTTGGTACTGTATAAACAATATGGCGGCGCCCTTTGCCTTAAATTCACGAACTTCGGGATGTATTGTCATTCGGTTCCACGATAGCGTCGATTCAAGAGGTGGCAGCAGCTTCCCTGGATCGAATTCAGCGCGCCCGAGGGGAAGTAGAAAACAACATCGTTGCAGAGACGAGAAATCTTTTCAGACGGCGTCGGTTCCGAAGAGATGGTGGTAAGTACGTTAGCCTAACTGTTATTCATCTGTTAATTGCCGCGGTTTTTATCGAGTGTTTTTGACGATAATTTGTTGTAGAGCATTCAAGTTGTACCACCATACAGTTGCATAAGTTGACAAACTATTTAAAAATCATTTTCTAGAGTGTTCATAAGAGCATGTACATTATTTTGACGTTTAATACGATTCGTAAATTAAATTAGGTATTATACCTAGAAACAAGTTCTTTTCAGAATTTACAAATGTAGTTTACCCAAATAATGAATGCATTCATTAATATATTCCTGCATGTATTTGCTTTGATTTAGAATTGACTTTCCTATCACATATATGTATGCTGATACTTTGATAGTTGAGTATGATATAATTTTAACACACCATATATAGGCCGTTCACCATAATTAACTAAGTATTATTTGACATATAATTATAAACTCTGTAAATAACCATCTTATCAGATATTCCACATGCTTTGATTGAATTGATAAAATTTTACTGTAGCTGCTAAACGCTTTCCTTTTCCATGACTGAAATGGATTTTACCTGATTTAATATCAGATTTATACAATGCAATTGACACTGTACGTGTATGGTTTTGACAAGATTTTCATGAAATTGCAGCAGTTGAAATAGACAAATTAATTGATGTTTCCCCTAATTTCATTTTTGTAAAACAGACATGTACAGTAAGTTTATGACATAATTTTTATTCTTTAAACTTAATTATTCTACTTAGTGATTTTTTTTTTTAAAAAATGGTAACCTGCAGAAGTAATTATATATATTCAGAAAGAAATCTGCAAATATTTTTCTATCACATCAATTAAGGAAAATATTCAGTGCTAATTTTTTGTATAGTTATGTATCCTATAAGTATTATTTTTGTTTTAAGTGATTTTTTTAAAAACAAAATATTTGTCAATGAATATTATCATACCAAAAGCTTTGAAATAGCAAAGATGTGGTATTACGGTGTCCCCATCTTCATAAGGATAATTAAGTACCAACATACTTTGACCTGTAACAAACTATTTGGTCTTTAACTTATAAAGTGAAATGTATTATGAAATATAATATATTTATATATAACAATTTTTTATTTTCATTTGAAAACAATTTTTCTTTGTTCCTCACCTATATAATAGTACAGAAACAATTAAAAACTAGATTTGATCGCGATCAAAACACGGGATTTCCACCTATGTAATGATATAAGTAATGTTAGCGAACAGACGATTGGTTGAACGAACGGACGATCTCACTCAATATTAATCAGAGAGCGTTTCTTACGAAAGCAGTCTGGTTCAACCGAAAAACAGATTTAGGGGAATCCCCCTTTGGGCACAAGATTTCATAGAGAGGTGAATATATCGGAGCCTGCTGATTGGATATATTCAGGGTACACCAGTTAATGGTTTATGTGTGGGTCGGACAATACATGTAGATGTAAAATTTGTAAAGAATTTTGATAACTTCATTTAACCTGAATAGTAGCAAACGTTAACACGGTCCTCTAGGGAATTTATTTGGTTCTGTGATCTCAAAACGGCCGGGTAGTTTCTCAAAATAGCACCGGTTGTGTTTGAACATCCGGTGTCACAGGTGACGGCTCTGCCACACACATAAAAGGTTTTTAAACCTGTCAGTTATTGGGTTTGTGCATTACTTTTATTGTTTGTTTGTTCAAATGTACGTCCTATTAACAGCTAGGGTCACGTAAGGACGGCTTCCCATGTATGCGGTGTAGTTACACATGTACGTGTATTTACGCAAACACGTGTACATTGTTCATATATACGTGTATATGTAGTGTGATAGAACGGGTTTCTATCATTGTTGCATTTATTTCTACAGTATGTATATTTGTTATTGCACTCTTCTAAGTCTTCACTTCAGTGATCTGTTTATGTATATTTGACCCAAATTCAGGGGAACACCGTGAGAACAGGTCTTATCTAGGGTGTGTTTGCTGTTTAGCAGTCACATTCATCAACCTAGTTGTCCTCATGATCACCCCGATGATGACCGCTGGCCGGAGTACACGTGTGGTACACGTGGGAGGTTTTTATCAGTCAGTTGAGCCTTGTCTGTTTTAAGCGGAAGATATATTTAGTGTGTAGGTGGGTTGTTGTAGCAGCGGTTTCACCTAAATATGGTGCTCTGTCCGGACATCCGGACATTGACCAATCAGTGGTCACTTTGGGGTACTGGGTTGATGAGTTGTTATAAAAGGGGCTGCTTCTAAGGAAGCTTTGGTCTTGACTTAGGGAATAGGTAGGGAGCAGAGCTAGTTGGCTCCGTAGGGTGTTAGGCTTTGTTTAGGGAACGTGGTAATCACACAGGACTTAGCTAATTAGGCCTAAAGTTTGGCTATAGTTAATCTTGGATACATTGTAACTGCTTCGGCACTTATATATCTCTTATTGTTATCTGTCTTAACGGGCACTATTGTGAATCTTCTATGTAATACTTAATCTACTTGTCTTTTATATAATAAATAGTTATTTGTACCTGTATTTACCTAGTTGAGTTATTGGATTAGTGTCAGTGCTTCCGCTACATCCTAGAGATCGAACCTGTTGAGATACAGGCCTGTAACCTGTGGAGGAAACAGGATCCGTAGAGGATTTGTGACGACTGTGGACTCTGTTGTATACTAAAAATACTATACGATCACGATTTGGGACTTATACATATAACGGGAGCTACAGTCGGATCGCCCCTCCTGGTCTCTTGTGGAAAACCCTCCCTATTACAGTAGCACTTAAAACATCCCGAAAAGTATTGAAAACTAAATGTAAAAATACATTCGAAACGGCCCTTGTGTACCGAAGATTGAGCCCAGGACAGAATTTTAACCCAGCCGCTGATTGGCTGGCTAATTATGAATTTCAAAATTAAAAATGTTTTCTGACAGGTAATTATTCCTTGATAACCGTGATATAAATTCGGAAATTCCGATTGAGATTTAGGTTCAAAATATCAATTTTGATAATGAATAGGTAAACGCATTAGAATTTCAGGTTTTTTTAAAGTGCAAAAATTCTCCATTTCTTATGAAGATCTTGGACCAATGCGGAATAACACGTACGATTAGAGTTTTAGTATTAGATACCGATTATCTCCCTTTGGCCACATGCCACATCATGTAATCACAACTCAAAATCGCTGAAAGTTCTATACCTCCGCCATTTTGAATCATATGACATTGAAATTGGTCATTTTATGTGTCTGAAAGCATGATCTTTCACATCCAATTCAAAACATTTCACCTTTGAATTTTCATGAATTACGCTAAAATTTACGTTAAAAAATGAACGAAACGCCATATTCGGAGGTCTATATTTCCGCCATTTTCAAATTCATGTCTTTGAAATTAAAAACCTGTACAGACAATAGGCTAAAGCTTACATTTACAAAAATTCAACACTCTACATGAGATGATAAAGGCCCTACGAGCTCACAAATAACGGAAAAAAATAAGAAAATGAAACAAATTGCCATATTTGGAGAGCTATATTTTCGCCATTTTTCTATATAACCCCTTAAAAATAAATAACTTTTGAAGACAAAAGTTCATACAACATAGGTATGAAAAATCAACACTGTACATACAGGTTTAAAGGCGCTGAAACGTCTCGTGCAAGGACAAATATAAACTAAAATTTCGATTTTCGATGTCCTATATCTCCGCCATTTTGAATCTTATGACCTTGAACTTGGTCATTTTATGTGTCTGAAAGCATGATCTTTCACATCCAATTCAAAACATTTCACCTTTGAATTTTCATGAATTACGCTAAAATTTACGTTAAAAAATGAACGAAACGCCATATTCGGAGGTCTATATTTCCGCCATTTTCAAATTCATGTCTTTGAAATTAAAAACCTGTACAGACAATAGGCTAAAGCTTACATTTACAAAAATTCAACACTCTACATGAGATGATAAAGGCCCTACGAGCTCACAAATAACGGAAAAAATAAGAAAATGAAACAAATTGCCATATTTGGAGAGCTATATTTCCGCCATTTTTCTATATAACCCCTTAAAAATAAATAACTTTTGAAGACAAAAGTTCATACAACATAGGTATGAAAAATCAACACTGTACATACAGGTTTAAAGGCGCTGAAACGTCTCGTGCAAGGACAAATATAAACTAAAATTTCGATTTTCGATGTCCTATATCTCCGCCATTTTGAATCTTATGACCTTGAACTTGGTCATTTTATGTGTCTGAAAGCATGATCTTTCACATCCAATTCAAAACATTTCACCTTTGAATTTTCATGAATTACGCTAAAATTTACGTTAAAAAATGAACGAAACGCCATATTCGGAGGTCTATATTTCCGCCATTTTCAAATTCATGTCTTTGAAATTAAAAACCTGTACAGACAATAGGCTAAAGCTAACATTTACAAAAATTCAACACCCTACATGAGATGATAAAGGCCCTACGAGCTCACAAATAACGGAAAAAAATAAGAAAATGAAACAAATTGCCATATTTGGAGAGCTATATTTCCGCCATTTTTCTATATAACCCCTTAAAAATAAATAACTTTTGAAGACAAAAGTTCATACAACATAGGTATGAAAAATCAACACTGTACATACAGGTTTAAAGGCGCTGAAACGTCTCGGGCAAGGACAAATATAAACTAAAAATTCGATTTTCGATGTCCTATATCTCCGCCATTTTGAATCTTATGACCTTGAACTTGGTCATTTTATGTGTCTGAAAGCATGATCTTTCACATCCAATTCAAAACATTTCACCTTTGAATTTTCATGAATTACGCTAAAATTTACGTTAAAAAATGAACGAAACGCCATATTCGGAGGTCTATATTTCCGCCATTTTCAAATTCATGTCTTTGAAATTAAAAACCTGTACAGACAATAGGCTAAAGCTAACATTTACAAAAAATCAACACCCTACATGAGACGATAAAGGCCCTACGAGCTCACAAACAACGGACAAAAATAAGAAAAAGAAACAAATTGCCATATTTGGAGAGCTATATTTTCGCCATTTTTCTATATAACCCCTTAAAAATAAATAACTTTTGAAGACAAAAGTTCATACAACATAGGTATGAAAAATCAACACTGTACATACAGGTTTAAAGGCGCTAAAACGTCTCGGGCAAGGACAAATATAAACTAAAAATTCGATTTTTGATGTCCTATATCTCCGCCATTTTTGATCATATGACCTTGAAATTGGTCATTTTATGTTCCTGAGAGCATGATCTGTCATATGCGCTATTCAAAACTTTTCTGTGACAAATTTCGTTTTTGACCTTTGTTTGACCCCGTAGCGAACTCTTGACCTTGACATAATCTCTGATAACATGGCATGGGAAAAGCACGCGCAATGTCAAGATCTGTCTGAATAACTAAACGTGAACCATGTACAGCGTACGGTAATGAAGTAATGAGCGTTTAAACTTCGTTCCGAAAAAATTGTTTTTTACGTCTGTGACCTTGACCTTGAACCTTATCGTACAAAATCGAACTTACGTTTCAAGCTCTCATGTACATACATAACGTGTCCAAATTTGAGCGCCGTACCTTGTTCCGTTCGTGAGAAAAAGTGTTAAGATGGTTTCGTGGAAATAATAAGAATAATAACTAGATTTGATCGCGATCAAAACACGGGATTTCCACCTATGTAATGATATAAGTAATGTTAGCGAACAGACGATTGGTTGAACGAACGGACGATCTCACTCAATATTAATCAGAAAGCGTTTCTTACGAAAGCAGTCTGGTTCAACCGAAAAACAGATTTAGGGGAATCCCCCTTTGGGCACAAGATTTCATAGAGAGGTGAATATATAGGAGCCTGCTGATTGGATATATTCAGGGTACACCAGTTAATGGTTTATGTGTGGGTCGGACAATACATGTAGATGTAAAATTTGTAAAGAATTTTGATAACTTCATTTAACCTGAATAGTAGCAAACGTTAACACGGTCCTCTATGGGAATTTATTTGGTTCTGTGATCTCAAAACGGCCGGGTAGTTTCTCAAAATAGCACCGGTTGTGTTTGAACATCCGGTGTCACAGGTGACGGCTCTGCCACACACATAAAAGGTTTTTAAACCTGTCAGTTATTGTGTTTGTGCATTACTTTTATTGTTTGTTTGTTCAAATGTACGTCCTATTAACAGCTAGGGTCACGTAAGGACGGCCTCCCATGTATGCGGTGTAGCTACACATGTACGTGTATTTACGCAAACATGTGTACATTGTTCATATATACGTGTACATGTAGAACTTAAAACATCTCGAAAAGTATTCAAAACTAAATGAAGAAAGCCTTCGAAACGGCCCGTGTGTATGAGCCCAGGACAGAATTTTAACCCGGCCGCTGATTGGCTGGCTAATTATTGAATTTCAAAATTAAAAAAGTTTTCTGACAGGTAATTATTCCCAGATAACCATGATATGAATTTGGAAATTCATATTGAGATTTATGTTCAAAATATCAATTTTGATAATGAATAGGTAAAAACATTAGAATTTCAGGTTTTTTAAAAGTGCAAAAATTCTCCTTTTCTTATGAAGATCTTGAACCAATGCGGAATAACACGTACGATTAGAGTTTTAGTATTAGATACCGATTATCTCCCTTTGGCCACATGCCACATCATGTAATCACAACTCAAAATCGCTGAAAGTTCTATACCTCCGCCACTTTGAATCATATGACATTGAAATTGGTCATTTTATGTATCTGAAAGCATGAATTTTCACATCCAATTCAAAACATTTCACCTTTGAATTTTCATGAATTACGCTAAAATTTACGTTAAAAAATGAACGAAACGCCATATTCGGAGGTCTATATTTCCGCCATTTTCAAATTCATGTCTTTGAAATTAAAAACCTGTACAGACAATAGGCTAAAGCTAACATTTACAAAAATTCAACACTCTACATGAGATGATAAAGGCCCTACGAGCTCACAAATAACGGAAAAAAATAAGAAAATGAAACAAATTGCCATATTTGGAGAGCTATATTTCCGCCATTTTTCTATATAACCCCTTAAAAATAAATAACTTTTGAAGACAAAAGTTCATACAACATAGGTATGAAAAATCAACACTGTACATACAGGTTTAAAGGCGCTGAAACGTCTCGTGCAAGGACAAATATAAACTAAAATTTCGATTTTCGATGTCCTATATCTCCGCCATTTTGAATCTTATGACCTTGAACTTGGTCATTTTATGTGTCTGAAAGCATGATCTTTCACATCCAATTCAAAACATTTCACCTTTGAATTTTCATGAATTACGCTAAAATTTACGTTAAAAAATGAACGAAACGCCATATTCGGAGGTCTATATTTCCGCCATTTTCAAATTCATGTCTTTGAAATTAAAAACCTGTACAGACAATAGGCTAAAGCTAACATTTACAAAAATTCAACACTCTACATGAGATGATAAAGGCCCTACGAGCTCACAAATAACGGACAAAAATAAGAAAATGAAACAAATTGCCATATTTGGAGAGCTATATTTTCCGCCATTTTTCTATATAACCCCTTAAAAATAAATAACTTTTGAAGACAAAAGTTCATACAACATCGGTATGAAAAATCAACACTGTACATACAGGTTTAAAGGCGCTGAAACGTCTCGTGCAAGGACAAATATAAACTAAAATTTCGATTTTCGATGTCCTATATCTCCGCCATTTTGAATCTTATGACCTTGAACTTGGTCATTTTATGTGTCTGAAAGCATGATCTTTCACATCCAATTCAAAACATTTCACCTTTGAATTTTCATGAATTACGCTAAAATTTACGTTAAAAAATGAACGAAACGCCATATTCGGAGGTCTATATTTCCGCCATTTTCAAATTCATGTCTTTGAAATTAAAAACCTGTACAGACAATAGGCTAAAGCTAACATTTACAAAAAATCAACACCCTACATGAGATGATAAAGGCCCTACGAGCTCACAAATAACGGACAAAAATAAGAAAATGAAACAAATTGCCATATTTGGAGAGCTATATTTCCGCCATTTTTCTATATAACCCCTTAAAAATAAAAAACTTTTGAAGACAAAAGTTCATACAACATAGGTATGAAAAATCAACACTGTACATACAGGTTTAAAGGCGCTGAAACGTCTCGGGCAAGGACAAATATAAACTAAAAATTTCGATTTTCGATGTCCTATATCTCCGCCATTTTGAATCTTATGACCTTGAACTTGGTCATTTTATGTGTCTGAAAGCATGATCTTTCACATCCAATTCAAAACATTTCACCTTTGAATTTTCATGAATTACGCTAAAATTTACGTTAAAAAATGAACGAAACGCCATATTCGGAGGTCTATATTTCCGCCATTTTCAAATTCATGTCTTTGAAATTAAAAACCTGTACAGACAATAGGCTAAAGCTAACATTTACAAAAAATCAACACCCTACATGAGACGATAAAGGCCCTACGAGCTCACAAATAACGGACAAAAATAAGAAAAGAAACAAATTGCCATATTTGGAGAGCTATATTTCCGCCATTTTTCTATATAACCCCTTAAAAATAAATAACTTTTGAAGACAAAAGTTCATACAACATAGGTATGAAAAATCAACACTGTACATACAGGTTTAAAGGCGCTGAAACGTCTCGTGCAAGGACAAATATAAACTAAAATTTCGATTTTCGATGTCCTATATCTCCGCCATTTTGAATCTTATGACCTTGAACTTGGTCATTTTATGTGTCTGAAAGCATGATCTTTCACATCCAATTCAAAACATTTCACCTTTGAATTTTCATGAATTACGCTAAAATTTACGTTAAAAAATGAACGAAACGCCATATTCGGAGGTCTATATTTCCGCCATTTTCAAATTCATGTCTTTGAAATTAAAAACCTGTACAGACAATAGGCTAAAGCTAACATTTACAAAAAAATCAACACCCTACATGAGACGATAAAGGCCCTACGAGCTCACAAATAACGGAAAAAAATAAGAAAAATGAAACAAATTGCCATATTTGGAGAGCTATATTTTCGCCATTTTTCTATATAACCCCTTAAAAATAAATAACTTTTGAAGACAAAAGTTCATACAACATAGGTATGAGAAATCAACACTGTACATACAGGTTTAAAGGCGCTGAAACGTCTCGGGCAAGGACAAATATAAACTAAAAATTCGATTTTCGATGTCCTATATCTCCGCCATTTTGAATCTTATGACCTTGAACTTGGTCATTTTATGTGTCTGAAAGCATGATCTTTCACATCCAATTCAAAACATTTCACCTTTGAATTTTCATGAATTACGCTAAAATTTACGTTAAAAAATGAACGAAACGCCATATTCGGAGGTCTATATTTCCGCCATTTTCAAATTCATGTCTTTGAAATTAAAAACCTGTACAGACAATAGGCTAAAGCTAACATTTACAAAAAATCAACACCCTACATGAGACGATAAAGGCCCTACGAGCTCACAAACAACGGACAAAAATAAGAAAATGAAACAAATTGCCATATTTGGAGAGCTATATTTTCGCCATTTTTCTATATAACCCCTTAAAAATAAATAACTTTTGAAGACAAAAGTTCATACAACATAGGTATGAAAAATCAACACTGTACATACAGGTTTAAAGGCGCTAAAACGTCTCGGGCAAGGACAAATATAAACTAAAAATTCGATTTTTGATGTCCTATATCTCCGCCATTTTTGATCATATGACCTTGAAATTGGTCATTTTATGTTCCTGAGAGCATGATCTGTCATATGCGCTATTCAAAACTTTTCTGTGACAAATTTCGTTTTTGACCTTTGTTTGACCCCGTAGCGAACTCTTGACCTTGACATAATCTCTGATAACATGGCATGGGAAAAGCACGCGCAATGTCAAGATCTGTCTGAATAACTAAACGTGAACCATGTACAGCGTACGGTAATGAAGTAATGAGCGTTTAAACTTCGTTCCGAAAAATTTGTTTTTTACGTCTGTGACCTTGACCTTGAACCTTATCGTACAAAATCGAACGTACGTTTCAAGCACTCATGTACGTACATAACGTGTCCAAATTTGAGCGCCGTACCTTGTTCCGTTCGTGAGAAAAAGTGTTAAGATGGTTTCGTGGAAATAATAATAATAATAATAATAATAATAACTAGATTTGATCGCGATCAAAACACGGGATTTCCACCTATGTAATGATATAAGTAATGTTAGCGAACAGACGATTGCTTGAACGAACGGACGATCTCACTCAATATTAATCAGAAAGCGTTTCTTACGAAAGTAGTCTGGTTCAACCGAAAAACAGATTTAGGGGAATCCCCCTTTGGGCACAAGATTTCATAGAGAGGTGAATATATAGGAGCCTGCTGATTGGATATATTCAGGGTACACCAGTTAATGGTTTATGTGTGGGTCGGACAATACATGTAGATGTAAAATTTGTAAAGAATTTTGATAACTTCATTTAACCTGAATAGTAGCAAACGTTAACACGGTCCTCTATAGGTTCTGTGATCTCAAAACGGACGGGTAGTTTCTCAAATTGAACCGGTTGTGTTTGAACATCCGGTGTCACAGGTGACAGCTCTGCCACACACATAAAAGGTTTTTAAACCTGTCAGTTATTGGGTTTGTGCATTACTTTTGTTGTTTGTTTGTTCAAATGTACGTCCTATTAACAGCTAGGGTCACGTAAGGACGGCCTCCCATGTATGCGGTGTAGCTACACATGTACGTGTATTTACGCAAACATGTGTACATTGTTCATATATACGTGTACATGTAGAACTTAAAACATCCCGAAACTATTCAAAACTAAATGAAAAAAGACCTTCGAAACGGCCCGTGTGTATACAAGATTGAGCCCAGGACAGAATTTTAACCCGGCCGCTGATTGGCTGGCTAATTATGAATTTCAAAATTAAAAATGTTTTCTGACAGGTAATTATTCCTAGATAACCATGATATGAATTTGGAAATTCATATTGAGATTTATGTTCAAAATATCAATTTTGATAATGAATAGGTAAAAACATTAGAATTTCAGGTTTTTTAAAAGTGCAAAAATTCTCCTTTTCTTATGAAGATCTTGAACCAATGCGGAATAACACGTACGATTAGAGTTTTAGTATTAGATACCGATTATCTCCCTTTGGCCACATGCCACATCATGTAATCACAACTCAAAATCGCTGAAAGTTCTATACCTCCGCCACTTTGAATCATATGACATTGAAATTGGTCATTTTATGTATCTGAAAGCATGAATTTTCACATCCAATTGAAAACATTTCACCTTTGAATTTTCATGAATTACGCTAAAATTTACGTTAAAAAAATGAACGAAACGCCATATTCGGAGGTCTATATTTCCGCCATTTTCAAATTCATGTCTTTGAAATTAAAAACCTGTACAGACAATAGGCTAAAGCTAACATTTACAAAAATTCAACACTCTACATGAGATGATAAAGGCCCTACGAGCTCACAAATAACGGAAAAAAATAAGAAAATGAAACAAATTGCCATATTTGGAGAGCTATATTTCCGCCATTTTTCTATATAACCCCTTAAAAATAAATAACTTTTGAAGACAAAAGTTCATACAACACAGGTATGAAAAATCAACACTGTACATACAGGTTTAAAGGCGCTGAAACGTCTCGTGCAAGGACAAATAAAAACTAAAATTTCGATTTTCGATGTCCTATATCTCCGCCATTTTGAATCTTATGACCTTGAACTTGGTCATTTTATGTGTCTGAAAGCATGATCTTTCACATCCAATTCAAAACATTTCACCTTTGAATTTTCATGAATTACGCTAAAATTTACGTTAAAAAATGAACGAAACGCCATATTCGGAGGTCTATATTTTCGCCATTTTCAAATTCATGTCTTTGAAATTAAAAACCTGTACAGACAATAGGCTAAAGCTTACATTTACAAAAATTCAACACTCTACATGAGATGATAAAGGCCCTACGAGCTCACAAATAACGGAAAAAAAATAAGAAAATGAAACAAATTGCCATATTTGGAGAGCTATATTTCCGCCATTTTTCTATATAACCCCTTAAAAATAAATAACTTTTGAAGACAAAAGTTCATACAACATAGGTATGAAAAATCAACACTGTACATACAGGTTTAAAGGCGCTGAAACGTCTCGGGCAAGGACAAATATAAACTAAAAATTCGATTTTCGATGTCCTATATCTCCGCCATTTTGAATCTTATGACCTTGAACTTGGTCATTTTATGTGTCTGAAAGCATGATCTTTCACATCCAATTCAAAACATTTCACCTTTGAATTTTCATGAATTACGCTAAAATTTACGTTAAAAAATGAACGAAACGCCATATTCGGAGGTCTATATTTCCGCCATTTTCAAATTCATGTCTTTGAAATTAAAAACCTGTACAGACAATAGGCTAAAGCTAACATTTACAAAAAATCAACACCCTACATGAGACGATAAAGGCCCTACGAGCTCACAAACAACGGACAAAAATAAGAAAAAGAAACAAATTGCCATATTTGGAGAGCTATATTTTCGCCATTTTTCTATATAACCCCTTAAAAATAAATAACTTTTGAAGACAAAAGTTCATACAACATAGGTATGAAAAATCAACACTGTACATACAGGTTTAAAGGCGCTGAAACGTCTCGGGCAAGGACAAATATAAACTAAAAATTCGATTTTTGATGTCCTATATCTCCGCCATTTTGAATCTTATGACCTTGAACTTGGTCATTTTATGTGTCTGAAAGCATGATCTTTCACATCCAATTCAAAACATTTCACCTTTGAATTTTCATGAATTACGCTAAAATTTACGTTAAAAAATGAACGAAACGCCATATTCGGAGGTCTATATTTCCGCCATTTTCAAATTCATGTCTTTGAAATTAAAAACCTGTACAGACAATAGGCTAAAGCTAACATTTACAAAAAATCAACACCCTACATGAGACGATAAAGGCCCTACGAGCTCACAAACAACGGACAAAAATAAGAAAATGAAACAAATTGCCATATTTGGAGAGCTATATTTTCGCCATTTTTCTATATAACCCCTTAAAAATAAATAACTTTTGAAGACAAAAGTTCATACAACATAGGTATGAAAAATCAACACTGTACATACAGGTTTAAAGGCGCTAAAACGTCTCGGGCAAGGACAAATATAAACTAAAAATTCGATTTTTGATGTCCTATATCTCCGCCATTTTTGATCATATGACCTTGAAATTGGTCATTTTATGTTCCTGAGAGCATGATCTGTCATATGCGCTATTCAAAACTTTTCTGTGACAAATTTCGTTTTTGACCTTTGTTTGACCCCGTAGCGAACTCTTGACCTTGACATAATCTCTGATAACATGGCATGGGAAAAGCACGCGCAATGTCAAGATCTGTCTGAATAACTAAACGTGAACCATGTACAGCGTACGGTAATGAAGTAATGAGCGTTTAAACTTCGTTCCGAAAAATTTGTTTTTTACGTCTGTGACCTTGACCTTGAACCTTATCGTACAAAATCGAACTTACGTTTCAAGCTCTCATGTACATACATAACGTGTCCAAATTTGAGCGCCGTACCTTGTTCCGTTCGTGAGAAAAAGTGTTAAGATGGTTTCGTGGAAATAATAAGAATAATAATAATAACTAGATTTGATCGCGATCAAAACACGGGATTTCCACCTATGTAATGATATAAGTAATGTTAGCGAACACACGATTGTTTGAACGAACGGACGATCTCACTCAATATTAATCAGAAAGCGTTTCTTACGAAAGTAGTCTGGTTCAACCGAAAAACAGATTTAGGGGAATCCCCCTTTGGGCACAAGATTTCATAGAGAGGTGAATATATAGGAGCCTGCTGATTGGATATATTCAGGGTACACCAGTTAATGGTTTATGTGTGGGTCGGACAATACATGTAGATGTAAAATTTGTAAAGAATTTTGATAACTTCATTTAACCTGAATAGTAGCAAACGTTAACACGGTCCTCTATGGGAATTTTTTTGGTTCTGTGATCTCAAAACGGCCGGGTAGTTTCTAAAAATAGCACCGGTTGTGTTTGAACATCCGGTGTCACAGGTGACGGCTCTGCCACACACATAAAAGGTTTTTAAACCTGTCAGTCATTGTGTTTGTGCATTACTTTTGTTGTTTGTTTGTTCAAATGTACGTCCTATTAACAGCTAGGGTCACGTAAGGACGGCCTCCCATGTATGCGGTGTAGCTACACATGTACGTGTATTTACGCAAACATGTGTACATTGTTCATATATACGTGTACATGTAGAACTTAAAACATCCCGAAAAGTATTCAAAACTAAATGAAAAAAGACCTTCGAAACGGCCCGTGTGTAACGAAGGTTGAGCCCAGGACAAAATTTTAACCCGGCTGCTGATTGGCTGGCTTATTATGAATTTCAAAATTAAAAATGTTTTCTGACAGGTAATTATTCCTTGATAACCGTGATATGAATTTGGAAATTCAGATTGAGATTTAGGTTCAAAATATCAATTTTGATAATGAATAGGTAAACACATTAGAATTTCAGGTTTTTTAAAAGTGCAAAAATTCTCCTTTTCTTATGAAGATCTTGGACCAATGCGGAATAACACGTACGATTAGAGTTTTAGTATTAGATACCGATTATCTCCCTTTGGCCACATGCCACATCATGTAATCACAACTCAAAATCGCTGAAAGTTCTATACCTCCGCCACTTTGAATCATATGACATTGAAATTGGTCATTTTATGTATCTGAAAGCATGAATTTTCACATCCAATTCAAAACATTTCACCTTTGAATTTTCATGAATTACGCTAAAATTTACGTTAAAAAATGAACGAAACGCCATATTCAGAGGTCTATATTTCCGCAATTTTCAAATTCATGTCTTTGAAATTAAAAACCTGTACAGACAATAGGCTAAAGCTAACATTTACAAAAAATCAACACTCTACATGAGATGATAAAGGCCCTACGAGCTCACAAATAACGGAAAAAAATAAGAAAATGAAACAAATTGCCATATTTGGAGAGCTATATTTCCGCCATTTTTCTATATAACCCCTTAAAAATAAATAACTTTTGAAGACAAAAGTTCATACAACATAGGTATGAAAAATCAACACTGTACATACAGGTTTAAAGGCGCTGAAACGTCTCGTGCAAGGACAAATATAAACTAAAATTTCGATTTTCGATGTCCTATATCTCCGCCATTTTGAATCTTATGACCTTGAACTTGGTCATTTTATGTGTCTGAAAGCATGATCTTTCACATCCAATTCAAAACATTTCACCTTTGAATTTTCATGAATTACGCTAAAATTTACGTTAAAAAATGAACGAAACGCCATATTCGGAGGTCTATATTTCCGCCATTTTCAAATTCATGTCTTTGAAATTAAAAACCTGTACAGACAATAGGCTAAAGCTTACATTTACAAAAATTCAACACTCTACATGAGATGATAAAGGCCCTACGAGCTCACAAATAACGGAAAAAAATAAGAAAATGAAACAAATTGCCATATTTGGAGAGCTATATTTCCGCCATTTTTCTATATAACCCCTTAAAAATAAAAAACTTTTGAAGACAAAAGTTCATACAACATAGGTATGAAAAATCAACACTGTACATACAGGTTTAAAGGCGCTGCTGAAACGTCTCGTGCAAGGACAAATAAAAAACTAAAATTTCGATTTTCGATGTCCTATATCTCCGCCATTTTGAATCTTATGACCTTGAACTTGGTCATTTTATGTGTCTGAAAGCATGATCTTTCACATCCAATTCAAAACATTTCACCTTTGAATTTTCATGAATTACGCTAAAATTTACGTTAAAAAATGAAACGAAACGCCATATTCGGAGGTCTATATTTCCGCCATTTTCAAATTCATGTCTTTGAAATTAAAAACCTGTACAGACAATAGGCTAAAGCTAACATTTACAAAAAATCAACACCTACATGAGATGATAAAGGCCCTACGAGCTCACAAATAACGGACAAAAATAAGAAAAATGAAACAAATTGCCATATTTGGAGAGCTATATTTTCGCCATTTTTCTATATAACCCCTTTAAAAATAAATAACTTTTGAAGACAAAAGTTCATACAACATAGGTATGAAAAATCAACACTGTACATACAGGTTTAAAGGCGCTAAAACGTCTCGGGCAAGGACAAATATAAACTAAAAATTCGATTTTTGATGTCCTATATCTCCGCCATTTTTGATCATATGACCTTGAAATTGGTCATTTTATGTTCCTGAGAGCATGATCTGTCATATGCGCTATTCAAAACTTTTCTGTGACAAATTTCGTTTTTGACCTTTGTTTGACCCCGTAGCGAACTCTTGACCTTGACATAATCTCTGATAACATGGCATGGGAAAAGCACGCGCAATGTCAAGATCTGTCTAAATAACAAAACGTGAACGATGTACAGCGTACGGTAATGAAGTTATGAGCGTTTAAACTTCGTTCCAAAAAAATGTTTTTTACGTCTGTGACCTTGACCTTGAACGTTATCGTACAAAATCGAACGTACGTTTCAAGCACTCATGTACGTACATAACGTGTCCAAATTTGAGCGCCGTACCTTGTTCCGTTCGTGAGAAAAAGTGTTAAGATGGTTTCGTGGAAATAATAAGAATAATAACTAGATTTGATCGCGATCAAAACACGGGATTTCCACCTATGTAATGATATAAGTAATGTTAGCGAACAGACGATTGTTGAAACGAACGGACGATCTCACTCAATATTAATCAGAAAGCGTTTCTTACGAAAGTAGTCTGGTTCAACCGAAAAACAGATTTAGGGGAATCCCCCTTTGGGCACAAGATTTCATAGAGAGGTGAATATATAGGAGCCTGCTGATTGGATATATTCAGGGTACACCAGTTAATGGTTTATGTGTGGGTCGGACAATACATGTAGATGTAAAATTTGTAAAGAATTTTGATAACTTCATTTAACCTGAATAGTAGCAAACGTTAACACGGTCCTCTATGGGAATTTATTTGGTTCTGTGATCTCAAAACGGCCGGGTAGTTTCTCAAAATAGCACCGGTTGTGTTTGAACATCCGGTGTCACAGGTGACGGCTCTGCCACACACATAAAAGGTTTTTAAACCTGTCAGTTATTGTGTTTGTGCATTACTTTTATTGTTTGTTTGTTCAAATGTACGTCCTATTAACAGCTAGGGTCACGTAAGGACGGCCTCCCATGTATGCGGTGTAGTTACACATGTACGTGTATTTACGCAAACACGTGTACATTGTTCATATATACGTGTATATGTAGTGTGATAGAACGGGTTTCTATCATTGTTGCATTTATTTCTACAGTATGTATATTTGTTATTGCACTCTTCTAAGTCTTCACTTCAGTGATCTGTTTATGTATATTTGACCCAAATTCAGGGGAACACCGTGAGAACAGGTCTTATCTAGGGTGTGTTTGCTGTTTAGCAGTCACATTCATCAACCTAGTTGTCCTCATGATCACCCCGATGATGACCGCTGGCCGGAGTACACGTGTGGTACACTTGGGAGGTGTTTATCAGTCAGTTGAGTCTTGTCTGTTTTAAGCGGAAGTTATATTTAGTGTGTAGGTGGGTTGTTGTAGCAGCGGTTTCACCTAAATATGGTGCTCTGTCCGGACATCCGGACATTGACCAATCAGTGGTCACTTTGGGGTACTGGGTTGATGAGTTGTTATAAAAGGGGCTGCTTCTAAGGAAGCTTTTGGTCTTGACTTAGGGAATAGGTAGGGAGCAGAGCTAGTTGGCTCCGTAGGGTGTTAGGCTTTGTTTAGGGAACGTGGTAATCACACAGGACTGAGCTAATTAGGCCTAAAGTTTGGCTATAGTTAATCTTGGATACATTGTAACTGCTTCGGCACTTATATCTCTTATTGTTATCTGTCTTAACGGGCACTATTGTGAATCTTCTATGTAATACTTAATCTACTTGTCTTTTATATAATAAATAGTTATTTGTACCTGTATTTACCTAGTTGACTTATTGGATTAGTGTCAGTGCTTCCGCTACATCCTAGAGATCGAACCTGTTGAGATACAGGCCTGTAACCTGTGGAGGAAACCGGATCCGTTGTATACTAAAAATACTATACGATCACGATTTGGGACTTATACATATAACGGGAGATACAGTCGGATCGCCCCTCCTGGTCTCTTGTGGAAAACCCTCCCTATTACAGTAGCACTTAAAACATCCCGAAAAGTATTGAAAACTAGATGTAAAAATACATTCGAAACGGCCCTTGTGTACCGAAGATTGAGCCCAGGACAGAATTTTAACCCGGCCGCTGATTGGCTGGCTAATTATGAATTTCAAAATTAAAAATGTTTTCTGACAGGTAATTATTCCTTGATAACCATGATATGAATTTGGAAATTCAGATTGAGATTTAGGTTCAAAATATCAATTTTGATAATGAATAGGTAAAAACATTAGAATTTCAGGTTTTTTTAAAAGTGCAAAAATTCTCCTTTTCTTATGAAGATCTTGGACCAATGCGGAATAACACGTACGATTAGAGTTTTAGTATTAGATACCGATTATCTCCCTTTGGCCACATGCCACATCATGTAATCACAACTCAAAATCGCTGAAAGTTCTATACCTCCGCCATTTTGAATCATATGACATTGAAATTGGTCATTTTATGTGTCTGAAAGCATGATCTTTCACATCCAATTCAAAACATTTCACCTTTGAATTTTCATGAATTACGCTAAAATTTACGTTAAAAAAATGAACGAAACGCCATATTCGGAGGTCTATATTTTCGCCATTTTCAAATTCATGTCTTTGAAATTAAAAACCTGTACAGACAATAGGCTAAAGCTTACATTTACAAAAATTCAACACTCAACATGAGATGATAAAGGCCCTACGAGCTCACAAATAACGGAAAAAATAAGAAAATGAAACAAATTGCCATATTTGGAGAGCTATATTTCCGCCATTTTTCTATATAACCCCTTAAAAATAAATAACTTTTGAAGACAAAAGTTCATACAACATAGGTATGAAAAATCAACACTGTACATACAGGTTTAAAGGCGCTGAAACGTCTCGTGCAAGGACAAATATAAACTAAAATTTCGATTTTCGATGTCCTATATCTCCGCCATTTTGAATCTTATGACCTTGAACTTGGTCATTTTATGTGTCTGAAAGCATGATCTTTCACATCCAATTCAAAACATTTCACCTTTGAATTTTCATGAATTACGCTAAAATTTACGTTAAAAAATGAACGAAACGCCATATTCGGAGGTCTATATTTCCGCCATTTTCAAATTCATGTCTTTGAAATTAAAAACCTGTACAGACAATAGGCTAAAGCTAACATTTACAAAAAATCAACACCCTACATGAGACGATAAAGGCCCTACGAGCTCACAAATAACGGACAAAAATAAGAAAAAGAAACAAATTGCCATATTTGGAGAGCTATATTTCCGCCATTTTTCTATATAACCCCTTAAAAATAAATAACTTTTGAAGACAAAAGTTCATACAACATAGGTATGAAAAATCAACACTGTACATACAGGTTTAAAGGCGCTGAAACGTCTCGTGCAAGGACAAATATAAACTAAAATTTCGATTTTCGATGTCCTATATCTCCGCCATTTTGAATCTTATGACCTTGAACTTGGTCATTTTATGTGTCTGAAAGCATGATCTTTCACATCCAATTCAAAACATTTCACCTTTGAATTTTCATGAATTACGCTAAAATTTACGTTAAAAAAATGAACGAAACGCCATATTCGGAGGGCTATATTTCCGCCATTTTCAAATTCATGTCTTTGAAATTAAAAACCTGTACAGACAATAGGCTAAAGCTTACATTTACAAAAAATCAACACTCTACATGAGATGATAAAGGCCCTACGAGCTCACAAATAACGGACAAAAATAAGAAAAAGAAACAAATTGCCATATTTGGAGAGCTATATTTTCGCCATTTTTCTATATAACCCCTTTAAAATAAATAACTTTTGAAGACAAAAGTTCATACAACATAGGTATGAAAAATCAACACTGTACATACAGGTTTAAAGGCGCTAAAACGTCTCGGGCAAGGACAAATATAAACTAAAAATTCGATTTTCGATGTCCTATATCTCCGCCATTTTGAATCTTATGACCTTGAACTTGGTCATTTTATGTGTCTGAAAGCATGATCTTTCACATCCAATTCAAAACATTTCACCTTTGAATTTTCATGAATTACGCTAAAATTTACGTTAAAAAATGAACGAAACGCCATATTCGGAGGTCTATATTTCCGCCATTTTCAAATTCATGTCTTTGAAATTAAAAACCTGTACAGACAATAGGCTAAAGCTAACATTTACAAAAAATCAACACCCTACATGAGACGATAAAGGCCCTACGAGCTCACAAACAACGGACAAAAATAAGAAAAAGAAACAAATTGCCATATTTGGAGAGCTATATTTTCGCCATTTTTCTATATAACCCCTTTAAAATAAATAACTTTTGAAGACAAAAGTTCATACAACATAGGTATGAAAAATCAACACTGTACATACAGGTTTAAAGGCGCTAAAACGTCTCGGGCAAGGACAAATATAAACTAAAAATTCGATTTTTGATGTCCTATATCTCCGCCATTTTTGATCATATGACCTTGAAATTGGTCATTTTATGTTCCTGAGAGCATGATCTGTCATATGCGCTATTCAAAACTTTTCTGTGACAAATTTCGTTTTTGACCTTTGTTTGACCCCGTAGCGAACTCTTGACCTTGACATAATCTCTGATAACATGGCATGGGAAAAGCACGCGCAATGTCAAGATCTGTCTGAATAACTAAACGTGAACCATGTACAGCGTACGGTAATGAAGTAATGAGCGTTTAAACTTCGTTCCGAAAAATTTGTTTTTTACGTCTGTGACCTTGACCTTGAACCTTATCGTACAAAATCGAACTTACGTTTCAAGCTCTCATGTACATACATAACGTGTCCAAATTTGAGCGCCGTACCTTGTTCCGTTCGTGAGAAAAAGTGTTAAGATGGTTTCGTGGAAATAATAATAATAATAATAATAATAATAATAATAATAATAAGAAAAAACAGAACAATAACAATAGGGATTTCCATCCTTAATGGAAATCCCTAATAATAATAATAAGAAAAAACAGAACAATAACAATAGGGATTTCCATCCTTAATGGAAATCCCTAATAATAAGAAAAAACAGAACAATAACAATAGGGATTTCCATCCTTAATGGAAATCCCTAAAAAAGGAGTGGGACGACTGGTTCGCCCGTTGTCAGTATAATGTGACCAGATGGGGTGTGTTGCTTGGTGTCTTCGGCGGCATGCTCCAGTGATATAGCACTATAGAAAGGGCAATAGTTCCACTATACAAGAAGACACAACATGAATATACCGCAGTCTCCTGAAACACGCACAACATACACGCAACACACCGCATACATGGGAGGCCGTCCTTACATGACCATAGCTGTTAATAGGACGTTAATTAATCAATCAAACAAACAATGTGATGGAGCTAGTATGTGTATGTGTGCTGTATTGGAACGATTGTGAGTTAGGAGTGAGAATGTTTTACCTGTAAATATAATGGTTATATGTTGTCGTCGCTGGGATCTCTCGTCGTCTGTTGTGTACTATGTCCACCATGTTGTATGTGTGTATTTCCGTCGTGCGTTAGATGTTGTGTGATTGGATGTAAGTGAGGGTGGGGTGTGTCTATCTGTCGGCGCCGGTGATTGGCCCAGCTGGGTCAATATACTGCCGGCGCACGTGTGACCGCTGGGCAGTCTAGAGTAGCTTCGTTGAGCTGGGGGCTGTCCAGTAGATGTCTTTGTATTTGGTCTCTGTGTGAGGGTTGCTTGTTGTGCTGAACTTAAATGGTGAGTCCATGTTAAACTGTGTCACTGTCATGTCCTCCTTGTGTGTGTAATATGTGCGTGCATTGTTGGGAAGAAGCCGGGCGCTGTCCCTTTCTAATTGCAAGTGTCCTAGCGGCGGCCTAGGTAAGAGGGCGGCGTGCACGTGTGTGTGTACAATGTATATCACCTTTCACCTATAAAAGAATAAACTTATGGAAACGTTCACGTGAGTTCTTTATTTCTTGCATGTGGTATTTATGCCTATATGGCCTGAAACCCCTTGCCAGAACCTGGGTCAGGTGTGGTAAGACGTGCGATACGCTTACAGTTAAATAGATAACTTGATAAGATTGATAAAACTTTTGGTAAAATTTCATAGTCTCTTAAGACTTGTTCCGAAAATGTACATTTTCACGCAAGTTCAGTTATATGTATACCTATTTCAGCATTTGAAACTTTTGTATGAAGCATTCACAGTCTAGTTGTCTCATTTGATTTTAAGAATTAAGACTTTTTACAGTACCTGAACCGTTTTACGTTCCCAGCCTAACGCAAACGCAACGCAAAAAATCCGTCCGTTAGCTAACGCTAACGACTGCTTACGATTAACGATTAACGCAATACCGGCTAACGATTAACGATTAACGCAAAACGATTGGCTAGCATAAAGCGGAAATACCATTGTTGTAATCACGGAAACGGCTTGACGGTAAATAAATTACGGATCTTGACGTTCTGAAATACAAACGAAAGAACGGGGGTATGTTTAGGATTAAAGTTTCTGTATACCATATAAACATTTGCCTTTACAGGTACAATTTGTACGTTTACAAAATGAATTACATTTTATTCTAAAGTGTCTCATTTACCCGATATTTCAAGAAATAACAAATTATTACTTTATTGATAATAACACAATGAAGTCAAACACGACTGTACTCGATACGAAGTTTCCACTTTACACGCACGTTTACAAATTACGTGTAAAACCGTATGAATTAAGAGAAAATCGTTTTATTGTAAGTGTCATATTTATCCGATATTTTAAGAAATAACAAACAAATTGTTACAACAAAACTTCATTGACAATATCACTGTCACAATGTCATAATTTTAGTGAAGCGATCAGGCGCGTATACCGGTACTTTAAATAGTATTGTGGTATTGAAATGACGAATAAAAGATTTTCACACAAACACATTTAAAATGCATTACATCAAATTTCCATCTATATGCTTGATTTCTATTATCGATATTTCACAACTCAACAGTTGTAATAAGTAACATTTTATAGTGTTTCCCGCATCAATCACAAGTTTGAGTTTGTTTTATTATTCAGATTGTCGAAAGTTTCTTCCGCTTACCAAGGAAAATGTATTCTCGGAATATTTTTTCATAACGGATTTTATTACTACTACTAGGGTGTGCATTCATGAACATATATATACAGTATATGTGTACATAAAAGCTAATTGCTTACAATTGACTAGGCATCGATTTTAGGGTCCCACATGTACATTTACAAATGTACGTGCACAGCTTTTGTAATAAAGATTGAACATTTGAATTCGTGTTTCGTCATTTGCAGCTCTCTCATTTTATAGTTCATGCATATAATAAAGATATAAAGAATGAAAATATTTCATTTCCAGTTATTTATATTCAAATTAAGTCAATTATGCATAATCATTGATGACAACAACGATGAAGATAGTGATGCACATGCATACATGTATATACATGTACACTGGAAAATAATGAAAAATTCTCTACGTATATTTGTAACTGGTGTAAGAAAAAAATGTATTTGATCACATTTCACATCAAGCAACTCTGCAATTTACAATTGCAAACAACTAATTATTCATACAATGTACAAGTGTCTAAAGGAAAGCATATATTGTAAACATCAAAACTTTGAAATACGACAGTACGTGAAATGTACTGTCACATTGTACGGGGCAAAGGTAAGTTGGGTATAAAGTTAATCTCCCTCCCAAGAAGGGGTTAATTACAGGTGAACTCTGCCAGTGGCCAGCGACAGGGGGTCGACACAAGGTAACACCTCTCGTGACCTATATACCAGTACAGGTAAAATACCCTTGCGCGTCACGCTGGGAATGGAAGAGATTCCAGGTACAAATAACAACGAACATGTGTGAGAAGTTGATTGTCCAGTTTTTATTGATATGAGCAGAAACGTATATCCGTGTCGGAGTTGACACGCGTACAATACGTGTGAAGGCTTACAATGTAACGTACCTCCTGCACAGTTTGAATTTTTGTACACGTGTTCTACATGTAGATGTAGGTATACTCGTACATTACGAACAATCTTGTATGTGAAGGATTGTAAACGTTTACATCTTTTTATTCCCTTTTCCATTTTCAATCATCATATAAATACGAGTACTTATTAATTGCGTTTAAATAATATGTACATGTATATGCCAAATCTCACGTCTTCCCTTGTTCAAACTCGTCATGTTAATGATTTTTTAAACTTCACAAATTTATTTACAAATCTCTCGAGTCTTTTTTGCGTTCTTCGTACATTGATAATATTTAACATAACAAGAACAATATTATGCATTGTGTCTTTAATAACATTTATATATTTTTTTATTATCTGTTTTAGCTATTTACTTGTGTAATTTTTCAGTTGTCGTGGATTTTTTCTAAAATAATGCTTTTGGCATTAATGTTCTGTACGAGTTTCGTAAATATTTGAATTGCTTTCACAGAAATAATAATAACAGAAACATATATGATATATGTCTCTGATAATAATAACAAAAAAAAAGTGAAAATCACACAAGTTTTGTAGTTTTGATAATTAATACATTTATTATTTCTGTAAATTGACGGAATGAAATGTCATTTTAGTATTTCTGAACGTTTTCTCGCATCGGAGCGTCATGTATGCGATCTTGTTACTGTACATATTTTTATTTCAACCAAATCTAAACAACTTTATTACAACCAAAAGAGATATAATATGAAATACAATACACTTAATTCATTTTTTTATTTCATAGATGTTATAATGATCTCTTCTACACGAAGCAGTAAACGTAATATCTTAAGAGAAAAGTAATGAACATTGAATCCGGATCGTCAAGGCGTCACACCGGCATTTGGTTTTATTTTTAGTGGTTAACGTTACCGGCAGTGGATCCTGCTAACGATTAACGCAAACGATTATAAACGCAACTAACGATTAACGATTGCTAACACAAACGATAACAGATTGTTAACGCTAACGATTGCTAACGGAAATAACGCAAACGGAACGAAAATTTGGGAACGTTAAACGGTTCAGGTACTGTAGAACTTCCTTCCCATTTATAATATTGATGTTTGGAAAACAGAATTGATAATTGTCATAATGATTTACTACAGAAATCCAAGGTACAGATATACAGAAAGAAACCAAAGACAAAGATTGTAAGTTCAATCCATATAAATGATACAGTACTACTACTATTATTGTTAATTCAAATGTGGGAAAATGTTTTTTAACTGTTAATAATGTTCTGTTCTCATGACAGACTTTTTAGAACTTCCTTCCCATTTATAATATTGATGTTTTTGGAAAACAGAATTGATAATTGTCATAATGATTTACTACAGAAATCCAAGGTACAGATATACAGAAAGAAACCAAAAGACAAAGCTTGTAAGGTACAGATATGCAGAAAGAAACCAAAGACAAAGCTTGTAAGTTCAATCCATATAAATAATACAGTACTACTATTATTGTTAATTCAAATGTGGAAAATGTTAATTCAAATGTGGGAAAATGTTTTTTAACTGTTTATAATGTTCTGTTCTCATGACAGGCTTTTTGCATGCTGTCAAATTTCAATAAATTTTCTTCCATTTTCTTCTTTGAGTAATTGATACTTTTTTTATACTGCACACAGAAAATAGTTTTCGATATGACTATTTACACACAAAATAAATTTTTATTTTTAGAATGTAAGTAATCAAATGCTTTTACCATTGTGAATTGGCCAAAATTTTTTGTTCTTATTGAAGGTCCACCACACAAGATAGCCGAAATATTTAAAACACACCTAGAAAAGATGAAGCATTCAACCATAAAGAGTAAGCTTATTACGTATTGTAAGACTTGTGTGTCATTAAAAAATTTATCAACTAGCTGATGCCTGATGTTGTCAATTCTTGACTCCTTTGGGTGATTGAATAGTTCACATCGGAGTGTTGAAATGTTAAGAAATAGCGAATCAGAATATGACAGATGTTCAGATTTTAAGTCAGAAATCTGTTTATGGCACAAATGTAACAGGAAATCTATAAAGTTAATCAAATTTACCTACTTCGTTGTAATATTCCGCACAATACTGTCAAATGTCCGCCATAAAAAAAGAATAATTCACCGAATGTCTTGTAATTGGTTGCCAGCAGTAAAAATCTGTCCTGTGAGGTGACAATGTTCTTTTAAATTTCAGTTGTGTAAGCAGAAAGGAGTTCAGTGAACTCAAAGATGAGGTGAAAAGGCTAAGGAAGAAAGTCCGGGAGATGGAACAAAGAACAAACTCAACCGCTGACCTTCCAGCGCTTCCCACTTTGGACTTGACATTCATCATCCTCACCAGCATCTACAGTGGCAGCATCACCTTCAGTATCACACCCAGCAACATCATCAAACCCAGCATCACAGTCACCAACCAATGTGGACACGGGTTTGTACAATGGACACACTTATGACACTATAACAGATAGCATCAGTCACATTGACAACCTTTTGGACACGAGTTTTGTATAATGGACACACTTATGACACTCTAACAGATAGCATCAGTCACATTGACAACCTTTTGGACACGAGTTTGTATAATGGACACACTTATGACACTCTAACAGATACATATATGTAGCATCAGTCACATTGACAACCTTTGGGACACGAGTTTGTATAATGGACACACTTATGACACTCTAACAGATAGCATCAGTCACATTGACAACCTTTTGGACACGAGTTTGTTTGTTTGTTTGATTAATTAACGTCCTATTAACAGCTATGGTCATGTAAGGACGGCCTCCCATGTATGCGGTGTGTTGTGTGTATGTTGTGCGAGGTGCGTGTTTCGGGAGACTGCGGTATATTCATGTTGTGTCTTCGTGTATAGTGGAACTGTTGCCCTTTTCATAGTGCTATATCACTGAAGCATGCCGCTGAAGACACCAAGCAACACACCCCACCCGGTCACATAATACTGACAACGGGTGAACCAGTCGTCCCCTCCCTTTTTGCTGAGCGCTAAGCAGGAGTAGAAACTACCACTTTTACAGACTTTGGTGTGTCTCGGTCAGGGGACGAGTTTGTATAATGGACACACTTATGACACTCTAACAGATAGCATCAGTCACATTGACAACCTTTTGGACACGAGTTTGTATAATGGACACACTTATTACACTCTAACAGATAGCATCAGTCACATTGACAACCTTTTGGACACGAGTTTGTATAATGGACACACTTATGACACTCTAACAGATAGCATCAGTCACATTGACAACCTTTTGGACACGAGTTTGTACAATGGACACACTTATGACACTCTAACAGATAGCATCAGTCACATTGACAACCTTTACATTGCTGTCCGCATTTTGTTACTTAAGCTGTTCCCAGAGGAATACATCATTTCTCATAGTGTCACTGGGAAACTTCAAACTCAAAAACAGAGAGAAAACCTTATGATTTTCGACTTTTTGGAACTTCGTTAAAATTTCATTGAAGGTTTTAATATGATGTTTTAATATTTATCATATTAATCCTGTTATCAAATTAATAAGTAGCCTTAGTTTCTATTGCCAAATGTATACTACCGGTAATAAATATTTGTATCAAGGTTTTTTACGTTCTCAAATTTGGTAATCTGCTCCCATTTGTTATTTGGGGTGTGAAAATTTCTGTTACAATAATAGTTAAATGTTTTTTTTTGTATTTCAATTGTTATGGTGACATTACTAATGTAGCACACTACTAGTTTTTGTTACAATGTGTGTAAAGAGGGCTGTTAAGTCCATAAGTAGCATTAGGTAGGTCTAGTGGTGATATATTCATTATTTCATTGTTTTACATTTGCATCAGAATCAGATGTTTCTGTGAAGTAGTTTTGATCATAAGCACTTGAAAACCTCTCATTTCTCTAAAAAAAAATTATATTTTTTTGTGTGTGAATGTTCATAGTAGATTTTAGAATTACAATACATTTTTCTTAGTGTGTATATAAATCGGTTGATGTTTTGTTCTCAATGTCATTGTATAACTCGTGTACATATTTACAATTCTATTTATGTGTTAGTAAATGTGATTAACTGCTATTATATTTGACATTTGAATGTGAATCCTTGGTTTTGGACTGACTGAGCTCCAGTAAACTTGACATTTCCCTTCATTGATTATTGACAGGTAATGGTTGACCATGGTTAAACATGTTGATCATTGTCAACCATGGTTTACCAGTCGATCATGGTAGATCATGATTGACCAAGGTTTTGTCTTAGGCCTTCATCGTTTGCTTAATTATTATTCATGACCATGGTTGACCAGGACCATGGTCAACCATGTTTATAAAACAATGGTGCCAATTACCAAAACATGGCCAACCATGGTCGAACATGGTTGACCATGGTAGTTCATGGTCGAAATGCACACATTTCGCCTGGGTTAAGAACTGAAAGTGAAAGTAGAATATACAGATACGCTAGCCAGGTAAATATCTTTGACAATACATTATATGACAATAAATATCCATAGGTAATTAAATGTTATATAATCATTTTATATAATATACTCACTTCACCAGGGCCATGGTCAAAATACAAAAATATAGAAACTTCTATATAAGTTGGTTAGAGTGTATTTGCAACTTATGTGTCTTTAAACTTATCCTGTGGAATTACTATTAAAACATCGAATACGCTATCTTTGTTGATTTTCATTTCCACCAAGTCGACATTACAACATAAACACTTACTGTATATAACCCAATAAGCGCACAGGGCAATTTAAAAAATTTGAAAAAAAAAATCATTAAAAGAAGCTGTTGAGACAAAATGATTGCAAATCTACAGTTTTTTGTAGTTGAGGCCTCAAAAATGTTGAGGGGCGTTTATAGGGACATGGGCACTTAATGTGTCGAATACGGTAGTTAACATTTTGAGGTCATCGTTGAAAAATGAAACAAGAGTGCTCTCCCATGCTTAGTTTCAGAATAGACGTAATTGATATGAAAGAAGCCAAATTGACCCCGCCCCTGGGGGGTCAGCCCCATCATATGTACAATTTTGAATCCCCATCCTAAGAGAAGAAGTCATTTATATTGAAATAGCCAAATTGATCCCTTTTGACCCCACTCCTCGGGCCCTCGGGGGTCAGCCCCATCACTTGTACAATTTTGAATCCCCATTCTATCAGAATGCTACCATTGCATTATGGATGCTATCCCAAGTTTAGTTTTAAGAGAAGAAGTCGTTTGTATGGATATAGCCAAACTGACCCCTTTTGGCCCCGCCCATCAGGCAACTGGGGTGTCAGTCCCATCATTTTTTCAATATTCAGTTAGTAATCCATAAGGATGCTACCAGTCAAATTTCATTTTTTTTAAAGTCGATTGTTTATGCTAAATCTTTAGTTTTTGGCTGATGCTATTGTTTTGTTTGTTTGTTTGATTACTTAACGTCCTATTAACAGCTATGGTCATGTAAGGACGGCCTCCCAAGTATGCGGTGTGTTGCGTGTATGTTGTGCGAGGTGCATGTTTTGGGAGACTGCGGTATATTCATGTTGTGTCTTCTTGTATAGTGGTACTGTTGCCCTTTTTATAGTGCTATATCACTGAAGCATGCCGCCGAAGACACCAAGCAAAACACTCCACCCAGTCACATTATACTGACAACGGGCGAACCAGTCGTCCCACTCCCTGTATGCTGAACGCTAAGCAGGAGCAGAAACTACCACTTTTATAGACTTTGGTGTGTCTCGGCCAGGGGACAGAACCCAGAGCCTTCCTCACAGGGGCGAACGCTCAACTCAAGGCCAAAAGTGAGGCGGTGCCAAGGGAGGCATTAGGAAAGATACAGTCCGTTAGAAAGAAGAGAAAAGATAAGATCCTAAATTTAGTCGCCTTTTACGATCATGCAATAGGGGCAGCAGGTACAATTCTAACGCCCTACCTGCAGGGCTGATTGTGGATGGATGGGCGGACACCGCGGTATGGCGTAAGCTCACCTTGGTCCTTCCCACTGTAACAATATCACTAATAATTATCCATAATTTCTAGTCAGTCATACGCTCTGGCGTTTATACTCTTAATATATGTAAAACACTCAAGTGATTATGATCGGGTTGTGTAGTCGAGCGTCTATGCCATGCTGTCTGAATAAAGCACAGTTGAAAGGATGAGCTATTGTCCGTCTCATTGGACCCATATCATCGATATGTAAGTTACATATAATATCGACATCTTGGTACACCGGCCAGGTGAGCTAAAATATTGCAATATTTCCATTGTTTGTTTATTTCAATTAACGTCCTATTAACAGCTATGTATGTGATGTATTACTTGAATGTAGTGCAAAGTGCATGTTTTGGGAGACTGCGGTATATTCGTGTTGTGTCTTCTAGCTTGTATAGTGGAGCTATTGTCCTTTTTATAGTGCTATACTGTAATGTTTTCCGTGTTGATACACGTTAATACCTAACTGGTACCAGAAACAATGCTAACTCCAATATAAACTTCTGGATGTATCATTTATTAATACATAAGTAGAACTATTCCACACGTTTAATATACACTGAGTCTACATATACGTTCATACAAAGCACATTTGTCAAAGATACATAAATCTTACAGATAGGACAATGACCATATATAATTACAAAAATTTGTGACGCTCAGTAGCCCTACTCTACAAAAATCCTATCATTCTACAATTATAACTTTATCCCAACCCGAACATATATGCAATAACGCTTAGTTATAATAAAGTCCTTACTATGTCGTTTATTTTCCCGGCCATCTCATTCAAGACATGCACAGGTTATAAAAATATGTTTAAACGAACCCTAACCAACTTCTAGTTTCCCCGATATTGCATTCCGCAACACACAAGGGTTATAATAATATTTTATAAATACTAAACAATTGTCAACAGTTATTTTCCAAGTATTTGCATTACGCAAATATCTTGGTTATACAAAATAACTTTATAAATCAGTCTATATTTTTCACAGTTATTTAAATATTTACTTCGTTTCCTAACTTACACAATTATTTTCCAACTAATACTGCATTTCGCAATATCAGAGGTTATACAAAACTCCCCGATTTAAACCCAACCCAAAACAAGAGTTACCTCGCTTGTCCCGTATTCAGCTGACTGTTTGCGTCCCGGCTGCCAAGTCTTTGAAAATACCGGAAACTCCACCTTTTATACGACGGAACTTGTTATTCACGCGCTCCGTTGGTAACAACATAGATACAATATTATCTTTATTACAATTATAGAAGTTATAATATATCATTATTTACCATTTACAATATTAACGTCACACTCAAAGTTTCAACTCTAAACACTCACTGTTTCTAAAAATAGCCTCCGAGAACATACCGGAAGTTGACGTTACTATATCCACAGATACAACTGACAAATTTTGCCGGGAAACAGATACACATCTTTTCCCTACTATCCGACAATGTCTACTAGCTCAAGGTAATACAAACATGTAATTGATTATCACCTTTATACAATTAACTATCGATAACTACGTTTACACAAGTATTACTGTGATGAAACACAGTTTCATAACACTTTCCCCCTTTTGGACAACATTTCGTCCCCCGAAATATACAAAAAGAAGCAAAATAACAATGTACATCTTATGTACAATATTCCCAATAACAACAATATAAACATCATATTTCATCAACCTCTATCAAACTATTGCGATAGATTTATTATTATTATTTTTTTTTTTACATAACACGGTGTGTCCTTAACAATACACACATATAATTATCAAATGTTTATCTTCGACATATATAAAAAAAAACTTTGCATTATCCTAACCCCCAATATCTACTTCCTAACTACACTCACAACACTTTTTATTCTTCTAACAGATTCATTCTCACTTTCCCACATCTCCTCAAACCCATACAATCCAAAACTTCCGCTCTTCCTCATTCTCGTTTCCAGTTTATTCTCTAATCTTACAATATAATCACCCAATCTCACATTCTCTTCTCTCAATTTCATCACTTCTTCTTCATCATCACATAACTCCAACACATCTTTCATCAATTCCTCGGTCTCTTGCATCATTTCTTCCTTCCTCTTCTTTGTTGTCTCCCTGTCTCCTTCCTCTCCAATGGCTCAATCTTCGTCTCCTGTTTCCATTGTCTCCTCTCTGTCCTCTGTCTTTTTCTCCGTCTTCACTCTACTTGTATTCTTATAAAAAAAATGTCAGTACCTACTTTAACATGATACGGGGAATCGCTGTGCCTGAAAAATTCATCATCCTTTAGAGATAATCCCTCACTTCTTCGTTTATGGATGAGATAACCCTTCGTGTGCCCCAATAACTGTTTGGCAGTCAATCCGACGTATTTGCAGAGCTCGCAATAAAATGGAATATTTTCTGGACTGACGTGATTAGCCAGGAAGTGTACAGTTGCCGCTTTTTTCGATTGGCCTTCAAAATCACACTTATTGCATCCAAACATCTTGGTTTTCTGCAAATTTAAAGAGATTTCATTTTACTTTCTACCCATTTTGGGTTTGTAGTAAGGCTACAGCGCTTTAACTTGTTGAAATGTATAGTTTCTCTATGTCGTTTGCCTTCTATTTGATAGACTACTGGACTCAATACTTTCGTAATTAGATATGGTCCTGCCCAGGGTGACTCTAGTTTCTTGTGCTTTGGCTTCAGTTTATAAACTAAATCCCCTATTTCATACATTTTGTCTTTAATTCTGGAATCAGTATTTCTATTCTGGTTTTGAGCACCTTTCCCCAACTTCTCCCTTGCCGTATGGTACATTGTCTCCAATTGTTCGCGCAAATGTTCCACATATTCGTTTGTAGTTTGCTCTTTGGTCGCTGAAGGAAAGAGTATGTTAATTGGAGTGTTGACCTCGCGTCCAAACATCATAGCGTTTGGGCTGTATCCAGTTGCTGGGTGTCGGGTGCTCCTGTATGCTGCCATAAGAATCTCTATATGATTGTCCCATTCCTTAGGATTTTCTTGCAAGAAACTTTTTATCATTGTTCCAAGTGTCCTGTTTAAAACGTTCGACTAATCCGTTGGATTCTGGTCTATACGGTGTAGAACGAGTTTTGGTTATCTCTAAAAGATGGCATACCTCCTTAAATAAATCACTTTGAAAATTTGATCCCATATCGGTGTGTAATTCTAAAGGCGTTCCGAACCTTGCTACGAATTCCTTTACTAATTTATCAGCAACTTTCTCGGCTGTCTGATTAGGTATTGGAAACGCTTCCATCCATCGTGTGAAATAATCTCCAATTACAAGTATATACTGGTTTTTGTCTTTTGGTTCGGGGTAGAGGTCCGATAACGTCCACTCCAACTCGGTCTAACGGATATCCAACTCTGTATTGACTCAATGGCGCCTTCGTTTTTGGAGAATTTGACTTCCATCGGCTGCAACTTTCACATTTTTGTATATGACACTTCACGTCTTCAATCATTTTATACCAATAAAATCTGTCTCGTATTTTATCCATTGTCCTTTGTACCCCTGAATGACCCGCATAATATGAATCATGATTCATCATTATTATTTGTTGACGTAGTACCCTTGGAACTAACAACTGCAATTTGTCTTTTTCAGGTGAAGTGGTTTTCCAGTTCTGGTAGAGTACACCCTTCTTGTAGACTACATTATCCCAGTTTAACCATAATTTCCTCACAGCAGGACTATATTTTGCGATATCATCCCTTGAAGGTGTTGTCCCTTTCTGTATCCAGTCATGAAGATAACGAAGATCTGCATCCTCTTTTTGAAATGTGGATACCTCTTTAGATGTATACCCATCCATCCAATTACTACTTGTGGTGTTCGTCTCTTGAATTGTTCTTAAGATCTTTGTTTTAGTTGTCTTGCCTAGGGAAGTTACATTATCGACTTCATCCTTAAACTCCTTCCATTCAGATTTCAACTGTTGACAAATTGAACAATTTTCGTCAAAAATTTCAACTCTCTGATGAGTGCACAGTTCTCCAACGTCGCATCTGGATAGAGCATCTGCATTTTGATGTGATTTTCCTTCCCTATGTTGAATTTCAAAATCATATTCGCCAAGGCATTCCAACCATCTGGCTATTTGTCCCTGTGGGTCTTTAAATCCAAACAACCATTTTAAAGATCCATGGTCGGTACGCAACAAAAATTTCCTTCCTAAAAGGTAATGTTTGAACTGGTTGATAAAGGTTACTACAGCTAAATAATTCCCTTCTGGTTATACTGTATCTTTGTTGATATTTGTCAAGTTTCTTAGATGCGTATGCAACTGGTCTTTCAACACCATTTGACAGTTGAGACAAAACTCCCCCTATCCCAAAATTTGAAGCGTCTGTGTCTAAGATCATAAGATCCTCATTATTTGGTATCGCTAGAACAGTTGAATTGCAGAGTTTGGTCTTCAACAACTGAAATGTTTCCTCGCACCTTTTAGTCCAGATAAATTCTACATCCTTCTTCGTTAATTCCGTCAGTGGTGTAGCGATCTCACTAAAATTCTCCACAAAACGCCGATAGTAATTGCATAATCCCAGAAACTGTTGAACTTCTTTAGCTGACTTTGGTTCCTTCCAATTTTTTTACTGACTCAATGATCTTTGGATTAGGTTTAATCCCATCTGATCCAACAATGTGTCCCAAGTACAAGACTTCCTCTCTCAGGAATTCGCATTTAGAAGGCTTTAATTTCAATCCTGCCTCCTTGAATCGTTTAAGTACTTCCTCAAGCTTTTTCCAGGTGTTCGTCCATATTTGACGAATATAATATGACATCATCCAAATAAATGAGTATGGTCTTCCATTGCATTCCACGAAAGATTAGTTCCATGCAACGTTGAAAAGTACTTGGCGCGTTATACAAAGTCCGAAAGGCATCTTTGTGTATTCGTACAAGCCATACATTGTTATAAATGCAGTTTTTTGGTCGATCCTCCTCTGACATCTTAATCTGCCAATATCCACTTTGTAGATCCATAGTAGAAAATATAGATACTGTTTGTTTGTTTGTTTGTTTGATTAATTAACGTCCTATTAACAGCTATGGTCATGATGATAGACAATCAAGACAAGTGTCAATTCTGGGTAATGGATATGCATCCTTAATTGTAGCATCATTAAGTTTCCTGTAATCACAACACCATCTTATGGTTCCATCTTTCTTCCGAATTAAAACAATATTGGATGCCCAACTTGATTTACTTTCTCGAATAGTGCCGTTTTCAATCTGATCCTTTAAATACTTTTCTTCCTCCGCCTCGAAACCACGAGGTGTCCTACGCAAAGGTTGACGCACAGGCGGTGCTGTACCCGTCGCTATTTTATGTTCAATTAAAGAAAAGTTCCCAAGTTCAAGTTTATTCTTTGCAAAGCAATCCTGGTTCCTGACAAGTATATTCTGCAAGGGTAGCTTTGTCTTTCATCTTGAATATTCTCACAGCTTTTCTCATATAATTCCTTTATATGGTCTGGTATCTTTGATATAACCGATGAAGTATTAGTCTCTTCAGACTTCCTCCAATCTTCAGGAATTTGAGGTCCTGAGATTTTTGTGTCTAAAACTGTTATTGGAACATTCCTCACTTGATTAGCATCCCTGGCGCATTTCGCTCTCTGTATGTATATGTCCCAAGGATCCCGAGTTTCTTCAAACATCTCTTCGAAGCTCTGTACCTCATGTAATTCTCCTAAGTTATAGCCTTTCTTAAGTTTGATTGGCGACTTGCCAGTGTTTACTATCCGCACTGGTATTATTTTGTTGTAAGGATCTACTAACGCCCTTGCTACGATGAACTCCCTGTCATCCTCAGTTGTAGGTTCAATAGAAGAATATCTAGTGTTTAATAATTCCTCTTGCTTCGATTCCCCAGCTATAATTATTTCTGACATCGCCGGTATTGTGGTTGTTTCCATAGCTACTAATCTTGGCGTGTCGTCATGTTTTCTCCGAATCTCGCACACTTAAACCATTTGCCATCCACTTCGAGTCCTCGTCTCGTATTCACTGTAATATCAAACTCATCAATGATATCACAACCCAGAAGAAAATCATCTCTGATTGGCGCAACGTAAATATCCCAGGTTTGTTTGTTTGTTTGATTAATTAACGTCTATTAACAGCTATGGTCATGTAAGGACGGCCTCCCATGTATGCGGTGTGTTGCGTGTATGTTATGCGAGGTGCGTGTTTTGGGGAGACTGCGATATATTCATGTTGTGTCTTCGTGTATAGTGGAACTGTTGCCTTTTTTTTTTAGTGCTATATCACTGAAGCATGATGCCGAAGACACCAAGCAACACACCCCACCCGGTCACATTATACTGACAACGGGCGAACCAGTCGTCCAACTCCCTGTATGCTGAGCGCTAAGCAGGAGCAGAAACTACCACTTTTATAGACTTTGGTGTGTCTCGGCCAGGGGACAGAACCCAGAGCCTTCCTCACAGGGGCGAACGCTCAACTCAAGGCCAAAAGTGAGGCGGGTGCCGAGGGAGGCATTAGGAAAGATAAAGTCAGTTAGGAAGAAGAGAAAAGATAAGATCCTAAATTTAGTCGCCTTTTACGATCATTGTTATTTGGGTTGACAAGTCTCTTCCAAACTGTTGCAATCGTTCTTCTGTTACGAAGCGTCCTTGACCTGCTCGTCGTACTTCATTTGCCAAACGTCGTCTATACGTCTCTGGTAAAGAATTATCTCCAAACCGACGCTGCATGTCCGTGCAAAGTTGGTAATAATCAAGCATAGGGCAGCAGGTACAATTCTAACACCCCAGGTAAACTCTTTCCCTCCCAGGTTTATTTCCACAGCAGCAACTCCACAGGTTGTCAAATTCTTTCCTGCCTCCGCAACTAGCAAACTGACATCTGCCTCTCGTATCTTTGGCCTGATATTCACCGGAATTTGTCCAAACTTCTGTTCACTCATAACTGTGATCTCCGCTCCAGTATCCACTACCGCCTGACATTCCACGTATCCCACCGCTGCCACCAATGTAATGTTTTCCGTGTTGATACACGTTAATACCTAACTGGTACCAGAAACAATGCTAACTCCAATATAAACTTCTGGATGTATCATTTATTAATACATAAGTAGAACTATCCACACGTTTAAATATACACTGAGTCTACATATACGTTCATACAAAGCACATTTGTCAAAGATACATAAATCTTACAGATAGGACAATGACCATATATAATTACAAAAATATGTGACGCTCAGTAGCCCTACTCTACAAAAATCCTATCATTCTACAATTATAACTTTATCCCAACCCGAACATATATGCAATAACGCTTAGTTATAATAAAGTCCTTACTATGTCGTTTTATTTTCCCGGCCATCTCATTCAAGACATGCACAGGTTATAAAAATATGTTTAAACGAACCCTAACCAACTTCTAGTTTCCCCGATATTGCATTCCGCAACACACAAGGGTTATAATAATATTTTATAAATACTAAACAATTGTCAACAGTTATTTTCCAAGTATTTGCATTACGCAAATATCTTGGTTATACAAAATAACTTTATAAATCAGTCTATATTTTTCACAGTTATTTAAATATTTACTTCGTTTCCTAACTTACACAATTATTTTCCAACTAATACTGCATTTCGCAATATCAGAGGTTATACAAAACTCCCCGATTTAAACCCAACCCAAAACAAGAGTTACCTCGCTTGTCCCGTATTCAGCTGACTGTTTGCGTCCCGGCTGCCAAGTCTTTGAAAATACCGGAAACTCCACCTTTTATACGACGGAACTTGTTATTCACGCGCTCCGTTGGTAACAACATAGATACAATATTATCTTTATTACAATTATAGAAGTTATATATATCATTATTTACCATTTACAATATTAACGTCACACTCAAAGTTTCAACTCTAAACACTCACTGTTTCTAACAAGAGGCCCATGGGCCTTAACGGTCATCTGACTATTAGTACAATACAACATAGTCTTTTAAAGATTTTAGCCTATTTGACCTCTGTGACCTTGATTGAAGGTCAAGGTAATTCATTTGAACAAACTTGGTAGCCCTTCATCCAAGCATGCTATATGCCCGATATCAGTAGCCTTGGCCTTCTAGTTCTTGAAAAGAAGTCATTTAAAGATTTTAGCCTATTTGACCCCTGTGACCTTAAATGAAGGTCAAGGTCATTTATTTGAACAAACTTGGTATCCCTTCATCCCAGCATGCTACATGCCCAATATCAGTACCCTAGGCCTTCTGGTTCTTAAGAAGAAGTCATTTAAAGATTTTAGCCTATTTGACCCCTGTGACCTTGAATGAAGATCAAGGTCATTCATTTGAACAAACTTGGTAGCCCTTTATCCTAGCATGCCACAGCCTAATATCAGGTCTCTAGGCCTCTTAGTTATTCACAAGAATTTGTTTAAATGATTTTAGCCTATTTGACCCCTGTGACCTTGAATGAAAGTCAAGGTCATTTATTTGAACAAACTTGGTAGCCCTTCATCCCAGCATCCTACCGGCCAAATATCAGTACCCTGGGCCTTCTGGTTTTTGAGAAGAAGTCGTGTAAATATTTTAGCCTTTTTGACCCCCGTGACCTTGAATGAAGGTTAAGGTCATTCATTTGAACAAACTTGGTAGCCCTTCATCCAAGCATGTCACAGGCCCAATATCAGTACCCTGGGCCTTCTGGTTCTTGAGAAGAAGTCGTTTAAAGATTTTAGCCTATTTGACCCTCGTGACCTTGAATGAAGGTCAAGGTCATTTATTTGAACAAACTTGGTAGCCCTTCATCCCAGCATGCCACAGGCCTAATATCAGGTCTCTAGGCCTCTTAGTCATTCACAAGAAGTTGTTTAAAGGATTTTAGCCTATTTGACCCCTGTGAACTTGAATGAAGGTCAAGGTCATTTATTTGAACAAACTTGGTAGCCCTTCATCCCAGCATCCTACAGGCTAAATATCAGTACCCTGGGCCTTCTGGTTCTTGAGAAGAAGTTGTTTAAAGATTAAAGCCTTTTTGATCCTCGTGACCTTGAATGAAGGTCAAGGTCATTTATTTGAACAAACTTGGTAGCCCTTCATCCCAGCATGCCACAGGCCTAATATCAGGTCTCTAGGCCTCTTAGTTATTCACAAAAAGTTGTTTAAAGGATTTTAGCCTATTTGACCCCTGTGACCTTGAATGAAGGTAAAGGTCATTTATTTGAACAAACTTGGTAGCCCTCCATCCCAGCATCCTACGGGCCAAATATCAGTACCCTGGGCCTTCCGGTTATTGAGAAGAAGTCGTTTGAATAAAAAGTTTACGCACGGCGCACGGCGGACGGCGGACGCGACGACGACGGACGGTGCATGATGACAATAGGTCATCCTGACCCTTCGGGTCAGATGACCTAAAAATAGCCTCCGAGAACATACCGGAAGTTGACGTTACTATATCCACAGATACAACTGACAAATTTTGCCGGGAAACAGATACACATCTTTTCCCTACTATCCGACAATGTCTACTAGCTCAAGGTAATACAAACATGTAATTGATTATCACCTTTATACAATTAACTATCGATAACTACGTTTACACAAGTATTACTGTGATGAAACACAGTTTCATAACATATACCACTGAAGGACCGCCTCCCATGTATGCGATGTATTACTTGTATGTAGTGCAAAGTGCGTGTTTTGGGAGACTGCGGTATATTCGTGTTGTGTCTTCTAGCTTGTTTAGTGGAACTATTGTTCTTTTTATAGTGCTATACCACTGAAGGACTGCCTCCCATGTATGCTATGTTTGTTTGATTTATTAACGTCCTATTAACAGCTATGGTCATGTAAGGACGGCCTCCCATGTATGCGGTGTGTTGCATGTATGTTGTGCGAGGTGAGTGTACTGGGAGACTGCGGTGTATTACTTGTATGTAGTGCAAAGTGCGTGTTTTGGGAGACTGCGGTATATTCGTGTTGTGTCTTCTAGCTTGTATAGTGGAACTATTGTTCTTTTTATAGTGCTATACCACTGAAGCATGCCGCAGAAGACACCAATCAACACACCCCACCCTGTCACATTATACTGACAACGGGCAAACCAGTCGTCCCACTCCCTGTATGCTGAGCGCTAAGCAGGACCAGAAACTGTGATACATCGCGATACATTTTTCTATTGGCGATACCCAATATTTGCGTTTGATTAATTTACGTCCTATTAACAGCAATGGTCATGTAAGGACGGCCTCCCATGTATGCTGTGTGTTGCGTGTATGTTGTGCGAAGTGTGTGTTTTGGGAGACTGTGGTATATTCGTGTTGTTCTCCTTGTATAGTGGAAATATTACGCAAACCCACTGATCATGTGGCCTATCCCATTAAAGATTCTATTCATTTCTTTTTCAACTTGTCATAATTACATAAACTTCAATATATTTTTTAACGATATTCGCACCAAAGCCTTTTTTTAAGTATACACTTACTTATGGAAATATAAAGTTACCTGTACATTGTTTGTTTGTTTGATTTATTAACGTCCTATTAACAGCTATGGTCATGTAAGGACGGCCTCCCATGTATGCAGTGTTTCGCGTGTATGTTGTGCGAGGTGAGTGTGCTGGGAGACTGCGGTATGTTCGTGTTGTGTCTTCTTGTATAGTCGAACTGTTGCCCTTTTTGTAGTGCTATATCACTGAAGCATGCCGCCGAAGACACCAAGTAACACAAACCACCCGGTCACATTATACTGACAACGGGCGAACCAGTCGTCCCGCTCCCTGTATGCTGAACGCTAAGCAGGAGCAGAAACTACCACTTTTATAGACTTTGGTGTGTCTCGGCCAGGGGACAGAACCGAGAGCCTTCCTCACTGGGGCGAATGCTCAACTAAAGGCCAAAGGTGAGGCGGTGCCAAGGGAGGCATTAGGAAAGATAAAGTCAGTTAGGAAGGAGAGAAAAGATAATATCCTAAATTTAGTCGCCTTTTACGATCATGCAATAGGGGCAGCAGGTACAATTCTTACGCCCTGTACAAGATATAGGCCTCACTCGGTACATTGCTGCGACTAAACGTTTTCGATCACTCTGTGTTTAATTCGGTCTACATTTTTAAATCAAAATACTTAGATAACTTACTAGATAATTAGATAATAATTCATAGACTATTTAGACAAATATCAATATTTAGGATAAGCTTAGCCTGTTATCTAATTCAGTTATAAGTGTTTTCATGTCCACGTGTGAAATGAAAGTGTCTTTGGACGAAAAAGCCATATCGCAGTCCAATGCATTCCTTTTCGGCTTTGGTTAAAACGCTTATAACGCACAATTACAATTTTATTTTTCTATTTTGTAGTATTTATTAACCTATAATTTGTCATTTCTTATATTCGATGTTATTGCAATTGTACATTTAATACGATCAGAATTGTTAATATTACTGAGGCCGAAGTTGTAATGTTTCATGTCCGAAATTGTACTGTTATTCCGCCGCCGATAGCAGTGCATTGTGTCCTGATACTTTGAAACGAAATACACACACAACAATTGTGGCCATGACATTTCACTATTGTAGAGAAATACAAATAACAGATAACCGGTAAAAATTCTTCAATGATTTGATTTATTACATTTAAAAAAGTACAGCAAATGTGAGATATGTGATCGATGTATATGATGACTTACAGGTAACGTTAGGTAGTGTCGCTAATAGTAATATAAACAGTACAAGCAATATAAAGAACTGGCCAAGATTTAATAACATAATCGGAAATATAAAATAAATCTTATTAAATTTTATTAAGTGTAATCAAAGATTTATTTCACAATGCTTGCCACAAAATATATTCCAATTGAAATCCGAACATGAAGCATATTTTCAAAAACTAAGTAAGACTTCTTTTGAATCTAGAGCAATACACGTGTAATAGGAGTGTAGTCACGTTCGTCTGTCACTACGATAATAGTGTCACTACTATGTGTAATGTTACGTTGTACCCAGGTTCAATGTCGTTCAACCCGGGGTTCCGTAGAAATATAGCGTGGTCAGAGAGTAAACAACACAGAACTGTGATACAGGGTATTTTATTGCATCCGCAGATGCTTAAATATCAACATGTAAACAACAACAAAGTATACATATGAACATAGGAGGACCCGAATCCCAGTTAAAACGGCCCCACTGTTAAAACGGCCCCAGTCAGAACGGCCCCACTGCAATAACGGCCCCAGTCAAAACGGCCCGTTACAAGAAATGTTTAAAAAAGGAACAAATCAAATCATGAATATTAGTAAATCAATACATGTCTATATATAAAGGATACAATTCAATTCTGCCTCATACATTCTGTTGGTCTCATGTAAAACTCAAGCCGTTCTCTTCGAAATTTCAGTACATGTTATCATAATTCACATAATTAAAACTTATTTTAACGTCTTTCATAACTAAGAACAAACATTTGCTCAAATTCACTAAATTTTTGACACATGTACATTTGATTTCTAATAGTTTAACAAAATGTTTCACATACTATCATTTGGACGTTTTCTATTTAATTAATGAGAAAGATAATCTATTTCTTGTAATTTCTTAGATACTGATATGTGAGCTACATGTAATTCGTTTTGTAAGATAATGTTACAAGCAAAACTTACCACATATTTTACAGTGAACATTTAGAAGACAAATGTATATAATCAACACACTGAACATATTGAACAAATTTACAATAATTAAAGATTTGAATATATTTATTACTTTAACTGCATTCTCAATATTTTTCGTTTGTCAAAATATCAAAAACTCCTACTAAACAAGTACAAGTAATTTCCCAGTTAAATGCTAGCACTTCCCTTTTCAACAATATCTTCGTCTCAACCATACATGAATCGACGAGAAATCAATACTAAAAGTATATTGAAGACATTTCAAATTGATTTCTTACTTGAATATTAGATCTATCAAACGCTGCTAGAGATCGTGAACGTAAAAAAAATCATCATTTGAAACATCATTTACTTGTATATGTAGGTATACAGTATTAACCTAACCAACCATCTTTAATAAGATAGACAACAAACATGTTCATTCATTTAAATTTACTTTTAATTAATCTCAATGTGTTCCGTCATAAGCTTTGTCTTATATCTGCCTACATTAAAGTGAGGCCGTTTCGACTAGGGCCGTTTTTAACTGGGGCCGTTATTGTAGTGGGGCCGTTTTAACCGAACTCCGGAGGACCCTACCGCTGGTTTAAACTTACGGAACTATATACTACACAACTACGTATACTAACTTTATAAAGGGACACAGATCCCCCAACCCCACAGACAACAATAAAGAGACAGACACGAGAGAAGGAGAGCAGAGAGTGAGCCTACCAGCAGGTCAGTGCTAATGCAGACTGAAGTTACCGGGTGTGTTGCTTGCTGTCTTCGGCGGCATGCTTCAGTGATATAGCACTATAAAAAGGGCAACAGTTCCACTATACAAGAAGACACAACATGAATATACCGCAGTCTCCCAAAACACGCACCTCGTACAACATACACGCAAACACACCGCATACATGGGAGGCCGTCCTTACATGACCATAGCTGTTAATAGGACGTTAATTAATCAAACAAACAAACAAACAAAAAAGTATTCTTTGACCTTGAAAAGGCATACGACACAACTTGGCAATATGGAATCATGAACGATCTCCATGATATCGGTATACGTGGTAATTTGCCAAAGTTTATATCAAAATTTTATATCTGACAGGCATTTCAAAGTTCGAACGGGTTCAACTTATTCAGAAACAGAAACACAGGAGATGGGCGTCCCTCAGGGTGGTATCTTGTCCGTCACACTTTTTGGACTAAAAATTAACAGCATAACCAAATGTCTTGGCCAATCTACGGAAGGGTCTCTATTTGTGGATGATTTCTTGATCTGTTACAGATCAAAAAACATGCACACTATAGAACGGCAACTACAACAATGTTTAGGCAAATTACAAAATTGGGCTGACGAAAATGGCTTTAGATTTTCAAGATCAAATACTGTCTGTATGCACTTCTGTCAAAAACGAAAACCACACAATGATCCTGACCTCACACTCAATGGAATTAAAATTCCAGTAGTTGAACAAACTAAATTTCTTGGACTAATATTTGATTCGAAACTGTCCTTTGTTCCACATATCAAACATCTGAAGGATAAGTGCTCGAAGGCGCTGAACATTCTACGAGTTCTTTCCCATTCTGATTGGGGTGCAGACCGTGAAATGCTTCTACGTATCTATCGGGCACTTATTACATCAAACCTTGACTACGGCTCGATTGTCCATGGATCGGCTCGCAGCCTCCTATCTACAGATGCTTGACCCTATACAGAATCAGGGACTGCGTCTCGCACTTGGAGCTTTTCGAACAACACCTGTGAAGAGTCTCCATGTGGAAGCTAATGAGCCATCTCTAGACGATCGACGAAAGAAATTATCCTGACAGTATGCTGCTCAACTGAAATCCAACCCCAAAAATCCTGCATTTAACCTTGTATTCAATCCACAACATCAAGAAATATTTACACAAAATCAAAAGCTCATACCAACATTTGGCATCAGAATTTCAAAATTTTTGCTGGAACTTAATATAATTTTCGACACCATTGACGAGTACACCGTATCGGATGTACCACCATGGCTCATTCAAACACCTGATATCAATTTATCTCTACATGAGAGGGCAAAATCCAGTGCATTACCCGAAGAACACAAATCCTCTTTTCGGGAGTGCATAAGGGCTTTCCCTGACCATGTTCAGATCTACACTGACGGATCAAAAGATGGTGATAATGTTTGCTTCAATTCAGTCAGCCATCAAACACCATTGGCAACAAAGGTGGTCTACCGAAAACAAACAATAAACTGTTTTAAAATTCAACCTACACTTAATCCTAAACTGTCCAGTCGGAGAGACCGCAGAGAGGAAGTTGTTCTCTCTCGGCTCCGAACTGGACACACATATTTTACACATTCCTATCTATTGAGAGGGGAGGATCCTCCAACATGCCATGCATGTGATTCTCCTCTCACAGTGGAGCATATTTTATTGCATTGTATTGATTTTAAACACATACGAGATAAATACTACGATGTCTCCGACATGTACACTTTGTTTCATGCCGTGAGACATAATCGTATTTTTTAATTATCTCAAAGAGATCGGTATTTTAAGCAAAATATGAACGTTTTCTCATCATACATCGTATCAACTCAACATTTCATCGTTTCATCAACATTGTGCATGAGTTTTCTCATGTGTTTTAGCCAAATTTATTTTATCCCATGCAAACCTTTTTTTATCAAATAAACGTTTACAATCTGTGTTTTAGTCCTTACTTGATTTTTCTTACCCTGAACTTTTATCCTGATATTAATGCATTACTTGTAGTTTGGCCCTAAATGACCTTAGTTGTCGATGGGCCGTAAAACTCAAACAAACAAACAAACCAACAGCCATGATCCAATGAGAAGACACTTCCGGTTCCAACAATAGACGCTACGGTTCCTTTTGTTTAGATCAGATCAATAATAATTTATCGATCTTTTATGCGGTAATCTGCGCTAATTTTACTGTTTTTGCTAAAATTATTATTGATATAATTGTCACTATTGTTCAAGGAACATTTTGGTATTAATGATGTAATAGGTTACTGCGAATTCTCACAGTAATCTGTGTGCAATTGTCTGACTGACCGTGGGTCAGTACTCTGGCCAGCATGGCCTCAGGCAGCAGGAAGGACGCCATGCGAACACAATTGTTCAGCAGTCCGCTCGACCTTATCCCGGATGCAGGTGCTAAAATTACAGAAAAAAGTGATCTCAAATAAGACCAATCAAAAGAATTACAATGATGGGAATAAATCCACGTCAATGTTGGTCAAACCTGCAAGCAGGCCTACCGCCGCCATTACAAGCGTAGAACGAGAGACCTTGAACTCGCGCAAAGAATGCAACAATACTGTACCGAGGCAATCGTCGTACAGTGGCAGGAAAGACGATATTTCGGCCTTAGAAAAATCATTATGTGCATTAACGTCACACATGACTCAAATGTCGCAGAATATGTCGAGTTTTTATGACGGAGGTCAGCAGGCAGAGATTTTTGAGTGCCTCGCTCAGAACAATGGCGAATACGTCGATACATACGAGGAGGAAATGGAGGTGGAAACAGATGACGTATGTGATTTGGCACCACAACAACAAATGTCGATGTTGTTGGAGAATTCAGACACTATAGCAGTTGATAGACAAGCAACAAGTTTTTAGTGCGGCTGCTAGTACTAGTAGGCCTAATGACGAAAGTGAAAGTGTTTTGTTAACACAGCTACAAGACAAATACAACAAAACTGAGAAAGTGTCGCCAGCCATAAATCCAGAACTGGCTAAAGTCGTTACTACTATGGTTGATCAAGGACTTGATGATACGCATGTGACGGAACTCATGGAGAAATATAAACGTCCAAATAACTGTGGCAGCCTCACTGTTAGCAAAATAAACCAAGAACTATAGGATCAAATTCAACCTGGAATGAGGTCTCAGGACATTAAGTTACAAGAGATACAGGCCACGCTCGTCAAAAGCACGATCCCCATTGTGAACATTGCTAACAACGTTTTGGAAGTGTAGGCTGGACGTGCTCAAAAGCTGTCAGATGTTGATATTTTCCGACTTGTCACAGACAGTCTCAGTCTAGTAACATCAACTAATCAAGTACAAAACATCAACACAACTAATAAGGTCACGAACCAGCTCATCCAACGTCCATATGGAAGAGGACGACCCTACCACATGTGTTATGGCCGAGGAAGTAGAGGCCGGTACACACCATACTACCATCATGAAGATGGATATTTTAAAAGAGGTGCAGGTTGTGGACAGAGAGGTTTATTAGGCAGAGGCGGACCCGGCAGGCGCCCTCCATACCAACAGGCCCGAGGCAAGGCACATGTCAAGAAAGCCCAGCAATAAATTTACAGAACACAGGTGAGTGATCATAACCATGACATAGAGAGTGCTAAGTCTGTAGAAAAACAACAGGCTAGAGAAAACATGTGTAACATTGCTGGTAGACTAAAAGATTTTATTGTAAGTTGGAAAACCATAACACAAGATCCATGGATATTAAAACAGGTGCAAGGGGCAGAAATAGAGTTCATTAGGAAACCTGTGCAGAATAAGCCCTGTCGTGAAAACAAATTTAATAAAAAAGAACAAGTTATTATTGATCATGAAGTAAAGAAACTTTTGGATAAGGGAGTCATTGTTGAAAGTCAGAATGAACCAGGCGAGTTCATATCTCCTATTTTTGTACGTCCAAAAAAGGATGGGACATACAGAATGATTTTAAATTCGAAGGAATTAAATGAAGAGGTGGAATATCACCATTTCAAGATGGATAGTTTCCAGTCAGTAGTAGATCTTATTAGTGACAATTGTTTTATGGGCTCTATAGATCTAAGGGATGCTGACTACACTGTACCTATTGCATCACACCATAAGAAATATTTAAAATTTTCCTAGAAAGGGCAGCTATATCAATACACCTGTATGCCTAATGGTTTGGCGTGTGCCCCTTGCTATTTTACAAAAACTATGAAGCCAGTGTTTGCGACTCCGTAGCCGGGGATATATTTCAAGCAGTTACATTGATGATGTGTTCTTGATGGGAGAGACCTCAGGTCAGTGTTTAGATAACATAGTAGAGACATCAACTCTCTTAAAATTTCTGGGCTTTATAATTCATGATGAAAAATCTGTAATCCAACCAACTCAGAGGCTTACTCATTTAGGGTTTATCATTGATACTATTGATATGACTATAGCATTAACAAAGGAGAAAATTGACAGATTTATCTCTGATGCAAAATATGTTTTATCTGGAACTAAGATTACTATTCTCGAGGTAGCTCGACTTATAGGTCTTATGATATCCGCCCTACCTGCAACAGACAGGGGAGCTCTGTATTATAGAACCCTAGAACAGGAAAAAATAGCAGCATTGAAAGTATCTAAAGGAAATTTTGCTGCTGTATTTGAGTTGTCTCCCTTGGCCCATCATGAAATTAAATGGTGGTGTCAGAATATAGCCACAAGTGTCAGCCCTATCTACAGGAAGGTACCTGATTTTGTAATTCATATAGAGGTTTTCCGCAAAAACAAGCGGAGAACCTCCTTGGAACCACCAGTTTTGCCGGCCTCACTGTGTTTGTAAAACCACACTCATCATTGAATTGCAGCAAGGGGGTAATCAGGTGCCCAGCCTTGCGCAATGACAATGAGGCCGACATACTGTCATACTTCCAAGAGGAGTGCATTCCGGTCACGTACGTGAAGAGAATCATGACCAGAAAGAGTGGGAACTTGGTCCCAACACACACTTTCATATTGACGTTCGCAACACCAACGTTACCGCAGAGCGTAATTGTTGGTTACCAGCGTTATGCTGTTACCGTCTACATTCCGAATCCATTGAGGTGCCGTAACTGCCAGAGGTACGGCCATCATGAGAACAATTGTAGACGGAAAATGGTATGTCAGTACTGTGGCCGTGAAGGTCACGATGAAAAAGACGAATGTGACATTGTCAACCGTCACTGCGTCAATTGCGGGGGTGACCATGCTGCGTCTGCTCGCGCCTGTCCTGCCTGGACTCGGGAGAGGGAGATATTACGGGTCAAATATACCCAAGGTGTCTCTTTCCCCGAGGCTAGGAGGATAGTCGAGCGTTCAGACCTGAATGTGGCAACCTATGCTCAGATCACCCGCGCAAAGACGCCTGTTGACAGTGTCACCGTCAAACATGCGTCGGTCCAGGCCTTGGTTGACAAGCCTAACTGGGACAATGATGTCCCAGATATGGCTGATGCTAAGACCTGCAAAATAATCATGGGGGACCCGAACAGGTTCAAGTCTGGTCCATCTAAGCCACAACACAAACCACAACAAAAACCACCTGGAGCTAAAACGCCAATCCCACCGGCGTCTCCAGGACTTACACAACACCAAACACCGAACATTAGAAAAAAAGTTACCGCCGCTCGTCATAGACGTGCTACATCTTCACCGTCTATTGACGTAAAAAAACTCCCTGAGAAAGCCAAGCGACCAGCAAATACACCATCGCAGGAGCAACGCCAGACAAAAACCACCAAGGTAAAGCTGGCGAGGCTCCCTGCACTAAACAACAAACCCAGTAAGGGATCAGATGACCCTATCCTTGGACGGAACATCTATGATGTTCTATCGGACGACAGCGAGTTTGGTGACAACACATTTATCGCCACCAAACAACCTACTTCAAGTAGTCCTGTCGGTCCGACAAACTATCCTCAGGGACCAACATAGAGACAAACACTATCATACAATGGAACATACGCGGATTTAAAGCGAACATAGAAGAATTAAAACATCTTATACAAACAAAAAACCCATCCATATTCTGCCTTCAAGAAATAATGAGAGGGCAAAGTCCAGTGCATTACCCGAAGAACATAAATCCTCCTTTGTTCTCTCTCGGCTCCGAACTGGACACACATATTTTACACATTCCTATCTATTGAGAGGGGAGGATGCCATGCATGTGATTCTCCTCTCACAGTGGAGCATATTTTAGTGCACTGTATTGATTTTAAGCACATACGAGATAAGCATTATGATGTCTCCGACATGTACACTTTGTTTCATGCCGTGAGACATAATCGTATTTTTAATTATCTCAAAGAAATCGGTATTTTAGATAAAATATGAACGTTTTTCTTATCATATCATCGTATCAACTCAACATTTCATCGTATCAACTCAACATTTCATCGTTTCATCAACTTTTTGCATGAGTTTTCTCGTGTGTTTTAGCCGAAACTTTTATCCCATGCAAACCTTTTTTATCAAATAAACGTTTACAATCTGTGTTTTAATCTTTACTTGCCTTTTCTTACCCTGACCTTTTATCCTGATATTAATGCCTGACTTGTAGTTTGGCCCTAAATGACCTTAGTTGTCGATGGGCCGTAAAACTCAAACAAACAAACAAACAAAAATCTCCTAATTAGCATTTCACATATATGTCATCAGATTCACTTAAAATTTAAAATGTTCAACTTCATCTTTTTCACAGTACATGCATTAAATTCCTGTATAAGTTCATTAGAGTAAATAGCAGTTGATGAGGATGTGTTACAATGATTCTTCTTCTCTACTACAGAATGAACATAGTTTTTCGTCTTCCCAACTTTATTTTAAAATGAAATGTTTTTGTTGGTTAGTTATTCTATGGTGTATTTTTATACTGGTAAGCTTGTAACTTTGTTCTATTGTGTGTATTGCATATACCAGTTAGATTTGTTTCCATGTTGAAGGTCATCCCTTAAATTTAATTTTTATTGTTCTCCACTGTTCTTGAGCTCTCCATTTGGTTTATATAATATATAGTTTTACAAGTTTTTCCTAAATAAATTTCAAAATGTGGACATCATTGATAATTTCAAATGCTATGTAATTTTTGATAATTAATTATGTATTTTCTTGTTATGTTAATGTTAAAAATGCATACAATGATTTGTCGACAAACCCGCCCCCCCTTTTTACCCATCCATTTTATTATTCTGGGTAGCTTACTTTCATCTTTACCTTAATCATAATATTACTTTTTGCATGTCTAATTGTTAAGACCTGTAATTATCGACTTTTCATCTCATTTTCGTGAGATGGATTTGAATTAATTAATCTACTTGGGGATATTTCTATCGAACCCCATCTCTTTCTTAATGGACAACTGTGCTAATGAATATGTCCATTTTTTTTTTTATCCGGGTGCTAATTCATTTTACTGCATCTACTCCCAATTTTGTGAATCATAATCTAGCTGAGGAAAAACATCAAATCTGATTAAAAATAATCACACCATCACTTGTATAATCACTAATCGTTGGATAAGAGGTTCTGAGATTTTGTTTGTTTGTTTTGAATTATTAACGTCCCTTACTTAGAAACATGGCTGATGGTCATGTAAGGATCGCCACCCTCCCATGTACTGCACGTGTGTTGCGTGGTTGTCATCCTGCGAGGTGAGTGTGTACTGGGAGACTGCGGTATGTTCGTGTTGTTTCTTTAACAAATTCTTCTTGTATAGATTGATAACTGTTGCCCTTGTTATAGTGTTATATCACTGAAGTACATGCCGCATCGAAGACACTCCATGTCAACACACCCCACCTGGTCACATTATACTGACAACGGGCGAAACTCAGATCGGTCCCACTCCCTGTGTGCTGATCGCTAAGCAGGGAGCAGAAAGTACTAACCACTTTTGAATGCTGTTATAGATCTTTGGTATGTCTGGGCCAGGGGGACAGAATCCCAGGAGGCCTTCCTCACAGGGGCGAATCAGCTTCAACTCTATTAAGGCAAATAAGTGAGGCAGGTGCCAATGGGATAGGCATTAGGAAATGATAAAGTCAGTTAGAAAGAAGATGAAAAAGATAAGATCTTAAAGATTTAGTCGCCTTTTACGGTCCCATGCAATAGGGGCAGGCAGGATACAATTTCTACGCGCCTACCTGGTTTTAAAGGGCAGAAGTACTCTAAGCTTAGATAATGTATCTTTATGTCAATTGAATCAGGTCGTTAATTTATGTTTGATGGTCGACCAGTGTATTATTTTCAACGGTGAAACTAGACAGCCTACATTTACTTGACTGTGTCTTTAGACATGGTAGCTACGGGATGCTATTTGTTTGTTTGGTTGTTTGAGTTTTTACGGCCCCATCGACAATAAGGTCATTTACGGGTGCCCGCAAACTACAAGTCAGGCATTAATATCAGGATAATGAGTTCAGGGTCAAGAAAATTCAAGTAAAAACGACTAAAAACCACAGATTGTAAACGTTAAATGTTTGATAAAAACAGGTTTGCATGGGATATAAATAAATTTGGGTCTAAAACACCATGAGAAAACTCATGCACAATGTTGATGAAACAATGAAATGTTGAGTTGATACGATGTATGATGAGAAAACGTTCATATTTGCTTTAATATACCGATCTCTTTGAGATAATTAAAAATACGAATTATGTCTCACGGCATGAAAACAAAGTGTAGACATGTCGGAGGGACATCGTAGTATTTATCTCGTATGTGTTTAAAATCAATACAATGCAATTATAAATTTGCTCCACTGTGAGAGGAGAATCACATGCATGGCATGTAGGAGGATCCTCCCCTCTCAATAGATAGGAATGTGTAAAATATGTGTGTACCAGTTCGGGAGCCGACGAGAAGAGTAAACTTCCCTCGGCGGTCTCTCGACTGGACAGTTTAGGTTTAAGTGTCACGGTTGAATTTTAAAAAACAGTTTATTGTTTGTTTCGGTTAGGACACTTTTCGTTAAGCTCTAATGGTGTTTGATGGCTGACTGAATTGAAGGTTTGATGTCGGTGTATGGTAGTTTCAAATCTGTTTGTGCTAGGCGAAGAGCAGTCTTAGCTGCTTTATCAGCCTGTTCATTCCCCTTTATACCCACATGACTGGGAATCCAGAGATTAAGTAATTTGAGTTTTAGAAGATAATCGAAATGTGTTCGGATTAGAAGATTTTTGGATTAGAGTATTTCTAGGGCTTCTTGATTTCAAAGCCTGAAGAACGAAAGAGAGTCCCTGAACAGATGATTGCCTTTTCAATGCGGTGTTCTTCGATATGGTCAAGCGCCAGACCGATAGCACATGCTTCGCAGAGGAAAATGGAGGCAATATCCCGGGAGTCGGATAGAGGAGCAGTGATTAGATGTACAGCATGCTGCCGCAACTTATCCACCATCTTTTGATCCGTCAGTGGTAGATCTGAAACATGGTCAGGGAAAGCCCTAATGCACTCCCGAAAGGAGGATTTGTGTTCTTCGGGTAACTGCACTGGATTTTGCCTCATCATGTAGAGATAAATTGATATCAGGTGCTTTGAATGAGCAATGGTGGGTACATCCGATACGGTGTACTACGTCAATGAGTGTCGAAAGTTATATTAAGTTTCCAAGCAAAAAATTTTGAAAAATTTTTTTTCTTTATTTCATTCTGACTGCCACAATAGTTGGTATGAGCTTTCGATTTTGTGTAAATATTTCTTGGTGTTGTGATGAATACAGGTAATTGCGGATTTTTGGGGTGGATTTCAGTTGAGCTGCATATGGTATGGATAATTTCTTTCGTCGATAGTTCTCAGTGATGGCCTCATTAGGCTTCCCATGGAGACTCTTACAGGTGTTGTTCGAAATGTCCAAGTGAGACGCAGTCTGATTCTGTATAGGTCATGATTAGTAGTTACGAGCGCGAGACCGATCCATAGACATATAGAGCCGTAGTCAAAGTTTTGATTAATAAGTGCCCGATTGATCACGTTGAAGATTCTCAGGCTCTGCAACCCATTCAGAATGGGAAAGTACTCGTAGAATGTTCAGAGCCTTCGAGAAGAAAGGCACTTCATCCTTCCGATGTATTGATAATGTGGAAATTGGGAACAAAAGGAAAGTTTCGAATACATATACTAGTTCCAAGTGAAATTAGTTGTTTGTTCAACTACATGGGAATTTTAAATTTACTTGTGGTGTGAGGTCAGGGATCTTGTGTGGTTTTCGTTTTTCTTGACAGAACGTGCATAAAGACTGTTCTTGCTCTTTGAAAATCTGAAGCCCATTTTTCGTCCCAGCCCTTTTTTGTAATTTTGCCCCACTAAACAATTGTTGTAGTTGTCGTTTATTGAGGGTGCATGTTTCTTGATCTGGAAAAGTATCAAGAAATAATCCAATAAAGGAAATACATCCCACAAATAGAGGACCTATAATTCCGTAGATTGGCCAAGTCATTTGGTTATGCTGTTATTTTTTAGTCCCAAAAAAGTTGGGTGTTGACCGGTACCAAGATATATCTCCCTGAGGGTTCGCCCCACCTCCCATCTACTGTGTTTCTGGTTATGTATAACTTAAGTTGAACCAGAGCGCTTAGACTTTTGGATTTGCCCTGTCAGTTATAAAAATTGAATATATACTTGGCAAATTACTCCACGTTCCTATTATATACCGTATATTTGGAGATACGTTCATGATTCCATTTTGACCATAGTAGTGTCTCGTTTGGCTCTTTCTAACGAGTTCTAATGAATCAATACGGCCTCAAAGTTGTTCTTTCTTGGGCAAATGCTTATAGTATTTATTATAATGGTTTTTGCTCTAAACTCTTGTGGTCTTTTCATTATATACCGTTCACCTGCGGTTTCTAATGACCGACGACTTTGCCTAATGGACTTAAAATTTTGTATTGTTTCCTGGATCAAATATATTCTGACGGGGTATGTTTCATTACGTTCGTAGAGTTTTACAAATTACAACTACACCCAGTCAATGAATTCGGACGAGTGTTATTGGCATCAGTAGCATCTTTCCCCGGCGCGGCTTCGGAAGGGGTTTTTCATTGTAGATTCCTTCAAGGACTCAAGGGACTTCTTGCCAGAAGAGTATGTAAATCCTGAAATTAATACTATGTTAAAATGGAATTTTTAGTGTAAGAGTCTGGTATTGTTTTCTTTAAAAAATATTTATGGGAATTTCGTCTGGGTTCATGCTATTCTGGGTTCCAGATTGGCCGAGTCACTATGATTTCTCATATGAGGATCTACTTCGAGCATATTTATGGTTTCTCGATAAGGCCACCCTACCTTATTTGTAACTTTCACTATTGGTGGATTTAATAATGAAGGACGTCTCTTTTCCTTTTCATTTTTAAATTTTTGAAATTTTTAGGTATTGATTTTTGATGGATGTATGATTTTTAAGCAATATTTTTGGCAAAGGCGTCGCTATTTCGGACTTTGAAGAAAATTTTTTATTGTTGTTAATGAGGTGGGAGGATGGTGATGTTCTTTTCCATGATTTTTTCACTATTTCCCAAACTTTCTTCGAAGATGTATTGGAATTAATTTTGAGGACGTACTCTTTCAAGTATTTTCTTGTCGGATTTGATGACCTTCGGCTTTTGCTCTCAAATTTTAAATTGTATAGTTTGAGACGGTTTGGGGAGCAAGTACCGCCTTAGCGGGAATTTCTACCAGATTATTGAAAATGGTAATCTTTGAGAGACGAAAACTTTGTAGGTTTTGCACGGATCTTTGGTATGGTTTTTGTAGCGATAGCAGTTCGCGTTCTGTGATATTTATTATGGGTACATCGAGGTTTCAAAAATTTAGCTCAATGAGTCTTCTGCGCAAAATTTTTAAATTGACCCAGTCCGCTATGTAGGATACTACATGTAATAATGGCAGTAAATGTACATGTATGGCTATTAATAAACACCGCATGCACCGGGTTTTATGTAATCCAAAATGCTTGGGAAGTTCATCGAAATGATACTGTATTTCATGTTCGTTTTGTGTAATTATTACATGTTACAAATTAATAGGGATTTAAGACTGTCATCACGAAGCAGACAATATCTACAATTGCGCATGCTCATTTAATTTCAACACTCATTTTAAAATGTAAATAATCCAGAAAAATAATAAAACAATTATAGCATTTTGATTTCGGTCAATACATGGTTATATCGACCACAGAAAAAATATTGACCTCGGTCAATATTTTTTCTTTGGTCGATATAACCATGCATCGACCTCATCAAAATGCTTTATTTGTATATTATAACTGTTAGATATTATACTGTGTGTAATATGTAATCTCCGGGTTGTTGGTATGGCTATGTAAATAATACTTCAAGATTTGAAACTTGATTTACTGAGTTTGTCAATTCTGTCACTGAGTGGTTGAACTTAAATATCTATAGCCTTGCCACCAAAGGCGTAATAGTAATACCTAAGAAGCTTTTCCTATGCCAAAACAGGAGGCCGTAGTACTGTAGCTGATATTTTTGTTGTACAATTTCATCACTCGCTTTGGAATACCAAAGCAAATCCATTCGGATCAAGGGAAGCAATTCTAGTCAAACCTTTTCAAAGAATTATGTAAGCGGCTTGGAATTGAGAACACCCGCACTACTCCTTATCATCCACAAGGAGACGGTCTTGTAGAGAGGTTGAATCGCACGATAGAAGATATGCTAAGCAAAATGGTGTCAAAGGACCAACAAGCAAATTCGTGGAATTTCCATCCCCCCGCTTTCAGGACATTGTAAGTAAACATTATTGAGGTTAGGTTGAAACATGAAAAAATGAACTGAAGTCTTATTCGGAAGTAAGATGTGTAAAATAATGTACGCTGAAGTTTGACTATTAAACTTGGCTGAGCTCTTAAAGCATTTAACTTCGATATTAACTTTTAAGAAAATCGGTTAACATTTGTTAATATTATTGCACAGGGAATGACAGAAAATTACGTTTTAAATACATCAAAGGGCCATAACTCCACCAAATAAATGTCGGCAAAAATTGGCAATCGAATTTGGCCAAGCCCTTAAGGTATTTGACATTGTTACCAAGTTTGAAGAAAATTGGTTAATATTTACTAGAGTTATTGCAGGGAAATGGCAGAAATGACTTTTATATTAAATCAAAGGGCCATAACTCTGCTAAAACAGGCCTTGTTACCAAGTTTGAAGAAAATTGGTTAATATTTATTAGAGTTATTGCAGGGAAATGGCAGAAATGAATTTTTTTATCAAATCAAAGTGCCATACCTCTGCTAAAACAGGTCTGTTGAAAGTCGCGATCGAACTGGGCCGAGCCCTTAAGACATTTAACTTTGTTACCAAGTTTGGAGAAAATTGTTTTACATTTTGTTACAGTTTATTGCACGGACAAGAAATGTGACAGACAGACGGACAAACCCAAATTAATATCCACCGTTTCGGAGAAAGCGGGGAATAAAAAGATTGGGAAGAGAAATTACCACTAGTGATGTATGCGTATGGGTCGTCTGTACATGAAAGTACTAATGGGACCCCAGCTATGATGATGCTTTGACGTGAAGTGGAACTTCCTGTGGACCTTTTATATGACAAACCCCTGCCAAATGAGACTCATCTTGAGAGAACCTCAGTGGATTACTTAGAGAACCTTTGGACCAGAATGTGGGCGGTACATGACATTGCACGTAAACAGTTGACTTGAGCGAGAGACAGACAAAAGAGGCACTATGACCTAAATACTTCGACGACAGTATATAAACCGGGATATGATGTATGGCTATACAACACAAGGTTACAGGGTGTTAGTAGGAAGTTAACCTTTGTTTGTTTGTTTGTTTGATTAATTAACGTCCTATTAACAGCTATGGTCATGTAAGGACCACCCTGGGAAGGTCCATACATTAATAACACAACAGTTGTCAGAACTAGTGTACAAAGTAAAGGGGGCATTCAGTTCTAAAATAGAAATAGTGAACATGCAGAAATTAAAGCCATACCAGGGCAGGGTAAATAAGTAGTTCATACTGTTATGTATGACACATGCCACTAAATAATGTAGTTATTAGATAAGGGAGATAGCTCCTATAGCTACATTGTATATTATCAATACATCCTAAGGTCATATCATTAATTTAGGTTATAGAGCTTTCTAGAATATTATTATGTATAAACAAATATGTTTGTAAACATGCTGATTATAAGTAGGGATCTAGAATGATCTATTTCCAGAAAGTTTTATTTGTTTACTGTTTTTAGTTAGATATTTCTAGAAGTAGAAGGTTCTCCAATATTCTTGAATTAGGGTTTAACTATGTATACTCCAGCTGTCCCAGGCTAATCAGAACTGTACTGAGACCTGTAATTAGACATATCAAGAATTGTACAGCGCCATATAAGATTCTATTGGGAGAGCTATTGTGACTTTATCTGTGAATTGTTACAACGCATTGTGTGGATTTATTCATATTGCCTGGAACTTTACAAATTATCTGTGGACATTAATTTTCCTCGTGAAATTTGTGAGCATTATTAATTCGGAAACTGGAAGGATCAAGGATTATACCAGGGCATTCGCATACTGATAAGTAACACTTTAAATCATCGTATTACTCTTGTACCACCACCAATTACTTTACATATTGTAAACCATCTCTGTATAATATTGTATATATAATTAAATTGTGTTTTGAATTTAGCTGCTGGTTTCTCATTTCTGTTATTCTTGGTCGTACCAGTATCCCCGTCAGATAGAATACTCAGGCCATAGAGACAACCAGCAGAAACCCTATATGGATATTTGATAGTACACCCAGTAGTAAAGATTGTTTATATTCATATGTTTCAGGGAAACCTATCACCATGTCTCACCAACAGTATAATACCTACAAAGGAGAGCGTTACCTGCAGGCATTGCAACCAACTCCCCTCCATTAGTGTGATAATTGCGGGAAGAGATTCTACAGTAGAGGAAAGTTGCATCGTCATGTCAAGTCGGTGCATGGGCCACGGTTGTACTGCCATATTTGTAACTTTTCGACTCCTGGAGCGAGGGCCTACCGATTGAGGGACCATCAGGAGAGACCCCGTCGCAGAGGCAACCCAAGAGGGAGACAGCCGAGGGAGGTGACGAGTGACCTTTGACCCACCTAGGAGGACGGACATCACACCCCTCAGACCAGTATGCTGGATAGGTGTCCCCATCCCCTCTGTTGTCAGTGTGGGGGGGGGGGGGGGCTTCGCCACTTGTGGTTCTGGTAGAGGAGGTGGACGTTTTGGGCTTGGGCAACATTGAGATCCCTGGAGTGACCAAGGAAGACGGAACAGGTGAGAAGGCTGGACCAGTGTTAGGAACCACACAACTAGATACCAGACAGGTAGTAGCATCTACACCAGTGGTGGAGAAAGTGACCAGTGTGACCACTGAGTCTCCGCAGCCCAGGTATCCAAGGCTAAGCCGTGACCATTGTATGTTTGGACAGCAACCGGACTGTTTTGAACTTTGAGAACTTGGCAGAGGATCCGCACTGTTTTTTCTTGGGTGCCCGTAGTTCTATACTGGAGGGGAATACCCGCAAAACTGTTGAAGAAGCACAAAAACAGAGCAAGGAGCCAATGACATCAGATTAAACGATATTTTGTACCGAAGGTTATATCATCGTGCGACGTATAGAGAGGGGCGACACTGCAGACGGGACGACTTTTCAACTGACAGACTTTTGGAATGCAAGAAGACCTCGGAAAAGGTGATGCAGACGTAGACAAATTTTTAGTAGGTAGTTGGGATGGGGGGTGGATATTTCCAGTAGTTTGATATTAAAAGGCCTATGTAAATGATTTGTATCATTATAATATTACTAGCGAGTAATTTTGAACTTTTCACATAGTGCCATAATCGTGTGTTGTGTTAGTATAACCAAACACTAGTAAGGGTATTGACGAGTGACGGTGTATATTATATAGGTACAGTGAGTATTTAGTACCATGCTATTGTCATATAGTGTAAGAATTATTATAATTGTATAGTGTTATACAAGGTAAATGTTTTCTGTGAGTGGTGCATAGAAATTTATGTGAAGACTGTGTGATAAAGTGAACATATTTGCACATTCAATATTTTATACTAGAATAAGAGTTAGTGGTAAAAATTGAATTATATTATACTAGAAGAGTTAGTAGTAAATTCGAAGAAGAGAATAGAGAATATTGAGTTTGGAAGTTGTGAGTAATAATTAAGCACATTAATCAGTAAATAATTTTTATTCAATGTTTATTAATTTAATATTGTTATATATCCTTGGTAGTGTAAATATAAACTTCGTAATTTAGACGAATGTAACAGAAGAGTAACAGTTGTACAGAAAAACAGAATAGCATGTTTTATGTATATATCTTTTACTAAGTCGTTATTTTTGATAGTTTAGTCCACAAGTACAACTACATGTAAAAGATTGTAAATTATACCTAATGTTGTATTTAGGTAAGTCCGGGGCAGATATTTTAGTGAGGTGGGAGTAATGTAGCGTGACTAGGATTACGTCTATTGTACATATATCTATTATATTGCTATAACTGTCGTCATTCCATTACATGTATTAAGTAAATATAAGTTTGTAACACGAATAGACCGCAGTTTCCCAAAACATGCACCTCGCACAACATACACGCAAACACACAGCATACATGGGATACTGTCCTTACATGACCATAGCTGTTAATAGGACGTTAATTAATCAAACAAACAAACAAATTGTAATGATTAATCTACGGTGACATGTTTACGTTTACAGTTGTACCAACCGGCCATGTGACTGGATGAAGTTTGTGAGATTGTCGTATTTACCTGCGGTAACTATACGTGTTACAATAATTCTAGATTTTAGCGAGTTGTATCTTATCTTTGCGATGTTGAGTTTACCTATATTACGGTCGTTAAGTGATGTTATTTGTCGTTTTAGGCATCGGAAATCTTGCAAACTTTGCAGCCTTTTCTGTCTCGCCTATTGTGTTGCGCAAGTCCGCGGTTGGGAATTATATTTCCGGTTTCAACGTATGCCCTCGGGTGGGTTGCGCCCCTCTGCAGTTGATGTAGTAAGTCAGACCGATATCCTACGGTCTACGCAACTCAGCCCCTATCTTCCCATGTAAATGGCTTTGGTGTATTTAGCGTGATGTCATAGTTAGGCTATTTATAGAACAGGGGTTTTACAGCTTGTTTACATGAGCAACTCTGTCAAGGTCTGACTTATGGTAGTTCCAGGTAGTGTGGTACTACGATAGAGTAGTGGAAAAGTAATAGTATTAATTCAATGTGGGATACTACTATAAAGAAAATAGTATTTATCTGTGATAAGTGAGTTAATGTGGAAATATACTATTGAAATCTATTCTAATGTAGCTATAATATGTAATCTCCTGGTTGTTGATATGGCCATGTAAATAATAATACAAGTATTGAAACTTGATTTACTGAGTTTGTCAATTCTGTCACTGAGTGGTTGAACTTCAATATTAATAGCTTTGCTACCAAAGCCGTAATAGTAATACCTCACTGCCAGATGTTGTACCGGTAGGAACCTTGTTACATGACCATAGCTGTTAATAGGACGTTAATAAATCAAACAAACAAACCTTGTTACAAAAGGTGTTAAAGTTGTACCTCGCTACCAAGGGTTTGAACCTTGTTACCAAAGGTGTTAAAGTTGTACCTCGCTACCAAGGGTTTGAACCTTGTTACCAAAGGTGTTAAAGTTTGTACCTCGCTGCCAAGGGTTTGAACCTTGTTACCAAAGGTGTTAAAGTTGTACCTCGCTACCAAGGGTTTGAACCTTGTTACCAAGGGGGTTAAAGTTGTACCTCGCTACCAAGGGTTTGAACCTTGTTACCAAAGGTTATAGATCACCTCGCCAACCAGAGGGCTAGCTATACTATTGAAGTAGACTCGAGCACGTTACAATAAGAAAGAACAGAAGTTCCCCATCCAGTACGAGAACTAGTATAGACAAACGTGAGTACACATAAAAACAATAAACTACACGCCAGTACTGAGAGAGATACAGGTATGCAAACATCTCGGCTTATTTCAAATGCCTACAACTCCATTTTCAGAAATATCCATGGAAGCTTGCCTGTTTCACCTATTTTCTTGGCATTTGATACAAATGTAGCCATACAGATGATGACAACACTTTGTTTGTTTGAATTATTAACGTCCCATTAACAGCTATGGTCATGTAAGGACGGCCTCCCATGTATGCGGTGTGTTGCGTGTATGTTGTGCGAGGTGAGTGTACCGGGAGACTGCGGTATGTTCGTGTTGTGTCTTCTTGTATAGTGGAACTGTTGCCCTTTTTATAGTGCTATATCACTGAAGCATGCCGCCGAAGACACCAAGCAACACACCCCACCCGGTCACATTATACTGACAACGGGCGAACCAGTCGTCCCACTCCCTGTATGCTGAACGCTAAGCAGGATTTTTTTTGTTTGTTTGATTAATTTAACGTCCTATTAACAGCTGTGGTCATGTAAGGACGGCCTCCCATGTATGCGGTGTGTGTTGCTTGTATGTTGTGCGAGGTGCGTGTTTTGGGAGACTGCGGTATATTCATGTTGTGTCTTCTTGTATATTGGAACTTTTGCCCTTTTTATAGTGCTATATCACTGAAGCATGCCGCCGAAGACACCAAGAAACACACCCCACCCGGTCACATTATACTGACAACGGGCGAACCAGTCGTCCCACTCCCTGTATGCTGAACGCTAAGCAGGAGCAGAAACTATCTCTTTTATAGACTTTGGTGTGTCTCGGCCAGGGGACAGAACCCAGAGCCTTCCTCACAGGGGCGAACGCTCAACTCAAGGCCAAAAGTGAGGCGGTGCCAAGGGAGGCATTAGGAAGGATCAAGTCAGTTAGGAAGAATAGAAAAGATAAGATCCTAAATTTAGTCGCCTTTTACGATCATGCAATAGGGGCAGCAGGTACAATTCTAACGCCCTACCTGCAGCAGACACTACCACTTTTATAGACTTTGGTGTGTCTCGGCCAGGGGACAGAACCCAGAGCCTTCCTCACATGGGCGAACGCTCAACTCAAGGCCAAATGTGAGGCGGTGCCAAGGGAGGCATTAGGAAAGATAAAGTCAGTTAGGAAGATGAGAAAAGATAAGATCCTAAATTTAGTCGCCTTTTACGATCATGCAATAGGGGCAGCAGGTACAATTCTAACGCCCTACCTGCAGGGCCAGATGACAACACACATGTAAATTATGTAGCGTAGCTTGGATATTTAATTGTGTGTGATCTATGTTCATTGTTTTCTATGATTGTTTAGGTAACTCGAGTTATTTCCCTTGCTCAAGGGGAGATTCTCCCCTTGAGCAAGCTATAATTAGAACTCACACTAAGACAACAAAGCGGTTTTTAGAGAAAGATTTTTGGTATTTATAAGAAGTTTGCGGAAGACGTTTTGACATTCATATGGTTTAGTTTTTGCAGAAGACACCAGCTTGACAGCAGAAGTGATTGTTGGACACTCGTGACCTTCTAAGGGTTTGTATTTTGATAATTTGTTCTAGTGTTTCATAATTCCTTTGTTCTGGGAGATGCGCGCTATCTCATTTGTTTATGTCGTATTTATCTCGTCCAAATCTGTTTTACGATCAGGATGTGTGATAAATATTACATTGTACTATTGGAACATAGCTACATCAGACGTTTAGGCGAGCATATGCGCCATAATCCAGAGGATAGCAATCTAAGACTCAGTGAGGAGTTCAATGTTATGATTCGAGCTAAGGGAGGTTTTAACATTCGAAATCTTCTGCGTAATTCTGTTTCTTTGTTGTCATTTGCCTTACCTTCTGTCAGATGAGCTAAAGGTCCTTATTGAAATTTTGGTACTGATGTATGCAGTTGATACCAACCACTGAAACAAAAAAGAAAGGTATTTTGTAATATTCGTGTGTTAAATGGAATTTCCATTTTCCTTAGAAAATTTTCTTTGTTGCTTTGAGTGTCATATTTCATACATTTTTTTTTTGATTGATTAATTAACGTCCTATTAACAACTATGGTCATGTAAGGACGGCCTCCCATGTATGCGGTGTGTTGCGTGTATGTTGTGCGAGGTGCGTGTTTTGGGAGACTGCGGTAAATTCATGTTGTCTTCTTGTATAGTGGAACTATTGCCCTTTTTATAGTGCTATATCACTGAAGCATGCCGCCGAAGACACCAAGCGAACCAGTCGTCCCACTCCCCGTTTGCTGAGCGCTAAGCAGGGGCAGAAACTACCACTTTTATAGACTTTGGTGTGTCTCGGTCAGGGGGCAGAACCCAGAGCCTTCCTCACAGGGGCGAACGCTCAACGCAAGGCCAAAAGTGAGCGTCCAAAGTGAGCCGGTGCCAAGGAAGGCATTAGGAAAGATAAAGTCAGTTAGGAAGAAAAGAAAAGATCCTAAATTTAGTCGCCTTTTACGATCATGCAATGGGGCAGCAGGTACAATTCTAATGCTCTACCTGCAGGGCTCTATTTCATACAAATTTGTTAAAAGAGTATATATTGTATTGATTAATATGCATTCAAATTATCTGTGTAAGTAGAATATGCATTTTATTGAGAGCTCAAATAATCTCTTTTTGATTATGCTACATGTATATTTTATCTACTTAATTATTAACCTTACAAGTCAAACAGGTTTACATTGTATAATTTTGATTTGTTAAATTTACAATGTTTATTTTTGTGCATTTATCTACCAATTAGATTAATTTGAAAAAAAAAAACTATTTGTATAAGTTTTCTTGATATGTCCATCCTGTCATGCTGAGAAAATTTTATGAGATGCTTCTCATGTAACACAGTTTCATGTGCCTAGTGTACACTAACACTTACCTTGAACTTTAAAAGCCGTCCTGAAATGCAATGTGATTGATCAACGTCCTATTAACTAACTGTTAAGTCATTTAAAGTCGGCCTCCTCTGCATGTTATGTGTCACGGCATGTGATTTTGGTTTTATCAGAGCCAGGGTCATTGTTGAAGTTCGTGGTGAGGTTCGAGGTTTTGGTATAATCGTGTCTTCTTGTATAGTAGAACTCGCGCGTGTGCAAATATCTGTGTATTGGAGAGCTTGTTTATTTGTTTGCTTGTTTGATTATTTTAATGTCCTATTAACAGCCAATGTCATGTAAGGATGACCTCCAATGTATGCAGTGTGAAGCGTATGTGAAGTGCGAGGTGCGTGTTTTGGGAGACTGTGGTATGTTCGAGTTGTTTCTTCTTGTATCGTGGAACTGTTGCCCTTTTTATAGTGTTATATCACTGAAGCATGCCGCCGAAGACACCAAGCAAAACCCCCACCGATCACATAATACTGACAACGTGCGAACCAGCCGTACCACTCCCTTTTTGCTGAGCGCTAAGCACGAGCAGAAACTATCACTGCATAATTCATTTTACAGTCATTACATTTTGTCGTATTCTGAATCACACATGTACACATAATCTTAATTTGTTAATATGAGAGTATAATAAATGTAAAGCATAGCTGTGATTTATGTGTCATATATGTAACATAGTAACAGAAAATTATTGTAGGATTACGTCACTTTTCTGCCTGACCTTTTTATCTGTATTTAGGATTAACATATATGAGAGTTATTATAAATCTCTATAGTGTTATTTGAAGACTTTGCAGGATTCCCTTTGTTTGTTTGTTTGATTATTTTAACGACCTATTAACAGCTAAGGTCATGTAAGGACGGCCTCCCATGTATGCAGTGTATTGTGTGTATGTTGTGGGAGGTGCGTGTTTTGGGAGACTGCGGTATGTTTGTGTTGTCTTCTTGTCTAGTGGAACTGTTGCCCTTTATATAGTGCTATATCACTGAAACGTGCCGTCGACGACACCAAGCAACACACCCCACCCGGTCACATTATACTGACAACGTCCCACTCCCTGTATGCTGAGCGCCAAGCTGGAGCAGAAACTACATCTTTTATAGACTTTGGTGTGTCTCAGCCAGGGGACAGAACCCAGAGCCTTCCTCACAGGGGCGAACGCTCAACTCACGGCCAAAAGTGTGGCGGTGCTAAGGGAGGCATTAGGAAAGATGAAGTTAGTTAGGAAGAAGAGAAAAGCTAAAATCCTAAATTTAGTCGCCTTTTACGATCACAGGCCCTACCTGCAGGGCAGAGAGCAGCTTTTGTTTGTTTGATTTATTAACGTCCTATTAACAGCTATGGTCATGTAAGGACGGCCTCCCATGTATGCGGTGTGTTGCGTGTATGTTGTGCGAGTGAGTGTTCTGGGAGACTGCGGTCAGCGGCCTTTCGAGCTAATGTTCTAGTGCAAACAATACTCAATACAGCAAGTTAGAGCAAAGAGTCAACTTTTGCCAAATTTTACCTAAAATCTGTGGCCAAAAACTAGTTAAAGAATTAAGAGAGATTGAATTGTCTCCCTTAGACTGCATTTTTACTCCGAATTAACTATCTTGGACTTATTGGTGGTAATGTGTGAACTAGTGTATTTTGCAAGAACTCATGTGATTAATGGACAGCTGTACAAGTGTGTGGTGGTCTGAGATATTTGGATTCGCAAATATATGTGGATTCATTGTATTTATCTTTAAATGAACTTTTTCAGATGTTAATTCTTATATTAGTCGCTTTGGTTGGTTTTTTACAACATGTACAATAGCCATTATTATTAATAACATTTGACATGTTTATGTTTCTTACTTTTCTTTGGAGTTTTGTAATTATAACATGTTTTCTATGATAGACTTATGTTATTTTGTTATTTGTAAAATGTCCATGTATTACAGTTCTATGAAAAATACACTTTGAATTTATTTCTGGATCATTTGGTTATTGTTTTCATTTCGTGAACACTCTCTTTGAACTTCTCATGGGATCCCGTAGTACTTATTAATCTGTAGTGAAGACAGAATTTAAGAATAAAATCAGACTTACCTGTAAGTTGAAATTTGATGATAATTCTGTCTTCACTCCAGATGGTACGAAGGGATCGCATACCCGCCCTGTTTGGTACCCACCCTTTTTCTTTTTAGGATTTAGCTTATTGTATATTATTTGCAATTCTTATGAGGTCTGTTTAGTGTTCACTCATATGCCTTAAAGAATGACTGGTGATATGCGCACGCATCTCATGTGATCCCTTCGTACCATCAGGAGTGAAGACAGAATTATCAACAAATTTCAATTTACAGGTAAGTCTCATTTAATTCTTAAATTATTATTCATGTACAATCTACCTTACAAATGGAAGCGTATCCACAAGGCCACATTATACCGAGTCATCCTACTCCCTTTATGCAGAGAGCTAAGCAGGAGCAGAAACTATCACTTTTATAGAGAACCCATAGCCTACCAGTGCTTTATCACTAAAGCATGCCACCGAAGAACTACGCTACATCCGGTCAATTATACTGACCACGGGCGAACTAGCTATAAGCGCTAAGCATGAGCTGAATGACCAATCAAATGAATGCTACTGCCAGAGGGATCTTGGCGCCCACCAAAGAATTATCTACGTCTGACAATGGAAAGACGGATCTTTTCTCTGCTTTTGAGCTTTTACTACATATGAAATTTGAGAAAGATCTTTTCAATACTTTGAGATATTTAACAGTACCAAACTTCAATTATCAAAATTCAAGATGACTACTTCTCAGCCATCTTGATGACAGATCAGTTCGAAAATGCAATATGCACAACTCAGGTCCTAGGGGAACCTGCACATATAATTTGGGACCGATTGCTTCAGTACTTTTTGAGAAATAGCGTTAACAAGCTACAACTATTAAAATACAAGATGGCGGCCTGTCCAAAGTCCTACCTTGAACAGAGATCGTTTTACACAGAAAAACTCCTTGCTTATGTTGAAAAAATAATATTTAGACGACAAATAATGTAAGTTAACTCTATACACATTGTTATATAACTTAAAAGCAGTTAACTATTGTTTTTATCAGCTTGAACATCTGTAAAACGTCTATGAACTGAAGGTGCATCTAGCGACCTAGTCATTGAATTTGATAAGTTTTTATTGGGAAATTTGACTTCAATATTATGAAATTAAGGCATTTTTTGACTAGGGGAAACGCCGAAGTTCGGCTGTAGATTACACAAAGAAAACACTGACAAGACTGCATTGCAGTCTTACCAACAGGATACGGGAAATGGCTACACTACCAGATCTTTGTACCAGTCCTCAAGTCGCTGTCTGATTCCCACCCCGATCAGTTCAAGACGCCAAGGAAAGTGATCGTTTGCTGGCCACTTGTATCCTTAATGCAGGATCAAGTGAAACGTCTAGCAAGCATAGCTTACATGACCGCTGCCTATAAAGGTAGCAAAGTGCACAATACACTGCACTACACTAAATATATGCCTATGGTGAGTTTGATCAAACAACTATTGAAAAACTTTTAACAACTGCAACCCTTGATGAGAGCAAAGAGGAATCGGTGGAAGGCAGTGACAGTAACACAATTTCTTACGAATACGAATCAGACTTGGAGTTGGCAAATATGGAGATGCCAAAGTTGGAATCAGATTTATTGCTCATACATAAATGAGTGTTATATTTGTTGACTGGTGAAAATAACCATGAATTTTTATACTGATATATGGAGCAATTGTTTTGAAAAGATAAGTGCATGTAATTGATAAACTCACAAAATTTTGATAATGTAATTAATTACTCATGATTTATCAGCGATACATGTATTAACATTGATGTATAAAAAAATCATTTTAACATGCCTACACGCAAGGAGTTCATTTGTTTGTTTGAGATTAGGCCCATCGACAACTAAGGTAATTTAGGACCAAATTACAAGCAAAAACTAAAACAAATGTAAATGTTGATTTAATAAAAAGAGTTACATAGGATAAAATAGTTTTAGCAAAAACACGAGAAAACTCATGCACAATGTTGACGAAACGATGATTGTTGCGTTGATATGAATATATGTTGAGATGAGAAAACGTTCAAATTTTGTTAAAGGAATTCAACGACTATAATTGATATTAATATTTTCATGTATCAGGAGACAGGTAGCGTATAGAGATAGATCAATATCAGGAAAATTTCTACTATTTTCCTGTTTAGCTTGTGTGTATATATATATAGCTATACATCAACATAATGCAGTCTTGCCAGAGGCCAAAATCAAACTTTGTGAATATTACCAGTCAATTCTTAGAATACTTTATAAAATCAATATACCGATAATTAATTTTGCATTGTTTTCTGATTGGCACTTCCAATCCAACGCGGATTCACTCAGTTTGCAAACAAAATTTCGTTCATACCCTAAAAATAGTGACATCAATGCTTACATTATCAGACACTAGTACCTGATAAATAAACGTCTATATTTATAGACAACCTTTTGCACAATTATTCGCCCCCCCCTTTATAATATTTATTTGATAGCTGAAGACGCAATCTTTGAGAAATTCAACAACAAAAAAACGCTCCGACTCAATTTTTCTCATTATTACAAAAAATTTGGACAAAGCAAGTCAGTATTTACATAGTTTACATTAATTAGTATCTTTTTTTTTGTGACATCTTGTTTTAACGGTTTTGTTTAAGATTATCCGTTATGGCAGGTCGAGGGAGGCAAGCTTTGGTGTTGGGGCAGTTTCATAGCGCTTTTAGAGCATTATGCTTTAGGCTTGCACGGGCAGGCTTATTTAGCAAGATAAATATTTATGTATTAAAGAGCTGTACTGTGAACACTTTAACATTTATTTAAATAACTTCTACAGTTCATATCTCGCTAAAAATTATATTATATTTAAAGGATATTGCCTTCATATTTTATCCTAATATCAGTCTCATGTTTCTCTCACACATTGCTGCTGAAAAAGCTGAGTTAACACAGACACCATTAATTTCGAAAATGACTCCACCAGCAGTGCTTCAAAAGTGTGGAACGACCTCGGGGTGTCCGAGGTAGGCAACGGGGCTACAGCAAGCATATCGACAGAGTGGAGCCATACCTAATGACGAAAGCCAGGCCCAGCCATTGTCACCCACCTCCGGGTCATCTCAAATCACAATTGATTTAGGGACACCAACAATTATTAAAGGAATCCTTCCAAGAGAGTTGAAGGAATCCAGGGCCAATTTGGTACCCCAAACATCCACTTACGGACAGTCAGACGGTCAACAGGCAGCAGTAGTAGATCACGCACTAACAACTATAGCTTCCATGACAGACAATACTAGTACTGCTAGCTTCATTGGTGGGTTGCCTTCTTTGTTACCAGCATTAACGTTTGCGTCACAAAGTAATGTGACAATGGGTCGCAGTTTCATTCTGTGGCCATTCCACTGCATGCCAGAGTGTCCGATAAGACCAAGGACAAATATTGGTCACACTCTTTTGTGGAGTTGGCTTCTATTACTGACAAGCATGCGGATTCACTGCAGCTTTTGGTTAAAAGTGACGAGTTTGCAAACCAGTCGCTTGAGTGGGTGCAGAAGCTTGTTTGTTTGAGTTTTACAGCCCATCGACAACTAAGATCATTTAGGGCCAAACTACATGTCATGCATTGATATCAGGATAAAAGATCAGGGTAAGAAAAGGCAGGTAAGGACTAAAACACAGATTGTAAACGTTTATTTGATAAAAAAAGGTTTGCATGGGATAAAATAGTTCTGGCTTAAACACATGAGACAACTCATGCACAAAGTTGATGAAACGATGAAATGTTGAGATGATACGATGATATGATATGATGAGAAAACGTTCATATTTTGTTTAAAATACCGATTTCTTTGAGATAATTAAAAATACGATTGTGTCTCACGGCATGAAACAAAGTGTACATGTCGGAGACATCGTAGTATTTATCTCGTATGTGCTTAAAATCAATACAGTGCACTAAAATATGTTCCACTGTTAGAGGAGAATCACATGCATGGCATGTCGGAGGATCCTCCCCTCTCAATAGATAGGAATGTGTAAAATATTTGTGTCCAGTTCGGAGCCGAGAGAAAATAACTTCTTCTCTGTGGTCTCTCCGACTGGACAGTTTAGGATTAAGTGTAGGTTGAATTTTAAACAGTTAATTGTTTGTTTCTGTTTCGGTAGACCACCTTTGTTGCCAATGGTGTTTGATGGCTGACTGAATTGAAGGTTTGATGTCGGTGTATGGTAGTTTCAAATCTGTTTTGTGCTAGCCGAAGAGCAGTCTTAGCTGCTTTATCAGCCTGTTCATTCCCCTTTATACCCACATGACTGGGAATCCAGAGATAAGTAATTTGAGTTTTAGAAGATAATCGAAATGTTCGGATTAAAAGATTTTGAATTAGAGTATTTCTAGGGCATCTTGATTTCAAAGCCTGAAGAACCGAAAGAGAGTCTGAACAGATGATAGCCTTTTCAATGCGGTGTTCTTCGATGTGGTCAAGAGCCAGACCGATAGCACAATATATCGCAGAGAAAATGGAGGCAACATCTGGAAGTCGGATAGTGGAACAGTGATTAGATGTACAGCATGCTGCCGCAACTTTATCACCATCTTTTGAGCCGTCAGTGTAGATCTTAGCATGATCAGGGAAAGCTCTGATGCACTCCCGAAAGGTGGATTTATGTTCTTCGGGTAATGCACTGGACTCTGCCCTCTCATGCAAAGATAAATTGATATCAGGTGTTTGAATGAGCCATGATGGTACATCCGATATGGTGTACTCGTCAATGATGTCGAAATTTATATTTAGTTCCTGCGAAAACTTCGAAATTCTGATGCCAAATGTTGGTATGAGCTTTTGGTTGTCTGAATATGTCCTGGTGTTGTGGATTAAATACAAGATCGAATGCGGGGTTTTTGGGATTGGATTTCAGTTGAGCAGCATACTGTAAGGATAATTTCTTTCGTTGATCGTCTAGAGATGGCTCATAAGCTTCCACATGGAGACTCTCCACAGGTATTGTTCGAAAAGCTTCAAGTGCCAGACGCAGTCCCTGATTCTGGATAGGGTCAAGCATATGTAGATAGGAGCTGCGAGCCGATCCATAGACAATCGAGCGGTAGTCAAGTTTTGATCTAATAAGTGCTCGGTAGATACGCAGAAGCATTTCACGGTCTGCACCCCAATCAGAATGGGACAGAACACGTAGGATGTTCAGCTTCGAGCACTTATCCTTAAGGCCTTTTATGTGTGGAACAGATGACAGTTTCGAATCAAATATTAATCCAAGAAATTTAGTTTGTTCAACTACTGGAAATTTAATTCCATTGAGTGTGAGGTTTTGGATCGTTGTGTGGTTTACGTTTTTGACAGAAATGCACGCAGACAGTTTTTGATCTTGAAAATCTAAAGCCATTCAACGTCAGCCCAATTTTGTAATTTGCCTAAACATTTTTGTAGTTGTCGTTCTATAGTGTGCATGTTTTTTGATATGTAAGATTTTTTTTGTTTGTTTGATATGTAAGAGATCAAAAAATCATCCACAAATAGAGACCCTTCCGTAGATTGGCCAAGAGTCGAGCTGCCGAGTCCTTTGATTTCTCAAGGGACTCGAGCAATTCTGGTATCTCGAAAGGCCTATTGTAACTTTCACTATTGGAGGATTTAAAATTAAGACGTCTCTTTTCCTTTTCCTTTTTAAATTTTTGAATTTTTTTTTTAATGATTTTGGACGGATGAATTGTTAGCAAAAGTTTTGGCAAAGGCGTCAGCTATTTCGAATTTTGAAGAAAATACTTTATTTTTGTTAACGAGGTGGGATGATGGTGTTGCTTTTCTTTTCCCACTGATTTTACCAATCATTTCCCAAACTATCTTCAAAGATGTATTGGAGTTAATTTTTGAGACGTGCTCTTTCCAAGTACTTTTCTTGTCGGATTTGATAGACCTTCGAGCTTTTGCTCTCCAAATTTTAAAATTGTTATAGTTTGAGACCGTTGGCGAAGCCAAGTACCGCCTCAGAGCTGAATTTCTACCAGATCTATTGATAAATGAATCATTGGAGAGAAGAAACTTTGTAGGTTTTGGCACGGATTTTGGTATGGTTTTTGTAGCGATAGAAGTGAGCGCTTCTGTGAAAATTTTAATGAGGTCATCAAGGATCAAAAATTTATCCTCGATGAGCTCCTCTGCACACAAGGTTTTAAATTGAACCCGGTCCGCCTTAGGTAGATTCCAACGAGGAATAGGCTCCTCAAGTTTTGGTGACCCTATGTTTTTTAGTATAGTTGGAAAGTGATCGCTCCCACAAAGATCATGTTGACTATCCAATCATAATCCAGAAGAATTGATGGATGGCACAACGATAGATCAATGTGGGTAAGCGTCACAAAGTAATGTAGACAATGGGTCGCAGTTTCATTCTGTGGCCATTCCACTACATGCCAGAGTGCCTAATAAGACCAAGGACAAATATTAGTCACACTCTTTTGTGGAGTTGGCTTCTATTACTGACAAGCATGCGGATTCACTACAGCTTTTGGTTAAAAGTGACGAGTCGGCAAACCAGTCGCTCGAGTCGGTGTAGAAGCAACCAAAATCAAAAACTCTATCTATTGATAATTGGACCAATCAATTCAATATATTTATGGCCGTTTATTGTTTGTTTTGTTTGTTTGATTTATTAATGTCCTATTAACAGCTATGGTCATGTAAGGACGGCGTCCCATGTATGCGGTGTGTTGCGTGTATGTTGTGCGAGGTGAGTGTACTGGGAGACTGCGGTATGTTCGTGTTGTGTCTTCTTGTATAGTGGAACTGTTGCCCTTTTTATAGTGCTATATCACTGAAGCATGCCGCCGAAGACACCAAGCAACACACCCCACCCGGTCACATTATCCTGACAACGGGCGAACCAGTCGTCCCACTCCCTGTATGCTGAACGCTAAGCAGCAGCAGAAACTACCACTTTTATAGACTTTGGCGTGTCTCGGCCAGGGGACAGAACCCAGAGCCTTCCTCACAGGGGCGAACGCTCAACAGAAGGGCAAGATAAGTGATATTTCAATACGTGATATACCGATGCCTTTCAGAGTAATAAATTGTGTTGTACTTTATTTCTGAAACATTATTAGTGCAAACATTGGCCTAGATATCTTTTCAGTCAATCAATTAAATCCTCGTGTTCATGCAGCAAGGGTGGCGGCGATAACCTGCCTTAATTTCTTCGTTAACGCAGGTTCTCTTGTGGCAGTATTTTAGCCGTACCTTCACACAAAAAACTTATATTCCCCCGGCTGGGGTGAGCCATGAACGCAATTACTTTGTATTGATTATTTTTGTGTGAACAGAGCTATGCTGCAGAGAAGAGAATTTAGTCGAAGTAGTTGTTTAGAGCTATATAAGAATGAGCAGGGCAAAAAATGGTGTTATACATTATAAAAGAACACGAAGATCAATGGTACTACATGATGTACCTGTTAATGTGAAAAACGCGGCGGCTGATGAGTTTGTAACATCAGTTGCAGAAATAGTATCTCAGGAGGCCAGAACTGTTTGTAAGCGCAGCAGAAACAGTGTACTACATGAGAAATCACAAAACTTGGTTTGTTTGATTAATTAACGTCCTATTGACAGCTATGGTCATGTAAGAACGGTCTCCCATGTATGCGGTGTGTTGCGTGTATGTGTACGAGGTGGTGTTTTGGGAGACTGTGGTACATTCATGTTGTGTCTTCTTGTATAGTGGAACTGTTGCCCATTTTATAGTGCTATATCACTGAATGAGCTTTTAATTTTCTGTAAATTATGTCTAGATGTTGTGGATTGAATACAAGGTTAAATGTCACCCTGAGGGACACCCAGTTCCTGTGTTTCTGAATAAGTTGAACCCTTTTGTTTGTTTGTTTGATTTATTAACGTCCTATTAACAGCTTTGGTCATGTAAGGACGGCCTCCCATGTATGTGGTGTGTTGCGTGTATGTTGTGCGAGGTGCGTGATTTGGGAGACTGCGGTATATTCATGTTGTGTCTTCTTGTATAGTGGAACTTTTGCCCTTTAAATAGTGCTATATCACTGAAGCATGCCGCCGAAGACACCAAGCAACACACCCCACCCGGTCACATTATACTGACAACGGGCGAACCAGTCGTTCCACTCCCGTTATGCTGAGCGCTAAGCAGGAGCAAAAACTACCACTTTTATAGACTTTGGTGTGTCTCGACCATGGGACAGAACCCAGAGCCTCCCTCACAGGGGCGAACGCTCAACTCAAGGCCAAAAGTGAGGTGGTGTCAAGGGAGACGTTAGGAAGAATAAAGTAATTTAGGAAGAAAGAAAAGATAAGATCCTAAATTTAGTCGCCTCTTACGATCATGCAATAGGGGCAGCAGGTACTGATTAAAATACAGATCCGTAATATCACTACGATCAGGCCCCGCCCCTCCTGCCCCCCAGCGGGTCAGAGCCAAAATGTATACGAACTCTATTCCCCTTCCCCCAATGATGTTTCTGGCCAAATTTGGGTACAATCCTTTTGTTTGTTTGTTTGTTTGATTTATTTACGTCCTATTAACAGCTATGGTCATGTAAGGACGGCCTCCCATGTATGCGGTGTGTTGCGTGTATGTTGTGCGAGGTGAGTGTACTGGGAGACTGCGGTATGTTCGTGTTGTGTCTTCTTGTATAGTGGAACTGTTGCCCTTTTTATAGTGCTATATCACTGAAGCATGCCGCCGAAGACACCAAGCAACACACCACACCCGGTCACATTATACTGACAACGGGCGAACCAGTCGTCCCACTCCCTGTATGCTGGACGCTAAGCAGGAGCAGAAACTACCACTTTGATGTGTCTCGGCCAGGGACAGAACCCAGAGCCTTCCTCACAGGGGCGAAACGCTCAACTCAATGCCAAAAGTGAGGCGGTGCCAAGGAAGGCATTAGGAAAGATAAAGTCAGCTAGGAAGAAGAGAAAAGATAAGATCCTAAATTTAGTCGCCTTTTTACCATCATGCAATAGGGGCAGCAGGTACAATTCTAACGCCCTACCTGCAGGGCAGAGGGTACAATCCAAGCAGAACTCTATGACTAGTAGCGATTTAAAGGAAATGAGGACATACATTCTTAAAAATGATACTCAGATTCTGACCAGTTTTATTCGTTTTGAAATCGTTATTTCAGAAATCATTTAAATATAAAGTTTTATTTCAGTTATTCCAGGAGTATTTTAACCTATTTTTCTTAAAACAAATTGAAATATCATAAAATAAATTCAGTGTACCGTATATATATATACATGTTTAACTCAAAAATTCGGCGCTGCACACTTAGTATACCAAATTCAATATTTTAATGAAAAAACAATTTCTTTATTCATTTGTTTGAGTCCTTTATTCACAGCATCTATGAGTGGCCTTGGCACTTTGATGTTAAGAGCGTGAAGACACTGAAACATCTGTGAACACACGAGGTGAGATAATTTGACCCCTCCTCGTCTAACAACGACAACTCGTTAGTAAAATTACATATATGCAAACTCCGGAAACCAAAAGGCAGATGATATTGAGGGAGGAAGATGACAGTCCTAGTTTTAGACCTACCCAGTCCACGGTTTCGAAAACTGACTGTTAACACAAACAAAATGCATTGAAAGACTTGAGAATTCCGTTGTAACTTTTGTTTGTTTGTTTGATTAATTATTGTTTGTTTGTTTGATTAATCAACGTCCTATTAACAGCTATGGTCATGTAAGGACGGCATCCCATGTATGCGGTGTGTTGCGTGTATGTTAATAAGATACTAGAGATCGCGCATGAGGGACACCCTGGTGTAGTTTGTATGAAACGACTTCTCCGTACTAAGGTATGGTGGCCAGGAATATACAAAGATGTGGAAAAATTTTGTAAAACATGTCATGCATGTCAAGTAGTTGGTATGCCTCAAGCACCTGAACCAATGAAACCAACAGAACTACCTACTGGCCCATGGCAACACGTATCAGCAGATCTCATGTCGCTCCCATCTGGAGATTACTTATTTGTGGTTGTAGACTATTACAGTCGATATTATGAGATCCACACCATGAGGACGACAACTACGGAAAGTCTCCATGAAAGCTGGGTCCCCGTCCCGAGACTGGGTGCACTGGTCTCTTGCGGATGCACACCACTTTTTGGGGTGTGAATGTGCGTCCGCGTGATATCAGTGTAGCTGAAGGCTTTCACAGTAGCTCCAATTTGACCAACCTGTTTGCCGTGGGTTGCATCTCATATCCGGGGGAAGAAGGTGCTGGTGGTTGAAATAGGTTTTTGCTCTTTTTTCGTCCTTTTTTTACTGCTACACACTACTTTGGCTTCAGACTCAGGTTAGACGAGAGGTAATAGGGGCCCTGTATTATCAATCGGCTGGTCATGCCGAGCCCTTGGTTCGTAGATCTCCAAGAAGGCGGTGGCTTAGGGTCAATCGTGAGTTTAGTTTGGATTGTCTTGATTCTGATCGAGCTTGTTGGTGTACAATCTTGCGAGCGTGCTGTCGCAGGCTTGATTTGAATTATGTTCGTTCGAAATATTCTTCCGAGTATACTATCTGTGTAACCCTGGCACTTTGACACTGGATATCCATGTCATCATAAGTGTCCCCCTGTTGGGCTCCGAGGTGGGTGGGGGCACAGCTAGCGAATAGTATAAACTCCTAAAGATGGCTTCCCAAAACAAACAAAATAAACTACATCCAAAATCTCCCCAAAAGGAATTTACCACAAATCAACAAACAAAAAGCGGTACAACAAACACATTCCCACAGTTTCTGGTCATGTCCTCTACACAGAGCGGCAAGACCACTGCAGGTTTATCACCCTTGATATTGCGAAAGGGCATCAAAGGCATTGCCGGCGATGTCAAATCTGTTAAGCCTTTGGGATCGGGTGATCTAATAGAGGTTTTTCCGCAAGCAACAAGCGGAGAACCTCCTTGGAGCCACCAGTTTTGCCGGCCTCACTGTGTGTGTAAAACCACACTCATCATTGAATTGCAGCAAGGGGGTAATCAGGTGCCCAGCCTTGCGCAATGACAATGAGGCCGACATACTGTCATACTTCCAAGAGGAGTGCATTCCGGTCACTTACGTGAAGAGAATCATGACCAGAAAGAGTGGGAACTTGGTCCCAACGCACACTTTTATATTGACGTTCGCAACACCAACGTTACCGCAAAGCGTAACTGTTGGTTACCAGCGTTATGCTGTTACCGTCTACATTCCAAATCCATTGAGGTGCCGTAACTGCCAGAGGTACGGCCATCATGAGAGCAATTGTAGACGGAAAACGGTATGTCAGTTCTGTGGCCGTGATGGTCACGATGAAAAAGACGAATGTGACATTGTCAACCGTCACTGCGTCTGCTCGCACCTGTCCTGCCTGGACTCGGGAGAGGGAGATATTACGGGTCAAATATACCCAAGGTGTCTCTTTCCCCGAGGCTCGGAGGATAGTCGAGCGTTCAGACCTGAATGTGGCAACCTATGCTCAGATAACCCGCGCAAAGACGCCTGTTGAGAGTGTCACCGTTCAAACATGCGTCGGTCCAGGCCTTGGTTGACAAGCCTAACTGGGAAAATGATGTCCCAGATATGGCTGATGCTAAGGCCTGCAAAGTAATCATTGGGGACCCGAACAGGTTCAAGTCGGGTCAATCTAAGCCACAACACAAACCACAACAAAAATCCACCTGCTGGGCCACTTGGAGCTAAAACGCCAATCCCACCGGCGTCTCCAGGACTTGCACAACACCAAATTCAAACACCGAACATCAGAAAAAAAGTTACCGCCGCTCGTCATAGACGTGCTACGTCTTCACCGTCTATGGACGTTAAAAAACTCCCCGATAAAGCAAAGCGTCCAGCAAATACACCACCGCAGGAGCAACGCCAGACCAAAACCACTAAGGTAAAGCTGGCGAGGCTCCCTGCACTAAACAACAAACCCAGTAAGGGATCAGATGACCCTATCCTTGGACAGAACATCTATGATGTTCTATCGGACGACAGCGAGTTTGGTGACAACACATTTATCGCCACCAAACAACCTACTTCAAGTAGTCCTGTCGGTCCGACAAACTATCCTCAAGGATCAATATAGAGACAAACACTATCATACAATGGAACATACGTGGATTCAAAGCGAACATAGAAGAATTAAAACATCTTATACAAACAAAAAACCCATCCATATTCTGCCTCCAAGAAATAATGCTGAAAGACACCATCAATCTCAGACAATTTACACTATACACAAAAACTCCAACAACAGGTGGCCGCCCATCAGGTGGTGTGGTGGTGGCGGTGCATAAAAACGTCCCTCACAGACACATTCAGCTAAATACCACCTTACAAGCTGTTGCTATAAGCGCAACTCTTCACCGAAAAATAACAGTCTGTTCTATATATTTACCTCCAAATACTCCATTTACTTGTGATGAACTGAGTAACATCGTATCACAACTACCAGTGCCATATATTATCATGGGGTGACTTTAACGGTCATAATAGCCTCTGGGGCTCCCCAGGCACTGACGATTAGAGGTAGACGTATCGAAGAGTTTATTGATAAAAACAGCTTATGCCTTTATAACACCAATGCCCCAACATATTTACACCCTGCCTCTCGCTCGCTTACCCACATTGATCTATCGTTGTGCCATCCATCAATTCTTCTGGATTATGATTGGAGGGTCAACGATGATCTTTGTGGGAGCGATCACTTTCCAATTATACTAAAAAATATAGGGTCACCAAAACTTGAGGAGCCGGTTCCTCGTTGGAATTTACTTAAGGCGGATTGGGCTCAGTTTAAAAGCTTATGCGCCGAGGAGCTCATCGAGGATAATTTTTTGAACCTTGATGACCCCATAAAAATTTTCACAGAAGCGCTCACTTCTATCGCTACAAAAAACCATACCAAAATCCCTGCCAAAACCTACAAAGTTCCTTCTGTCAAGTGATTCATTTATCAATAGATCTGGTAGAAATGCAGCTCTGAGGCGGTACTTGGCTTTGCCAACCATCTCAAACTACAACAATTTTAAAATATTGGAGAGCGAAAGCTCGAAGGTCTATTAAGTCCGACAAGAAAAGTACTTGGAAAGAGTACGTTTCAAAAATTAACTCCAATACATCTTCTAAGAAAGTTTGGGAAATGATTGGCAATATTAGTGGGAAAAGAAAAACAACACCATCCTCCCACCTCATTAAGCAAAATAAAATCTTTTCTACAAAATCCGAAATAGCCGACGCCCTTTGCCAAAAAATTTTGCTAACAATTCATCCGACAAAAATCATTCCAAAAAATTCCAAAAATTTAAAAAAGAGAAGGAAGAGACGTCTAAATTTTAAATCTTCCAATAGTGAAAGTTACAATAGGCCTTTTGAGATACAGAATTGTTGGAGTCCCTCGAGAAATCAAAGGACTCGGCAGGTGGACCAGACGAAATTCCATATATGTTTTTAAAACAATTACCAGACGCTTCACTAAACTGTCTTTTAACTATATTTAACCAAGTCTATTCTTCTGGCAAAATTCCCGAGTCTTGGAAGGAATCTACTATTATACCCCTTCCGAAGCCCGGGAAGGATGCTACTGATGCCAATAACTATCGTCCTATCTCACTGACGAGCTGCATTTGTAAAACTCTTGAACGTATGATAAATACTAGATTAGTTTGGTTCCTGGAATCAAACAATATTTTAAGTCTTTTGCAAAGCGGCTTTAGAAACCGCAGGGGAACGGTAGACCATTTAGTTAGACTAGAAACATTTATACGAGAAGCCTTTGCCAAGAAAGAACATCTTGTGGCCGTATTCTTTGACCTTGAAAAGGCATACCACACAACTTGGCAATATGGAATCATGAACGATCTTCACGATATCGGCATACGTGGTAATTTGCCAAAGTTTATTTCAAATTTTATATCTGACAGGCATTTCAAAGTTCGAACGGGTTCAACTTATTCAGAAACACAAAAACAGGAGATGGGTGTCCCTCAGGGTGGTATCCTTTGTTTGTTTGTTTGAGTTTTACGGCCCATCGACAGCTAAGGTCATTTAGGGCCAAACTACAATTCAGGCATTAATATCAGGATAAAAGATCAGGGTAAGAAAAGGCAAGTAAGGATTAAAACACAGATTGTAAACGTTTATTTGATAAAAAAGGTTTGCATGGGATAAAATAGTTTTGGCTAAAACACACGAGAAAACTCATGCAAAATGTTGATGTAACGATGAAATGTTGAGCTGGTACAATGATATGATGAGAAAAACGTTCATATTTTATCTAAAATACCGATTTCTTTGAGAAAATTAAAAATACGATTATGTCTCACGGCATGAAACAAAGTATACATGTCGGAGACATCGTAGTGCTTATCTCGTATGTGCTTAAAATCAATACAGTGCACTAAAATATGCTCCACTGTGAGAGGAGAATCACATGCATGGCATGTGGGAGGATCCTCCCCTCTCAATAGATAGGAATGTGTAAAATATGTGTGTCCAGTTCGGAGCCGAGAGAGAACAACTTCCTCTCTGCGGTCTCTCAGACTGGACAGTTTAGGATTAAGTGTAGGTTGAATTTTAAACAGTTTATTGTTTGTTTCGGTAGACCACCTTTGTTGCCAATGGTGTTTGATGGCTGACTGAATTGAAGGTTTGATGTCGGTGTATGGTAGTTTCAAATCTGTTTGTGCTAGTCGAAGAGCAGTCTTAGCTGCTTTATCAGCCTGTTCATTCCCTTTTATACCCACGTGACTGGGAATCCAGAGATAAGTAATTTGAGTTTTAGAGGATAATCGAAATGTTCGGATTAAAAGATTTTGGATTAGAGTATTTCTAGGACATCTTGATTTCAAAGCCTGCAGAACCGAAAGAGAGTCTGAACAGATGATTGCCTTTTCAATGCGGTGTTCTTCGATGTGGTCAAGAGCCAGACCGATAGCACAAGATTCCGCAGAGAAAATGGAGGCAACATCTGGAAGTCGGATAGAGGAACAGTGATTAGATGTACAGCATGCTGCCGCAACTTTATCACCATCTTTTGAGCCGTCAGTGTAGATCTTAACATGATCAGGGAAAGCACTGATGCACTCCCGAAAGGAGGATTTATGTTCTTCGGGTAATGCACTGGACTTTGCCCTCTCATGCAAAGATAAATTGATATCAGGTGTTTGAATGAGCCATGGTGGTACATCCGATATGGTGTACTCGTCAATGGAGTCGAAATTATATATTTAGTTCCTGCAAAAGCTTTGAAATTCTGATGCCAAATGTTGGTATGAGCTTTTGATTTTGTCTGAATATGTCCTGGTGTTGTGGATTAAATACAAGATCGAATGCGGGGTTTTTGGGATTGGATTTCAGTTGGGCAGCATACTGTAAGGATAATTTCTTTCGTCGATCGTCTAGAGATGGCTCATTAGCTTCCACATGGAGACTCTTCACAGGTGTTGTTCGAAAAGCTCCAAGTGCCAGACGCAGTCCCTGATTCTGGATAGGGTCAAGCATCTGTAGATAGGAGCTGCGAGCCGATCCATAGACAATCGAGCCGTAGTCAAGTTTTGATCTAATAAGTGCCCGGTAGATACGCAGAAGCATTTCACGGTCTGCACCCCAATCAGAATGGGACAGAACACGTAGAATGTTCAGCGCCTTCGAGCACTTATCCTTCAGATGTTTTATGTGTGGAACAAAGGACAGTTTCGAATCAAATATTAATCCAAGAAATTTAGTTTGTTCAACTACTGGAATTTTAATTCCATTGAGTGTGAGGTCTGGATCGTTGTGTGTGGTTTTCGTTTTTGACAGAAATGCATGCAGACAGTTTTTGATCTTGAAAATCTAAAGCCATTTTCGTCAGCCCAATTTTGTAATTTGCCTAAACATTGTTGTAGTTGTCGTTCTATAGTGTGCATGTTTTTAGATCTGTAACAGATCAAGAAATCATCCACAAATAGAGACCCTTCTGTAGATTGACCAAGACATTTGGTTATGCTGTTAATTTTTAAGCCAAAAAGTGTGACAGACAGGATACCACCCTGAGGGACACCCATCTCCTGTTTTTGTGTTTCTGAATAAGTTGAACCCGTTCGAACTTTGAAATGCCTGTCAGATATAAAATTTGAAATAAACTTTGGCAGATTACCACGTATACCGATATCATGAAGATCGTTCATGATTCCATATTGCCAAGTTGTGTCGTATGCTTTCTCAAGGTCAAAGAATACGGCCACAAGATGTTCTTTCTTGGCAAATGCTTCTCGTATAAATGTCTCTAGTCTAACTAAGTGGTCTACCGTTCCCCTGCGGTTTCTAAAGCCGCTTTGCAAAGGACTTAAAATATTGTTTGATTCCAGGAACCAAACTAATCTAGTATTTATCATACGTTCTAGAGTTTTACAAATACAACTCGTCAATGAAATAGGACGATAGTTATTGGCATCAGTAGCATCTTTCCCGGGCTTCGGAAGGGGTATAATAGTAGATTCCTTCCAAGACTCGGGAATTTTGCCAGAAGAGTAAACTTGGTTAAATATAGTTAAAAGACATTTTAGTGAAGATTCTGGTAATTGTTTTAAAAACATATATGGAATTTCGTCTGGTCCAGCTGCCGAGTCCCTTGATTTCTCAAGGGACTCGAGCAATTCTGGTATCTCGAAAGGCCTATTGTAACTTTCAGTATTGGAGGATTTAAATTTTAGACGTCTCTTTTCCTTCTCTTTTTTAAATTTTTGGAATTTTTTGGAATGATTTTTGACCGATGAATGTTCAGCGAAATTTTTGGCAAAGGCGTCGGCTATTTCGGATTTAGTAGAAAAGATTTTATTTTTGTTAATGAGGTGGGAGGAAGGTGTTGTTTTTCTTTTCCCACTAATTTTGCCAATCATTTCCCAAACCTTCTTCGAAGATGTATTTGAGTTAATTTTTGAAACATACTCTTTCCAAGTACTTTTCTTGTCGGACTTAATAGACCTTCGAGCTTTAGCTCTCCATATTTTAAAGTTGTTATAGTTTGAGACGGTTGGTGAAGCCAAGTACCGCCTCAGAGCTGTATTCCTACCAGATCTATTGATAAATGAATCATTTGAAAGATGGAACTTTGTAGGTTTTGGCACGGATTTTGGTATGGTTTTTGTAGCGATAGAAGCGAGCGCTTCTGTGAAAATTTTAATGGGGTCATCGAGGTTCTGAAAATTATCCGCGATGAGCTCCTCGGCGCATAAGGTTTTAAACTGAGCCCAATCCGCCTTATGTAAATTCCAACGAGGAACCGGCTCCTCAAGTTTTGGTGAACCTATGTTTTTTAATATAATTGGAAAGTGATCGCTTCCACAAAGGTCATCGTTGACCCTCCAGTCATAATCCAGAAGAATTGATGGGTGGCATAACGATAGATCAATGTGTGTAAGCGAGCCAGAGGCAGGGTGTAAATATGTTGGGGCATTGGTGTTATAAAGACATAAGCTGTTTTTATCAATAAACTCTTCGATACGTCTACCTCTATCATCAGTACCTGGGGAGCCCCAGAGGCTATTATGACCGTTAAAGTCACCCATAATAATATAAGGCACTGGTAGTTGCGATACGAGATTGCTTAGTTCATCACAACTAAATGAAGTATTTGGAGGTAAATATATAGAACAGATTGTTATTTTTCTGTGAAGAGTTGCAATTACGGCAACAGCTTGTAGGGTGGTATTTAGCTGGATGTGTCTGTGGGGGGACGTTTTTATGCACCGCCACCGCCACACCACCTGATGCCCGGCCGCCTGTGGTTGGAGTGTTGGTGTATAATGTAAATTGTCTGAGATTGATGGTGTCTTTCAGCATTATTTCTTGGAGGCAGAATATGGATGGGTTCTTTGCTTGTACAAGATGTTTCAGTTCTTCTATGTTCGCTTTAAATCCGCGTATGTTCCATTGTATGATTGTATTGGTCATGTTGTTCCCTGAGGATAGTTTGTCGGACTGACAGGACTACTTACTGTAGGTTGTTTGGCGATAGTAGATGTGCTGTCGCCAAACTCGCTGTCGTCCGAGAGAACATCATAGATGTTCCGACTATGAACAGGGTCATCTGATCCCTTACCGGGTTTATTATTTATTGCTGGGAGCCTCGGCAGCTTTACCTTGGTGGCTTTGGTCCGCCGTTGCTCCTGTGGTGGTGTTGTGGCTGGTCGCTTGGAGTTACCAGCAAGCTTTTTTAAGTCAATAGACGGTGATGATAATGTACGTCTATGACGGGCAACGTTTCGAATAGCTTGTTTTGTTCGTGTTTGAGGTGCTTTGCCTGTTGGTTTGTTATCAGGCAGGGCAGGTTCGACTGGCGCCGATGTGCTACCATTAGCAACCCTACCTGATTTGAACCTGGATGGTGATCCGAAAAGAATCTTGTCATTCTTTTCATCGAACAATGGTGGTGCCTCTGAACAGAATGCTGGTTTGTCAAAGTATGCCTGTACTGTTGCATCGCTAACACTCATGGTGCTGTGTTGCTTTGGTTTTGTTACAGATGCATAGGACAATGCTGTGGGGTCAGTACTCTCGACTATCCTCCTGGCTTCAGGAAAGGAAATGTTTCGGGTATATTTCACCCGAACAATCTCCCTCTCTTTCTTCCAGGAAGGACAATCGCGAGACGAAGCTGCATGACTGCCCTTGCAATTAGCACAACGTTTGCCTACTATGTCACAATCGTCAGGGTCGTTATGACCCTCACGTCCACAGTGCTCACAAACCTCCTTGCGCCTGCATCGATCCTCATGATGACCATATCTCTGGCAGTTACGACATCGTAGAGGATTTGGTATATATGGAGTGATGTTGCAGCGCAAGTACCCTACCATAACTGATGATGGGAGGTTGGGAACTGCGAACGTAAGTACGAAAGTGTTTGTTTTGACAGTTTGTCGCTTTATCAGTATCCGTCTCACCTCCGAGACCGGGATATTCTCTGATTTGAAGAACTGCAAGATATCAGCATCGGTATCATTCTGCAAGGCAGGGCATCTGATTACCCCCTTGCAGAAATTAAGGGATTGGTGTGCCTTAACATGTACAACAACACCGAAGAAGTCTTTTAACTTCAACAAGTTTTCCGATTGTGTCTTTCGGAAGACTTCTACAAGGAGGTCTCCCGATCTCAGGGACTTGACGGATTTTGCTGTTCCTATGCAACCTTGGATGACATTTTTTATCACAATAGGTGATAGCGATGCAACTTTTTTCCCAGATTCTTCAGATGTTATCAGAAGAAACTGGGGAAAAGATGTGTCCAGATTGGTATTGTTATCAGGGTTTGTTTGTTCTTTTTGTTTGTTATTGGAAGCCATCTGTAGAGTTTGGTATTGTTCACTATCTGTGCCCCCACCCACCACGGAGTCCAACATGGGGACACTATTAATGACACGGATATCCAGTGTCAAAGTGCCAGGGATACACAAGATAGTATACTCGGGAGAATACTCCGAACTAAAATTATCAAAATCAAGCTCGCAGTGGCACTCTCGCAAGAGTAATATTAAATACCACACCTGCGACAGTACAACCACAAAACTGATCAAGATAAACTTGACTATTCAAATTAGACTCACGATTGACCCTAAGCCACCGCCTTCTTGGAAATCGGGATACCAAGGGCTCGGCATGACCAGCCGATTGATAATACAGGGCCCATATTACCTCCCGTCTATCCGGAGTCTGAAGCCAAAGTGGTGTGTAGCAGTAAGAAAAGGAAGAAAAAAGAGCAAAACCTATTCAACCACCAGGACCTTCTTCCCCCGGATACGAGATGCAACCCACGGCAAACAGGTTGGCTCAAATTGGAGCTACTGTGAAAGCCTTCAGCAACACTGATATCACACGGACGCACATCACACCCCCAAAAGTGGTGTGCATCCGCAAGAGACCAGTGCACCCAGTCTCGGGACGTGGACCCAGCTTTCATGGAGACCGGGTGGTATCCTGTCCGTCACACTTTTTAGATTAAAAATTAACAGCATAACTAAATTATTTGTCTTGGCCAATCTACGGAAGGGTCTCTATTTGTGGATGATTTCTTGATCTGTTACAGATCAAAAAACATGCACACTATAGAACGACAACTACAACAATGTTTAGGCAAATTACAAAATTGGGCTGACGAAAATGGCTTTAGATTTTCAAGATCAAAAACTGTCTGTATGCACTTCTGTCAAAAACGAAAACCACACAATGATCCTGACCTCACACTCAATGGAATTAAAATTCCAGTAGTTGAACAAACTAAATTTCTTGGATTAATATTTGATTCGAAACTGTCGTTGTTCCACACATAAAACACCTTAAGGATAAGTGCTCGAAGGCGCTGAACATTCTACGTGTTCTGTCCCATTCTGATTGGGGTGCAGACCGTGAAATGCTTCTGCGTATCTACCGTGCACTTATTAGATTAAAACTTGACTACGGCTCGATTGTCTATGGATCGGCTCGCAGCTCCTATCTACAGATGCTTGATCCTATCCAGAATAAGGGACTGCGTCTGGCACTTGGAGCTTTTCGAACAGCACCTGTGAAGAGTCTCCATGTGGAAGCTAATGAGCCATCTCTAGACGATCGACGTAAGAAATTATCCTTACAGTATGCTGCTCAACTGAAATCCAATCCCAAAAACCCCGCATTCGATCTTGTATTTAATCCACAACACCAGGACATATTCAGACAAAATCAAAAGCTCATACCAACATTTGGCATCAGAATTTCAAAGTTTTTGCAGGAACTAAATATAAATTTCGACACCATTGACGAGTACACCATATCGGATGTACCACCTTGGCTCATTCAAACACCGGATATCAATTTATCTTTGCATGAGAGGGCAAAGTCCAGTGCATTACCCGAAGAACATAAATCCTCCTTTCGGGAGTGCATCAGGACTTTCCCTGATCATGTAAAGATCTACACTGACTGCTCAAAAGATGGTGATAAAGTTGCGGCAGCATGCTGTACATCTAATCACTGTTCCTCTATCCGACTTCCAGATGTTGCCTCAATTTTCTCTGCGGAAGCTTGTGCTATCGGTCTGGCTCTTGACCACATCGAAGAACACCGCATTGAAAAGGCAATCATCTGTTCAGACTCTCTTTCGGTTCTTCAGGCTTTGAAATCAAGAAACCCTAGAAATACTCTAATCCAAAATCTTTTAATCCGAACCTTTCGATTATCTTCTAAAACTCAAATTACTTATCTCTGGATTCCCAGTCATGTGGGTATAAAGGGGAATGAACAGGCTGATAAAGCAGCTAAGACTGCTCTTCGCCTAGCACAAACAGATTTGAAACTACCATACACCGACATCAAACCTTCAATTCAGTCAGCCATCAAAACACCATTGGCAACAAAGGTGGTCTACCGAAACAAACAATAAACTGTTTAAAATTCAACCTACACTTAATCCTAAACTGTCCAGTCTGAGAGGCCGCAGAGAGGAAGTTGTTCTCTCTCGGCTCCGAACTGGACACACATATTTTACACATTCCTATCTATTGAGAGGGGAGGATCCTCCCACATGCCATGCATGTGATTCTCCTCTCACAGTGGAACATATCTTAGTGCACTGTATTGATTTTAAGCATATACGAGATTAGTACTACGATGTCTCCGACATGTACACTTTGTTTCATGCCGTGAGACATAATCGTATTTTTAATTATCTCAAAGAAATCGGTATTTTAAACAAAATATGAACGTTTTTCTCATCATATCAACTCAACATTTCATCGTTTCATCAACATTTTGCTTGAGTTTTCTCGTGTGTTTTAGCCAAAACTATTTTATCCTTGCAAACCTTTTTTATCAAATACACGTTTACAATCTGTGTTTTAATCCTTACTAGTTTTTTTTTACCCTGATCTTTTATCCTGATAATAATGCTTGACTTGTAGTTTGGCCCTAAATGACCTTAGTTGTCGATGGGCCGTAAAACTCAAACAAACAAACAACTACGGAAAGGATCATCCGGAGCTTGAAACAAATATTCATGATTTATGGATTACCAGTCTCTATAACTACAGACAACGGACCACAAGTTATCAGTGGATTGTTTGCTGATTAACTGGCAGAACAGGGGATAGAGCACAGAAGAGTTACGCCCCTTTGGCCGCAAGCTAATGGGGAGGTAGAGAGGCAAAATCGGTCTCTCCTAAGAAGAGTAAGGACAGCCCAGATAGAGAAAAGAGACTGGAGAGGAGATAGACAAATATTTGATGTGTTACAGAACAACACCTCATTCTGTTACTGGTGTGAGTCCAGCTGAACTGTTATTCAAGTGCAAGTTGAGGACACGTTTACCAGGAATTGAGGAGTATCCAGGAGAGGATATCGATGTACGCGATCGCGACAGTGAACAAAAAGTAAAATATATGCGGACAAAACGCGAAATGCTAAAGTTAGAAGTGATGTTAACGCTGGAGACACTGTTCTTCTAAAGCAGGAGAGACAAAATAAACTAACTCCGACATTTGAGGAGAAACCATATAAAGTTGTTACCAGGTCAGGTAACATGGTAGTTGTCGGAAACGATGATGTACAATACCGTAGAAACATTACAAAAGTGAAAAGGTACCATGAGCGCGAGAAGGATGTTGGTGAGACTCAAGAGCAGCCCAATATTCATAGGGAATACAACACGACAGAGATGCGCGCTCCAGTTGAGATTGAGAATCGGGCAACATCGCGCCAAGACTGTGTAATACCTGGCGATGATTGTGCAGCACCCTATGAGCGCCCAGTGAGGTCTACAAGACTTCCGTCGAGGTTCAAAGACTTTGAAGTGACCATCACATGAACTTGGTTAAAAGTTATTAATCTTACTCGATACGTTTACACGTATATTAGTATTGTGTTGCTAAAAGCAGTGTTATATTTTCAGTTTGTTTTCAAAGACTGTTTAAAAATAAGTTTTGAAGTTTTAGGTGTTCAAAGTTAATGGTTCATAACCAATATGAGAATTGTGAAGGGTAAAGTTATTTTCTGGAAAAGGAGGGATGTAGTGTTTGTATCATTTGATAACAATTCATAAATGCTCCCTCGGTATACTTGAAATATAGTATGCTCCCTGAGCATGCGCAAAGAGAGTAATAAAAGCAAGTGGACACCAGCAATGGCTTTGTGACATGTGTTTAATCACGACTGATTAAATTCGAATCTGAAACCATCCCAAATGGGAATACAACAGTCACGTCAAGGTGACATTTGTAAATGGCCAATCAAATTTCTGCTGGCAAAATTTTGACAGTGAATTTCAGGGGACGAAAAAGTTTGAAATCTGTCAAGAATTATTTCCGTGTTCGTAGTCCACAGAGCACAATAAAGCTAATCGTATTTGTATGTTGGGGCGAAATGGCGTTGTCAGTTGACAAAGCAGCGTGCAGAAAATCCATTTGATCTGAATTACATGTGGTATAAAGGTCATCCGAACATGACTCTTTATCGGATTTTCTCAGATCCTCTATAGAACGGAGTGGTTATAGGGATCTGTATTTCAATCAGATTGAGGTAATTGGGTCAAATTCTTATCACGCGTAGTATTATTAACTGACCAGTGCGCGTGTCAGCTTCATTAGCCACTTAATCACAATATAAGATATATATATTCTATCAGCATATTTGGATCGATCGTCAGTTATCATACTAGGTCACAGTTTCGTTAGACGTTTAGGTGGTCAATTTGTTTTGTTTGTTTGAGTTTTACGGCCCATCGACAACTAAGGTCATTTAGGGCCAAACTACAAGTCATGCATTAATATCAGGATAAAAGGTCAGGGTAAGAAAAGGCAAGTAAGGATTAAAACACAGATTGTAAACGTTTATTTGATAAAAAAAAAGGTTTGCATGGGATAAAATAGTTTTGGCTAAAACACACGAGAAAACTCATGCAAAATGTTGATGAAACGATGAAATGTTGAGTTGATACGATGATATGATGAGAAAAACGTTCATATTTTATCTAAAATTCCGATTTCTTTGAGATAATTAAAAATACGATTATGTCTCACGGCATGAAACAAAGTGTACATGTCGGAGACATCGTAGTGCTTATCTCGTATGTGCTTAAAATCAATACAGTGCACTAAAATATGTTCCACTGTGAGAGGAGAATCACATGCATGGCATGTGGGAGGATCCTCCCCTCTCAATAAATAGGAATGTGTAAAATATGTGTGTTCAGTTCGGAGCCGAGAGAGAACAACTTCCTCTCGGCGGTCTCTCCGACTGGACAGTTTAGGATTAAGTGTAGGTTGAGTTTTAAACAGTTTATTGTTTGTTTTCGGTAGACCACCTTTGTTGCCAATGGTGTTTGATGGCTGACTGAATTGAAGGTTTGATGTCGGTGTATGGTAGTTTCAAATCTGTTTGTGCTAGGCGAAGAGCAGTCTTAGCTGCTTTATCAGCCTGTTCATTCCCCTTTATACCCACATGACTGGGAATCCAGAGATAAGTAATTTGAGTTTTAGAAGATAATCGAAATGTTCGGATTAAAAGATTTTGGATTAGAGTATTTCTAGGACATCTTGATTTCAAAGCCTGAAGAACCGAAAGAGAGTCTGAACAGATGATTGCCTTTTCAATGCGGTGTTCTTCGATGTGGTCAAGAGCCAGACCGATAGCACAAGCTTCCGCAGAGAAAATGGAGGTGGTCAAATGTCAGGGACATGGGATTATTATTAGAGTTGGATAACTCACTGACGGTCCATTGTGTTGGTAGGAGTGGCGAGAGGACCCGACACTTGTTTACTTCTGACATGTCACGTACCATTCAGGATATAAGACTGAAGATTGTTAAGACGAGTGACTTTAGCACGGGATTTGTTCTCCGTTGTTCAGTGGCTAGTTAATGGCTTTGGTGTTGAGCTGGTCGGTGTCATGAAATTTGTGTATACGGCTAAAACGCGTTACGTGCCAATTACAGAGTATAATACTGCTGTGGATTTAGTGAACAGGGGCATCAAACAATAGTGTAGAAAAGAACTGTTTTTACCGGCGACATAAAGGACTTTAAAGGATGGGAAAAAAAAAAAAAAAAAAAAATGGGATCCTGATAAATTGTGTCCCAACGGGATCCATCTTTCTCGTGAGGGAATACGTACATACAGATTATCAGTACCGGGCGCTGTGCTATGGGGCCAAAAGTTGACCCGCGGGTGCCGTAGGTCATTTGCATAAGATAAAGGGTTAATGCAAATTTTACTCACTGTGCATTTACATAGGTATGGACGACTTCCGCTCAAATTTGTTAACGTCCCGGTCTAATTATATCTATAGCTTGTGCAGAATGCCAGTATTCTGTTGAACAAAACAGAATTGATTACACATAAATAATGCATATTCCCATTGCTGAATGTTTAAAACATTTCATTAAATACTTAACTTATTAAAATGTAATAATTTTAAAAGCCTTTATATCAACATAATTTCACATCGCATCAATCTGATTAAAATGCACATCCTTATAACAACTCCGTTCGATAGTGATTGTAAGGATCTGTATTTTAATCAGATTGACATAGCATATATTGAGTGCAATTAATTTTGATTTGTTCCGACAGATTATCTGTCTATTGCATGCAGAGTGAGTAGATATAGGGCAATACTATTTATAATTAGATTACGATCAACATCTTACTTGAAATTAATAATGATCAGTTGAATTGAGAAGGTTAAAGTCTTCACTGCCCTGTCTCCTTGAGGAGGCCACGACGAAGGGCAGCGGTACAACATAGTTTGGTAACCACACGTAGAAGATCCGAACTACAAACTAACCAAGGGGACACGCCACGAGGTACAGCACAAAACAAAAATAGAACAAAATGCACCAGAGAATGCCCCAGTGACTTTGTCTACTGCACATGCCGCCACAGGGAACGCTGGAACGCTATTCCTGTGGATGCCTCAGTGAACTCTACCCCAATAAATGCGGTCACGAATGCTCCAGTGATCACCACTGCAACAGATATAGCCTCAGAATTGCTACAACAGATGCTTGAAACAGGTGTAGCCTCGGTTTTGCCAAGGCTTCAGGCTCCGAGTTCTGCAGTCGGTTATATGGCTCAACAGAACAATACTGCCACGGCAGTTTCTACCCAGAACATTAACCCATTAGGTCATCACATTACAAGCTTGGCTCTCGTCGAAACACAGTAAAGCGGTGTTACAAGGACATCGACTCAGGATCAACTCAGTCAAAATGGACAAACAGTGACTCTAAATCATCAGCTTCCGGTTCCAACATTTGGTCTAACGACAACAATTCCAGCCACCATCCAGCCGCCAATCTCCAATGTTATTAACAATATAACAGGTGATAGAGCAAGCAGCATAGACCTCTAGGCACTAATATCGACCGTAAGATAGTGGCAAAAAAGGCCAGTTTCTCGCAACCTCACCTTCACAGGATTTGTATAAATTCCAAACCCATAACGGGGAGGTGTCGTTTGTTCAAATGAACACTCATCGATTCATCAATATTGTGCATGAGTTTTTCATATGTTTTAGCCAAAGCTATTTTATCCTATGCATTCTTTTTATTAAATCAACTTTACAATTTGTGTTAAAGTTTCTACTTGCCTTTTTCTTATCCTGATCTTTTAGATAATTCTTGTTTATATCCTATTAGTAATGCTTGCCTTGGAACTAATGGGTTTGTATTTTATTGAAAGGGACCCTTTCCAAAAAGGTGTCCTTTAAACCAGGTTTGACTGTATTGAGATGGAAGCATTTCAAGTTGAAACAATAACTTGATCATATTTGGTTTTATTTTTTTATATACATTGACCAGAATACTTTTGTCACACTCACTCATAAATCATTATTTGAGGTTCACAATTAAATATCTTTTTGTTTTGTTTTGCAGTTCAAATCAGTTTTGAACTTGTCAGTAGCAGTACAGCAGTTATGTCTGGCTACGGATCTACAAAGCACTATAAAAACTGAAGTTATTGAAGCTACTGGCATTAGCCGAAATGAGGATCGAAGATGCTGATATCGATGTTCCTAACCTTGCTTCGTATCCATTTAGGGAGAATGACAGTGAGGATATATAAATAGGACGTTAATTATTTAAAAAAAAAGAACTTCTGGATGACTTATTTTGTAATGAAGGCGAGGAAGTGATCACTCCACCTGAATCGCCAGACTCCACGGCATCCAACTGGAACTATTGCCTATTATCGGGATTTGTTTGTCCTGAGTCTGTTATCTTATATCCTGAGCATGAGGAGACACAGTCCTCACCGGCATCTACAGCTGAGTCTGTAGCTGGAGATGTTATGGACAACAAGGTGGTTACCATTCGTTTAATTACTACAACGACAATCGGACCAGACGGCTCCTCGAGGACATCCTGGGTGTGTTCGATTTAAATAATTCTCAGGCATTCGGAACAATGGGCACATTTCATATAATCGAACGAAAACTGGCGCTCCCGACGAAAAATTAAGAACGTGCACTCCAAATCGAAGGCTCCCAATAAAATAAGATGGTTGCGCCCTGGAAGAAAGCGCTGGCAATGACTTGCTATCGTCCTACAACCAGAACTAGACGAAGAATTCATCATTCTCCTGGCGGTTGTTGCGTTTATGTATGTTTTATAAGTAAATACATAACTATAAGTATATACATATCTATATACGTGTCTTGAAATATTTAATTTACTCATGAACGTTAAGTGGTATCTGTACAGTTCTTTAAGAAAATCCAATGCTCAACGCTCGATTCATAGTTCGTGGTTAGGTTTATCTATGGCTATGTAGCACTGTATAGAATAGGTAGATTTATTAACCAATCAATTTTTTGTTTAGTTTTTACCAAAGTTTAAATATGCTGTACCCAGATACAAGTTTGCCGCTTTGTAGATGAAAACTCATTGATTCATACATGTATTGTTGCTATGACCTGATGACTATCAATACTCAAAAGTGTGACGTGATTAGATAAGTGAATCTCAATACTCAAAAGTGTGACGTGATTAGATAAGTGAATCTCAATACTCAAAAGTATGACGTGATTAGATAAGTGAATCTCAATACTCAAAAGTGTGACGTGATTAGATATGTGAATCACCTTCATAAAAACGTGATTGTAAATACTTTATGTTTTAGCCAAAATTATTTTATCCTATGTAACTCTTTATTAAATCAACATTTACAATTTAGTTTTTTACTTGCCTTTTTCCTATCCTGATCTTTTAGATACAGTCCTGGTTTATATCCTAATACTAATGCCTGCCTTGTAGTTTGGCCCTTAATGACCTTAGTTGTCGATGGGCCGTAAAACTCAAACAAACAAAAAAACATATTTTAAAGTCACTGCATCTATTCTCGAAAACAGCCTGCACTGTATAGGTCTATGAAATTCACTGAACACATGTATTTTAATTACACTTAGATAAGAATTTAACAGATGAACATTTACTTAACAGGTGTTTGGCATGCATAACAGCTGGTCAGGAGGATGACATCCAGATAACCATTGATGGTGGAAAATGGTATGAGAAAAAAGTCAGACATATTAGAAACATTCAATGCAGACCAATGTCAACAAATACACTGCTGCCTGTGACAGGATGGAATGTCTTTCCCTCTGGAAAAATTCCTGATAGTTTTTGCTATGGACATATCTATGATCATATATTTAGCACTGCCAGACTTCTAAACCCTGATGATGGACAGGCCAAAGATGAAGATGCAATCGACTTCAACACATCGAAACCGATGAAGAAAGGGAGACAATTTTTCTTAAGTCCCCATGTGTCAAAGACACTAGGAAAGGTTCCTTCTTTTTCCTGAAAGCTAAAGTTATGGCATCCTATACTGTGAACCAGGTATATAATGTCTGTGTGACTTTATCCAGTAATGGTAAAGTAGTGGATTCCTAATGAGAATGCTTTGTTTGAGTTTTACGGCCCATCGACAACTAAGGTCATTTAGGGCCAAACTACAAGTCATGCATTAATATCAGGATAAAAGATCAGGGTAAGAAAAGGCAAGTAAGGACTAAAACACAGATTGTAAACGTTTTTTTGATAAAAAAGGTTTCTAGGGGTGTAGAGATTGTAAGCGATGGTAACCCCTGGAAAATTGAGGATGGTGTTCTAGATGTTGAGAAAAACGGTTTTTATTCCCGGTTCATAGGCGTTTCGCGTGGTGTTTAGTAGTGGAAAGAGACAGTCACGAATCCCTCTCACTTATAAATCCTTGGTGCATCATCTAGAACACCATCCTCAATTTCCCAGGGGTTACCATCGCTTACAATCTCTACACCTCTGGACTATGTCACAGTAAAACTGAAGCCAAATTTCAAGATGAAAAAACTGATAATCACATGCATGTTGTCAGACTTCCTTTGAAGATTTACAGAGAGTAATGTTTAACTTCAAATCCATACAATGTAGAGATATTAAATTCTTTTGGTATACTGTACATCAAAGGACCAACGTTATTGCTCACACAATGTGTGTATACTTTCATATTTTGCAGCAGATAAGGAGTCTAGGGAGAATGATCAGCCTTCAAAGAAAAGGAAACTGAATGAAAGTAAGTTTGTTTTATCCACCCAAGTCCCATTGCCCATGATGATGTCATATTCATCAGCACTTTTTCTCTTTAGAAATCTAACCTTATTAGACAAGTTTACTTGTAAAATTGTAATGACTAACATTGTTTCCATAATGCACAGTTAATCTTTTTCATTAACAAAAGTCACCAGTGTTTTGTATGGAAGCAATACAAGTGTAACTATAGCAATCATTTATGTTTAATTTTATTTCCCATTCAGGCAAGACATCTACCAGCATCTGCACAGGCACCGAGTCCCCAAGTCAAGATATGTATACAGCTGAAAAGAACAATGTGCATGGTATGATCAATGTTGCTTAGTTGATAATCAAAAATATGATTCTAAAAAAGTAATTGACAACACAAAATCAGTAGCTGGTAAAATTATTTATGAAAAGGCACAGTAAACAAATGATTGTAGGAATTGAACATGCTGGTTTCTAATGCTATCCGTTATCTACTTTAACAGTTAGATGTCTTAAGAATCTGCTAAACTTGCTTTATAACACTTTTGGTAAAATTTCATAAGTCTTTTAGACTTGACCCGAAAATGTACTTTTTCCTGCATGTCTTTACAAGTTGAGAGTTATATCTCAATCTGATTGAAATACAGATCCTCATAACTACTCCGTTCAATAGAGGATCTGAGAAAATCCGATTAAGGGTTATGTTCGGATGACCTTTATACCATGTGTAATTCAGACCAAATGCATTTTCTGTACGTTGTTCTGTCAATTGACAACGCCATTTCGCCCCAACATACAAATACGATTAGTTTTATTGTGCTCTTTGGGCGAGATGACTACGTACACGGAAATAATTCTGACAGATTGTCAGGCTATTTCGTCCCCTGAAATTCACTGTCGGAATTTTGCCAGCAGCAATTTGATTGGCCATTTACAAAGGTCACCTGGACATGACCCCTAATGGGATTTTCTCAGATCCTCTTATCTAACGTAGTGATGATAAGGATCTGTATTTTAATCAGATTGGTTATATCTATACCTATTTCAGCATTTTAAACTTTGGTATTAAGTATTCACAGTCTAGTTGTCTCATTTGATTTTAACAATTAAGACTTTTTAGAACTTCCTTCCCATTTATAATATTGATGTTTGAAAAACAGAATTGATAATTGTCATAATGATTTACTACAGAAATCCAAGGTACAGATATGCAGAAAGAAACCAAAGACAAAGCTTGTAAGTTCAATCCATATAAATGATACAGTATTACTATTCTTGTTAATTCAAATGTGGAAAATGTTTTTTTAACTGTTAATAATGTTCTGTTCTCATGACAGACTTTTTGCATGCTGTCAAATTTCAATCAATTTTCTTCCATTTTCTTCTTTGAGGAGAAATTGATACTTTTTTATACTGCACACAGAAAATAGTTATTGATATGACTATTTACACACAAAATAATTTTTTATTTTTAGAATGTAAGTAATTAAATGCTTTTTCCATTGTGAATTGACCAAATTTTATTGTTTTTATTGAAGGTCCACCACAGAAGATAGCCGAAATATTTAAAACACCTAGAAAAGATGAAGCATTCAACCATAAAGAGTAAGCTTATTACGTATTGTTAGACTTATGTGTCATTAAATTTATCAACTAGCTGATGCCTGATAGGCAGTCTACTCCATGTTGCCAATTATTGACTCCTTTGGGTGATTGAATAGTTCACATTGGAGTGTTGAAATGTTAAGAAATAGCAAATCAGAATATGACATGTGTTCAGATTTTTAGCCAGGAATGATACAAATGTAACAGGAAATCTATAAACTTAATCAAATTTACTCAGTGAACTCAAAGATGAGGTGAAAAGGCTAAGGAGGAAAGTCCGGGAGATGGGAGATGGAACAAAGAACAAACTCAACCGCTGACCTTCCAGCGCTTCCCACTTTGGACTTGACATTCATCATCCTCACCAGCATCTACAGTGGCAGCATCACCTTCAGTATCAAACCCAGCAACACCAGCATCACATTCACCAACCAATGTGGACAAGAGTTTGTACAATGGACACACTTATGACACTCTAACAGATAGCATCAGTCACATTGACAACCTTTACACTGCTGTCCGCATTTCGTTACTTAAGCTGTTCCCAGAGGAATACATCATTTCTCATAGTGTCACTGGGAAAACTTCAAACTCAAAAACAGAGAGAAAACCTCCTTATGATTTTCGACTTTTTTGAACTTTGTTAAAATTTCATTGAAGGTTTTAATATGACGTTTTAATATGTATCATATTAATCTGTTATCAAATTAATATGTAATCTTAGTTTCTATTGCCAAATGTATATTACCGGTAATAAATATTTGTATCAAGGTTTTTTACGTTCACAAATTTGGTAATCTGCTCCCATTTGTTATTTGGGGTGTGAAATTTCTGTTACAAGAATGGTTAAAGGTTTTTCTGTATTTCAATTGTTATGGATTGAATCACATGGTTTTGGTGACATTACTAATGTAACACACTACTAGTTTTTGTTACAATGTGTGTAAGGAGGGCTGTTAAGTCCATAAGTAGCATTAGGTAGGTCTAGTGGTGATATATTCATTATTTCATTGTTTTACATTTGAATCAGATGTTTCTGTGAAGTAGTTTTGATCATTAGCACTTGAAAACCTCTCATTTCTCTAATTTTTTAAAATATTTTTTTGTTGAATGTTCATAGTAGATTTTAGAATTACAATACATTTTTCTTAGTATGTATATAAATCGGTTGATATTTTGCTCTAAATGTCATTGTATAACTCGTGTACATATTTACAATTCTATTATGTGTTAGTAAATGCGATTAACTGCTATTATATTTGACATTTGAATGTGAATCCTTGGTTTTGGACTGACTGAGCTCCAGTAAACTTGACATTTCCCTTCATTGATTATTGACAGGTAATGGTTGACCATGGTTAAACATGATGATCATTGTCAACCATGGTTTACCAGTCGATCATGGTAGATCATGGTTGACCAAGGTTTTGTCTTATGCCTTCACCGTTTGCTAAATTATTATTCATGACCATGGTTGACCAGGACCATGGTCAACCATGGTTGACCAGGACCATGGTCAACCATCTTTATAAAACAATGGTGCCAATTACCAAAACATGGCCAACCATGGTCGAACATGGTTGACCATGGTAGTTCATGGTCGAAATGCACACATTTCGCCTGGGTGGAACTGAAAGTGAAAGTAGAATATACAGATACGCTAGCCAGGTAAATATCTTTGACAATACATTATATGACAATAAATATCCATAGGTAATTAAATGTTATATAATCATTTTATATAATATACTCACTTCACCAGGGCCATGGTCAAAATACAAAAATATAGAAACTTCTATATAAGTTGGTTAGACTGTATTTGCAACTTATGTGTCTTTAAACTTATCCTGTGGAATTACTATTAAAACATCGAATACGCTATCTTTGTTGATTTTCCACCAAGTCGACATTACAACATAAACACTTACTGTATATAACCCAATAAGCGCCCAGGGCATTTAAAAAATTTGAAAAAAAAAATCATTAAAAGAAGCTGTTGAGACAAAATGATTGCAAATCTACAGTTTTTTGTAGTTGAGGCCTCAAAAATGTTGAGGGGCGTTTATAGGGACATGGGCACTTGCTGTGTCGAATACGGTAGTTAACATTTTGAGGTCATCGTTGAAAAATGAAACAAGAGTGCTCTCCCATGCTTAGTTTCAGAATAGACGTAATTGATATGAAAGAAGCCAAATTGACCACGCCCCTGGGGGGTCAGCCCCATCATATGTACAATTTTGAATCCCCATCCTAAGAAAAGAAGTCATTTATATTGAAATAGCCAAATTGATCCCTTTTGACCCCACTCCTCCGGCCCTCGGGGGTCAGCCCCATCACTTGTACAATTTTGAATCCCCATCCTATAAGAATGCTACCATTGCATTATGGATGCTATCCCAAGTTTAGTTTTAAGAGAAGAAGTCGTTTGTATGGATATAGCCAAACTGACCCCTTTTAGCCCCGCCCATCAGGCAACTGGGGTGTCAGTCCCATCATCTTTTCAATATTCAGTTAGTAATCCATAAGGATGCTACCAGTCAAATTTCATTTAAAGTCGATTGTGGATGGATGGGCGGACGCCGCGGTATGGCGTAAGCTCACCTTGGTCCTTCCCACCGTAACAATATCACTAATAATTATCCATAATTTCTAGTCAGTCATACGCTCTGGCGTTTATACTCTTAATATATGTAAAACACTCAAGTGATTAAGATCGGGTTGTGTAGTCAAGCGTCTATGCCATGCTGTCTGAATAAAGCACAGTTGAAAGGATGAGCTCTTGTCCGTCTCATTGGACCCATATCATCGATATGTAAGTTACATATAATATCGACATCTTGATACACCGGCCAGGTGAGCTTAAATATTGCGATATTTCCATTGTTTGTTTATTTCAATTAACGTCCTATTAACAGCTATGTATGTGATGTATTACTTGTATGTAGTGCAAAGTGTGTGTTTTGGGAGACTGCGGTATATTCGTGTCATGTCTTCTAGCTTGTATAGTTGAACTATTGTCCTTTTTATAGTGCTATACCACTGAAGGACCGCCTCCCATGTATGCAATGTATTACTTGTATGTAGTGCAAAGTGCGTGTTTTGGGAGACTGCGGTATATTCGTGTTGTGTCTTCTAGCTTGTATAGTGGAACTATTATTCTTTTTATAGTGCTATACCACTGAAGCATGCCGCAGAAGACACCAAGCAACACACTCCACCCTGTCACATTAAACTGACAACGGGCGAACCAGTCGTCCCACTCCCTGTATGCTGAGCACTAAGCAGGACCAGAAACTGTGATACATCGCGATACATTTTTCTATTGGCGATACCCAATATTTGCGTTTGATTAATTTACGTCCTATTAACAGCAATGGTCATGTTAGGACGGCCTCCCATGTATGCTGTGTGTTGCGTGTATGTTGTGCGAAGTGTGTGTTTTGGGAGACTGTGGTATGTTCGTGTTGTTCTCCTTGTATAGTGGAAATGTTACGCAAACCCACTGATCATGTGGCCTATCCCATTAAAGATTCTATTCATTTCTTTTTCAACTGTCATAATTACATAACCTTCAATATATTTTTTAACGATATTCGCACCAAAGCCTTTTTTAAGTATACACTTACTTATGGAAATATAAAGTTACCTGTACAAGATATAGGCCTCACTCGGTACATTTCTGCGACTAAACGTTTTCGATCACTCTGTGTTTAATTCGGTCTACATTGTAAATCAAAATACTTAGATAACTTACTAGATAATTAGATAATAATTCATAGACTATTAAGACAAATATCAATATTTAGGATAAGCTTAGCCTGTTATCTAATTCAGTTATAAGTGTTTCATGTCCACGTGTGAAGTGAAAGTATCTTTGGACGAAAGAGTCCATATCGCAGTCCAATGCATTCCTTTTCGGCTTTGGTTAAAACGCTTATAACGCACGATTACAATTTTATTTTTCTATTTTGTAGTATTAATTAACCTATAATTTGTCATTTCTTTTATTCGATATTGCAATTGTACATTTAATACAATCAGAATTGTTAATATTACGGAGGCCGAAGTTGTAATGTTTCATGTCCGAAATTGTACTGTTATTCCGCCGCCGATAGCAGTGTATTGTGTCCTGATACTTTGAAACGAAATACTCACTCTCATCCACGCACAACAATTGCGGCCATGACATTTCACTAATGTAAAGAAATAAAAAATAACAGATTACCGGTAGAAATTCTTCAATGATTTGATTTATTACATTTAAGAAAGTACAGCAAATGTAATTGAGTTGTCTCCCTTGGCCCATCATGAAATTAAATGGTGGTGTCAGAATATAGCCACAAGTGTCCGCCCTATCTACAGGAAGGTACCTGATTTTGTAATTCAGAGGGGTCACACTTAATAACGACAACAAACGACAACACGTTAAATACAAGGAAAAGTTAGTGACAACACAGGATATGTTATTCAGTACATTAAAATGAATATTTCTACCAAGTTTTATGAAGATTGGAGCAAGAATGAAGGAATTAGAGCGATTTGAATATTCTGAAATCGGCCGCTGGTCAACGATAGATCGAGTGACAAGAGGTTTGCCGTACGGTATACCGACAACACATTGTAACATCGAAAATGTTTTAAAAACCTAACGACAACAGAAGATATGTTTTTTGTCATACTATAATGCATCTATGTATAAAATTTCATTAAGATTGGAATAAAAATGAAGACTTTATACCTGTTTTAATGTTACGAGATCGGCGACTGGTCAGGTTTACTACCGACAACAGATCGACGACTCACACACACCTGTACACGCGTTTGTACGAGTGCATGGGGTCTCGATACTGTTTGTCTAAACCATTGTTGTTTAAACATCATTATAGTCGGTGTAGAACTCTCGGCCATACTCAATACACGAATATGTTTCCAGACCCTACGAACGGACGTGGTTCTTCTCAGGGTCCTTTATATGTTGGTGTAGCTAATCTATTTAGGTTTTTTTGTGTATTTTTTAGCTGCGTAAATATTTTTTTTTATATTAATTCACTATTTTATTTACGCGGTAACTTTGACTTTATTTAATACGTTTTATTTGAAAGATTAAGTGTTAATATCTTGAATCCCGTCCTGCGGGCACACAAGATTTCGCTTGCGTATCGTAAGTTTTAATTTATTTAACACTTTCTATTACTGAACTTACATATTTCATTTATTGAAAGATTTTTACTGAAACATACATACGTATAATTCATTTGAAAAGTATTAGAAGGTAAACGAATTTTAACTGTTACAACATCTTGAATCCCGTCCTGCGGGCATACAAGATTTGGAAACATATCGTAAAATGTCCAACTGATTATTTCGCAAACGTATCGTTTAAAGTCTAACTGTTTAAGTACCAGTCTGCCTAAGAATCATGCGGGGGGTGATTTATGACCTTCGAGGTTTTCATTTAAAAATGGAATAGCATTGCATGACTGAATATAGAAGTTCAGTTTTTGTATGCATTTGACCTTAGAAATCGCCCGTTGCCATGGAAACCAAGCATTATATGCGCATTGTGTGCTTAAAGTTTAGAGAAAAGTGAAAATGAGATTATTTTGATGATACAAAAAAAATACATGGCAAGAAAAAAAAAGAAACGTGAATAATGTAATCATGAACTTTATATATGAAACATAGCAAATGAGAAATCTAAGTTTTCATAAATGTGGGAAAATACCGTTGCCATGGCAACCAAATACAGGTTATTTCTAAATCTATCAAATCGGCGCTTTTTTACACTGTAATAATCTTTTAATATCAAAGACATTGGGATATTGCTTTCCATCTCAAAACTGGATTAGACATTGAGATTTCAAAACGGGTACCAAATACTGTAAAAAACTTACAGATTATTGTTACCATGACGACAAAATGTGTCAAAAGTGTAATTTCTTAAAAAATAAGCATTTTTAATGCAAAAAATCTCCAAAGACCGGGGTATTATAAAAAAACGAGATAGTACATAACAAAGTATCATAGCTTCATAACATATTTTATTAATTACTTCTCTGTGTTTTTTGTTTCCTTAAATGTTACCATGGTAGTAACTTAATATTAAAAAAAAAAATCAATTATTTCTATTATGTAGATGCAGAAAAATCCCCAAGCCAAAACTAAAATGAAAAGTACTAAGTTAATGTATGGTTTGAATGCAGGCTCTCGCGTCAGGCTGACAAAAAATAGAAACAAGCTACGATTTTATTTTGTTTCATTTTTATTTTAATTCCGGACATTTTCCAACATGTTTTTTTTTCAATTTAGAATGATCACCGAAACTTCCGGTTTTGTCGTGATTGGAGCCTACACCATATAGGTATCGTGATTGGGTTCTTAGGGTGGTTGTGGAGTTAGTAGTATGCTTAATCGGCAGCTATCATGAAGACTTGAGTCAAATTAGATTTAGGTCACTTGAAGTTTACGAGATTATAGCGGAAACTGGCTTGTTTATCGCGGTGCTGTACGATTATCATTACGGACTGTGAGCATTCATCTACTTCATGACGTGCATGAATCGCATTCATTCTCGCATACTATCTCGAGAATTAAAAGTCATGGATACATTGTTAACTTGATAATTCACAGTGTTTATATAAAATTTGTAATTGCCATACATTTCGCTATTTTACACCAGTCTTCCATGAAGCATTGCTGCGAAAACGTAGCCTTACCGATCGCGTGAGACTGATTGCTCAGATAATATTAAGGAGACATTGTAAAATCATTTGCACACATAGGTCCTAAAGGTCTAACTATCTCTATGATAATTGTAATGTAGAACCCATTTAGAGTTTAAATACAATGATGTATCATGCATGTACATTTGTAAAAGGAGCATATCGGTGTGGTTTTGTACAATCTCTGTCACTCAGCTGACTGAGAATGGTCGACACGGTCAAGTGGAGGACCAAACGATCACACTGATAGGGAGAACAATCCAGTCGTGTTATAGATGATCTTATTATCATGACTTTTTTGTGTTGACCTGTAATCATAACCAGTACAAGATCTTGTGTTCGTGAATTTTCAGCATTGAAAAAAAAAAAACGCACACACACATGTACGCTTAACTACATGAAAGCAGTCAGTCAATAAGGACCAATTTTGGCCACAACATCAATTTCTTTTATTTTGATACCATATTGGCGAGTGCAAGCAAAAAATCCTTATTTTTTGTAGTCAGGAAAAACGCAACACTGATGTATACGATTACATGACTGAATGAAGACAATGTTTAGTTTCAAATGTTTTCCGATGCCACAAATGTTTTTGAGACTTGGATGCTGGCGGTAGAATCAGTTAAAGTTCAGTACCTTGTTTTCACCTAATAATATTTACATGTTCACTTCACTCCGCCATAATGAAACTAGTGAACTCCAATCACTTCATTTCTCAGTGAAGATGAGTGGTCATGCACATGACTACTGACTGGCATGAGAATACATTGATTTGAATGAACTTTCTGTGATGAGACCTCGCCTATGTAGTATTACAAATGTAGTAATATTGTTTAGGATTCTTTAAAACAGAAACAAATGCAATGGAGATCCTCCAAATAATGAGGCATCAAAATATCTTTGTAAAGATGTAGATGATTAAATAAGGATTTGCATCCAAATATGCGGAACATTTTTAGTATTCTGCATGCACACTTCCACAGCTTCTCAGAAAGATTTTGTTCCATGAAAAGAATCAAAATCTACTCATGAAATACAATGACAATATAAAACCATCAATGTCTTTACCAATTTCTCTCCACAGCAACAATACTCTAGCCACATAAAATAAAGAGTTTTTAGAGACATATAATCAATGCAAGTTTTAGTTTTGTTTATTCCATTTCTGTGTTTTAGCTGTCGGTGTTATATTTTTTTGCTCTTTTTGAGAAATGTAGCAAATACAACAACAAGCCAGACTTCTTATTTCCAAATTTTTTTATCAATCAAAGTCCTCAGAGTATAGCAAAGGCAAAAACAATTATGAGCATAACTAGAATAGTTTATATACAACGTTTATCATATGCTCACTATTTACAAAGCAAACATGGCAATGCATTTATGTTCTCTAATTCATGGAAATTCCCGAGTGCATTTATGAAAGATGACACACTCTGATGTACAGCAGGCCAAGTTTACGAGCACTTTCAACCGCGCCAGTTACTTACGAACTTACAACTTTTCACAGTGTGCCAGAGGTTCGCATCCTGTTCTGTAAATCACGTTACGTCATCTACCCCTACATATCCCTTGATAATCCCTTCCCAATTTTGTGGTATTTACATAAACTATAAGCTCTACTACAGCTGCAGCTAGTACTTATTACTTACATAATATATAATAATAATAATAACTAGAAATTGTCATAGACAATTTGGCGGGCTTTTCACTATATTTAGTTTACAATACCGTCCTGTAAATAATCTTCAAATTACATAATTGCATGAAAGCTGTAAAACCAACGATAAGTTAGTTATGACCATTTAAACAATTTATTTATGATATGTGCATTTGACCCCTGTGAACTTGAATATGGGTCAAGGTCATTCCTAGTATCTGACTTTATAGCCCATCCTCTGGACATCTTATATATGAAATATGAAGATCCTAGACCTTTACAGAACTTGAGGAGAAAAGTTTTCAAGTTTATTGTTAAAAACTGGACCTTTAACATTTGACCCTTACCGAAAACCGGAAGTTGCCATTTTTTGTAATAACATGTAGAGAGAAAAAGTTTACGCTTAAGATTATCTGCAAAAAATATTATTGGATGAAATCTGTGAAAAGAACTATTAGTGAGTTATAAGCATTTTTAAATTTTAAGATATGACGTCATAGCGGCCATTTTGTTTTTTTGATGAAGATGAAAATCATATCAAACGTTAGAGAACATTAGAGGGGTCTTTTCTATAGCAATTGCAGACTATATTAGTCATTCAGTTCGACAATATATAATGTTAAACATTTTGGCGGGAATTTAGCAAAGATCAAAGGAATGTTCAAAATGGCATACAGCATTAACCGGAAGTGCTAACGAAATATAAAAGACACCAAATTCACCAGAATGACATTCTGCATCGATATGTAAAAAGAAATTTGGCAAAATCAAAAAAATAAAAATTTGTGAACTTTGACCTCATAGCGAACTTTTTTGTTTGACCTTTGACCTAATTGCTGTAACTGAATAAAAATTAGTCTTTTATACGATCTACATAAAACATCAAAAATATTTGCTGTATCTTAAACGGTTTTTGAGGTATGGCTGTTTTAAACTTTTTAGGTATGACGTCATGGCGGCCATCTTGGATTTTTGACCTACTTAAAAATGTTGCGGTCACCCCTTCAACTCATGCCATACAATATAACAATAAGGCCATTGGCATACCTCTTACCATTTTAAAGATCTTTTGGACACAAAAAAAGTGTAGAATAATAATAATAATAATAATAAAAAACAGAACAAAAACAATAGGTCTTTTCACCACATGGTGAAAAGCCCTAATAATACTGTTAGAGGTATCTTCATGATTCCAACTGTTCCGAAATCAGAATGATTTTTTTAGTGTTCCAGCAAAATTAATGTATTTTATTTTTCTTACTTTTTGAGAAAATCAACTTTTTATGTCGATGAAAAAAATCCACTTGGAATGTCTTTATCACTACGGTGTTGATTCCGGTTGAAAACAAGCGTTCTGACGCCCTTCGAATTTGCGAATTCAAACTCAACAAAAGTAGCGGAATAATATCAATAAACCAGATATTTTCAACACTAAATATCGAGATTAATCAGGCATAGAACTCGATACCAGGTAAAAAGAATTTCCTGTAACAGTTGCGATATGAAAATATTGCGATGTGAGTAAATAAATGATTAATTTCTTTATTCTGATTACCATTTCTAAATTTGACGATTTGATCCCGAGCATTCCAATGACGTCACTTTTTAGTCCTCTATGAGCCCGGGTGATTCGACCTTGCAAGCTGACGTTTTGAAGGATTGAATAAGCACTCATTTGCGGTATTATGGTGACAGTTTGCACTCATATCCAGCTTAACATAGTTTAAAATAATGGCGTTACTTTATCTTGGAACATTTCATTATTTAAACGTCACTTTGACAAAAAGAAACAGCAGGCATACGTAGGCTACAATGTAAATCTTACAGCGTTTGTGGATACAAGGCTTCGTTTAGTAGATGAATTTCATGAAATATTGCACAAAAAAACATCATTAACATGCTTCTGACACATATAATTAATGAGTTGAATTGAATATGTTTGACATTGTGTGTAAAAAATCTATTTTGGTCTTTCGCCGTCGAAAACCGATGAACCGCGCGGTACCACTGGGTAGCGAGCAGCTATCGTCATTTTTTCGTGTTTATTTTTTCTTATTCATTAAAAAAGCGATCTTTGACTATCTCTGAGTCCAAAAGGTTTCGGCTATAGCATTCATTTCTTTATATTTGAGTTGAATGCATCAAATATCTGTTCTCGACATCGACTGTGCATACTGTGTATCAAACATTAGGAATAAATACCTTTACCTGCAGTTACGTGATTTTTTTCATGCAACTTTAGTAGAATTTTTCGATGCATAACGCAGAAGAAAGATATAATCTAAAAAATATTGTATTGTACAATTTCTCAATGCATAATATAACTTTGTTATTCCATGGTATAAAATGAATTTAGGGCACTTTTTTGATGGCGTCATTTAGCGACCAGCCCAGCTTCAATCACGCAATGCGCTGTAGATGCACATTAATGCAGTGAAGATGGGCAGAGCCAACGGTGAGAACTCTAAGACAACAATACGGGTGTGCAGTTCCAGGATGTATTTCGGTCAGCCCGCATAAATCTTAGAATTTTAGATATATACCCCATGGATTGGCGGAAATGTCACATTCAGATCATTCCCCTACGGTGAAGAGACAAACCCGGTTTAAGATAACGATGGATATTATCTATGATACGGGGTTTGGTAGATTTACAATCTATAACCATGGCACACAGGGTTTGCATCAGAACACGTTAATGAAGGAATCGGACATTCCCGGAACACTTTCCGTTGAACAACTTATAAAGTAAGTAAAACACGTAAACGGCATTATTCTAGGCGAATGGAAAACTGAACAATTACTTTTTTTTTTTTTTTTTCTTTTTTTTTTTTTACATAGTTGACTTGTACGTAATAAAGTAAAACACGGACTACAGCAATCTTATGCAATGTTGTATTTATTTTAAAGTAGGATTTTATTTTATAATAAAACCTGTCCCATACATAATCATACTGAACCAGACCTTATTACAATGAAAGTCGTGAATTAAAAAAAATGTTTCAATTTAAATCCAGTTTTTTTTTGTAATAGGAGAAAAATCATTTTTATTTTATTAGGAATCCACCAATCTGCGTTCAATGGCTGCAATTGCAAAAGGCGAAGGAGACATGGATATCAGTAAACGGGACAGTTACTCAAGGGTAAAAGTGTTGGTTTTGTGGAATCAATCCCTGTTATGCTGGAATTTTAGTTAAAACATTGTCCTGTCCCGTATTAATACGACCATTTAATACTTTGGTATGGAGGGACTGAATTAAGTATACCATTAAATGATTTTTAATTAGTTGGTACAGGTAGTCTGGATAAAGTTTGGAGGGGTCTTGTAAAGCTTTACCCCATGGTAGATTGTTGTCCTTTTTTCATTTGTATTTTTATAGACTACACAGCTAATATAGATTTTTTTTCTTTCGAAACTAGTAATCATGAATAAAATCAATGTTATTATTTCCTTTTGTTGGAGGAAATTTTATAATAAAATATCAATACAACATAAAAAGGTATGTAATTTTATATTTTGTTTAAACATTTTTCCAGAAGATGAATCAGATGGACAACAGACTGATGTGGACTTTGATCCTGAGCCTAGAACCTGTGGATGAAAACGTTGAGATATTCCAGGACAACCAGCTGCCATGTGTTGTGTGTGAAATGGATGTAACAACCAGTCCTAGGTAAGGATCCTGAGTATGATAATGCTACAAACATGATTGTAGGAAAACAAAATGTACAATACTGACACAGACTGCAATGTGTTTGTATACATAAAATTTAATCAAATATAATACAGCTTACCTCTATGTTCGTATAGTACTGAGTACATATTGAGGTAGGCTGTTATATTTTCCCAAACCAGAAGCAGACGCCTGTGATAATTTGTGAAAATAAACTGTTATTAGAGTGTTAAGGAACGTGATGACTTTTATTAAAACTGATTTTGTAATGTTCAAATCGGAGTAAGCTGTAAAGTAGTCAGGGGGTATTGGTCCAACTATCGCATTAATCATACCTGTAGCTGTGTAAAACGTAACTGAAGTCTCCTCCATTTCTTCGTTCCCTCCATTTTCATTACCAACCATCGCCATATTTAAACATGTTTCGTATCCAAGACTTGATTGGTCAGTTTTTTTCTACATAGGAAACGAGTTCCGAATGTGATCCGTCAAATGTTTTTATTTTAAAGATAAAATTCTCAAGCGGTCTCATTGACTACGAGTGTTTTGTTTTCGGAACTCCTCGGGACAACTCCAAAAGCATGGCAGTTTGCTTGTCAATTTCAAGAAGAAATACCAGAAATTAAGTATGAATGTGAGTTGAACTATACGGAGTCATTTATCTTACTCTATAGAATCACATTTCTCATGTACCCATATTTTGAGCCAACTGAAATTGAATTTGATCTCGTCGTTTTGTGAATGAAATAACACTAAAAATGTAGAACAAGTCAGCTGACGTGTGTGTCCATCTTTTATTGTGTGTCAGTCGATGATGCAATTTCAGTTCTATATATAAATTCGATATTTACCCTATATCTATGATATGTGCATAATTATCATAAGTATAACTTAAGCCCTTGTTAATTAATTTAGAAAAAAAGAAAACATTTTATTTTCAATTTTCAGATCTAGACCACACTGCCAGATGTTCCCAGTAAGTAAAAAACGTTTTAAAAAAGAAAAAACATTATTTTTTCTCCGGTAATTAAGTAACCAAATCTTCTTTTCTTAACACTATCTCGGGACATTCCAAAACAAAAGCCCAGACAGCACATGTATGACGAACTGAACATCAGAAGCGGGATTGGACTGTGTTGACCTGGTACATGTAAATACCACACATCACTCGTTCAGGTTTGGTTGCATGTAGGGCCCAGGATTCAAATCCCCGGTCCTGGACGTTTACAATTTTCTCCTCTCCCCTGGTATTACGCATATTGTATTGTGGTATTGGAATCAGGTTGTCAAATTATCTTATTTATGTTTACTCAAAATAGATCTCCAATATTCATACCACATGTGGCAGTGCATTGTATATTAGGTAATATATCTCAATCAAAACAAGTGAATTTATACAATTTACATCTGAGTGATGTCAAGAATAAGCTACAATGTACATGGTTATATGATCAACCTTAACCTATGAATTTTCCCACACATATGATGACATATAAAAGGTGTTGTGGTAAAAATTCAATGTACAGTAAAATAATGTTTTCTAATTAGACTATTATGTTTAATTATTATCATGTTACTTTTTAGAACCATTAATTCTCATATGATATATCAATCAGTTAATGGGGATGAATTGTCAAAAGCCAGTTCAGGCTTATGCAGGTATCCTCGATACTCCAGGGGTTCCGATCATTACGATCTCTACACCCCTGGACTATCTCATAGTAAAACTGGAGGCAACAGAACAAAACAGGTTATGTAGTCTTTTCGTTGTGCATCAAAAGAGCCGCATAACGATAAACTGTGTTTGACTGTGTGGCTTTGAAGTTGGGCGTAGCTCTCTCTTTAGTCTTCAAAGGAAATCTTTGTTGGCTTGTGATTGGTCAAATGTTTTCCGCTGAGCTGCCTCCAATTTTACTATGAGATAGTCCAGGGGGTGTAGAGATCGTAAGTAATCGGAACCCCTGGAGTATCGAGGATGGGCTTATGTATAAGTGATAGCCATGTAGATACTGTATGGTGGACATGTAAATATAAAGTTTGTTCATTAACTTAGATGGATACATTTCTATTCCGGTTGTAAAAATAAAGTTTGTTCATTTAACCTAGATGGATACATTTCTATTCCCGTTGTAAAAATAAAGTTTGTTCATTAACTTAGATGGATACATTTCTATTCTGGTTTGTAAATATAAAGTTTGTTCAATAACTTAGATGGATACATTTCTATTCCGGTTGTAAATATAAAGTTTGTTCATTGACTTACATGGATACATTTCTTTTCTGGTTGTAAATATAAAGTTTGTTCATTGACTTACATGGATACATTTCTTTTCTGGTTGTAAATATAAAGTTTGTTCATTGACTTACATGGATACATTTCTTTTCTGGTTGTAAAATATAAAGTTTGTTCATTGACTTACATGGATACATTTCTTTTCTGGTTGTAAATATAAAGTTTGTTCATTAACTTAGATGGGTACATTTCTTTTCTGGTTGTAAATGTAAAGTTTGTTCATTAACTTAGATGGATACATTTCTTTTCTGGTTGTAAATGTAAAGTTTGTTCATTAACTTAGATGGGTACATTTCTTTTCTGGTTGTAAATGTAAAGTTTGTTCATTAACTTAGATGGATACATTCTATTTCGGTTGCACATTTATCCTTAAAAGATTTTATCTATAAGCCTTTCCTTCCTATTACAATACATTTTTGATGCCTATCAATACATTCCTATATTCTGTATTTCAGATTACATTCCTGTATCCTTTGTGTTGCAAAGTCCAAATATGATTTAGATAAAAATACTCCAGGGTTCTCACTAAGATTTTTTTTTAAATTAAATAGATGGTTGAAAATTGATAATATTTGGTTGGGGGTCACAGGTCCCTGTGGTTGCCCAATACTTATTTCTGACAAAAATAGCCGGTTGTATACAAGGAAATAGACAGCTGTTTTTGCCGGCAACCGGCTTTTAAACGAGAACCCTGAATACAACTATTTTCTACAATATAAACTTTGAGGAACAGGGATAATAGAAATTTAAACAATTAAGCTTTAAACATATTTTCAAAATTTGCTTTGAATAGCTAGAGTTTAGTCAAACATGTAATGTGTTCAAATTCCTAAAGTATATAAAAACATAATTGGGTTCACAATTAATGTTCAATTTTCATTTTCTTTTTCCCAATGAAGGAAAGTTATCATTAAAATAAATGTTCAATATGGACATGTAAATTATGTTGCATTTACCAACTTTTCATTTAAAATGTTATATTTTGATGAAATTTGACTTAACTGTAAATCAAGGGGGGAGATAACTTGAAGGAGCTTTTGAACAGGTTGCTACAGCGATGTTTGGGTACATGACAACAGATTATGACACAGTGGAAATGACAAGTGTAGAGGAAACAGAGGCTGAAGGTGAGTAATGTATGACAGTACTAGGGTTGGTCAAGATTTAGTTCTACTAGAGACGTTTTATCTCTTCTCATTTGTCAACATGGATTTGGAACTGGCTACGACAGAGTAAACTGCAGAGCTGAAATACAATGTATATAACTTTATTTGTTCTTTAAGTGTCTTGATAAAGAGGCAGATCTCCCAGAAAATTTGAACGATGCTTTGCCCCACACTTTTTGAATTCTTCTTTGCCCCATCATTTAGGTGCTTCATAATACTTACTTTACATGGATTAAAAAGGCGACTGCCACCAGTTTTGGCAGAATAAGAAAGTCACTGAAATACTTTTTATATCAATAATTTTTCCAAATCGCCCTTCGTTCGTAGGTCTGTCGTCCGTCTCTGTCCTTCCGTCCGTGCGTTAACAATTTTTGGTTACCGCTAATTTCTCAGAGAGTGCTGAAGGGATCTTTCTCAAATTTCATATCTAGGTTCCCCTATGACCCTAGTTTGTGCATATTGTATTTTGGTCGAGGACAAATCTGTCAACAAAATGGCCAACCCAGCCACCATCTTGGATTTTAATTGTTTGGAGATTTGATTGCTATTTCTCAGAAAAGCACTGAAGGTCTCATTCTCAAATTTTCATTTAGGGTTCAAATAGGCCATAGATTTTGCATCATAACATTTTTTCGGTACAATTGGTCAACAATAACCGCCATCATGGATTTTGATAGTTCAAGTTTGAAAAGCAAAGAAAAGATCCCTCTTTCAATCGTAATGCATAGATCATTCTTTGAGGTGGCCCGCCAATATCACTCTGGGATCTCATTGGTCTTAGTGACGATGTATAAATTCACAGTGAGTGATATATTTGTAAAAAGAAAGGATCCAGTGTTACCTGTAACATTCTATGACTCACTCCATGTATATATTATCTCCACTTCACCTACCACTTGCAACCTGGATTGTATATTTTGTTTCCTATATATTCAGTATATAAGTATTATCTTCCCTGCTGTTAACTTAGGTTATGGTGACATATTTTAAATGAATTATATATAGAGTTGTCTCCCCATCACTTACCAAATTTTTCCACCAGGTGAGGATATATGCAGCAGCTCCGTTTTCATTTCCTAGATGAATGGCTGTTCATGTTTTGTATGCTGAGCCATTCTTCATACCACGGGTATTTTCTTTACATTGTATCATATTTGCATTGACAATCTAATTAAAGACTTGTAATTCCGCTCCACTACGCTACTCTACATTTAACCTCCAATACAAGATCTAACAATGCACCATTCAGGGTCACCTCAGCATGACCCCTACAATTAGCTAATCAGCGTGTCGCCTACGAAATCTTCAGTGTGGTTGATTCTCTCGGAGGGTGTAAACAGCTACTAGCTACATATGGTATGTCCCGAGATGTTCCGATTCTAGGTCAGAGGTCATGCTGAGGTGACCTGAACGGGGGGGGGGCAATCGTAAGATCTTGTATTGAAGCGTAACCTTAGAGTATCGTAGTAGAGCGGAATTTTACAAGTTCTAATTTTAATTAGATTGTTCACATTGACTGATTTTCACCTTTTGTGGTACATGTACATTGTATCATATCCACATTGTATGCAGATGTGTATTCTAAAAAATATGGTTATGCCACAGATGTTTAAAAGGATGTTAAAGTAAAATTTACTGTAATAATGAACTAATGAGTTTACAAATAAAAGTTAAATGGCAATAAAAAACACAGTGTGAATTTCTATGATTATACAAAAAAAAAAAAAAAGCAATTTCTGTACTGTTTTTAATGATATTTTTATCTTTTGCAGAAAATTGTGATAACTGAATTTGACAGAGAAAACTTCAAAATCAAATCCAAAGGGTAAGTTAGCTAGTTCTTCATACTTTAGATACAAATGTCACCATTTCTCTCCTATGCTTCACAGGTTGCTAAAGAAAATGTGTCGTAAACAAGATGTTGTGTTTAATTCTATTTCTTTGTTAATTAAGGAACCCGTGTAAATATAAGGTAACCCGGCTTTCGCCAGGGATACATAATTTACACGTGCTCCATTATCATTTTACCCTCATAACCTCAACAAAATAAAATTTATATTCCTTATATTTACAGTTTTACACGTAAATGAATATTATTTATTCTCGCGGCAGTTGCATATTTGTTATTTAAATACCCATATTTTTTTCACTCCCGTCATCGTAAACGAATTCGATTGAACAGCTGATTGGAATCGAGTCATTAAATATGTTCCCGCCAAAAGTGGGGTCATGACCCTACGTTGCTTCGCCATCGACTATTAACGTAACAATAGAATCGCCGCACATGTTGTGCTTTCATTATACACTGATAATGATAATACTAGATAGCATGATTATTGAGTCCATGTCAGTGCAAACTGTAAATATTACAATGTACACGACTTTGTATGCTCCTCCTGTGACTTGCTGGTGTGGAAATTTTTTAATGGTGACCAGTTTAGGACCACCGTGCTATCTTTCGATCTCGTCTTGCAACCTTGCCCTTGCTATCTCACGACCCGAGGTGAAGCTAACCGGCCACCATTACTACTTCATGTTGATCTATAAGAGTTACTTCCCTTCATTTCATTCCATTAGTCTATAAGATTTGTTTTCCTCCATTTCACTTCATAAGTGAATATAAGAGTTATTTACCACCTTAATAACCTGTTAGTATGGATGTTTTTATGTAGGTTTTTTTTTTTATTTTGATCTATCAGAGTTACTTCCCTTCGTTTCACTTCGTCAGTCTTACTAAGAGTTAATTATTTCATTTCCCATTGAAACAAAGGGAAGTAACTCTGATGGATTCGAATGAAAAAAATTTCGCTTAGTCATTATACATTACTATGATGAAATAATTTCTCATTTGCTCACAATGTGTTACAATTTGCACTAGTTGATACATTCATACCGACAGAGAGCCATCTCGGATTTTGATAGTATTAGAGTTTGTTACTGCTATTTTTCAGAAAGTAATGAAGGGATCTTTCTCAAATTTCATGTGCAGGTTCCCTTAGGTCCCTAGTTATGCATATTGCATATTTGGTACCGTTCGGTGAACAAGATGGCCAACAGGCCATCATCTTGGATTTTGATAATAGAAGTTTGTTACCGCTATTTCTCAGAAAGTACTGAAACGATCTGTCTCAAATTTTATATGTGAGTTTCCCCCAGGACCTTAGTTGTGCATATTACATTTTGGGACTGATTGGTCAGCAAGATGGTCAACAGGTAGCCATCTTTGATTTTGATAATTTAAGTTTGTTACTGTTATAATATTTTAGAAAGAACTGAAAGGATCTTTCTCAAATTTCATAGAAAGTAATGTGTAGTAAAAGTTTTAAAAAGCAGAGAAAAGATCCCTCTTTCCATTGTCAGACATAGATCATTCTTTGGTGGGCGCCAAGATCCCTCTTTGATCTCTTGTATTTCAAAACAAATGCACAATCAAAGTACTGAAAGTACTGAGAGCTTAAGGCAAGTGAAGAAATTTAATTTGCAGGTATTCAGACGAGTAGACATAAAAAACAAGTGTTAGCTTCCCAAAAAGCTAAGAAGGCTACCATACAGTATTGTAATTAGGAAGCAATGATAGGAAAGCTTGACAAATTGTTCTTTTCACAGTTACCTAGGGTAGCTGCCATAGTTCTTATTCTCATTTTTGAATAATGATACAGTCAAACCTCGATAATTCGAACTTCGATGAATCGAATTTCTCGCTGTATCGAACTTTTTGTCTGGTCCCGAATTTCTTCACTATATAACATTACTAACTAACCCATGTATGAATCGAAGTTTTATGAATCGTAGTTCTCTATGTATCGAACTTTTTTCATGGACCATTTGTTATAGAATTATAGGTAACTGACACTCGATGATTCGAATAAAAGTTTACCTGTACAGGTCAGGTGTTCGCCGATACCCCGCGGCATGCTGTCACACCTGTCTCGCGACAACGAGATAATTAATATCACTGATCAGGCCGATACCTGATGCTTTGTTTTTACAAGCTGCATTATCAAATCATTAGTACGGCAAAGATACAGTTAGTCATGTTTTTTATGTTCGCCGCCGCCATTGGTAGCGGTTTGTAGAATTTACGGAACGGTAAATAGCGAGCCACATTATTAGTAACTCATCCTCAAAACTTTTACATTGCAAAACTTTGGCATACATACTGGAGCAAATCGATCATTCTAAATCAAAGTATTTTGTAGGTGTTGTAGCGCTTTCGGTTCCCCCTTTTTAGTTTTGTTTTTACAATGTGTTTTCGTTTTTATAATCATTCCGTAATATCAACCATCGCTTAACTAGTCAACAAACGTGCACATGTACATGGCTTAGGCCTAGTACACGTAAGTCTTGTTTATAATATACATATATTGCTAACGATAACAATACGTGTGATTAAATTGCATACTTCGTTTTTATTTTGTTTTGGTTGTGGTAAATACAGTGATTATAAAGTTTACGAAACGGAGACGACATGTACACAACTAGGCTACCACAGTTGGTCATGGTAAAAAAATTGGTCTAATTTCAACCATGAATAATTCGAAGTCTCGATGTTTCGAAGTTTTTCTGACGATCCCTTGAAACTTCGATACATCGAGGGTTTGACTGTAATTCAAATGCTTTCACATTCAATGTAAAAGATTATCAACTTCATGATATTCATGAAAGGGCCACTAGGCTAAAAAAAAAATTAAAAATCTTTTTATAACAATTATAATATAATAAATTGAAGTTTTGCCGTGTGACGCAGAAATGGTCAACTAACCCATTGTAATTATGACGACGCCAGGAACATAATACAACCTGCGATATGAAACTTAACCTTTTATTTATTTCAATAAAGTTGTTCATAATGTGAAGAGGGCCTTTTCCTTATGCTAACAAGTTTTCCGTCAAATATACACTATACTGATATACATTTACATGTACTTGGAAAAGTTGGTGAAATACATAGTATACAAGCATAACTTTTCGGTTAAAACTGTACTTTACTTTGGCACATACAGTTCCACAAATATCCCCTAAGTAGTAAAGCATAACTTTGTTTCAGCATCTCCCATGTACGGACAGTTTTTACAAGTAGGTCATGACCATCAAGCGTTCAGTACCAGTTAGGCTATATCTAGATGCTCCACGCGCTCCCGGCAATGTTTCTATTCAGTACGTGTAGCGACGCCTTATGTGATTTCTGAAAATGATGTCCAACAACCAGAAAAAACATTCAGACTTCTCTGGGTTTATCTAATGATAATTTGTTTGCAATGATTTCCCCACTGGTACCCCTTACACACATGAAATCTTCAACAACAAGTAACCAATTTTTTGTTTGCCCTGCAGGTAGGGCGTTAGAATTGTACCTGCTGCCCTTATTGCATGATCGTAAAAGGCGACTAAATTTAGGATCTTATCTTTTCTATTCTTCCTAACTTACTTTATCTTTCCTAATGCCTCCATTGGCACTGCCTCACTTTTGGCCTTGAGATGAGCGTTCGCCCCTGTTAGGAAGGCTCTGGGTTCTGTCCCCTGGCCAAGACAGACCAAAGTCTATAAAAGTTGTAGTTTCTGCTCCTGCGTAGCGTTCAGCATAAGGGGAGTGGGACGACTGGTTTGCCCGTTGTCAGTATAATGTGACCGGGTGGGGAGTGTTGTTTGGTGTCTTCAGTTGCATGCTTCAGTGATATAGCACTATAAAAAGGGCAACAGTTCCACTATACAAGAAGACACAACATGAATTTACTGCAGTCTCTCAAAACACGCACCTCGCACAACATTCACGCAACACACCGCATACATAGGAGGCCGTCCTTTCATGACCATAGCTGTTGATAGGACGTTAATTAATCAAACAAATTAACACATGTAAATCATTTGGGCAAGCCAATCAAAGTGCATTGATAGGGAAGGCCACGCGCCCTGCGCCATACGCGCATTTGTTGGATAAATGACGCATCAAAAAACATACTTAGACATTTTGATTGATCATCGGTAAGATATTATGGTTTTTTGAGACGGACCCCGGTTTCTAAACACGATGATGTAAGGTCTTTTTTTATTGGTTCCCCGCCCGCTGATTTGTCAGATGTATACAGAGGTTATATGACGCGTATTACAAACCACTAATGCATTGAAATATCGAGTTTTGTTTATCATTTTTTTAAGTAAATGTAACTATATATCGTGTTCTGCCTTAGAGTGTAAGTGATTTTCATCTAAATAAGCGACTTGTCACATGACACTCAGCAATGGTATAAGCGGTCCGATGTAAACAAAGATGTCATAACGCAAAATCTGATACTGTTCAGAGAGTTCCCTGCGTTAGAACCTAGATGTAAATCTGATACTGTACTTGCTGATCGAAATCATCTATGAGAGATAATTTCCATTCTTTTCACTCAACAGCTTGAAAGCGACAGAGACAATTTCTTTAGCATCCCCCCGATGTGGTCGATCACATTCATGTAAAACTTTATCTGAAGAACACCTGAACAAGTCAACCACATGCATTACGCTAGTAATCTTCAACATCCCTTCCGTATTTGGAGACAGAAACAGTAAAATTCGTAAGCGTTCATTTCGTTTTGTTTCTACATTAAATAAATTGGTCTTTGGGTCGGTATATGAACTACATACCACTTATGTTTCTGATTTTGTATTTGACAAACAATGACGCATGAAGTGAACTAGGTAACATGTCTGTGTATTTCTGATAACATACATATAATCAATGTTTTGTTTTACAACAAGAAAAAAAAAGTTTAATATTACTTCAAATTTTGAAGCAGTTTCTGGTTAAATTATCAGTTAACTAATTCATCTGCTAGCATTATTTACTTATTTGCTGAATCAACAATGTTAATTTTTGTTTTTGCCTCAATGTCCCTAGAAAATGTTGTTTTGGCGCATGGTCTGATCAAATGTCCCATCGAAATTTTATTTCAAGGGGACATAGTCGCATAGTAACAAATCTCCTTCCCTATCACTGAAGTGAACTGTGTTTAATTATGTTTATTTAAAAATACTTGAATAAAATAACATAGCATAACATAACAAAACATTATTTTTATTTTACTCTTTAGTGATACATGTCCATCTGAACGTATGCATTTTGATATGTTTTTACATACTCTAAATCTGTTCAATTGCAAATTTACTTGAAACCTGCAGTCATCATTAGATGTTTTGCAACACTGCGGTCAATTAGACAGAATTGTAACCCTAGATCTGACGACAAAGTTGTCTAGAGCTTTATATATCTGCCATTGCAGCTAGTTAATATATGCCCTGTATTATTTCACTGCTTCTTGATAATCTCAATTCTTCAACATTTTGAGTCTGCTGTGGATGACTAGCAAATATTGGGTCCTGTTATTTTAGAATTTAACAAAATATGCAATAATTTCAATAAAAAGTTATAGAGTCCTCTAACATAAACTTAAAGAATCAAGTTCAAGTCAGTTGTGGAGTCTTGTATACAAGTAATTTGAGTTAATATATTAGCATCATTTTTAATCTTTTTATTTTTAATTTTTATCAATATTTTAAGCTCATGTTTCCAGTTTTCAAATCAGAGATAATAATTGTCTTAATAAAATCTAGCCTTATTAGTGATTACACTTGTCTCTTAAACTTCATATATACACATGTATATTATGTACAAATGTATTGTGTATGCATGATTGTGTAACAGGAGAGCAGAAAATATAGCGGCCAGACCGGGATTCGAACCCGGGACCCTCAGAACACTAGCTGACTGCTCTACCGACTGAGCTACCTGGTCTCCGATGATCGACCCAGTCCAATCCCGCTACACTCCTCCCTCCTTTCTCAAAGTCTTCGCCCTTGAAGACATACGAAAATCTTCCAAATACCACCAACGTGGGTTATTTAGTTGGGCGACAATTTTGTAATAGGAGAGGAGAAAATGTAGCGGCCGACCGGTATTCAAATCCGGGACCTTCAGAACACTAGCCGAGTGCTCTACCGACTGAGCTACCTGGTCACCGATGATCGACCCAGTCCAATCCTGCTACAATTGTATCTCTATATTGATAAGCTACTGTTGTAGCGGAAAAGATATCACCTTTTGACTGAAAGTCAGTCAGAAGGTGATATCTTTTCCTCTACAACAGTAGCTATATATTAATTGATTACATCAATATGCTATATAATTCATTGTCATGTATGTTACACACTATGCAAAATCCTACATACCATTATGTTTTGTGACGTGACACTCCATTACCACGGTATCCATATGGACAATTTGGCAAATTAAATCTGTTACACCTACTGAATTAAATGCATTAAATTGTATGTCATAAAATTAGAAAATAATGCTAGCAGTTAATTTTTGTCAACTTCGAATTTGAAAAGGAAACTGCTCCAAAATATAAAGTAATGTTCTTGTAATGAAATAAAACATCTATATCACATACGTTAGCAGAAATAACACAGAGACACGTAAGTTAACTTCATGTGTAATTTATTTACTGTAGACAGGTATAAGCAAAACGAAATGAACACTTACGATTTTTGCTGTTTCTGTGTCCAAATACGAATGGAATGTTGTAGGCCTTGATTATTGCCACACGGGTCGTGTTGGGGAAGTACCCGGGTACCCGTCAAAATACACGTAGGAAACATGTGTAGGCTTCCCGGCCGGGCATCCGTCAAAATAGGAAACATACTGAGTGTTAGATGTCTGTGTAAACGTAAAATTCAGTAACAGGAAGTACAAAAATAGCACTCTTTTGTTCTATTTTACTAACAAAGGATGACACTTCATCTGCTAACGACATGTTCACAAGCAACATTGTTGCAATTCTTATTTCCCATGATCGGAGAAATGAACATGAATGGCGCACATCTTTACTTTCACTATCGGTATGCTGTATATGATAACACCAGAGGCTATCCGAATCGGCCCATCCGAATGAAGACTACGTCACTCTTTTGTACTTCCTGTTGCGCATGTGCGGTAAACAACATCTGTCACAGACATTCTGGGCTCTGTCAGCTTGTTACATTACGATTGTATGATGTTACCGATTGATATTAAATTGATATACCAATGCCATTTGCAGTATTGGAGAATAAATCTCTCACATTTCATTATGATTACATTGAAATTTGCTCCATCTGCAGATCGCCCCAAACAACATCGGTAAATTGTACCACTAAGCTAACTCACGAAGTTGATACGTTCACATAGGAATACGTTCACATACTGTAGGAATTCATGTCGAGTATCTAGGTACGGATCGGATACTCAAATTCGGGTACACGAGGACAAAATTTAGTACCCATACCAACCCTATATATACATACTTAAATCCTGTCAATTCCTTTATTTAGTGTTATCTAAACTAGAATTTCATCCTATATGCAAATGATTGGCGAGAATTTAGGTCATCGATCGCTAGGCATTCATGCAAATTATTCTCAATATTTTCCATTAATAGACAATGATATTATAGCTTTGGACACATTTTTTGAAACTATAACACTTAAGGAAATACTACAGATTTTTTTCATGCAATCATAATTACACCATGACAGCATATTTGCTTTAGAAAGCGGATATTTTGGACCTGAGGTGTAGTACTTTTTCACGCTAGGTGGTGTCGTAGTCGAAAAGGCATTTCCAGTATTTCCGGTCCGCAGGCAATGACAATACGCTGTAAGGCTATATAGCCTTAAGCGTAAAAATGTAAATACATGTACCAATTCATGGAGATAAGCTTTTATGAATAGTAAATAGCATGAGAAAAATGTTGATTCATAGTACCACACAATAAGCATACAAATTGGTGTATAGAGTAGATTTTATGGGTTTTTTTTATTTTATTTTCAGGTTTGGTGAAGAGTTTGTCATCGGTAAACACCCTCAGGTAAGTAGTATAGATAATATCAACCAACAGAAAACAAGGTGTGTGAAATGGAGAGCCAGTCAATAGGATGTACACACTACTGTAAATGCAGAAATTTATGCAAAAGGGGGGAGGGGGTATTTTTTCACTCATTACATGAACGTCTTTTACAAAGCAAACATTCTCATTGCACATAAAACTTTGTTACTATATTAACAAAAGCCAGAAGTATATATATTATAACACTGTGACACAAACTGTTCACTCTGACTTGTATATCGTACAATTAGTACTCGCAAAAATATCCACATTTACAATAATTGTGTCGCCTGCACCACAAGGGCGAAACTTAGGTATCACTATGTCGGCGTCCACGAAATGGTTTCCGTTCGTCAACTTAAATATTGATTGTCGGATTTCAACCAACATTGGTATTTTGCTCTATATCAATGAGATCTTGGATTTGTTCGATAATGGTCAAAATCTGTCAATATTTACAAGAGTTATGAGACTTCAAAATCTTCAAAACAGATAAATCCATGGTTTTCCGCTCGATAACTTTAGTATTTATTGTCAAAATTTCAACCAAATTTAGTATATTGCTTTATATCAATGAGATCTCGGATGAGTTTGATAATGGTCAAAATCTGTCAATATTTACAAGAGGTATGGGACTTTAAAAAAATCGTTAAAACAGATAAATCCATGGTTTCCGCTCGATAACTTAAATATTTATTGATAACTTGGTAACTTCACCTTATTATAAAAGAACTATTTTTTTGTGGTGCTGTGCAGGCGACACATCCACTTCCGTCGAATTCTTGATTTAGGGAGGTATTGCTGTGTTTGGACTGAGTTGAGCGTTCGTCCCTGCGAGGAAGGCTCTGGGTTCTGTCCCCTGGCTGAGACACACCAAAGTCTATAAAAGTGGTAGTTTCTGCTCCTGCTTAGCGCTCAGCATAGAGGGAGTGGGACGACTGGTTCGCCCATTGTCAGTATAATGTGACTGGGTGGGGTGTGTTTCTTGGTATCTTCGGCGGCATACTTCAGTGATATAGCACTATAAAAAGGGCAACAGTTCCACTATACAAGAAGACACGACAGGAATATACCGCAGTCTCCAAAAAACACACACTTCGCACAACATACAAGCAACACACCGCATACATGGGAGACCGTCCTTATCTGACCATAGCTGTTAATAGGACATTTATTAATCAAACAAACAAACAAACAAACAAAAGTATGAAAGTGACCATGTGTTAGACATGAAAATAAGGAAGTTGATTACAAGTGTTATTATGCCAGCCAGCTCGTTAGAACAAGTAATTACTGAAAAATGCTGTATATGACCCAAAAGGCTTCCAGGACACATAAATAATTGAAAAAATAGGGGGCATTTAATAGGACCAAATTTGGACTAGCTTTTGATGCAAAGGAAGCCATATAAATCATTTTGCAAAAGAAATCAAATAAAGGAACTGTTGGTTTTATAGCCCACCATTTCATATGGCGGGCTATTCAAATTGCCTTGTGCCGTGGTTCATTGTCTGTCAGATCAGTCAACAAGATGGCCGACTGACCGCCATCTTGGATTTTAGTAGTTGAAGTTTGCTACCGCTGTTTCCCAGAAAGAACTTAAGGGATCTGTCTCATATTTCAGGGCCCTAGTTGGGATTACCTATTAAAGTTAAAGTTATTTTTTTTATTCCATGTTACTGAGATACCTCCCTTGAAGGTAGAGATCAATTGTGATGTCATTATTTTTTGAAGGAAATCTAAGAACATGTAGAAGAATTAACTCGCTTACCTCTGAAGTCACAGTTAGGCTCTTCCAATTCAAAGACTAGCCTAGTCTATTATGAAATTTAAGGGTGAATGAGTTATTTAAAAAGAAAACATGGAACATGATCAATTTTATTATCAAAGACCATTGAGTTTAAATTTTTCCGTAGTGCTTTCAAATGAATTAAAAAGATCAACAAGTTTTTAGATCATCTGACCCAAAGGGTCAGGATGACCTATAGCCATCATGCTTCGTCCGTCGTCGTGCGCCGTCCACCGTGCGCCGTCCGTAAACTTTTCACATTTCAATCTTCTTCTCAAGTTTGACCAGTGGGATTGAGCTGAAACTTTCCTGAAATGATCCTGAGATGGTCCCGACAAAATGATCTTATTTTTCGGGTCGATCCGAAATCCAATATGGCAGCCACAGCCGCCATCTTCAAAACACATTTTGAACTTCTTCTCAAGTTCTACCGGTGCGATTTGGCTGAAACTTGCATGAAATGATCCTGACATGGTCCCGGCAAAGTGTTCTTATTTTTCGGGACAATCCGAAATCCAAGATGGCCACCACAGCCGCCATCTTGAAAACATATTTTGAACTTCTTCTCAAGTTCTACCGGTGCTGTTTGGCTGAAACTTGCATGAAATGATCCTGCCATGGTCCCAACAAAGTGTTGTTATTTTTCGGGTCGATCCACAGGGCCTCGTTACTATTGATGATATATATAAGATAGGTCACGTCTATTTACATACATTACACAAGGGAAGAAGCTCCGCCATTGGGCTGGCTAGGGGCGCCAATTTCAAACGAATATAACAACACTTACTTTTGATATTTCTTCGTCGAAACTGTTGCTATTGTTTCATTATATGTTCTAGTTTTTGTATCCACAGTAGTTTCGTGTTCGTTCTGAGATCTTAACCGCATTTTAAAGCAATTTTGACGAGAGGTTACAAATACCCCGCCCTGTCCAGCTTCCATTGGACCGGAAGTTGCGCAATATCGTTCGGACGTTTCTAGACTGTACCATTCTGAAGTAATATGAATGCCGATGCACATGGAAAGACTAGTTCCGCAGCGAATATATATTTGGCGCAATATCTTGAAAAGCAATGTATGATATTGTATCTTGGTAAGTTTTCGATGTTTTAAGCGTTGAATTAATTGATACAAATTGTCAGAATTCTTTATGACATGAAAGGGACCTTATAGTCTCGTGTACGTTTAGTACCAATGAGATATTGCGCAACTTCCGGTCCAATGGAAGCTGGACAGGGCGGGGATATTTGTAACCTCTCGTCAACATTGCTTTAAAATGCGGTTAAGATCGTAGAGAACGAACACGAAACTACTGTGGATACAAAAAACTAGAACATATAATGAAACAATAGCAACAGTTTCGACGAAGAAATATCAAAAGTAAGTGTTTGTTAATATTCGTTTGAAATTGGCGCCCCTAGCCAGCCCAATGGCGGAGCTTCTTCCCTTGTGTAATGTATGTAAATAGACGTGGACCTATCTTATATATATCATCAATAGTAACGAGGCCCTGTGGTCGATCCGAAATCCAAGATGGCCATCACAGCCGTCATCTTGAAAATACATTTTGAACTTCTTCTCAAGTTCTACCGGTGCGATTTGGCTGAAACTTGCTTGAAATGATCCTGACATGGTCCCGACAAAGTGTTGTTATTTTTCGGGTCGATACGATATCCAAGATGGCCGCCATCTTGAAAACACATTTTGAACTTCTTCTCAAGTGCTACTGGTGCGATTTGGTTAAAACTTGCATGAAATGATCCTGATATGGTCCTGACAAAGTGTTGTTATTTGCAATGGCGCAAATCTGCAATGTATGATATTGTATCTTGGTAAGTTTTCGATGTTTTAAGCGTTGAATTAATTGATACAAATTGTCAGAATTCTTTATGACATGAAAGGGACCTTATAGTCTCGTGTACGTTTAGTACCAATGATATTGCGCAACTTCCGGTCCAATGGAAGCTGGACAGGGCGGGATATTTGTAACCTCTCGTCAACATTGCTTAAAATGCGGTTAAGATCGTAGAACGAACACGAAACTACTGTGGATACAAAAACTAGAACATATAATGAAACAATAGCAACAGTTTCGACGAAGAAATATCAAAAGTAAGTGTTGTTAATATTCGTTTGAAATTGGCGCCCCTAGCCAGCCCAATGGCGGAGCTTCTTCCCTTGTGTAATGTATGTAAATAGACGTGACCTATCTTATATATATCATCAATAGTAACGAGGCCCTGTGGTCGATCCGAAATCCAAGATGGCCATCACAGCCGTCATCTTGAAAATACATTTTGAACTTCTTCTCAAGTTCTACCGGTGCGATTTGGCTGAAACTTGCTTGAAATGATCCTGACATGGTCCCGACAAAGTGTTGTTATTTTTCGGGTCGATACGATATCCAAGATGGCCGCCATCTTGAAAACACATTTTGAACTTCTTCTCAAGTGCTACTGGTGCGATTTGGTTAAAACTTGCATGAAATGATCCTGATATGGTCCTGACAAAGTGTTGTTATTTTTCGGGTCGATCCGAAATCCAAGATGGCCGCCAGAGCCGCCATATTGAAAACACATTTTTAACTTCTTCTCAAGTTCTACTGGTGGGATTTGGTTAAAACTTGCAAGAAATGATCCTGACATGGTCCTGACAAAGTGTTGTTATTTTGCGGGTTGATCTAAAATCCAAGATGGCCACCACAGCCGCCATCTTAAAAATACATTTTGAACTTCTTCTCAAGATCTGCCGGTGCGATTTGGCTGAAACTTGCATGAAATGATCCTGACATGGTCCTGACAAAGTGTTGTTACATCTCTGGTTGATACCAAATCGAAGATTGCTACCATTACACGATATCTAATTAATTTCCTATATGATTATTGCCAAGGTAATCAGATGACCGTTAAGGCCCTTGGGCCTCCTGTTAACTTATGCCAATAGATCGTCATGTAAATATTTGTACCTAATTTAAATATATGCTTTAAAAAGAAATTACAGCAAAACCTGTCTAATACAACACTATTGCCTATTTTGGTCGGATAGCACAGGTTGTTATTAAAGTCATTTGACAGAAAAATCAGGTGTCAGACTAGACAGGTTTTACCATATTCAATCAAATAAGTGGCCATGACTCTTAAAAATAAGAAAAATTGAGGAAATGTTTAATAGGAACAAAGCTTAAATCACAATTTAATTTGATAAATAGGTAAGGGGTAAGGTACATATTTTCAGATAAAGATTTAAAATCAGTGTAAGTGTAACTCGAGACCTCAAAAATGAAAGGGGGTTATTTGTTGGGTGAAATATGATCATTATATGGCCTTTTTAAAGACGTTGAATTTTATATATTTTTCTTTGCAGGGGACAGAAGTGAAGGCAATTACCTATTCTAACATGCAAATCCATGAAGAGAAGAATGAAGTGTTCGTTATAATTGATATCTGATATACCTACATTGTATCATGTTAATGTTTTTATAAAAACGCTACATTTACGATTTATGTACCATGTGAGCAACTCATCATTGTTTTAATTTATTCGTCCATTTCCTAATAAATGTGATTTTATATTTCATTTTCTTGGGTGCATTTTTAGGTCATCTGACCCGAAGGGTCAGGATGACCTATAGTCATCATGTTTCGTCCGTCGTCGTCCGCCGTCCGCCGTGCGCCGTCCGCCGTGCGTTAACTTTTCACATTTTGAACTTCTTCTCAAGTTCTACCGGTGCAATTTGGCTGAAACTTGCATGAAATGATCCTGACATGGTCCCGACAAAGTGTTGTTATTTTTCGGGTCAATCCGAAATCCAAGATGGCTGCCACAGCCGCCATCTTGAAAACACATTTTGAACTTCTTCTCAAGTTCTACCGGTGCGATTTGACTGAAACTTGCATGAAATGATCCTGACATGGTCCCGACAAAGTGTTGTTATTTTTCGGGTCGATCCGATATCCAAGATGGCCGCCACAGCCACCATCTTGAAAACACATTTTGAACTTCTTCTCAAGTTCTACCGGTGCGATTGGGCTGAAACTTGCATGAAATGATCCTGACATGGTCCCGACAAAGTGTTGTTATTTTTCGGGTCAATCCGAAATCCAAGATGGCTGCCACAGCCGCCATCTTGAAAACACATTTTGAACTTCTTCTCAAGTTCTACCAGTGCGATTGGGCTGAAACTTGCATGAAATGATCCTGACATGGTCCCAACAAAGTGTTGTTATTTTTCGGGTCGATCCGATATCCAAGATGGCCGCCACAGCCGCCATCTTGAAAACACATTTTGAACTTCTTCTCAAGTTCTACCGGTGCGATTTGGCTGAAACTTGCATGAAATGATCCTGACATGGTCCCGACAAAGTGTTGTTATTTTTCGGGTCGATCCGAAATCCAAGAAGGCCGCCAGAGCCGCCATCTTGAAAACACATTTTGAACTTCTTCTCAAGTTCTACTGGTGCGATTTGACTGAAACTTGCATGAAATGATCCTAACATGGTCCTGACAAAGTGTTGTTATTTTTTGGTTGATCCGAAACCCAAGATGGCTGCCACAGCCGCCATCTTGAAAACACATTTTGAACTTCTTCTCAAGTTCTACCGGTGCGATTAGACTGAAACTTGCATGAAATGATCCTGACATGGTCCTGACAAAGTGTTGTTATTTTTTAGGTTGATCCGAAATCCAAGATGGCCGCCACAGCCGCCATCTTGAAAACATATTTCGAACTTCTTATCAAGTTTTACCGGTGCGATTTGGTTGAAACTTGCATGAAATGATCCTCACTTGGTCCTGATAAAGTGTTGTTATTTTTCGGGTTGATCTGAAATCCAAGATGGCTGCCACAGCGGCCATCTTGAAAACACATTTTGAACTTCTTATCAAGTTCTACCGGTGCGATTTGGCTGAAACTTGCATGAAATGATCCTGACATGGTCCCGACAAAGTATTGTTACATCTCTGGTTGATCACAAATCGAAGATGGCTACCATGACACTATATCTAATTAATTTCCTATATGTTAAGGCCCTTGGGCCTCTTGTTTGAAATAAAATTTGTTGAAAGAAATTGAAAATGATCCTGACATGGTCCTGACAAAGTGACACCATATATAATTAATTTTACTATTGCCAAGGTAGTCAGATGACCGTTAAGGCCCTTTGGGCCTCTTGTATCAATATACTTTACAGAGATCTTCAGATAAAGCAATCCCTTTGTGAATAGTTTAAAGATGCTCCACCGCTTACAAATGGTATTTCATCTCAATAAAAAACAGGAGCAGACAAATTAGTTTTTTTTTCAGTTTCAAAAATTACTTGCTTTAAACCATTACCACCATTAAAAAGTTTGAAACTCTAATTTTACTTCACGATAAAAATATTATAAATAATTAACTGCATCCCAAAAAATTGTGTGGCACCATGTCCAATATGGAATGAAGTATTGATTGCACATGCATGCACCAAAAAGCAAAATAAATTATTTCATAATATTTTTTTGTGTTAATTAGATACATTCATTCACGATATAACACCAATTATTGTTCTTAGGATGAGTATCTTTTATGCTTTGTCGGCAGTGGAGTATCTTGGAATTGTATGCTCTGTCAGCGGTGGAGTATCATTTATGCTGTGTCTTTGATGGAGTATCTTTTATGCTCTGTCGGCCGTGGAGTATCTTTTATGCTTCTGCCCAAGCTTATTTTGTTGCACAGTGACAAGGGGTCGATTTGTTGTCTGTCCAGATTCAAAATTCTCCCTTTTATACAGAAACACCATGTGGCCTAAAAACCTGATATTGGTCAAATTGGCAAGCGGTTAATTCAATTCAATTCAACTTTATTGCTTCCTTACATCCATACAAAAGGGATCGATAGCAAAACATACATGTACATAACACACAGTAGATCAAAACAACAACTTAAATATTTATAAAGCCAGTTTTCCTCAGTTCAAATGACTTTTTAACAAAGAGGCCTAAATTAAATCCTGCAGAAGTTTTAGATCATTAGACGACAAGAGTCGTATCAAATTTTCAAAATCTATTAGATGGTGGTTAATTACATCTTTATGACTATTAAAGGCCCACAACCTTTCCGGAGCAAAATTTAATGGTTCCTTAAAAACGTTAATAACAAAAGAAAATATATATCAATGTCTTAAGATGAGGTTACAACACCAAACATATGCAAGATTTCCTGGCTAATATAAATAACAGTGGAGATTCATTTCGCTGTTTTGCCGTCTGGCGCAGTGATAGTCAACTACCGCGCGGCATTTAGGACGACAGCAGGAAACATAAAACGACCCGCGTTATGAAAATTAACATTTTATTTATTCTTATTAAACAGTTCTGAATTGATGATAAGTGTGCTAGTAAACGTATAGTTAATAACTTCTGCGACTCTATAAAATTATTGATCTCGTTTTACATTCCTATTTTAAAAAATAAAAGACGTTTCGGAAAGGTAGTGGCCCTTTAAAGAAAATTGTTCTCACTGTAGAGTTAACGGAACACTTAAAAATGAATTAAATTTCTTTACAAAATTTGCATAATTGCAGAGAACGGGGAATCTTTTTTACCCTACCCGCCTCGATTTCTTAACTGTGGTTGCTAATTCGCAGTTTTGCGAGCAATTTTCTAAATTCAAAATCCTTAATAGAAAGATATGTTTACATGTCCTTATAGTTTTGTTTGAATTTACTATATAAAAAAGTTTTACTGTTATTATCTGATTTATTTATCTTAGTTGTAAAATTGGCTTTGAATGTATAACGTACCTTGTAACGATTTCTTGAATAATACTTTCAGATTACGTTTAAACGTCCTACTAGGATTGGCATTTTCAAAGTTATAAGAAATCTTATTTTCCTTTATGATATTAGAAACATAGGAAAACCAAGAATACGTTCCATTTGCATGTACATGTATATTTTTACCGACAGCCAGTGCTTCTTTCACCAGGACGTTGATGTCTTTTTGTGAGATCCTTCTTAAATAGCATAAAGCGTATGTATTTATGAAAGAATCTAAAGTAAACGGTCCTAATTCAGCCCTGAAAGCTATATTCAACGCATACTTTCCAACACCCAAAGCCATTTTGCAAAATTTTAAATTAATTTGACCCATTTTCCTTAATTGATATTTAAAACACCATTTCCTTAATTGATAAAACACCATTCGAGCAAACAATGCTTTGTTCGAGCAAGCTCTTTTACTAGCATTTGCTATCTTGCTAAATAAGCAGCATACCAAATTTCAGAGTTATACGTCAATACTGGTCTGACTAGGGAATAACTTTTCCCAAAGCCATGTGGGTATATAATTGAGAATAAAACCTTTAATAAAGGGATTTTATTCAAATCGCTTTTCGTCCGTGGTTCTTCCGTCCGTTAACAATTCTTTTTATCGCTATTTCTCAGAAAGGACTGAAGGGATCTTTCTCAAATTTCATATGTAGGTTCCCCTAGGGCCCTAGTTATGCATATTGCATTTTGGTATCAATCGGTCAACAAAATGGCCGCCAGGCAGCCATCTTGGGTTTTGACAATTAAAGTTTGTTACCGCTATTTCTCAGAAAGTGCTGAAGGGATTCTTCTCAAATTTCACCTGTAGGTTCCCCTAGGGCCCTAGTTGTGCAAATTGCATTTTGGGACCAATCGGTGAACAAGATGGCCGACAGGCCGCCATCTTGGATTTTGACAATTAAAGTTTGTTACCGCTATTTCTTGGAAAGTGCTGAAGGGATTCTTCTCTCAAATTTCACCTGTAGGTTCCCCTAGGGCCCTAGTTGTGCATATTGCATTTTGGGACCAATCGGTGAACAAGATGGCCGACAGGCCGCCATCTTGGATTTTGACAATTAAAGTTTGTTACCGCTATTTCTTGGAAAGTGCTGAAGGGATTCTTCTCAAATTTCACCTGTAGGTTCCCCAAGGGCCCTAGTTGTGCATATTGCATTTTGGGACCAATCGGTGAACAAGATGGCCGACAGGCCGCCATCTTGGATTTTGACAATTAAAGTTTGTTACCGCTATTTCTTGGAAAGTGCTGAAGGGATTCTTCTCAAATTTCACCTGTAGGTTCCCCTAGGGCTCTAGTTGTGCATGCATTTTGGGACCAATCGGTGAACAAGATGGCCGACAGGCCGCCATCTTGGATTTTGACAATTAAAGTTTGTTACCGCTATTTCTTGGAAAGTGCTGAAGGGATTCTTCTCAAATTTTACCTGTATGTTCCCCTAGGGCCCTAGTTTTGCATATTGCATTTTGGGACCAATCCGTCAACAATATGGCCGACAGGCCGCCATCTTGGATTTTGACAATTGAAGTTTGTTACCGCTATTTCTCGAAAAGTGCTGAAGGGATCTGTCTCAAATTTCATGTTCATGGTCCCCTAGGTCCCTGGTTATGCATAATGCATTTTGGTACCAATCGGTGAACAAGATGGCCGCCAGGCAGCCATCTTGGATTTTGATAGTTAAAGTTTTGTTATCGCTATTTCTCAGAAAGTACTGAAGGGATCTGTCTCAAATTTCATATGTAGGTTCCCCTAGGGCCCTAGTTGTGCATATTGCATTTTGGGACCGATCGGTCAACAAGATGGCCGCCAGGCAGCCATCTTGGATTTTGATAGTTAAAGTTTGTTATCGCTATTTCTCAGAAAGTACTGAAGGGATCTGTCTCAAATTTCATATGTAGGTTCCCCTAGGGCCCTAGTTGTGCATATTTCGCATTTGGACGACAGAGGAGGAGCCATCTTGGATTTTGATAGTTGAAGTGTGTTTCTGCTGTTTTTCAGAAAGTACTGAAGCGATCTGTCTCAAATTTTATATGTAGTATGTTTGCAAAAGTTTGAAAAGCAGAGAAAAGATCCCTCTTTCCATTGTCAGACATACATCATTCTTTGGTGGGCGCCAAGATCCCTCTTGGATCTCTTGTTTTTGGCCTGATAGATCTTAAGTATGGATTTGGAAACTATTCCATGATTTAACTACATCAAATATTGAGTATCGGAAATAAGGAAATTGCCATACCTAGTTAAGAATTATCTATACAGTTTGTCTGCAACATCACCTCATCTTTCATTTTCTGTTATATCCCTGCTATTTCTTTCAAGATGGTAACAATGTGTTACACTCTTATTGAAGATTATTAATTAGGTATTTGATTGCAGAATACATTTTTTTCAGATATTCGGATGACCCTGTGTTCTAGTTAGAGTTTAATTATGTTTCATGTCGGTCACGCGAGGCTTAATTCTAAATCATCGTGTCCGGTTCATCACCTTGTGTACGAGTATTGTTTCAATCATACTCCTTCGGTATATCTATATGATAATATTTAGCGCCGTTAAGAAGATTGTTATTAATTATGTATTAGATTGCAGACATTTTTTCCAATTAGAGTGTATTGATGTTATAATTGGATTGAAGAAGAAACCACCATTTTTGTTACTTATCGTCTATTTCGAATTTTTCCCATCCAGACCCTTGAGTTAGACAGTGCCCCAAGTTCTGTAAACATTTGAATGTCCGTGATTTGATTAATATCCCCTTTTTGAAGTTTGAAGTTTTGAATAAATTATTTTATTACTTTTAAAAATAACAAAACTATTAGCCCCACCAATCACTATTGCTATTTCATGATAAATATATATTGATTAAACTTTGTTATTTATTTTAAAACTAAAGGTATTATCATCTAGGCTATATAACAACAGGAAAACAGACAGTGAATGTATACAATTAATTTCCTTATCAATGAAAAATAAAGGTTTCATTGTGCTAAAATGCTCTATCTTGAAAAGCCGTGGTTCAATTTTCTTGAAAATTGACTGATTAAAAGCAACGATGTCACTTTGTATTCTATTATTTTTCTATAACAATTGAACGTCACAATTTCGATGTATTATTTGACTGATTCAATTTCATCGACACTTTTTGTCAGAAGATGCATAACAACACATTTACTTCATAGAACAAGTACAGATAATATTAAAGATGCTCCACCACCGACAGAGCATGAATGATATTCATCATTTGAACAATAATTTGTGTTCAGTCGTGTGTATGTATGTCTAATTAACACAAAAATAATATATATATTTTCATTTTGCCTCTGATGCATGCACAATCAATACTTCATTCCATATAGGATATAGTGCGTCGGAATTTTTTCGGGATGCAAGTAATTATTTTTCATATTTTTAACTTGACGTAGCATTAAAAGCTCAAACTTTTCAATGGTGGTAATGGTGTAAAGTAAGTAATTTTTCTAATTGAAGAAAAATTCTAAATCGTCTTCTCCTGTTTATGATAGTGAAAAAAATACATTTGTCGGCGGTGGAGCATCTTTAACTACGGGGGATTTTTGGGGAACGTGAGACTACCACCTTCAATAATGTAATGTGTATCTATACATTTGTGTATAACAAAATAATTTATCTGTTGTTGTCAAACGTGTGTGTTTGCTACGGTAAAATACTGGTGAATATATGTTCTTTTTTACTGAGAATATTATCTATGTAACGGTTTTTGTATATGTTTGTGTAACTTGTGTGTGTGACTACTGTTCTTAATTTATTAGATTGCCATTTAAATGAAAATTCCCAAGAATGTGATCATAATACCCTACAAAATTGTCAGTCAAGTTATACATTCTCATTTTAAAAATTAAAAGTAGACTTCGAAAAGGTACGGGGACAATTAATGTAATATGAGTATGATAAAATTTAAAGCTTGTACAAAGGGCAACTTACTAAAGCATTTGCATATTTACGTTAGCGACATGTGGCACCCAAGGGCTGTTATAACGGACGAAGATCCAAAAGGTAGTTTAGTTATGAAGGAGATGGTATTTAGTATTCACTTAAACATACAGAAACTACTTGATAACATAGATACGTTTAAACGCACGATTTCATTGATTTACATATGATTTTTTTTTCTAAATCATTAAGCCACGTCGACGTCTACATTTTGACGTCATGATAACGTCGGGTTTTCGCGCCGTTCTCGGATTATATTTTTTATAGAAGTATTAAGAAAAAGTATAACTGCCAATGAGAAAGTCGTATTAAGTATGAAAACAAATAAAAAATAATTATTATTTTGTAGTGGGCACCAATTCAGCAACTAGATATCGCTAATAAAAACTAATGGCGTATAAGTATGATGAAGCTGAAAGCATAACGATTGCATTTATTATTTGAAAACTATCCAAAGGCCGTACTGTACAGCTGACTAAAGCATTTTAATATTTACGTTAGCGATACCATCGACCCCTCAGGGCTGTTACAACGGGCGAAGATGAATTTTACGAAATTTTCGATTGTAGCAGGTAAATTGATAGCTAAAATTCCAACAGGTAGATTAATTATAAAGGAGATGAAATTAAGTATTCAGTAAGGTACCCTTGGCAATAATAGGATATACCACTGACCATACAGATTTTATAAAAGAAAAAAATATATATCCATCCTGTGTGTTTTTATCGATTCAGATTGTTTGTAACATGTTGCTGTGGATAGATAATAGCAGCTGGTTTGACTGGAATAAAACTAAGAACACAATCGAATTGCTAAAAAAATTGCAAACTATGCAAATTGGTGCGTGCACATGTTAGTATTTTCTCCATCGTTTGTATTTCCTAATCACATATGGTTACAAGTTATTGAAACGTTTTAAATCAATTAACAAAAGGTGGCATGTTCATTAATAACTTAAAACATATGTCCTTATGTTATATGAATGATTTTTATGTCCTTGGTCGATTAAAGCTAAAGTTACCGTTATATGATAGTTATAAATGTACCATGTCCTTATAGAGGATAGCAAAATACATTAATTTAAAACAACAGCCGTTGCTGCTCATCGGGGGATATTGCTTATTTAAGCATTTTTGTGAGATTTTACGCGGATTCACACAATTTGCAAACAAAATCTTTCATACCCCGATCAAATTGAAAAATGGTGACTTCAATGCTTATAATTAATTTTCCAGGCTACTTTATAAAATAAAATACGTTTGCACGTACGATTCCATTGACTTTTTCAAACGGATTATTTTTTCCAGATCAATACGCACCGTCAATGTTTCTATTGTGACGTCACGATAACGTCGGGTTTCCGCGCCATTCTCGGATTTTTTTTTTGATTTTTTTTTTCATCGTGGAATAATTAATTTTTCTTTGTTTTCATACCAAATCTGGCTTTCTGATTGGCCAATATTTGTTTTGCATACCGCTATGAAAAAAAAATCCGAGAATGGCGCGAAACCCCGACGTTATCGTGACGTCACAATAGAGACATTGACGTTGCGTATTGTTTCGGAAAAAAGAATCCCTTGAAAAACCACTATAATGTACTTCATTTTATCAAATAGAAAAAAAAATTGTTTGCAAACTTTGTGAGAATCCGCTACGCGGATTCACACAGTTTGCAAACAATTTTTTTTTCATACCCCGATAAAATTAGAAAATAGTGACATCAATGCCTAAATGAAAAAAAAAATTAATAGGCCAGTCAGAAAGCCAGAAACAAAGAAAAATTAATTATTACGTAATATTGTATTTAGAAATTAGAGACATGAAATCGGATCGGGTTACAGTGATCCTACAAACTATGAACGCTTAAACATGTGGAGTGTGTACTGTTGAGACTGGACGATTGAGTACACGAGTAATGAAATAGCTTATATCTACCTAAAACCTTAAACAATGTTTCAATGGAGCTATTTTAATGAATGATTATTTCTGAAACCAAATTGGGTATCAGTTGTCATATCTAATTTCTTATTAAAAGCCATACGCCTATTACATTTATGCTAATATCTGTCGTAAACAATTTTCCTTAAACAATTTACTAGAGTAATGCCCCGGTAATTATTGACATTATTGGATCTCCTTTCTTAAAAGGCTGGTACAATACTACATTTAAAATACAATGCCGGAAAATGCTCGAATAATAAACCATACTTTAGAATTTTATCAAACCATGATTTATAAGGTTTATTATCATATTCTTTCGTTACATGTAACATTTATAACGTGAACAAAACGACGTTATAATTTTATTAATTTCAGCAGCAAAAATATTTAAACTCACACAAATATTAATATCTAATATAAAACAATGCTGCGTTTCTCTTGTACACTTGTAACCAAGACGGCGGACCTGATATTTTTTATTTGTCATCGAAATGGTTTATTCGTTGAAAACAAGACAGAGAGTATTTACATATGGTGAAATAACACGAATTATTTATTGCAATGTATGCCAACATTATTCAGGTATTATTTGTATACACTTGGCTTATATATTCGAAGTTTATCTTCCATATGGGTGCCGCGATCATGGAAAAAATCCAAAAGAAAAATGTAACAAGTGAGATAGGCTCAGCACTGTAATAGAAGAAGAGTTTCACTTTCACAGAGATGTATAAAAACATGATATAGAAATACCGAAACCTCCCGAACATACAGACAATTCACACACATAATACAAAATACCGAAACCTTTCAAACATACAGACATTCACACACATAACACAATATACCGAAACCTCCCAAACATACAGACATCACACATATAACACAATATACCGAAACCTCCCAAACATACAGACATTCACACACATAACACAATATACCGAAACCTCCCAAACATAGACATTCACACACATAACACAATATACCGAAACCTCCCAAACATAGAGACATTCACACAGATAACACAATATACCGAAACCTCCCAAACATACAGACATTCACACACATAACACAATATACCGAAACCTCCCAAACATACAGACATTCACACACATAACACAATATACCGAAACCTCCCAAACATAGGCATTCACACACATAACACAATATACCGAAACCTCCCAAACATAGAGACATTCACACAGATAACACAATATACCGACACCTCCCAAACATACAGACATTCACACACATAACACAATATACCGAAACCTCCCAAACATAGACATTCACACACATAACACAATATACCGAAACCTCCCAAACATAGGCATTCACACACATAACACAATATACCGAAACCTCCCAAACATAGAGACATTCACACAGATAACACAATATACCGACACCTCCCAAACATACAGACATTCACACACATAACACAATATACCGAAACCTCCCAAACATAGACATTCACACACATAACACAATATACCGAAACCTCCCGAACATACAGACATTCACACACATAACACAATATACCGAAACCTCCCAAACATACAGACATTCACACACATAACACAATATACCGAAACCTCCCAAACATAGAGACATTCACACAGATAACACAATATACCGAAACCTCCCAAACATACAGACAATTCACACACATAACACATTATACCGAAACCTCCCAAACATACAGACATTCACACACACAACACAAAATACCGAAACCTCCCAAACATACAGACATTCACACACATAACACAATATACCAAAACCTCCCAAACATACAGACAATTCACACACATAACACAATATACCGAAACCTCCCAAACATACAGACATTCACACACATAACACAATATACCGAAACCTCCCAAACATACAGACATTCACACACATAACACATTGCATACAAGCAATGGAATCCGCCATTAAATGACCTTGGCTATAGCTCAACCAACAACCAACCAACAAACAAACAAACCAATACCGAGGTAATGGCAATCATGCCATAAAAGGGAATAGACTGTTACTGGTTTATTGTTCTTTTTAGAGGTTTGACGGAAAAGTTTATTTCACTAGATTGATATTTCCTACCTAACGTTTCCCGTCACACTGACAAACGTTTGGCCATTAGTGGTGGGTGTTCTATTCAATAACCATGAAGCACACTAGTCTGTTAAAAAAGTTTCTGCTACTGATTTAAGGTTAGTTTAAATGGGTGTGGACAAATTGATTGCTCATTGTCAATATACCGTGACCGGGTTTGGGGAACCGTTCGTTGTCTGCGGCCATGGATATGCTTCAAATGTTATCGTTACTCCAAAGCGTTGTTTTGGTCCATTTCTTTCTGTCTTCAGTCACTAACATTTAATGGAGCCGTCGTGACTTCTTGTACGAAACTTTTATGTGGATCAATGGAACCTTTTGAGGTGTAGCAATCTGGAAAATTTTTTTTTAAAAATTCTCCAAATATTAAGCGAGAAAAAATTCCTTATAACTACGTCGATCAGTATAATTTCATTTTACGTCACAACATCATCATCGTATGTAATGTAGCGTTCATTATCCGCACTGCACCCTCATATCTCGCAAACGACACACATACACCATCATCCCCTTTTCTTCTAATAAAAAGTATACTGGACCTTGGTTGATACGAACTCGGATAACTCGATATAGATTACAAGTGTTGTAATGCAAATCAATGACAAAAAGCCATCACCGAATGGTGTGGGCATTAGATGGAGGGCAACATACATGTATATGGTCAGTGATTATCTTAAATACAATTAATGTATCGTTTTAGTTTTAACGTTAATATACTTCTTCATGAAGATCTCATTGATGTTAAAGCGCTTTGAACGGCTAAAATGTATTCTGCTGATTAATAACTGTCATTTTGAATGATTTTTATGTATTGTTTTAGTTGCACAAGACTGAGACTAAACTATTAAAACTAAATAGTAAATACCATGATATCTTCTCTAAAGATAAAATATGTATCGCAAAGTGTATTTGTACGTACTTTATAAGCTTGTATTTAACTTAGATTTAAACATGGATTAAAACAATTTATATAAATGAATGAAAATGACACAAATAGTACAGTTCAAGACTCACGTGCAAATCGGAACATAGTAAGGTATGTACGGAAAATAGTAATAATAGTAATATAATAAAACAAAAAAAGAAACAAAAAATCAATAAAACCAAAACAAAACCATAAAAACTTATGTTCAGCTCATATTTGTCATTTTGGCGGATACTCACCTTTGTCTCTTTACTAATTACTAATTAATGAAAGTTTGTTGTTATGTCAGAAGTAAGATTATTATTATTATTTAAGCGGATTCTCACAAAAGTTTGCAAACAAAATCTATTTCATACCCCGATGAAATTAAAAAGTAGTGACTTCAATGCTTATAATTAATTTTCCAAGTTACTTTATGAAATGAAATACGTTTCCACTTACGATTTCATAGATTTATTCCAATGGATATTTTTAAATCAATACGCAACGTCAATGTTTCTATTGTGACGTCACGATTACGTTGGGTTTCCACGCCATGCTCGGATTTTTTTTTCATCGTGGAATGGAAAATATGAATAGGCCAATCAGAAAGCAAGAAACAAAGAGAAAATTCATTATTAACCAATAATTTTGATGTAAGCTTTTTAAAGAAAATTAAATAAATGCTGCCACTTCAATGACGAAGTGAGCCAGTAATTGCCACTCAATTCACTGTTTGTTATTCTATGGTAAATACCATTCCAGTAGTAAACATGCAAACAGAGGTTTATAAATGTTGACGCACCTCAGGCAGAAATTTAAAAAAAATCTACCATGGCTACAAATTACGAGTAATTTATAAATCAAATTATATAGCCAGCAAATCCATTTCGATCATTTCCTGTTTACACGTAGGCACGTGGTATATAAATCAGGTTGGAGGCAGGCTCACCACACATCATCAACTGGCACGCTGCAACGTACTGCTCACGTAAGTAATTCTTGTTTCTACGTCATTAGTTTTGAAAATATTTTTGAGTTATTTAATTCAATGGTTTTTAAACTTTTATCTTTACAGCTTTCACGTATTTCGCATAATACATGGACTAACAGTAGTTCTGATAAAGGATATATTAATGGGCATCAGTGTCCCCGTCTAATAATTTCGTTTTTGTAAATAATTAATTCAATGTATCGCTACAGCTTACAAGTAAATATTTACATTACAGTAACAATGACTAATTTAATTAATTACTTTTCCCTGTGGAAAACAAGCCTTGCTAAAGAGGTTTTTATCCTCGATCAAATTAGTATTTATTAAATGGTACATTATGGAGTTTACATCAGTCATAGAACAAACGACTGACAGCGTGAGTAGAGACAATGAGATAACATAGTCAATTTAAATGTGTTTCTAAAGGACAATTTTAAATGCACTTTCCCAAATTAATCAGAAGCCGGAAAATATTTCCATTAATTCAGCTTAATATTTACTTATCAAACATTTTTGAGGAATGGGCGATATGTTTACCAAAATGGACATTTTTTTATAAAAAAAATGTATTTATATATCAACAATATATTTATACTCCACTGGTAATAACAGTACATACACCCCGACTGTTGGAGGATAGTCAAATGATTTCAGTTATAGATTTTGAAGCTATGCATACAATAATAATGATATTATTATGGGTACTATCCCCTAAGGACAATTTATTATTACTCTGTTATTTAATTTTCAGTACCGTATAATCATGAATCACGTGCTCTTGTTCGCCATCGTTACTCTGATGACAGCCAATCATATTTCAGCTCTTTGTCTCCAAACGCCACAACAGCCTGGAGGTAGGCATGACTGTTAGACATAACTTAGTTCATAAATCTTCATAGGTATATGTGGATATGAATTATTATGTTAATTAGGTTAATTTGAAGTATTTGTAATTATAAAAATAGGTGTAATCAAACATTATGTTTATTGTGTGAGTTTGGTCCATCAATGGATGGCTAATTTGTTATACACATATGGACTTTTAGCCTGTCACCGTTGTGGCGAATAGAACCATTATCACCAAATAGACATGCTATCAAGTATATTTAGAATTATGTCACTATAAATCCGGCTGTTACATTAGAAATAAAAAGTAAAATCTGATCTAAAGAGTTACAATAAATATAATTAATCAGTTACCTCCCCTATTTTCATAAACCTTACTATGTATGTTCGTACCACCAATATAAGGTGAGTACACAGATAGGCTATGCCTGATGTCTAATCCTACTGACATTTTAATATATTTTTGTCAATAAAATATTTGGAAAACAATCAGGGAAATATAAAAACAAAAGTCACTTTGTTGTTTTGGAAATCAGTGCAAGACAGCTAATAATCTTCTGAAAAACCGTGGGCGCTAGTATTTTGCACAAATTGAAATCTATTGTTAAGAGGTCATTAAGGTCTTAATTTTTAACGCTTAATTGGAGCCGTCAAACCTGTTTATAATGACCATTCAATGGAACATAAAATGGTCTATATAGACATGTATACATGGCAGCTTCATCAGTTGGGACCTTGGTATAGAGATCTTACTAAGCCAGTATTCTTTTTACCGAAGTAGTCTCTAAGGCCGGTTTGGCAGTACTTGTAACTTAACAGAGAGGACGAAAAAGTTTTATACCACGCTTTAAATGTCTAATTGATTTGTTTGAAAATAAACAGAACCGGACATTTGCCACTTTGACGACAAGACGTATAAAAAAGGTGAAAAGTGGGACACAGACAACTGTATGGAGTGTACCTGTGGATCACAAGGGTCGTACTCCTGTTGCGGGTAAGGAATATACAAATACAGCATATCGATAAGGTATTAGCCTCGAGGCTTTTGTCGAATCCGGTCAAATAGACAGTAGTAAACATAATGACATTGTTACAGAAATATGTGCCGAACACTGTGAACCTGTTTAACTGGAATTTATATTTTTGGCATATTTTGCCAACATTTACAAGCAATACGAATCAAGAGTAATACCTTAGATTCTTCCACACATTAATCGTAGTACTTATAGTGTGGGCGCCCAGTCCTTAGATTATACTACACCAGGCTTTGATCTAGACTTACATAGTGGGTGCAACAAAATATACCATTTATGGCGGTATTTCCATTATCATCAAGTATCTTATTCAGATTTAGAATTTGTAAGCATTTTACCCATATTTGATTTATCTATTTCGATTGAGGACTTCAGTTAGATTTTCATGTATCGTTTTGTAGGTACGGGCTCCGTGCTGGGATAATGAATTTCGGAGAGGGTTGCAAGGTTATAGAGTTTGATTGCCTAAATGGAATTGTGTGGAAGGATGATTGTGACAGCCAATGCGAAAATTTTGGGAAAGAAATTCACCTCACCAGGAGAAACAACTGAGGTCATAACGAATACATCCGTATTCAGGGAAGATAATTACTATCATTACATGAAGCCGTGTTAATTACTATAACATCTGAAAATTGGGAGATGATGCATATCATGTAGAAAAAGAGAGGCAACTGCGATTGTTAGAGGAAACTTGTACAAATAGCTAAGAGTGACTGTTGGCATTATTTGATCTTTTAATACTTGTAATAAATCTCCTTGCTCTAACTTTTGTTTGTTGTCATTATTAGTACTGAGATAAAAGGTTATATTTTGTTTGTGTCCTTTCAAACTGTTATTTAGTGATTTCATTGTTGTATTGCAAATATTAAGTACCTCCTCGATACAATATGATGATTGAGTATCATTACAGCTACATATGCTATGGTTACCATCAATATCATGCATCAATTATGAAAAAGTGGTAATTGTGAAAAGTTTGGCTATTATGTAAATGTTTTCATCTATACACTACAGGGCACATCCTTGAATTAACTTTAAATTTCTTCTTAGATGTAATGAGTACCTACATATTCTCAATAAATATTATAATAAGTTTTTTTTAAATTGCGCTATGTTATTTTTTGGACAAAAAAACATCAAATGTTTGGCAAAAAATACCAAAAAAATAAAGTTCGTTATGCAGATTCCGGATGATTACCATGGCAACTAAAGCTACAAATTTAAAATACCTCTATTAGAGATGTGCTTAATATTTAAAATACAGCAGCTTATTTTCTAACACTTAGTTAAAAACATAGATGGATTTGAGGGTCACAAAGGGCTCGAACCATATAGCATAGTAATTCACTGTAACGCAGACAACGAATCAGAAGCGCGAGGATGATAATTTGAGCCTTACTGACTGTCATGACCACTCGCTGACGTGTCAAGATTTGTAATGGAGAAAAACTGGAGTTACTAGACAAAAACATCTGCTAAATACTTAGAAGTACGATAGTGGAAACAATGGTTTACGAATAATAGGTGTTTTATAAAAGATGACATACGCCAGACAATCTTCGATGAACAACTTTATCCAAAAGCACATGGTTAAAGGATTTGTGCAGTCAAAAATGATAATTTCAGTTTATGCTGGAAATGGCTTTATTAGACCGTGTAGAAACCTCTCCGTGCCGCGTGCGACCGGAATAACCTGTAAACCGCCGATATCGAGGTCAAATTTTCTGACCGCCCGATTATGCATATTTTCTAGCCCTAAACCGTGTGACGTCACAATAGTCCGTGGCCTATAGCTGTACTTTAAAGGATTTGTGCAGCCAGAATTTTTTTTGATAATACGTCAGGATATTGCTTTGGATGAATGAAAAATTAAGTCCCACCCAACGAATCGCCTAGCTTTTATCGCTATCGGTTGGTTTTGGTCGTGATTTACGGGTAGTGTCGACTACGGTTCAGAGATAATGAGCTAGGCGGTCACGTGGTCTTGTGATGTCAGAGTAGTCCGCGGCTACACAAGGTAAGCCTAGCCTATAGCTAGTACTATGCATGGATACAGCACATACATGTATACGTTAGATCAAGGATTTATAATCTCATATACGTCCTTGGTTAGATCTACATGTACGAGTAATTGGTTATTCTAGCCTAATGCTGTAGATATTTTCAGTTTCAAAACATTCCATTTACACCATTTCAAAAATTCAAACAAGCATATATCTAACTTTAGATTAGATAATCAGTCCAATTTGATAGCGATATCAAAATGATGTTCGGATCAGTCTGGACTGAGATTTAGATAGCATATGATGTAAATTTCAGTGTAATAAAAAACAGTATAATGTAACACTATCTTTTTACGAGTAAAATCCCAAAATTTAGCATGAATATATCTAGAATCCATGTTTTTATTTCAAACTTCTGTTATAACGATGCAAACACGGCACAGTTTTTGAGTAAAAATAAAATGTGGACGGTTATAAGTTATGTGATATTGGAGTAACAGTACCGAACTTATACCGAAAATAATATGTATATCTATATTGTTGCCTTTGAAACTTTATCCATAACGTTTACTAAAAAGCAGAAATACATCAATGGTATTTCTGATATATTTTCCAAAATTACAGTTTAAGTGTAGATTTAAATTCATTATTTCAAAATTATACTAAATCCTTAAAATAGTATATTCATTGTCGACCGTTTTGTATATCATACCGATATTTAATAGTATGATATATGAACATTTATCGTATAATCCAAAAAGTAACCACATAAAGTGTTCAAATGAAAATTGAAATTACTTGTATACAGGCATTATAAATAGATATATAATATCTTGTACCTTTTTAAAAATATACTAAGTGATATTTAATAAGTATATTTAGTGTGATAATGTTGTAACCCTTCTTGTATGACTATACATGTACATTTAGATTCGAAACGGTGAAAATACAAGCTTAGAATTTTTACTAATACCTTAGAAATTACGGAAGATTTCTATATGCCACGGTTCCGTAATTACAGTACTAGACTGGAATAATTTTTGAGGTTAAATCTTTAGTTGAAATAGTTCTTAGAACCATTTTTGTTTCTGAATAAGTCACCTTCCATTTTTGTTTTACCTGTGTACGACATATATATATATGTGTATGTAATATATATTCCTAGGTATGATCAGGGATATTTTATTTCCATTTGCTTTTACATCTTCATTTTAAAAATGGAGGTGACAATAAAAAAAACCTAGAGCATAGGGTTACCATAATTCAAATCACAATCCAATTAACGGATGTCCTAACCTAATTGACAGCAAGACAATAGAAAATACCCGATATAGTCCCCCGAATAGCAAATTGCCCGCGGCCAGGTAATTACAGGTGAGTTCGATGAATGGCCCTGTGTACAGGTAAACAACATCCTGGTCCAGGTATTACATAACCATCAAACCAAAGGCATGGCTAATTATATATCTATAATATCGGTGTATCTACTCGTATATCGATTAAAAATTGAAAGCGACCGCACGGTCTGAAAAAAATAGTTTGTTTTGCTTAATATCTCAATTATTTGATCTTTTATAATATCAAAAGTAAATTCTTTCTACCACATGTTGAAACGTTTTACGGTATTGTAATAAATGTATCTCGATTTATTCGGTTAGCAACACACAACACAATGTTTGTAATGATCAATCATCGGTGTGTACGTATGTCAAGCATCATATCCTTGATGCTTTAATCAAGGATTTCTTAAATTGTTACGTAAAATTTCATTTTAAAGTCACAAACTTTGCAATTCACAATGTATCAAAGATACAGACTACAGGAAAATATTATCTAATTAAAGCTTATTCGTTGCTGAACTCCTCGACAAAAAATCTGAAACTTTTATTTCTGTGTGGATTTTCTTTCATAATTACACGAAGATACCTGCTATTAGAGCATAAATTAGAGTATTTGAAACATCGAATTTCACTCTTTTAGTTATTTATATTCGAGCCAAAGTTATTGTACGATTAACTTCACTCAAAAGTAATCATAAAAAAATCTTTGATCGGCTTTTCCTGTGACCGTCGATGTAACTATTTTGAGGGATTTGTAAAGTTAGTTATACTTGTATCAGTCAATATAAAAATACAAAAGTTGACAAGCTTTGCATACTCTTTAAGTCGATGAATATGTCTTTTAAAATCCAGATTTTATTGACATCAGTCGCCATACGACCAAATGTTACATCCAGGTAAAGCTACAACCTCGACTGCTACTTGGTAAGCAACAATATAATAGTTATACATCGTCGAGCGACCAATTAATCCAAGTAATACCGAAAGGGAAGGGGTAATTTGAAGTAGGAGAAGCGAGAAATCTACGTTATCAAAATTCCTCGGGATTTGTAATAAGAACATATCAATGTACATCTAGTTTATTTCTAGCATATGTATCAAGTTAGCAATTAGTAAAACCACACCAATTAAACCTGTCAAATTAAGATTAAAACGAAACACAAATCAAAGTACTTAAAGTACTGTAGGCTTTACCGTTGATAGATTATATGTATTGCAGGGAAGGACATCTGTATTGTATAATGTATTTTCAGGTTTTACAAGACGTCACTTAATTAAAGTCATATGTGCCATAACCGGTGGGAAATTTTGACATGCTATTTTTTCTTTAGCAATCTGTTGAACAATGCCAGATTTGATGAATTAAATTGTGAAAATCATTGAAATAGACATACAAACATTTATTAGGCCATATAAACATTAGTCACAACACCCACTTTATGCACAGTAAAATTCTTGTTTTGATGCCTTATGTATGTTCAGATGGAAACAATTTTATAATTACTAATGACACTGTAGAAATGTAAAATGAAATTGTAGACTACATCTTGGCGTCATGGTGTGACCGTATGTACTCATTTCACTGCACTGTAAATGTTATATAATTATTTGCAGTACTGCCAAAAACATTTTCATATCTTTTTTGTACTTGTAAAATTAAAACCCATGCATTTTAAGAACACAAAATGTTGGTAATTTTTTATGGGGAATAAAACATTAAAAGCCCTTCTTGATTTTTGAATATGAAAATTACGGCACATATAACTTTTTAGAGTTAAAGAATGATAATTGAAAAAAAAAATTAATGATCATCAAACTTAAGTATAAACCTTGAATTAATTACCTGTTTTAGTATGTATCACGTCTGGATTTTTTTAGGTGATTGGTCAAAGTGATTTGAAAATATATGACATTTTTAGGTGATTGGTCAAAGTGATATGAAAATATATGACATACACAAGAACCCAGAAAACAATCTGCAGTGAAAAGATACCGATAATACAATTGTCTTTGACTTGTATCTCTTGACTGACTTAATTTGCTTTATGATGTCATATACATACAGGTAGCATCAGTGTAAATTGCTGTAATTCTAAAGTCTAATTGAAAAGTTCGATAATTACCAGATCAATTATCGACATGAGGCTTATACTAAAAAACCTGAATCTGTAATCATTCCTTAAAATGCATTGTCTTGAGATTTTTGTGATTATTTATGTACATGCACTGGTGTTTACATACTTTCAATATATGCCATTAACACAAATTAAATATAAATGGCTATACAAACTATCATTAATCACTTGAATGAAATGAGTATCCTGTAACCAATTCAAACTAAAACATTGCTATTCTTAATATTAAAATCATAATTTAATTTAGGCCTGTAATTTATAAATATTTAAAAATAACAAGTATCTAAAACTACATTTAAATATTAATTAGGATCAGTGCTTCAATATAATGGTGATTGTATCATAGACATGTAATTTTAGTTTAATTAAAACCAGTTTAGTAAAAAGTATCCGCAAAAGTTTTAAACCCGATTTAAAAGTTATTTAACTTCATTGATGATATTCAATATAGCTATGTATTGTCATTGAGAACAAATATTTATTTAATTTCGCTACTGAACAGTTTTAATTTTGTGGGAGTTACCTCCCCTAGAACATCTTCACAGCAGAAGCTACAGTGCATCATATCCCGATAACACTCGTACGTAAAACCAACATTTTCACGACATAAACACTGATAATTATCGGTCCAACTGCCACAAAATGAACACAAATACAGCTTACACTCTTTATGTATACATATCATTCAAAAAATGTATTATATTTGTCTCACTCATATACACTGTACATATCTTATCAAGTCTCTGCACAAGAGTTCGATTTTGAAGACCCTAATCAGGGATTGGTTCATCCAATATATCGGTTTCTCATGCCACATGACCACTGTAAGTATAAAGTATTATTTAGCTGTTGACAATCAGATGCAATATAACTAAATATAACTCTTGAAAAGAAGGTTCAAACTTTGAAGCCTTCGATTGTGCACCGACCGCCGTAGTGAAATGAAGGGAAGTAACTCGTAAGAAAATTTCACGACTTCTCGAGAATACGTTTTAGTAGAATATACTGTAGGGATTTCATATCATCTGTGACTTGTACTATGTTACTGTCCAATAACTGAAACAGGTAATATTTTTCAATGTGTGTGGTTTTCTGTATTTGAATTGGTTGTGTTGTTGCAATTTAAATGCACACAGAAAATGATATTGAATAATGGCGACAAAATTTTGTTGGAAGATATTGTCACCAGGTGGTGTTAATAATTGTTGGAATAATTGAGCCAATCAGATCGCTAGGATTGTTGTCAACTTCCATGGCATAAGGCTTAGCCGTACCAGATATTTAAATCTCTGGGCCGTACTGTAGTACGCTAAAGCCTAAAAAATGCAATTAGGTTTTTTGTCAGGATCATCGGGATATAATGCTGATATTGGGTGTGGTGGATGGTAGGTGGTGGGTGTATTGCTCAGAGCCATCATTTATACAAAAAATCTGTTCACATTCCCCCAATGATGTTTCTGCCCAAATTTGGTCAAAATCCAATTAGAACTTTATGACTAGTAGGGTTTTGAAGGAATTTTCCTTAATTCCCTCTATTGGTCTATTGGGCCCGCCCCTCAGGCCACAGGAGATCAGAGTCACCATTTATACAAAATCAGTTCTCTTCCCCAGGATGTTTTAGACCAAATTTGGTTAAAATCCGTTGAAAACGTTTTGACTAGTAGCATTTTAAAGAATTACCAAAAAATCCCCTATTGGGCCCCGTTACTCAGGCCCCAGGGGAGTCAGAGTCACCATTTATATAAAATCTGTTCCCCTTCCCCAAAGGATGTTTCTGGTCAAATTTGGTCGAAATCTATTGAGAACTTTTTACCAGTAGCGATTTAAATGAAAGGTTTACGTACGACGGACGGCGCACGACGACGGACGGTGCACGATGACCTTAAAAGCTATTTTGTCCCAATAAACATATGCAATTAGCTTTGTATATGACTACGTAGACGAAAATAATTCTGAGAAGTTTTTTTCAAACTATTTCGTCCCCTTCAATTCACTGTGAACATTCTGCAGGCAGTGATTTGATTGGTCATTTCCTTACGTCACCTGGTCATGACTCCTAATGGGATATTTTCAGATCCTCTTATCAAACGTAGTGATAACAATGATCTGTGTTTTAATCTGATTGCTCATTCGGCATACCCCTTAACCCATATGTACCAATGTACACCTATTTCTAATAATATCTAAATTTTGACCAACCAGAATCCTCCATGTTGTGTCCATGACAGCCAATCTTTACAAACGTGATACCATGTTCTTCAGCAAGCTAATATCCCCTATATACCAATGTTCACTTAAATCTGACAATATCTAAATATCAACCAACCAGAGGTCCTCATTTTGTTTCCATGACAACCAATCTTTTTGACAGTGATACCATGTTATTCATCATACCTCGTAACCTCTATATACTACTTTTTACTTAATTCTGACATTATTTAAATTTCAGCCAATCAGAGGTCTCCGTTTTCTTACCATGGCAACCAATATTGTCAAAGGTGTTACCATGATACTTAGTATTTAAAATTATTACTGTACACTAATTTATATCGGAAATGTATTGCTAGTTATACTAACAAACAAGTGGTCCGTTGCTACCTGCACTCTCTATTTTCACGCCAGTAAAAAACTGTTTTTCCGGATTTCCACAACGTCGCGCTTTCGACCATTTTTTGCAATTGACAAACGCTTAACAAGAGATATAGTTAATATAAGATTTTATTGACTTATTACAGTAAATTTTAGTTGATTCTATATCAAGAAACAACACATTAAAGGTTATACATGAAAATATTGTGGGGGACTATTTTAATCAGCTATTCGATGCACGACAATCGTTGTATTCATAGTGTATTTATAGGCAAATGTTTGTTTTCGTCAGTTGGTTGATTCATATTGTAACAAAACACTCAGGATGTAAATATATGAAAATGAATACGGAGAATTCGGGCCCTTTGGGTCTATTTAAAATCACAAAAGGAAAAGGTAGTGTCATTTTAATGGGACAACTAATAGTACTTTCATTATGTAAAGTTTCAAGAAAATTGGGCTGTAGGTAGTTTTTATGGGAAGTTTAACGTTAGCTTGAACACCACTATTGTTTTTTAGTTGATCCTTATTAAGGGAAAAGGGACTTAATGCATGACATTTTGTACAATAACATATTGGTGAATCGTGTGATATAATCACACCTGTCCAGGTATTAGGCGTCATCTGCAAAGATAAATTGTTTGATAAATTTGAAGATAATTATTGGTGAAGTGTATAATTATCATTTTATCAGTGTGAAATTGATCCAAATTGTGTAATGATTGGCTGAGCTACTGTCCCTGAATAGCCGTGTGCTATGATTGGCTGAGCTACTGTACCTGAATAGCCGTGTGTTATGATTGGCTGAGCTACTGTACCTGAATACCCGTGTGTTATGATTGGCTGAGCTACTGTACCTGAATAGCCGTGTGTTATGTCCCTGAATAGCCGTGTGTTATGATTGGCTGAGCTACTGTACCTGAATAGCCGTGTGTTATGATTGGCTGAGCTACTGTACCTGAATAGCCGTGTGTTATGATTGGCTGAGCTACTGTACCTGAATAGCCGTGTGTTATGATTGGCTGAGCTACTGTACCGTGAATAGCCGTGTGTTATGATTGGCTGAGCTACTTACTGATACCTGTGTTATGATTGGCTGAGCTACTGTACCTGAATAGCCGTGTGTTATGATTGGCTGAGCTACTGTACTGAATAGCCTGTGTTATGATTGGCTGAGCTACTGTACCTAAATAGCCGTGTGTTATGATTGGCTGAGCTACTGTACCTGAATACCCGTGTGTTATGATTGGCTGAGCTACTGTACCTGAATAGCCGTGTGTTATGATTGGCTGAGCTACTGTACCTGAATAGCCGTGTGTTATGATTGGCTGAGCTACTGTACCTGAATAGCCGTGTGTTATGATTGGCTGAGCTACTGTACCTGAATAGCCGTGTGTTATGATTGGCTGAGCTACTGTACCTGAATAGCCGTGTGTTATGATTGGCTGAGCTACTCTACCTGAATACCCATGTGTTATGATTGGCTGAGCTACTGTACCTGAATAGCCGTGTGTTATGATTGGCTGAGCTACTGTACCTGAATAGCTTTGTATTATGATTGGCTGAGCTACTGTACCTGAATAGCCGTGTGTTATGATTGGCTGAGCTACTGTACCTGAATAGCCGTGTGTTATGATTGGCTGAGCTACTGTACCTGAATAGCCGTGTGTTATGATTGGCTGAGCTACTCTACCTGAATACCCATGTGTTATGGTTGGCTGAGCTACTGTACCTGAATACCCATGTGTTATGATTGGCTGAGCTACTCTACCTGAATACCCATGCGTTATGATTGGCTGAGCTACTGTACCTAAATAGCCGTGTGTAATGATTGGCTGAACTACTCTACCTGAATACCCATGTATTATGATTGGCTGAGCTACTGTACCTAAATAGCCGTGTATTATGATTGGCTGAGCTACTGTACCTAAATAGCCGTAAGGTATGATTGGCTGAGTTGTGCTATGTTTTGCGCACTAGTGATTAAAGTAAATATTTCGTAGACTTATTGTAACGCTGTAACTGAGTTAAACAGATAAACTGGTTCTGAAGCGGCGTTCTTTAGAAATAAGGATATTATCACATTGTACCACAACGAGACGATTGTTGCTGCAGATTATAACGACTGTGGTTAGACAAAATTTAAAATACCATTAGGTCAGATGAGGACTGCATACCAAATGCAGATTTATATTGGTGTAATGGCGATAATATATATTAAAGGTATGTATTAACCTGCATATGAAAAGAAATGATATATACAATGTACACATTTACACGCTCAATTGATTAACGTATTTGAACAGATTATGACGGACAAAAGCGTTTTTATTTACAATAGAAACTTTTATATATAACGAGAATAAGAAAAACAAAAACATTCAAATAAGCTATATATTTTTTCTTTCAAAAATGGCAATTTAAATATTTTATATTCATTGTTGAATGAGATAATTCGAGCCCACATGATTTATAATGCACGGAATACTTCATAAGTAAAATGCACCTATCACTTTCATAAAAGAATTAAAAAAAGTATTTGATTTATTGACGACTTCAGCTTTAAACAAAAAATATGTATTTCAGGAACAAAACAAGATGGCGATGTCATTTGGCGCTCCTTCAGAGCGGTTAAATTTGTAAATGTCAACACCTACGCTGGAGCCCTGACTAGACAGGTGCACGTGGATGGCGTGATATCAAAGCTTAAATGTTCAACCATGTGTGTCGAGTATGGATGTGACTGCGTGTCATTTACATACGATGTGACTAACAGAACGTGTCACATGTTTTCCAAGGCCATAACGGGCGGAAGAGGAACCAGTGCAGGGGCCATAAAAGTCACAGGTGTGTTGGGTGTGTTGTGAATTGTTTTGTTAAGGTAAAGAAGAATATTTTTATGTCATGGCTTTGGCAATGTATACAATGTATTCAAACTAAGCCTTATAATGCAATCTAATCAAGCGAGATCCCATTTTAATGGACTAATTGTTTTTTCGTAAAATTATTACGTTATTGTATCAGCCAATTAGAGGCAACGTTACAAATTTTGACGTCGTTACCTACGTAAACATAACTATTCAAGCCAATGAAAATGTATTTTACATACGAAATAGGAATATATTAAAAAACACCAGAAAAAAACAACAACAAAACGTAAAATTTATATCAAATTTATAAACTGAACCTTCTTATTGCAAGCAATTAAGTGTTTTCAACTACATTGGTCTGATTCTATCAAAATAAAACAAATATGGGTCAAGCCGGCACACTATTACAGAATCTTTGAGAATAGTGACAGAAGATACGAAAATATAGTTAACGTTATTTTCCCCATAACATCCCGTATTGTATTGTGACCATAGTATTGCCTAACACTTATTGTAGAAACATTGAAGTGACAAAACATCATGATCAAGTGTCATTCCACTGATGTGACTTTACGTTACAGAATGTGCCGCACCAATCCAGGTCCCTAACGCCGCACTGCTGACGTACACCGGATGTAACGCTACGTACCAATGTCTCTTTGGCTACAACGCCACCGCACCCACTACACTCACGTGTCAGTCGAACGAGACTTGGCCGCCGGCAGCATTCGAATGTACTAAAATACGTAAGTTAAGTTTCATAAAAAATAAATACTTTAAATAATTAATTATGTAAACTCTCTGTCGTTTGACAATTCGACTAAGCGCAACGAAAAGATATACTATCCACTAAAACTTAAATATAGTGTTCGTGTCCTCACTTATCTTACTCTTACCGTTTTCAACAACATTTCCTGTATTTTCATTTTAAATTTTGACTAAGTTTTGTAAAGAACTTTGTATGTGGAGTTCCATGTTTCCAGGACATTAAACTTCATGTTTAACATTTTGTGAAGGCTTTGCGAAACTTTACCTCTGTAGATGGTAAAAATCCTTGTCAGTTTTCAATACTCTTTTTGTTTATAATTCTTTATTCTGACACTGCTACTTTGTTTTTTATTCTTCCATACATGTATATAGCCTGTTCGGAGCCTACCGCTCTCAGCAACACTACGTCACTTGTGACGTCATATGAGGTGGGCGGTTTGGCGGTTTATTCCTGTATTCCTAGTTACATCAACAGAGGCGGATCTATCTACAGCCTCATGTGTACCCTAGGAGGGACCTGGGCGGGTGACCTCGACATTGTATGTAAGTGGACCTCTCAAGAGAATCCTCCTAATTATCTCAAGGGTGACTATAACTATAGCTTTAAAAGACAAAGCATTTCTGCATACATGTTACAAATAAAATCTTTAAAAAATGATGAATTTAAGATAACATTTTCATACCTTTATAATTATCTATACAAAGGCAAGCCTATCACCATCCTGTATGACTTCATGTGGACCACAGCCAATGAGAACTTTGCTGGTACCGGGGCGAAGGTATATGTAACCGTCTACGGTAGTTACGGTACCATCACAACAAACATCCCTACCACCAAGACTTTCGAGATAGGGGTGTCAGATAACTATCAGGTAGGTTACTATAGAGATGTCAGATAAATATCAGGTAGGTTACCATATAGATGTCAGATAATTATCAGGTAGGTTACCATAGAGATGTCAGATAACTATCATAACTACCAGGTAGGTTACCATAGAGATATCAGATAACTATCATAACTACCAGGTAGATTACCATAGAGATATCAGATAACTATCATAACTACCAGGTAGGTTACCATAGAGATGTCGGATAACTACCAGGTATGTTACCATAGAGATGTCGGATAACTACCAGGTATGTTACCATAGAGATCTCGGATAACTACCAGGTATGTTACCATAGAGATGTCAGGTAACTATCAGGTAGGTTACCATAGAGATGTCAGGTAACTATCAGATAGGTTACCATAGAGATCTCAGGTAACTATCAGGTAGGTTACCATAGAGATGTCAGATAACTATCATAACTACCAGGTAGGTTACCATAGAGATGTCGGATAACTACCAGGCATGTTACCATAGAGATGTCGGATAACTACCAGGTATGTTACCATAGAGATGTCGGATAACTACCAGGTAGGTTACCATGGAGATTTCGGATAACTATCATAACTACCAGGTAGGTTACCATTGAGATGTCGGATAACTACCAGGCATGTTACCATAGAGATGTCGGATAACTACCAGGTATGTTACCATAGAGATGTCAGATCTGGCAGGTAGGTTACCATAGATGTGTCAGATAACGATCAGGTAGATTACCATAGATGTGTCAGATAATTACCAGGTAGCTTACCATATATATGTCAGATAACTACAGGTAGGTTATCATAGAGATGTCAGATAACTACAGGTAGAATACCATAGATATGTCAGATAACTACCAGGTAGATTACCAAAGAGATGTCAGATAACTACAGGTAGGTTACCATATATATGTCAGATAACTACCAGGCAGGTTACCATAGAGATGTCAGATAACTACCAGGTAGGCTACCATAGATATGTCAGATAACTACCAGGTAGGTTACCATAGAGATGTCAGATAACGACCAGGTAGGTTACCATATAGATGTCAGATAGCTATCAGGTAGGTTACCATAGAGATGTCAGATAACTACCAGGTAGGTTACCATAGGGATGTCAGATAACTACCAGGTAGGTTACCATAGAGATGTCAGATAACTTCCAGGTAGGTTACCATAGAGATGTCAGATAACTATCAGGTAGGTTACCATAGATGTGTCAGATAACTACAGGTAGGTTACCATAGAAATGTCAGATAACCACCACGCAGGTTACCAGAAAGATGTCAGATAACTACCAGGTAGGTTACCATAGAGATGTCAGATAACTACCAGGTAGGTTACCATAGAGATGTCAGATAACTACCAGGTAGGTTACCATAGAGATGTCGGATAACTACCAGGTAGGTTACCATAGAGATGTCAGATAACTACCAGGTAGGTTACCATAGAGATGTCAGATAACTACAGGTAGGTTACCATAGATATGTCAGATAACTACCAGGTAGGTTACCATAGATATGTCAGATAACTACCAGGTAGGTTACCATAGATATGTCAGATAACTACCAGGTAGGTTACCATAGATATGTCAGATAACTACCAGGTAGGTTACCATAGAACTGGCAGATAACTACCAGGTAGGTCACCATAGTGATGTCAGATAACTATCAGGTAGGTTACCATAGATATGTCAGATAACTCCCAGGTAGGTTACCATAGAGATGTCAGATAACTACCAGGTAGGTTACCATAGAGATGTCAGATAACTATCAGGTAGGTTACCATATATATGTCAGATAACTACCAGGTAGGGTACCATAGGGATTTCAGATAATTATCAGGTAGGTTAACATAGAGATGTCAGGTAACTACCAGGTAGTTTACCATAGAACTGGCAGATAACTACCAGGTAGGTTACCATAGATATGTCAGATAACTATCAGGTAGGTTACCATAGATGTGTCAGATAACTACCAGGTAGCTTACCATAAAGATGTCAGATAACTACAGGTAGGTTACCATAGATATGTCAGATAACTATCAGGTAGGTTACCATAGATGTGTCAGATAACTACCAGGTAGCTTACCATAAAGATGTCAGATTACTACAGGTAGGTTACCATAGATATGTCAGATAATTACCAGGTAGGTTACCATAGATATGTCAGATAACTACCAGGTAGGTTACCATAGATATGTCAGATAACTACCAGGTAGGTTACCATAGATATGTCAGATAACTACCAGGTAGGTTACCATAGTGATGTCAGGTAACTACCAGGTAGCTTACCATAAAGATGTCAGATAACTACAGGTAGGTTACCATAGAGATGTCAGGTAACTACCAGGTAGCTTACCATAAAGATGTCAGATAACTACAGGTAGGTTACCATAGATATGTCAGATAACTACCAGGTAGGTTACCATAGAGATGTCAGATAACTACAGGTAGAATACCATAGATATGTCAGATAACTATCAGGTAGGTTACCATAGATGTGTCAGATAACTACCAGGTAGCTTACCATAAAGATGTCAGATAACTACAGGTAGGTTACCATAGATATGTCAGATAACTACAGGTAGGTTACCATAGATATGTCAGATAACTATCAGGTAGGTTACCATAGATGTGTCAGATAACTACCAGGTAGCTTACCATAAAGATGTCAGATAACTACAGGTAGGTTACCATAGATATGTCAGATAACTACCAGGTAGGTTACCATAGAACTGGCAGATAACTACCAGGTAGGTTACCATAGAACTGGCAGATAACTACAGGTAGGTTACCATAGATATGTCAGATAACTACCAGGTAGGTTACCATAGAACTGGCAGATAACTACCAGGTAGGTTACCATAGAACTGGCAGATAACTACCAGGTAGGTTACCATAGATATGTCAGATAACTACCAGGTAGGTTACCATAGATATGTCAGATAACTACCAGGTAGGTTACCATAGATATGTCAGATAACTACCAGGTAGGTTACCATAGATATGTCAGATAACTACCAGGTAGGTTACCATAGATATGTCAGATAACTACCAGGTAGGTTACCATAGATATGTCAGATAACTACCAGGTAGGTTACCATAGATATGTCAGATAACTACCAGGTAGGTTATCTCAGAGATGTCAGATAACTACCAGGTAGGTTACCATAGAGATGTCAGATAACTACAGGTAGGTTACCATAGATATGTCAGATAACTACAGGTAGGTTATCATAGAGATGTCAGATAACTACAGGTAGAATACCATAGATATGTCAGATAACTATCAGGTAGGTTACCATAGATATGTCAGATAACTCCCAGGTAGGTTATCATAGAGATGTCAGATAACTACCAGGTAGGTTACCATAGATATGTCAGATAACTACCAGGTAGGTTACCATAGATATGTCAGATAACTACCAGGTAGGTTACCATAGATATGTCAGATAACTACCAGGTAGGTTACCATAGATATGTCAGATAACTACCAGGTAGGTTATCATAGAGATGTCAGATAACTACAGGTAGGTTACCATAGATATGTCAGATAACTACCAGGTAGGTTACCATAGATATGTCAGATAACTACCAGGTAGGTTACCATAGATGTGTCAGATAACTACCAGGTAGGTTACCATAGATGTGTCAGATAACTACCAGGTAGCTTACCATAAAGATGTCAGATTACTACAGGTAGGTTACCATAGATATGTCAGATAATTACCAGGTAGGTTACCATAGATATGTCAGATAACTACAGGTAGGTCACCATAGTGATGTCAGATAACTACCAGGAAGGTTACCATAGATATGTCAGATAACTACAGGTAGGTCACCATAGTGATGTCAGATAACTACCAGGAAGGTTACCATAGATATGTCAGATAACTACAGGTAGGTTACCATAGTGATGTCAGATAACTACCAGGTAGGTTACCATAGATATGTCAGATAATTACCAGGTAGATTACCAAAGAGATGTCAGATAACTACCAGGTAGGTTACCATAGAACTGGCAGATAACTACCAGGTAGGTTACCATAGATATGTCAGATAACTACCAGGTAGGTTACCATAGAGATGTCAGATAACTACCAGGTAGGTTACCATAGAACTGGCAGATAACTACCAGGTAGGTTACCATAGATATGTCAGATAACTACCAGGTAGGTTACCATAGAACTGGCAGATAACTACAGGTAGGTTACCATAGATGTGTCAGATAACTACAGGTAGGTTAACATAGAGATGTCAGGTAACTACCAGGTAGGTTAACATAGAGATGTCAGGTAACTACCAGGTAGGTTACCATAGAACTGGCAGATAACTACCAGGTAGGTTACCATAGATATGTCAGATAACTACAGGTAGGTTACCATAGATATGTCAGATAACTACAGGTAGGTTAACATAGAGATGTCAGGTAACTACCAGGTAGGTTACCATAGAACTGGCAGATAACTACCAGGTAGGTTACCATAGATATGTCAGATAACTACAGGTAGGTTAACATAGAGATGTCAGGTAACTACCAGGTAGTTTACCATAGAGATGGCAGATAACTACCAGGTAGGTTACCATAGATATGTCAGATAACTACCAGGTAGGTTACCATAGAACTGGCAGATAACTACAGGTAGGTTACCATAGAGATGTCAGATAACTACCAGGTAGGTTACCATAGAACTGGCAGATAACTACCAGGTAGGTTACCATATATATGTCAGATAACTACAGGTAGGTTACCATAGATATGTCAGATAACTACCAGGTAGGTTACCATAGAACTGGCAGATAACTACCAGGTAGGTTACCATAGATATGTCAGATAACTACCAGGTAGGTTACCATAGAGATGTCAGGTAACTACCAGGTAGCTTACCATAAAGATGTCAGATAACTACAGGTAGGTTACCATAGATATGTCAGATAACTACCAGGTAGGTTACCATAGAGATGTCAGGTAATACCAGGTAGGTTACCATAGATATGTCAGATAACTACCAGGTAGGTTACCATAGATATGTCAGATAACTACCAGGTAGGTTACCATAGATATGTCAGATAACTACCAGGTAGGTTACCATAGATATGTCAGGTAACTACCAGGTAGGTTACCATAGATATGTCAGGTAACTACCAGGTAGGTTACCATAGATATGTCAGATAACTACCAGGTAGGTTACCATAGAGATATCAGATAACTACCAGGTAGGTTACCATAGAGATGTCAGGTAACTACCCGGTAGCTTTCCATAGAAATGGTAGATAACTACTGGTAGGTTACCATAGAGATGTCAGATAACTACCAGGTAGGTTACCATGGAGATGTCAGATAACTACCAGGTAGGTTACCATTGAGATGTCAGATAACTACCAGGTAGGTTACCATAGAGATGTCAGAAAACTACCACAGCAGAAACCGTCACTTCTTAAGACTATGGTTGGTCGATCATGTGATAGAATCCAAACTTTCCTTGCATAGTCAAAATCCGAAGTAAGGTAGTGTCAGAAATGTGAGGGCAGTTAGTGAGGAAGCATAGGAAAAATAGGAGATTCCAAAGAGATTTTTGTTAGGTAGTAAAATAATTGGATGGTGTGGATCCGTGAATTTATTCTATGCCAATAAATATACACACAGCAATATGGTGGCTAGCAATGAAGTACAATATTTCAATACCAACGAGCCAATCTTATTTTAAAGATAATCCAAGCCGACGTTGGGCCTCCCTATAGGATCGATGTAGGGCATGATGGCACGGGAGGTAACCCTGGATGGAAACTACAGTCAGTAAGTCATCTCTCTGTCTGAATAATCATTCTCGTGAAATGTGTTAAAGAAGAATAATTTAAAAATGAAAACCAAAACTATAAATAAATAATGATGAAAAAAACATTGCTATTGACATTAATTCATACCACAATTTTATGTATATATACCATAATGTCGTGTTATGTCATTGTTATTCCAAATGATGGTCATAGTGTTGTGTGTGGAATGTGGTTCTTAGTCTAACATCCAGGGCCCGGCCGTTCGAAGGATGATTAGCTTAATCACATCATTAGCGAAATTTTGAGTTCTCATTAGCTGAAGAATCTGTGATTATATCTTCATATATTTACTTAAATCAACCAATAAGTAAAGAATTGACTTTTAATAATCTTATAAAATATTGTCAAATATGTATTACCAGAATTATTCAATTCTATTTTAATTTTCGTTAAACTGTGATTTGCCTAATCACCACTTGAACAACTCGGACCTGGCCTCAAGATCATGAAACAGTCTGAAGTTCAATACATTCTTAGACATGGCCAATTAAAAATGACGTTACAAAAGGTTACGTCGTATTAGATTGGCTAAGTCTAAACTTATGTCTCAGATTGTGTCATAATCCTGAAGCCTGATACTTAGAGAAAATGATATGACGTTTGCTTATTAACCAATTACGTCAGAATCAGAACCTCCTCACACGGGCAAATAACTCTATATGATGTAAAGATGAAAAATAGCTTTATATATGTAAATGATGAATGGGTATTTAGTCTGTATTTCTAAAAATAGATCACGATAATAATGGACGGAATCGGAACTTTCAACTTTATTGCCAATGCGTGGGTGGAAGATCCCACAGCAGAAATCTCTCTGTATCTATAGAAACGTCAGCGGCAACAGAGGTAATGTTATTATTAGGTTTTTGGATTCCCCTAAATTCAATTGAATGTAGATAGAATTAAAATAATACATATTCAACTTTTTTTCATAAAAAACAATTGTAACAGCACCAGTTGATTTCGCGACATATTTGAATTGATTTTCGATTGAAATGTCTTGCAAATAGTGATCATTGATGTTGAGATTTTGGGCCAAAGCCACATACATTTGACCACGTACCGAGATAATGAAATATACTATTACATGTAGGCATTTTGACGATGATGTCATGAACATAACAATGCTTTTGTTACAGATACACTGTACTAGATTTCCTCTGTTGGAAGATGACACAACACGGATATACCGCATCACGCACTTCACACAGCGCATCGCATACATGGGAGCCCGTACTTGATTTACTGACTGTTAATATGATCTTGGTTTAATCACACAAGCAAACGATTGCTTCAGATACGTAATTCTAATATAAACATTCGGATACAGCGAAGTGATACTGTCCAATCAGGGCACATTAAATAGTGTGTTTTCATCACAGCAGACGGACCGGCGTGTTCGAATCAGAAAACTGGATATCTTTTGTGGAATCCCATAAAACAATGTCCAAATGTTTTATATCTAAGTGTGGTGTGAACTATATATAGGAATAGGAACATCGTTACTATCATTCTCGATACTCCAGGGGTTCCGATTACTTACGACATTTACACTCCTGGACTGTCTCATAGTAAAATTGAAGACAGCAGAACAGAACAGGTATTTGAAGATGGGCATCGTTCTCTCTGTAATCTTCAAAGACCATTTTTGCAGGCCCGTGATTGGTTCAGATTTGTTCACCTGGGCTGCCTTCAGTTTAACTAGATAGTCCAGGGGTGTAGAGATCGTAAGTGATCGGAACCCCTGGAGTATCGAGGATGCGTTACAATTGATACATCCTTAGACTTTGACGAACGCTACTAAAGTGAGTTTTGTAATGATAGGTTTTAGTATGGATTTTGAAAATATTGCATGATTTAACTACATGAAACATTGAATATAGGAAGAATGAAATACGTTTTGTTCATGTGTAACGAAGGAAATTACCATACCTGATTACGGCAAGAATTAATTACACATTGTGTGTGGAACATCACCTCATATTTGTCTAAATAGTCCTTCCATCGTATCGATTTCTAATATCTCAAGACTGCGCAATTAAATGTTTTACAACCTTTTAGAAGAATATTAATTAGGTATGATACTGAGAAAGACAATCAATTTTTCCTCAGATACTTTGACGAACCCGATTTCTAATTACAGTAAATTATGTTTACTTCACCCTACGGCCAAACTTAATTCTAAATCGTGTTTGGGACATCACATTGTGTACGATTATTGTTTCTATCATATTGCAATACTCCTTCCGTCTATATGGTAGTAATGTTTATCAGCCTTACAGTAGGTATAATTATTGGGAAGACAATTAATGTTACCTCAGGTATCCGGAGGACAACCCCCTTGAGTTTAATTATGTTTAATTTACGTTACGGCCAGACTTAATTCTATAAATCGTTTCTATCATATTGCAATACTCCTTCTATCTACACTAAACTTATGTTTAGTACCGTTATATAAGATTATTAATTAGGTATTAGATTGCAGAATAAAATACTCTGACAACAGCTTTTTTTTACAATTCGATTGAAATGATGTTTAATTTAGGTTGGAGGAGGAACCAGTGTTTGTCTCCTATTGTCGATTTGTTTACATGAAGACTATATGCGGACACGTGGTCAATGCTAGTAAAGATCTTTACAGAAAGATTACAGATGTCCCATCCGTGGACACTATGCCAACACTTGTATACCTTTTACCGTGAAAATACAAATACCACAGTGGTTATTTACATGGTTCTCTATTATTGATTTATACTTTATAAACTCAAGTTTGTTTGTCTGCAATTATCATTTAATTAGTAATTGTACATTTCATGACCTAGATTTTTTTTCAGAGCCTCGTGTTTGACAACTTAAGAATCTTACCTCTCGGGTTGAGATTCTCCAGTCTCATCCCAAAGGGAGTGAAAGATTCTATTAATTTCAACCCTCGTGAAGGATATTGGCCGCCAACCATCTGCAAGCCTCGGGTTGACCAGCCAAAATCTTTCATTCGGGTTGAGATATAGAGGTTCCCCAACAAGTGACTGTTGTTTATCATGTTTATCAAACTCGAGTTAGTTAATTTTCAAATTTTGAAAAGGCACCAGATTTAGCGAGTGTCTTTTAAAAAATTGAAAATTAACTAATGAGAGTTTAGATAAACATGATAAAAATCACTCACGCGTTGGGGAACTTATTTATCCCATAACTTAACTCTATATTTATACCGTGGTGACAATTTTCTTGTCATCATTCAGGAAAACTTACCACCATACAATGTGTAGTGATAACTTCCCGCCATAAAAAATGGTACGTAAGTAGAGAGCCAATATTCTATTGTTTGATACTTTGAATAATCAACTACCTGTTAAACAGTAAATACAATGCTATTTAAAAGAAAATACGCTATGAATAGTAGTCCGAACTTGGGATCAAATCAGAATCAAGAGATCTTGGAATTGACCAATCAGAGGCGCCGTAGGTGTTTACACACTGAAGAGTGTAAATATAAATGATAACCAGCTGCTATGGAATTTATCACATGTTTTTTTCCATTGTAAAACATGCATAGTTATGGGATGAATCCCTTGACAGGCCCATGTAATATTCTATTAATCTTAAGCTTCACCGATAAATATTATTTTTAATTTTGTTGATAGGTTTCTATTAAAAACCTGTTCTCTCCTGCTCTGTGTAGTGAGTATATATTTATATATATTGTGCTAGTAACATATTGCTGTCTAGATAGCTGCTGATGAAAAGCAATTAGAGTTGTCTCCCCTCACCAGTTCTATTTTTTCAGGAAACATTAAATATCCATAATGCATAATTTTATAAAATTTACAATCAGGCATAACTACATTTTTCAAACAATGAAAAAAAAAAGAAAAAAAAAAGAATGAAAGTAAAAGTTTTCAAAATAAATTCATCAACTACATGAAAGCACTACCAAAGTATTGCATTGTTTCATACATATTCAGCAGGCCTTGTTATGTGTTTTGTATGTGATCATAATGCAATTCATATATTTCTCTTATTTATTTATTTCCCATGTATTTATATTTTAGATGCAAAAATAAAAACAAATTAAGTATGGTGGTGTTTTTTCTCCTGGTTCACCAGTTTTTCCCCCCAGATAAACAGGAGACACAGGCCGCAAAACAAATAAAACCTAAACGTAGTGTAGAAACTTTCGGTTTTTTCCTAGTTACTATTGCAACACAAAAACAACGCACTTGATTACTCTGTATATATTACCGAGTTATCTGCCCTTTAGGTATCGATTCTAACGTCAAATGTTTGCGAGCGTAATGTCATACTTTTAGAAAAAAGCCGTGATTGTTCCCACAAAGTAATGACGTCACAATGGAGACCAACCCGAGAGAGCTAACTCTGTAATATACAATTTGACCGAGAACGTGAACCGTCATTGGGTAAGACACTAAATATATAAAATAAAGAAAACATTCATTCCGCCATAACGTATAATGGATATTACGTTATAAACATATATCACTATGGAAATGTACACAAACTACGGACAAAATTATAATTGATTTGAATCCTTTTTTTGTTCATTGCAATATAGACTTTATTTAGATAAATGATACATCTTTTAACTAATTGTCTCAGGGACGATATTTATGAAATTTCAAATGTTGAAAACGGGTGACTTACTGTTTACTGTAGATTTATGGGGATTACATTTCTTAATGTCCGCGGTCAAGTTAAATTGACTTAAATACCAACGATTATACATGTAATTGATTTGTTTGTTGAAGTTGAATGGTCCGTTGACAGCCAGCTAAAGGGTGATTTAACCTTAACTTAAAAAACATATTGGTAAAAGTTTTAATACATACAAAGGTAAAGTGTAATCATGAGCAAAACAAAGCACAAAAAAACTTTGTGTTTCTATTGGCGTTTAAAAGATTGTGTATGGCAATTGAGAATGTTGACATGAATAATAACCTTTAAAGCGTATTACTGTTAACAATGGCCAATGGCGAAAATTTCTAACTAATTTATAAATAATATTTAAAAGATAAAATTAGTATATACAGTATATATGCCTTGTGATGTTGTGTTTTGCATCGTAATTCAAAATACGTCACTTTTAAAAACGTGGTTTATGATTTGCTAAATCAAAAGTGAGGTTTAGGTCAGACAAAGCATCATTGGAAATGTTGTTCAAATCATGGTTAAAATTATGATTAGGATGAATAAATTTGTGGTCATTTGGCCGAAACATACATACACCATAAAGATGATCGGTCACACGAGTTAAAACTAAATTGGATGCAAAACAGTACTACAATAGGTAAAAAATTTAATGGAAATTATCAGTTTTATACCAGTTTATAACATCATACAACATTTTTTTTCTTTTTGAACAAAAAACAATTGAATTAGTTGATCATTTGCATATTTCATCATCGCGTAGGGAGGGCTCTTATTCAACACCCGTACTTACAATTATCGTTTTCCTCTCTACATTTTTACGCACGTTGCCTTTGTTCACTATTCAATTATATTACATGTACCATCACACTAAAAATCAGGTAAGAATGATCGATAAACAATTTACATTTACTTGACGCCAGTGTTCTCGATAAAAAGGAACGTCAGCCGTATAGTTTTAATAAACAGTCACCGTACCAATTACACACATGTCGTAATCCACTCCAGCGGCTTACATTCATCCAGTTCAAAACTCTCATTTACACCCATATACTAAGTAATACAATTTAAAAACAAAATATTCTACCACTTTATTTATCCCTCTTCCATACTTATAAAATTACAGTCAATCAATAAACCTGTTATCCAACATTATACAATCCACTGCAAAACATATAGTTTGCAGTTCTAGTACTATTCATGAAAAAGATGCCATACTCATTGCTAGATATAAAATGCTTTACACTAGATATATGAAAATCACACACATATGGATTTAACTAAATAAAAATATCAAAGCAGTCGGATATAACGTTTTTAAGTATAGTACTTAGTTGTAAAACAATTTTATGCAAAACAAAATAGATTTTGTATTTGAGCTTGATACCACCTACACTTTTAAGATTTCATTTGGAAAATATCTAATATTTCCAAATCTAGATCAAATATATAATAGATGGTACAGATATTGCTTTAGCTTCTAATCCCAGCAGCAATTGCTTCAATATGGTTAAAACAAAGACTTTGTTTCCCAAAATATCTACCGATTGAGCTACCCAGGATCCTGAAACAGTCTTAGACTTTTTGCTTAGCCAATCAAAAATAACGTAAATTTTTGTAATTTTTGTCATCTGTAATTGGCGGCTAATTCAAAACTTAAAAGTATTTTAGACTAAAGACCGTTTCATGATCTTGGGGCCTGGTCACAGATGATCGATCCAGTTCAATTCTGCTATAAAATCTAGCAACATCCATTAAAAATCATGCTCTTGTAACCTTTACTCTGATTGTAAACAACTTTCACTGTGTTGTCTATATGACATATCATCGTTAAGCGTATAAATTATACTGGATACATACGAAATACCAGGTTATCTGAAATCCATTTCTCGTACAAATGAATACAACATGGGATTAGTATCACTGAAAAATCCATCAGAACGTGGTATAGAATGTAAACAAAACGGAGGTAAGATAGGATTCTTGATATTGTATCATAAAATTGTTACCTTACAATAACAAAAACAGTCTTTATTATATTACCAGAGGAGTTTTATATCTAATACATCCAGGATTATCACACCAAGAGGATATAAGTATCTGTAGATATGGTCAATATGACATTTCTTCGTCCAGATGTCTATTTACCTCCTCCACCACCTCATCGTTGTCGTTTTCGTCACCAATTACGTCATCAATAGCAAATGCCGGATATTCATCCGGACCAGAGACTTCGTTCTGTTCGTCTACTTCCGGTACATCAACATTTCCTTCGCACGTGGCCACATCCGGGTTACCCGATTCATTTCCCGACGAATTATCGGTTGCGTGTCTTTCTTCTCCGATCAGACCATTGTTAGTTTCACCATGTATATCAGGGGAATCTGCTTCTTTAAGAACGAAATTAATATCAAACATGTTCCCATAGTCCATTACCTCGGTGTTTGCGTTCGCGGTCTTGACCTTGTAAACAGTTTTGTTTGGTACCCGTCTGACCCGGATGATAGTAATGACTGCAAACAGTATTAAGGCGACGCCAACAACAACGAATATGATGATAAGGACCGTCAAAGGGAGATCACTGTCGGAGGAGTTAGGGTCTGAGATGCTGGGGAATTTCACGATCAGTTGAAGTGTGTAGTTTTCAGACGTCTGATTGGTCAAAATATCTGCTACCTGCAAAATAGATTAAATCAAATAGAATTAAATTTTATAATTGATATGAAACCAAACAAATATAAATGGCGAATATTCACGATATAGAAGACGATAAAATCAATGTGACATTGATAAGATAACGCACAATCCAACATGGAATTTTTTGTGAAAAAAATCTATTTACTAGGCTCTAGTAAAACACTATGCAAGTATCAACATATTACAAATTACTAGCATTTTAATAAAAACAGTTCTGTTGTGACATGCGCCCAACTAAATGTCATGTGTATGTCAACCGAAATGAATGATTGTACAGGTATACGATAACATAGCAGTTACATTTTTTGTTGACAATGAAGACAGTAGTATATATCTTTAGTAGATTTAATGTAACGAACACACAAAGGTTGATTTACAAAGTTAAAATGATTTTTTTTTACCAAATCATGTTACTTAAATTAGAAATGAGGTTAATTTCTTACCTACCTATTAATGACTGGCATTAATAATGACATCACAGTTTCGACTCGACAGACGTCAGCTGCATGACGTATGAATTTCTGCTACCCTTTGGGCGCATACATTTGTAGGTTATGAAAACTACGATCACTAGCGCAATAAGACCCCCTAATACTATAACAACGATCATGAGAGCAGTTTCAACTGTCTTATCATACCATGAGTTTGTCTCTGAAGTGTTCATGGTAGATGAAGTTGTCATTATTGCTTTTGATTGTGTTATAACTGCAGATGACGTAGAATATATTTGTGGTGTCGTTGTTGAAAGCACTTTAGTGGCAGAATCTTCAGTTGTGGTTACAATATTTGTAACTGGTGTTTCAGTCATATTTGTTTGAAGGTCATAGTTTTTTTCCGTTGTAAGGTCAAAGGTCGTAGTTGGTTCTTGGGTTGTTGTAGTAGTAGATGTCGTGGTGGTAGTTGTAGGGTATAAAACAGTTAGTGTTAAAGTCAGGTTGTCCGATGATTGGTTAAGGTAGCGTTCTCGGACCTACAAAATAATTTCTAAAATGTATTGAACTTGAACCTTGCAATAAAATTCACCATACAATATACACATAAAAACATAGTGAAGCCATAAATAAGCGTAATCAGACAAAAGAGAAGTGAATGTGATAACGTTCTTACAATGATTCACTTTATCTGTTAGTGATGGTAAGATGGCTGAACTATTTTGGCGTATCACATTGCAAAATATAAGATAAACTAGCCTACAACATCTGAATACTACAGTGCAAAAAAATCAGTAAAAGTAGCCAATATAAAAATGACTTATGAAACGGCAAAAAACTGCTTATATTATGAATAAAACATCGAATTCAAACAACAGCATGAGATACGTGGTAATTTTATCACCTGTAGGACAATGTTAATTTGGTCCAGTTTAACGGTATCATTCCCACTGCCTATAATTCCTTCCGAGATTTGTAGATTTACGGTGCCATTCTGTGAATCAATATCAACGTAGTTCAGCAGGTAGTCAGGAATCACTGAAAAGAATAACAGTCAAAGCTTCATACCGAATACGAAGAAACAGGTTATTTTCGCAGAGATGATATTTTTGCGATTATACGGTAAATTACTATTGTCGGGAAATGGCGAGGAATGATTGAATCATATGATAATTTAAAACTTTAACGTTAGAAAATTAACGTCACCCACTTCAAAATCGCGAAAAATTTTCAAAATCGCGCAAATGTGACTTGCGTAGATAATCGGCTATACGGTAAAAACTGATTTTCTCTGTAACATAAAATACAATATTCAACTTTGAAGACTTCCTCATGTCTGTTTGATACATGTTTGATATGAATTGGGCACGTCGAGTATTTAACATGTAATTTAGTGGCTGTCGCATTTTAAATATTTTCTTGTAAATCTGTATTAACAACAAACATGTTGTTCTGGTATCCTCTCCACAAAGGAATTGTTATTCGCAATTGAGATGTGGCACCCTAAGGGAGAAATAATCATTTGCTTCTTATGCTTACTATTTTAAAATCATATTTGTGTTTTACAGATATCTCTTACCTTCAATGATAGTGTATTCCAAATCCTCTTCTTCTGTGTCAAAATCTTTCGCCATTGTTTCAAATGTAAGATTCGACTGCAAATATACATTAAAACGCGTTTATAACGAATTCATGGTTATAATGCAGTGATTTTTATTCCCCGTTCATGTTCTTAAAAGAGGTTTGTTATAAGTGTAAAACGAACTAAACCTATAACGAAGTGATTTCATTGATCCCCAATTGTTCGTTATAACCATGTTTTACCGTACCGTTATAAAATATTTCTAGTTGTAAGATCGATACGTTGAGGCGCAACAAAACAAGATAAAAAATTTGATATCGATAAGATGATAGAAAAGTCATAAATCATTACGATAGTCTCGGCAAAAGTAGGAAGGGGCCAATAAAATTTAACAGCAGAGGGGAAAATGTAGCCGCCAGACCCAATCTGATTAACATACAAATCCTTACAAAAACTCAGTAAAATATCAGATCCGACACCAACCCATAAGGGGTCATGTTCGGGTGACCTTTATACCACACATACTTTAGATCAAATGCACATTTTACACTTTGCTACAACAATTGAAAACGCTTTTTTGTTCCATTACACATATATAATTAACTTTGTTGTTTGCTTGATTGTCTTTTGGGCGAGTTGACTACGTACACGAAAATAACTGACATTATTTCAATCTATTTCGTCCTCTGAAATTCACTGTCAAGATTCTGCAGACAGCGATTTGATTGGCCATTTCAAAAGGTCTCCTGGACATGACTCATAATGGGATTGTCTCGGATCCTTTTATGAAACGCAGTGATAATAAGGATCTGTATTTTAATCAGATTGTCGCCAGACCGAGCTCGAACCCTAGGCCTCCGAACATGAGCCAGATGCTATACGGATTGATCTACATACGCACTATAATGATAAACTCATTCCTATTTTGCTCCTTAAAAGAATGATTTTATTTTGATAAAGGGTTCGGAAACTTACATGATTCTGCAAAAACAAGTAGTATCTGAGAGCATCAGACAAAGTACAAAATTGTCGTTAAAATGATGATTAGGTATAGAAATGCCTGACGAATGCTATAAAAGGTGTTTCGTAATAGGAAGAATTCATTTTAGCATTGATGATACTAGTTTTTAATTTCTTCGGGGTATGAAAGATATTTTGTTTGCAAACTGTATGTATTCGTTAAGCGGGTTCTTGCAAAACTTTGTAAACAAAATTTATTTCATAACCCGATGAAATTAAAAATAGTGACATCAATGCTTTTAATTAATTTTGCAGACTACTTGATAAAATAAAATACGTTTACACGAACGCTTCTATTGTTTTTCCAAAGGATTACTTTTAAACATACGCAACCGTCAAGGTTTCTATTGTGATGTCACGATAACGTGGGGTTTCCGCACCATTCTCGGAATTTTTCATAGTTGTATGGAAAATAGGAATAGACCAGTCATTAAGCGAAATTTAGTATAAAAACAAAGAAAAAATTATTATTATAATATTAGTGGCATTTGCCATACAAATATGTGAACATGCGTGTCGTGTGGTAAAGTGTATGGGGATATTATTACCTGAATGTCACGTTCCAGGCGAATGGTGTGAGATTGTGATGTAGATTTACATTTAGATAAACACTCCTTACAACCCTTATACTTCAGGAATACAGGCGGTTCATCATCAACATCCGTGAAGTTCACTGTTATCTTCTCTTGTGAAATTGATTTGGGGTCATTATCTGGCTACAATTATATGATAATAAAATAGCATTAGTAGTTATCAATATAAGTCACTCAGAAAAGGTGTATATCACGATAACGTAAATCAAACTTCAAGAGCATAAACAACATTTATCATTTGGACAATATCTTATATATGATTAAGCATTGATGTCACTATTTTTTTTAACTTCATCGGGGTATGAAAAAAAATTTGTTTGCAAACTGTGTAAATCCGCGTAGCGGATTCTCATAAAGGCTTGCAAAAAAAAATTTATTACATAACCCGATGGAGTTAAAAAATAGTTACATCACTGCTTATTATCAATTTTTCAGACTACTTGATAACATAAAACACATTTCAATGTACGATTCCGTTGATTTTCCAATCGATTATTTTTTTCAAAATAGATACGCAACATCGACGTCTCTATTGTGACGTCATATGATAACGTCGAGTTTTCGCGCCATTCTCGGACTTTATGCTTTATAATGTATGGAGAAAAAGTATCTGCCAATCAGAAAGTTGATTTACTATCAAAACAAATAAAAAATAATTATTCTTGTATATTAAAGGGATTGGATTTCGCTTTTATGTTAACCATGCTTGTATGGAGCAATTCCTCTAAGAATATATTCTATGGGGCGCGTTAGCGCTCCATATTGAATATATTCTTAGATGAATTGCTCCATACAAGCATGGTTAACATAAAAGCGAAATCCAATCCCTATATTTACACTCACACGACTTTTTATCTATATTTTATGCAATAAAATCGTCATTTGCAAGTGACGTAATTATTCAATAAAAGTCGGTCAAAAGTGGGAGGAGCTTACTCAATTGAACAGCGAATGATAACTCTTCACGTAAGATAGAATTATTCATCCGCGACGACAAAAAAGTTCAATATTTTAGTGTAAAATAAACATGACAAAGTAAATTTCAGAGATAATTTTAATTAATTAGATCAGAACTTTAAATATATATTCAATTTTGCTAAAAATTAATATATAGCGTAATAACATAAAGTGTTTGTACTCGGCCACATGTGTGAACTCGGTGACCGTTATTGTGCAGCGAGGCAAAGCTGACGCACGCTTACACCACAGGGGGCCAACTCAATGAAAATGGATATTGTCATACATTTTTTGTATTTGGTGGATGGACTGATGAGTATATATGACAGTCGTGTGATTTTTTTTTCTCAGAAAATATGGGATTTGAAAAATTATTAGAATAAATAATGACCGAGGGGTAGCCCGATATCATATTTTAGATTCCCCATAGAACGCCACCCTGAAGAACTTTGGGTAATTACGTCACAGACGGAATATCGGCTTGATGTTTCTAAAAATGCAAACAATAAGTCAACTTGCTATACATCGGCCACAACCTCCCCATATGATAGCCAATGAGAATAGAGGTAAATTAGAGCATATCTAATAAATATATATATATATAGGTCTAATTATCACAACAATATAATAAAAATATGTCTAAACTATGCGACGTTGATAACAAGGAATGCGGTAATTATAGTGGACGTCCGTATAGTACAGTACATATGCTTTGGTCACAACCCCTTCCGATTATGGTTAAGATGTACGTATACTCTCGGCATGAATTTTAACCATTTTTGCCCGGTCTCCGGCCGGACACCAAACATGGCCGACCGGTGGCCGGGGCTCTCAAGCAGCATCGAGGACGTCGACGTGCCCGAAGAGTTTTAATTGCAAGTTAAAATATCTCCGGTGTCCCGTAGAATTTCATAAACCGGTCACATATCCTTCACACATCGTTTAAGCATCGTTCGATATCCGGCAGGGAATCGATCGAACGGCAAACACATCGCCCGACATTCGGCCGGGTCTGGTACAATTGTCCTTCGTTGTCCGTAAGATATTAAGGCGATATTCGTACGATGTCCGTTGACTAGACCGGTTATCGCCCAGGATATCATATGATAATCGATTAGCAGTAGATGTTCGGTTGTTATTCACTGCCTCCCCGCCTCCCACCCAGCACCCTCCTAAAAAAAAGTCTTGGAAACAGACACCGTACGATTACCGCACGGCCTCTTTTATATAAATTATGTCTGACAATTTTTTGACCTATGTTGCCAGATGTCAGAAAATGGCCCAAAACCGATTATCCCATATCCCCGGATACCGATTGATCATTGTGACCAAAGCATTAATTTTGATGACATTATACCGTACAGGGTGCAGGGAGTTGTCAAGGGACGAAGATGATCTATATACATTTGTACAGTTTTGTGAGGATCCCGCACATCAACCCCACCTGGTCTAGTTAAATCAATCATCAATGCTGAAATCTTACGGTGAAATATATTCTTTCAGTTCATCTACACCATTTAGAAATTTAAATTTTAAATTAATCTTAGGAGCTTCAGGCACAAAAAAAAACCGACAGGGGTCTGGGAATTAGTTATAATTTATATGAATTTGTAACTGTGTACCAGAGTGTACATATATTAGTTTTAGGGGTCGTATGATTGTGATAAAAAAACCGGTGGAACTTTTGATCTAAAGCATTAGGACCTCTATAGTGATCAACTGGTACTGTGGTGGGTTTAAATTGATAACAAGAGGCCCAGAGGGCCAGTATCGCTCACCTGGTTTGTAATGTCAAGTCATGTTCTGAATACAGGTTCATTATTCTTTTCTGAAGAAATTTGAATATTTACCTCTTATTTCCCTATTGGGCCACGCCCCTCCTGCCCCTGGGGGTCAGAGCCAAAATTTATGCAAGTTCTGTTCGCCTTTCCCCAAGGATATTTGTGGCCAAATTTGGTTACAATCCATGCAGAACTCTAGGACAAGTAGCGATTTATAGGATTTACCTCTATTAACCCTATTGGGCTCCGCCCCCTCCTGCCCCCGGGGGGTCAGAGCCAAAATTGATACAAGTTCTGTTCCCCTTCCCCCAAGGATGTTTGTGGCCAAATTTGGTTACAATCCATGTAGAACTCTAGGACAATTAGCGATTTATAGGATTTACCTCTATTTCCCCAATTGGGCCCCGCCCCTCCTGGCCCCAGTGGGTCAGAGCCAAAATTTATACAAGTTCTGTTCACCTCCCCCCAAGAATGTTTGTGGCCAAATTTGGTTACAATCTATGTAGAACTCTAGGACAAGTAGCGATTTATAGGATTTAATCTTTTTAATAAACTGACCACATTATATCACATTAAAAAGTATACGATATTCCATGAATTTGTCTCTTTTATTTGATCATTTGATCGACATTCAATTAAGTTTTGACGGTTTTTTCTTCGTTATATATCTCGCTGCTTGCCCCATTAATGTTATTCGCAAACCAACATTCTAGCTAAAAGAATCAGAAAGCATATACACTTTAATCCAATGCACAGATCTTCGGTTTTCGTGAAATTTTGAATACGAACATACATATTCATATCATTGCAAGAAAATTTCCTGTTGAAGTTGTTCTTTTGGCGGTTGCTGTGGAACCATATATATATACATAAAAAAGACTTATCATATTTGATGTATTAATGGTATCATTTGCGAACTATAAATATTTCTACTCTTGAAACATTTTAAAAATTCCAAACAACGAAACTAAATTACACGTGAATATTTTTGTTACATACAGCACGCAGTCTTTCAACCCGTCAAATCGTAGAATTAGATTGTGAATTGTACGTGTCACAGATTATCTTGTATTTTGACAGAACGGACAATGATGTAGTTTCATATAACACTTATCGAGCTAAAGGTAAACTTTGTAAATAAATTACAAGTGTTAAAGACCAGTCCAAAGCATAGACATATGCACGTGTATGTTTTTTTGTGCAACTTCATTAGCAGCCTTAGCTTATGACATGACATCGCTAAATTTAAAGAATGTACCTGTTGCCTAATTCAAAGTAGCATATCTCGTAAATGCTTTATTCTATGACTTTAATATTTTATAAACGTGATCTACTCACCATAAGGTAAATAAAAATGTGAAAAAATGATAATGTGATTTTTCCTCATCTGGACCCATTTTGTCAGTCGCCGTCACATATATGAAATATCCGCTGTGCATACAATTGTACCTCATTCAATACAGAGCATAATGTGAAGAAATTCAAATCTAAATGATTTATTCTGAAGTACAATAATTTGCATGTTACAGTTATCCCCCTTGCGGTTATAGATAATCGATTCCGATAATAACGAGTATACTTACATAAAGTTTAAGGTTGAAGTAAAGTACTCCATGGACTAGTTTGAAATTGAAATCGCAGTACATTTCGTCGTAGTCAAATACACGGGACAGGTACACCTGTTTACTGGTAGCATTATAGGAGAAGAAGCTGCTGGCATCATGCTGGAACGAAAAAAGTCATGAAAAAACAATTCTGCAGAACACCTATTGGTCAACACTTACTGATTTGAATGTGAATTTCAGTGTGATGAAAATACAGATCCTTGGCATAAGTCCGTTTGATACAGGATCTGCGCTTCTAGAATCTTGGAAGCGAATTTTCTGGGACAAAATAGTTTGAAAGAGCTGTCACAATTATTTTTCCGTGTATGTAGTCGTTTCATCCAAAGAGTACACTAATTGAATATAAATGTTTGTTGGGTCGAAATGCCATTTCCGATTGATGCAAGCTAGGTGTAGAAAATTTGAAGTATACCAGGGTCAAGTTTCATTAATGTTCCTTAAGTTTAAGGAATTCCTTTACTTAAGTTTTCTGATAGAAATGCATAACAAAAGTTAAGGAAAACATCATAAGTTAAGATTATAACTTTACATTACAATTTGTAATGCTTGTCTACGGATAATTTTAAGTTAAGGGATTCCTTAACTTCAAGGAATGTTCATGAAACTGTGCCAAGAACGTGACAACTTATTTGATGTTGTCAGATCTATCAAACGAAGAGATTATAAGGATCAGTATTTGATTGTGAGGAAAGAGTATTATAAATCATTTATTTGGGATGTTTAGAGATAAATCTAATAACGTTTAAACTACCGGTGACCGCATGTGACTTTGCATGTTGTATTGTGCACGTATATTACGACATTTGCTCCGACAGTGAATATGTACACGTGTGTGTGTGAGCATGGGGCGTAGTTACATAGTGGCTGGCGATTGCTGTATTGCTGTTCTTACCTGGTTCACAGCAGTGTATCTAGCCACCTCTATGATGTTCCCGTCTTTATAGCAATCACGATCGTCTACAGCGCCGTCCAGATCTAACACCGGAGTTCCCAATAGTAGACTCTGATATTTACAAAGAGACCAAACGTAAAAATCACTGATGTATTCTTTACTTACTGTAAATCATTCTATTTTTGCGAGAGTAATCATGTCATTTCGCGGGGGTTCGAACGCGAATAAAATATTACGTAATACTTGTATAATCGTATATATTATCCGTTAGTGACGTTGATCGCTAATTTATGTAATCGCGAATATTATGTTGAAAGTAACGAAGAAAAGAAATATTTTATACGCGAAAAGAAAGTAGGCTGTAGTATCACGAGGACGATATAGTCTAGGAATTGACTGACCTTTATTTAAGATATGTAAATATTCTTAAAGATGCTCCACCGCTGACAAATGGTATTTTTCACTATCAATAACAGGATCAGACGATTTGGTATTTTTCTTCAGTTACAAAAGTTACTTACTTTACACCCTTACTGGTCCCCATTGGAAAGTTTGAGCTTTTAATTATACTTCAAGATAAAAATATTGGAAATAATTAATTGCATCCCTAAAAAAATCCATGGCACTATGTTCTATGTAATTCAATTTCGCTTGTTACGAAAATTTTTATTGGCTTACAAATTTACTTTAACAGCCCATAAAGGAAAAAATAGCGTTTGTAGTATAGTGCAGTATAGTATGTTATAACACAAAACTCTGAGTGTACTCTCATCATAAACCGCTTCGCGGTTTATTTAGAGTACACTCAGATTTTTGTGTTACATCTCTCTAACATAAAAAATCTATTCAAGTTAATTCTTAAATAGAATGAAGTTCTGACTGCGCATGATCCAAAAGAAAAAAAATATTTTGTGTTATTTTTGGGTTAATAAGACATATATATACACAATTAAACACCAATTGTTGTTAAATGAACTTCATATACATATGAACAGGTTCATTTTGTCAATTTTAGTTTTATTTCTTTGTGCTTTGAGACCGAAATGCTTTCATGGAGAGCATTCAATGACTGGCGATCCTAATGGTTCCATGGGTTTGTATAGTAAATGTCTATGCCTTTGGAGACTAGTTATCCGAGCTGTCTCATTGACAGAGCGGTAACAGTTGTCTATACAATGCTGACTGAGTGAATATGACATCGAAAATCACGCCCAGCCGGTCAAAGTATACTTCGTGCGACGTGTTATACTAACAGTGACGCAGAAACAAGATGTTTATCATAAAGATATGTACATACCTCGTTTAATTCCAAGTTCTTGTTTATATTAGAAGTAATCCATGTGGGAACGTTCTTATCGGTAAATGGTACAGTAACCACCATCACCTGCAAATCAAATCAAAACCGAATTGACGGATCGCTAGCTGTCAATCAAACCGTTGGGACACCGCACGTGACTTTGTATTTTGCATTGTGCATGCTATGACTTTGAATAGGTACACGTGCGTTTGCAGACACAAAGCGTGGCTGTGTACCACCTGGTGATCGGTCAATTTCATGTATGGAAATATGTTTTGTAAAATTGCAGTATGATATCAACCGTTTCAAAGAAAAGTTTTGTTGTCATATCGTTTTAATACATATTTGCAAATATGTATTTTGTTTATTTTAAATCAAGTTTCCTGGATTCCAAATGTACTTTATATGTAATAAGGCAGAAATACTTATATTTACTGGGTTTTTTCAATTGATACCTTGCTTTGATTACCACATGTGAAATCCAATGTAAACAACCTTTCCTTTTGACAATTCTGGAACAAAAAATAATAAATTTGATATACACGCATATTTAGGTCAATATTCGAGGATGTGATACTGTAGTTTTATAGCCGATAGCAAATTTGGACATTTTTATGAAAATACGACATTAAAGGTAATAAATAAGTTTGACTCTCATTGGTTTTTTTTTAATTTATACATTGTAACAACGTGTTGTCAATTCATTATCATGTGATCATGTTTGTTTTATGTGGCAGACTGTCTTGCAAATTCGCCATTACTTTTCCTTACCCCTTATTTACTATTTGAAGTAATTCGTATGATACGGATATATATTTGTAAGAAACCTGTGCTACCCTTCATATTCCGTTGATAGACTCATAACTATGAAAATGTATTGAGAGATCTATTTTTGTTGATCAATATTCCTTCAACAGAAGAAGTATTTATCACAATATTGACTCAACAGATTGTTTAGGTGGTAATAGTTAGCACTGATCTATTATTGTTGTAGATGTATTTTCAAATTACAATAATGCATAATATTTCATCGAAGCCAAACATGATAATTTAAGACTGACAATAACATACCTTCTAATTCTGTCTTGAAACTTACATAGACATCTCTATAGCATATCCCATTTAACTCGTCAAATATTTAAAAACGAAATTATATAATAAATGATTATATTAAGTTAAATTTACGTACAAATAATATGTTGTGTAAATATACTTCTATTTTGAACAGGAACCTCAACCAATTTGATAAATGTTTACCACGTCTATTTTCTTCGTTAATGTCAGCTGATAAATGCTTGATTGGTATGAAAACTGAAAATATTCCGTATTTTGTAATGTCCAGGGTTTCGTTCCCGTCTCAGTGCCAGTGCTATTGAGCTCATAAATCGGCGTCCCTGAAATGAAACAAAAACAGACATGTACTCTTTGTAAAATAATTTCCACAGGTATAATTTTATGATCCCTAAACACACTTCTTTCTTTGGATGTTTGCTTTGATAACGCTATAAGTTATATAAGTTATCATATTATCGTTATACAGCGCACTATACACGATCATGCAATATGGACATTGATATGGTCCTTATCGACTTGGCTAGACTGGCCACCAGTCTCTATAATATCAAAAACAACTAAACATTGGCTTGATCTACGAAATGTCTGATTCTAGTTTTAACCTAGAGAGAAATCGAGTACATGTTTTAGAATGCCACTAAGAAAATCTTATCAAAGGTCTGGTGGCCATTCAACGAGCACCAAACAAATGTGCGCCAATACTAAGACGACATCAGAAGTTGTTATAAATATAAAAAAATGTCTAAAGTTTATTAATGAAACACAATTCGTGTATATGTAAATATGAAACTTAGCTGCAATATATTGCGATTTAGAAATTAGCGTAGCAAGTTCTAATTTTAATTACGAAAAGCAGGATATTATTATAGTATTTCCGAATTTCAATTAGTTTATAAAGCATATAAGATTAAAACATGTTTTGATTTTTGTTTCAAATTCACGAAGATATCGAACTTTCCGTCACACAATGCCAAATCAATACCACTTAGGTGTAGTATTAAATAAAGATGTTAGTAAAAAAGGACCGATAATCTCCGTACACAGTAACAATACTGTCCGAGTTCAAAAATGTACATTATTACAATGTACGAGTATCTGAAGTATTTTGGCATTTTATTTAGACAAATGCGATAGATACGTGTACATGTATACACAACGACCTTACCTGGAGTGGTGGTCTCTGGTATTGTTATAGTAGCCGGGAGACTTAGGTTACCGCACTCTACAATATACAATGTAATAAAACTGTTATGACGCTATGTCAATAATTATGCCATGGTTGTTTGCTTTTCTTTTTTGAGTCAGTGTGCATTTTTGGAGCTGAGGAAATAGACATGTACAAAAAGGAAAGTAATGTTTCCCATTACCTTCAAAGATTTTAAAATCTGTATAGAGTATGTTTATATATATATATGGTTGATATACTATTGAAAACACTAGTGTAGCCTTAGTATGTTGTCCAATCCAATATTATTAAATATTCCTTCATTGTACGAATAAATGCAACAATTTTGTTGTTGACAATAAAACATTTTGAATGGAAATATAAAATTTATTATCTGTAAATGATCAATTACAGCTGCAACATTTATCTTTGGAGGACAATGAACTTAGCCTGTATCTACATGTATTTCAAGCTGGTTTCTTAAGGGGGTGTTTACTTTTTGTATGTGTGTTTCACCATGCTGGCTAGTAAGTTTCAGAAAGTCAAAGAAGAAACAAACACAACCGAGAACTTTGATCTTAGATACAGTATTTGTTAACACATGAGTACTAAATATAAGAACATTAATAATTATCAAACCAAATTGGTACAGTAATTACAATGTTATATAATACAGGGTTTAGTAACTATAGTACAGTCGTGATGTCCAAATGGTATGTTGCTACATAATGCTAAATAAAAGCATTTAGAGATGAAAGGAATTATAGAAGCACGTGATAAACTGTCGCTTTTATGCATACTAGCAAAGCTAATTTTACTTAATAATGGTGTCAACGTTTTGTTAACAAAATGATTGCGTTTCGGATATATTGTAACTGTAAAAAACAATAATAGAAAAAATAATAATGAAACGATAATCGAATTTTGTTTCAATTACAAGTAAAATTGATTTTTAAGAATGTTTATGACAAAATGTTATTGTTTTTCTGCAAAACTCTCGTTTGATATTAAATAGTAAGAATCCAGTATTGTAAACCAGCCTACTTTCGCGTGCGATTTATTTTCGAGGATTTCGCGAAAATGAAACTTCACGTAATTGTTTTGATCAGTTTTAAACACAGGTAAAGTAGAATCATAAGCGTCTCTATCACGAACATAGATCGTCGTGAATAAATCGTTAGACAGAAAAACGTGATATTAAGTCTCGAAGATAGTTCACAATACAATATATAATAAGTATATACTTACGGTGTCCTGTTACAGGACGTAATACCAAGCACAAATATAGCATGATGAACGCGTACAAGCTACTATCCATATCTGTTAGAATTAGTATTATCATAAAATAACTACATGAAGGGCACACCCGGTATACTTAGAACATTCAGTGACAAAGTTACCAAACAAAATTATAACCATAAAGACAATTCCCGCCGTGCACCGTATCAAAGATACCATACATTTACACTAGAACCTTTCAAGGTTTTTATTAAGTATGGTTAGCTTAATGGTAAACTATACGAAGTCTTGAGTGATAAGATAGTTTTTTATATACATGCACACATTGATACACTATAATATAAACTATAGAGTAATAATTTATGTAATATAGTGATATGACATCTAGGAGATCTCAAAATGTAAGAAAGAGTTCATTTTTTTAAATTTTATTTTTAAAGCTGACGGTAGTTTTATGAACTCCGCGACTGATACGAGTGAAAGGGAGGGATTACAAATTGCATTTGATATCGACGTTTTCTGATAAGTCCTGTAAATACGAGTATTGATTAATATTGAACTGCTACAGTAGACCTACCTCTGTCTAGATTACCAGTCGACACACACCCTTACCCCTATAGGATACTTACTACTACCAACCGTCCGTCATTTACTCACCTTATCTAGGAGTGCGAGAGCATTGTACTTACCCCACGATGGAAAAATAATTTATTAATGTATATAACATGTGAGGCAAACTCAGGGTCGTCAAAATGCTCTTAAATAAGTCAGGGTAATTATCAGAGTGCAAAAGGTTACTTCTAGATGTATGAAAAGCTTATTTACGTATTATGTTTATAAGTGAGACGGCTCTTAAAGATGGATTTTCTCGATTTTGCACTCAATTAACATTGTTTGTAAAACACATTTTGTATTTTGTATTTACCTCAATTGCTTAAGTTATGAGTTTTTCGTTTGACTCGAAAATATATATTTCTCTCCCTAAAACCTAAACAAATGCACTCCCATAATGAATACATATACAATACAAGTATTGATTTCAAGCTACTTTACAACTATATTAACGTTATAAGCTCAAAACTCACCATCCAGAAAAGAAAATATATAATACATTAATGGAGAACACAAATTGTGCACAAATAAGTAGGTAAATATATTAAGGAGTCCGGTTTCCGCAGGATAACCAGTATTTCAGTAAAGGCGTTTATTTCATTATGTGAACCAGAAATACATGAACAATCATAAGAAAATATAAAATGAAAACACTATATATATATCTAAATACGGAAAAATGATATTTGCACTTATACCCCTTATTAGTACAGTGAGAACAAGACCATGTGTTCCTGAAGAATAAGTGCTCTCTGACTTATAGACAACATAATAATATACAAGAATCGCAATAGGACTTTATAATTGTTGTATAAGTGGACTTATTCGCGGCGTGAATAGTTTACGTTTATTTCGCTTTCTTTTTTTATTTGCAAAAACTGTTCACCTATGAACAAATTAATGATAGAACATTTATTTTAATAATATACCTTATGCAAAGCGCAGTAATTGGTCCATTGCGAACAATTTAAAGTATAAAGGATGAAAAAAAGATTAACGGAAAACAATCTACATCCACACGCAAAAATATACCCAGTACCGCAGAACATAGGTGTGGACATTTTCCGTATGCCAGAAATCTTATATATTATTTTGACATATTGATTTTGGACGAAAATCTTTTTATATATGCGCCATATTTCTTTCAGTGTGTGACGCACGCCTATTACACATACCGGATTGTAAAAATCTCAGGAATGTTTGTTTAGGAATGGTTTCTACCTTTGACGGATCATGAGTCTCCAAAATAGTTATCGGCGATTCGAGGGCCAACTACATTGTAGCATGAATTTACACTATTATATTATAACATCTGTGTTATGTGCAATCTACCACCTCACTCACAATACCAAATTGTATTTCAAGTACTTTTACTTTCAATTAGAGAAGACTTTATATAAAACATAAAATTTAATGTCCCTTTAGGTCGATATATCAACCGGTGTTTGTCAACATTACCAATATATACACACCTGCACTATACAATAAAAATGCACATCAATATCGAATAAAGCAAATCGGAAATTATGAAATTACCTAAAAATACTTAACCTGACGATTTTATATAATATATATTTTAGCTTTCTTTATCTTTACTGTTGGTATCATTTACACGAGATTTCCGTTCTTGTGTCCTATCTTGTATATGTTTCTACTTCCCGTTCCCTGTATATATATATCCACGCCTTTCTATTATTTACATAATGCTCAGGATGGAGTTGCTTGATTACTTTGTACTGGGCAGATGTAGGTGTCCATGCCTTATATCCTATATAAGTTATCATTGTATAGTGATTAAATTAACACCATTTAAAAGCCAGGGTTCAATTTAAGAACAATCTCACGTGTATGTGATTGGTTTCGTGTGTTTATCGGGAAACAGCAGCATGGTCTTGTTGTGAATTTTTTTAATAGTAATGTCCTTTCCATAGCATTATCTCACTGATCATGAAGCATATCGTCAGAGACACAGATCGAAGAACATTCCACCCGGTCACATTATAATGACAACAGGCCAACCAGTCGTCCCGCTCCCTTTTTGCTGAGCTCTAAGCAGGAGCAGAAACTATCACTTTTATAGACTAAGAAAAAGGATGGCAAATCAGGATATCCATAATCAAACGTAAGTAAATAAATTGTTGTAAACATTCATCAAATAATTGTTTATGTCGAACGGCGAGAAACTGTCGAACGCTAGCATGAGTTTATCAACGTCGAACATCTCATATTATTCGATTGATAATGAAATATTCGCTAATTTAAAAGTATCCAGGCCGTGTCATGTTTACGTATACTCCTAATAAGAATAATATTCGCCGGAATGTGTTAAATCATTACAGACATGGACAGATGTATTTGCGCTCAGTTTTCGTACTAACCGAATCAAATATGTCGGCACCAATATGTTAAAGTAAGATACTAATGTTTGATATTTCCTTAAAATATAACAAATATCTTCAGGTTTTTTATACACGTAAATTTAGTAATGTTCCGTATGCCTGTAAATCATTCCTCTGGTACACAACAAACGTGATGAAAAGTTTGTATGCGTCTTGACTTACATTACCTTCAAGGTCTTGCAGTTGACACGTAATTTGTTGGGTTACTTGTATATTCTGACAGACAAAATACACGAAAATGTACGTTTCATATTAAACATTGAAAAAGTTTGTAGATAATTTATCTTTCATCAAATAAACATATCATGTCTATTGTAGATACTCCCGCCGTTTGGTAATTTACCATTTATTCAAATGACGGTTGTACTTTTTCCTTACTATGACGGCATCAAATAAAGTCACGTAGATTTTTTTACCTATGATTTCGCACGTGATTAATAACGCCTTTCGCAATATCATATATAGTAATAAATAGGCAGTCTGGTATGATGGTATGTTAATTACAAAGATGACGGCCTTTATTAATGTTACTTGTATAGTAATGTTCCTTTTGTTAAATCCCTCCATTTTTTCTTTAGATTTTAACTTTCTTGTGGATGTATTTCACACACGTTCGTGAATCTAAGACCCCCAAACAAAACAAAAAAGGAAACTACCATCACAATCAATAAAAAACCTTTTATTATTGAAAAAATACATTCTAAATATCATATTGTATCACCAATTCTTTTAATTACAATAAATTAAAAAGCAGCAAACTTAACAATTTCACATATTTTTATAATATATTTAACTTTTAAAAAGAAACCAACCCTATGCTAAAATATTATGAACATATTTTTTGCATCTAAATTGGGTAGTTTTGGAATTCTACCCATTGTAACAACTCTATACAACTCGTAAATATAATAAGAAAACTATAAACTAGTTTTGACCCATGATAAGATAATTAATAATGCTTTTAATGATACAGTTATCATATTTATCATCATTAATTACATACTTAAAATATTTGATTATATTCTCAAAATAATGTAATGCTTTCAACATTATCAAATACTGTATAGATATGAATCTAATCCTGATTTCAATTTTACTGTTATATCAGAATCGATAATGGAGATATATTTATAAATAAACTTATATTTTCATGTATTCACTGACAATATTGAAATTAATTACAACTTTGTTTCCAAAGAGAAAGTCTACCCCGTTCATTGTGACTAGAAAAATGACTGATATATATAAGAAGAAGAGGTACAAAGGGCCTGTATCAGTCACCTCACTAAATGAATAATTGCAGTGAAAACTTCCTTTCCATCATTTATATCACAGAAAGGATTGATGCCAACATAATGGACAAATTGATGGCACTTTTAGGAATCAATTCACCCGAATGCACATACAAAATGACATATGTTGATGCACAGGCAATCAAGAACTCCAGGTTTAAGTCGAAGAGCACTTTCCAAATCAACATTTGTTGATTAATGAAGCTTTGAATAATTTTGTACTATACATCTTCACACACACAGAAAATTATTTTATTTATACATCTATTTCCAGATATATAAGCTGGTGCATCTATCAATCGTGTATACTGCAGTGAACTTACGATAAAAGTGTAGAAGTAAACAATCACATATGGATATAAACAATTCATGGATTTCATCTTAAGGACAAATTATCTACATTAAATAAAGGGATAATCAACCATATCAAATCCATAATCAATTATAAAGTTACAATTAGTTTCTGATTAACTGATGTCCTTAGCGACATGTGAACCAATAAATCTGAATTCTTTTGATTATACCATCTAAAGATCGTTTTAGAAATGATAACATTACGGCTGTAACTATCCAGTATACATCATCAGTCGGCTGTATATTTGGTGGAAGGAAGCCATTTTGTGTGTGTTTTCAATGGTAAGTATGCCATATCAAACATCGTTATCAGAAATTGGTACGAAACGACATAATTCATGAATTCAAACAGACATAATTAAGCTACATATGATCTTATTCATAACACAACGTGCCTAATTTGTTATTTTTGCTCATCCACACCTCACACTCGTCACAGCTATATATAGCCATGTTCACCCGTGCAATATGAACAAGGCAATGAAACAAATACATGTACATTATTATAAATGTTGAATTGTGTGAAATAAATCTAATACGATACATAGCTTCTATAGGAATACTTTTCCAAGTTCCATGATTTCGGTCTTTTTTACACCAACGGTCACTGAAGATAATGAACATGATAAACTTACTGGTCAGGCAATACAAAATGGTCGGCTTTCCACACAAAACACAACCTATTGATGACGTTGATTGATACTCCCGAGTAAATATTCACAGCAATTTGACCACACTGGCATAGAAGGAAAATATTGTTAGAAGCATGGGGAACTGGCTTTTATCAATCTGTAAATCAATTTTTGGAGTGCCTTATTTTTGACATTTTCCATGCATAGCAACATAGTACCTGGAAATTTAAAACATAAAATAAACTTTTCGTTGACTTGTAGTTGAAACATTTTGTGGTAATCTATTAACACTAATTGCACAATACATGAATTGATTTGTACACAAAAATTAGTAGGTTTTTTTCAGATTTATTATTTACAACATCAAGTCTTGATTTCCAAAAGTGACTATAAAGATATTGGTGATGAGTCATCATCAATCTCTGATGATCCTTCTGTTTTCGTAATTAGTTGATTAAACTAGTATGTAAAATTACCTAAAATAGCTGAGATCTTTATCCACAACACATGTTGAGTGTTATCATATAGTCTTATTCATATCATTATCACATATTGCTTTGGCCTTTTATCTTCCATAGTTTTGTTCCATCTTTTTCTGAACATTCTGAAAAAGCAACAAAGCAATGTGTATAATAATCATATGAAATATTCTTTCAAAACAAGTTGATTTATCTTTACTGTACTACATGAATTGTATTATTTTTATGTTTCATATTTTTCCTTTAGCTGTGTTTGTAAAAATCCCAAGATTCTGAAACAAAATCTGACCTGAAATTTTAAATTATACCTAAAGCAGAAATTGTTCAGCCTTGTCATCCCCAAAAAGTTTTTACAGTATTTCACACATCTTTCTTTGAAATTGGGACAAATGCAATTTCAAAATATTTAATTCATAGTGTTTTTATCAAACATGCAAATATACCAATAACTGATTTGTCTATATGACACTTACCCACTTTTCCATCTTTTACTAACTTTAAAAGGTGTTGGCAGACATTAGTATTGGCAGCGTTCTTTAGCCCAGCAGCTAAATCCTGAAACATAAAACAATTTCATACTTACACAGTACGGGTGCAATACTGATTCATACCATGCAATACATGCATGTCTCCTGCATTACACGACCCATGCAATATAGCTTCATGACATCACAGTGTAAACAAAATTACTATTTTTTTTTAGTGAATTTTAACATCATTTTCAGAAACTATGCTGATTTTATCATAAAGAATGTAAACAACTATCAAACAATTTTCAAGCATGGATAATTGAATTGCAGGTTTTTTTTCAAACTTGTTTCTTATCATTTCTAAAAAATGGTGGGCAATCAAGATATAACTCTTAAATTGTAATATCATTTTGAGGTATGAGTGGAAAATATCCTTTTATAGGTGGGTTTTACGACATTTTGTGACTCTTTGGTAGAATTTCTCTTCATATCCACGTACAATGTATGGAAGAGTCTTATTATAGTACGTCATCATCATCTCTCATTGTCATATCATGGTCATTTCATAAATATCGAAAGGCACACGTGTAATAACACTATGGTGATATAACAGGTCATAACAACGTTGTCATCATAATATGACGTCGCACGATTGTCTGACTAGATTGAAATGTCAAATCCATGCCTAGTTTCATCACACTTATATAGATTCAAAATTGAAAGTTTTGTCTATATTTCCATGAATACTACCTATGTGCTAAATAGAACCTGTCACTTGTGGCTACATATAACTTAAAAAAGTGATAAAACTCATTAAATAATTATGTGACAAGCCTTTAGGCTCCTACATGCCCCACAAGCCTCTAGGCTAATATTTTGTTATTCAAGTTATTGAAATCATATAAAATTTCATATTAGCCAGTATATAACCATCGTGTATGATCCTCTATCTACTTGTATTACATAACTCACCACATATATTTGGTCTACTAATTCCATGGATGTGAGCCATACATTTGGGTCTTTTTGAAGTGTTTCCACTATCTGTTTTTCCCGCATTAGACGGTGCTTGATGTAATTCTTAACCCTGTCCATGGGGTCAAGGATCACTGGACCATGACTGGGATAAATGAGTGATGGACGCAGCTGTAGGATTCGTTCAAGCGAAGCCATGTATGTGTGCAGATCTTGAAACATCTGGAACAGAGAGCAATTATATCAAATGTGTGTATAAAAGTTCTCTATTGGTTTAGAACAAATGACTAGAACTAGAAATTATTAATGGGAAAATTCAGTTTATCCTACTCCATATACAACCATGACATAAAACTGTGATTATTCGATGAAAAATAAAACTAAATATATTGACAAAACTCTAATAGTATTTCAATTGACATCAATGGAATTCATAATCATATATATCTATATGATCAAGCAGTTAAATGTGCATGCTGTGCTCATACCCGAGTTGGAATAACTCAAGGTATGTAAGAACAGCAACTTCAGTCACTTGTTAATTGGGAGATAGCTGTTTTTATTAGAGAAAGAAGAAATAGAAGATGTGGATGAGAAGAGCCATGACTCTTATACATTGTGTTTTATTTGAATACGAGGCCCATGGGCCTTAACGGTCATCTGACTCATGGCACAAAACAACAAAGTCACAGTATAGAGTATTGGTTAACGATTGTCATTTGTTGAACAAACTTGGTAGCCCTGCATCCATATATGGTTGTAACCCATTCAATGATTAATATGAGGAGGTCAGTCAGATTTTAAAGCCAAATTTCAGCAAAGCTCCCATTTTGGACCTCCACCATACTATCCCCATGGGTCTTAGCTTGGTCCTTTATAAAATATGATTGTTCTCACCTAAAGTTCCCCCTTCTGAATCAATTAAAACCCCTATAGACCAATTTTCATTGAGATTGGAGACTGAAACCTGAAAACAGGAAGTGGGCCAGTGGCCATCTTGGAATACCAAAATCTTTACGAAAATGTTTTCATGTTGTTCGGCATCAATTAAAACCCCTATAGACCAATTTTCATTGAGATCGGAGACTGAAACCTTAAAACAGGAAGTGGGCCAGCGGCCATCTTGGAATACCAAAAATCTATACGAAAATGTTTGCATGTTGTTCGGCATCAATTAAAACCCCTATAGACAAATTTTTCTTTTCACTGAAATCGGAGACCGAAACCTGAAAACAAGAAGTGGGCCAGCTAAAATTAAGAAAATTTGCCCTTTTGGGGCCCCACCCCTCAGCCCCTAGGGGTCAGTCCAGACTCAATTGTATAAAATATGATTGTCCTTCCCCAATGATGATTCACACCAACAAATATGGATGAAATCCATCCAAGGATAAAGGAGGAGTAGGATTTTAAAGCTAAAATTAAGAAAATTTGCCCTTTGGGGCCACACACACCCTCAGCCCCTAGGGGTCGGACCAGGCTCATTTATATCAAATATGATTGTCCTTCCCCAATGATGTTTCACACCAAATATGGATGAAATCCATCCAAGGATGAAGGAGGAGTAGGATTTAAAAGCTTAAATTAATAAAATTTGCCCTTTTGGGCCCCGACCCTCTGCCCCTAGGGGTCGGACCTATCTCATTTATATAAAATATGATTGTCCTTCCCCAAGGATGTTTCACACCAAATATGGATGTAATTCACTCAAGGGTTTAGGAGGAGTAGGTTTTTGTATAGTTTTACACACGACGCATGGCGCATGGCGCACGACGACAGACGAAACACGATGACAATAGGTCATCCTGACCTTCGGTCAGATGACCTAAAAAGAGACATACTGTAGAAGTACTTATTTTAGTGGTAGTTTAATTTTAGCGCTTTTCATGCTGTCTTTGAAGCGCTAATTCATGTACAGCATTAATTTTTTTTTATAAAGAAATGGCAAATTTTCATGTAAACAATCTGTTCATAATCAGCTTTAGTAATCTGTGAACTATCTTTTTGTTTTCATTTCCACTAAAATTGAACTGCGCTAAAACAAGTATGATAAGTTTGTGGAAAATGAGAATTGAATATAAATATGTGGAAACTTATTCAATAATTAATCACTGCATCTACTTAACCTAGGATACTATAGAATTGCATGTTTACATTAATTCATAAGTATCAAGTCATGTTACTTTCAATTACCCAAAAATTTTGGTATAAGAACTGTATGCATAAAACAAACCAGAAGTATTTATACTTGCAAGATAAGATTTTAAAAACTTACAGCAGTTGTCTCCCCTAGGATGGAGTCGCCAGAGAAAACAGCCTGATCCTCCTCCAATAATAGTACCATGTGATCGTCTGAATGTCCCGGAGTAAAAACCGCCCTAAAATACATACAATTGTACAGCTATGTAACAGGTCCATGGGAATTGTTTATATGTCACAGGATTTTTTCAAATGAAAGTCCTAATTAAAGGGAACATGGGCAAAAATATAAAGATTTAAATTCAGGAAAATGAACTTACGACCTCAAAGAAGGGGACTGGGCAATGGATGGAGTCCTGATTGGATTGAATTTGGTTCTAAAATAAATTAATTATACAAATAACAATTTATTCACCTCTGATGTTACATCCATAATGAAGAGCTAGCACTGGCTTTTGAAATTGAAGAGTTAGAATTTGTCTCCAGACCAGGGGTGAATAAATTTAATGTAATCATCTGAGGTAAAAACTGCCCTAACAGACACACAGTTAAACAATAAGATAAAGAATTCTGGACTTGATCATGAGGAAAGGAAATATAAAACCATACTGAATATAATATTTACAGACCGTAGTGTAGCACCTTCAGTTTTATTTACTGACCTTAGTGTAGCACCTTCAGTTTTATTTACTGACCTTAGTGTAGCACCTTCAGTTTTATTTACTGACCTTAGTGTAAAACCAGAATGAATATTTACTGACCTTAGTGTAGCACCTTCAGTTTTAAACACAGCATTATCCTTCACAAAATTATAGGGAATTCCAGTATTGTATTCTTCAATTCCATCAGGACGACTAAACTTTGACACCTTAACATCTGTCGCTGAAAAAGAAATTTCAAGCTTGACATATAACATGTACATGTTTGTATATATGTCTGTACATGTATAGAGCAAAGAAGTAATTCTAACAGTGTAGTCAGTTGAATTGGTTCTTTTTGTGTCTTGACAAAGAGGCAAATCGCCACGAAAATTCAACAATCTTTTGTCCACACCGTTAGAATTATTTCTTTGCCCTTTATTTACTACTTTAAGTAATTTGTATCCTACAGACATATATAATGATCCATTGTGACATGGAAAACAACCGTAGATATTGCTTCCTTGACTTATATGTACATATACGGTACATACATATCCACCAAAATTAAGAGCAACGTATACCAAATATTTAATTTGAAATAGGTTTATCACATAATTATATATATATAACTAGCCTGTTCAGCAATGTCATACGGCCATGTCATAAATATCGCAAGACACATGTGTCATAACACTATTATGACATCACCAGTAGTCTTGACGTCATAATCTATATATGACGTGGTATGATGGTCTCAGTGAATGGAAATGTCACATCCAAACCGGATTTCTACTGCTTTATATAGAGACGGAATCTTAAGTTTTAACTATATGTCTATTATTTAAAAGTTCTTTGATAAATTAAATCTTACACTTGAGACTATGTGATATGAAATCTATCAAACTTCTTAAATAATCTGATATGCCACTTGCATCATGGCATATAAAATTATTGAACTTGTTTGATGAATTTCATATCACATAGCCACTCATGTAAGATCCTTTATTTAATGATTTACTGGAATTGATAATTATATAACCTTTCTATAGAATGAAAAAGACTTCGGCCTAAGTACAAATACTCTAAGATACATTGCATATACAAAATTTTATTCTATATGTAGTACAATAAAACATTGCCATGTGTTTCTGGCTCATCAGATCATGCACCCATGTAAAGCTTAGTACATATCACTTTGGTTTTCAAATACATATTTGCAGACCTATGGGAACCTTTATCAAGCATTTTAATAGAAAATAGAAAATTCATGTTACATTGATGGGCCATAAAATTGTTAAGATTTTTGAGGAGCTTATATTGGAAAATAGACTTAATCTGATTTTAAGATATGTTTTACTTTCCATATTATATGGGACAAGGAAGTAATTCCATCCATGTGGACAAAACTAAATTGTCAAATTTTCGAGGCGATCTGTCCCTTTATCAAGACATACAAAACAAACACAATTACATTATAGGATACGAACAGTAATGCGGGATAAAATAGACAAATATTAAACTATACAGCACAATGTAGCGCAATTTACCCTTCGGCAAGTGGCAGCCGAAGGCTGGATCTACAAAATTGTATCCGTGCTGTTCGGCAGAACGCTAAAATATATGAGTGATGACTGGAAAGCGTGCCACGTGTGATTTATTTAATACATGTGTTAAACTGTTTTAATGATGAGAATTATACATTACACTGTAAGACATCCCGACAAACGTCGCCGACGCCACCAACATGGTCGATGTGCCAATGTGTTATAACGATTTCCTGTATGGAGCTCTGGAAATCCTTTAGCGCTGTCTTCAGATTGTTTATATAATCTGGTACCCCAGGATCACCGGCATCAATTAATATTTTCCTGTGTGAAAAATAAAACTAACTTGAATTGTTTTTATAGGTTTACCATAATTCAAAAAATTTAAAAGTACTACATTATTATTATATGTAATACATCTATATAAATATACATATTAGTTAATATACCTTATAATTATTATATTGCATGGCCACGCTCATCAGTTGCATTTATGATCTGGTGATTTATGATGTATATGTACTGTACATGTACAGTGTGAAGCTGAAAATTTATGACATTATTCAATATAGCTCTTTACCGAGACTTACCATTTTTAATCTTTTAAAATATCAAAAGTTCTTAAATTATGTTTGAACAAAGTTGATAGCCTTTTATACTCCAGCACATATAACAAGTCTCAATTAAAATCTTTATCTAGCTTTTACTCCAGTACATATAACAAGTCTCAACTAAGATCTTAATCTAACACAAGGCCTTTTCATTCTTTAAAAAAATGAAAAATGGTAAATCTTAATTATTAAAGAGCTTCGGCAAATTAACAGATAGAGATGGTTTGTTCAGTAACATAATTAAATCATTGTAAAGCTGTCCCTTCTTTCTTTCTTTCTTTTTTCATATACCTAAGAATATATCTACATTTAATTCTTATTCTTCACAATCTCTCCTTTCTAGTTCATTCCATTACCCTTTTTTTCTTTCCCAATTCTTTGTTCTTTACTTCATTTTTTTCTCTCCCCCTCCCTCTCTATCAAAAAACTCAAACAAAGTAATTATACTGATGAATGAAAGAATGGCAGAGTGAAAGATGTGCATGGAAGATAACTATATTAATTTTCATGATTATGTAATTAATGTAAAATTGATATATTGTTTGACAGAAAAATAAAAAAATTATAGAAAAAAAAAATCATTGTAAATCATCCATATGTGGGAAGTTGGAAAACTTTTTCAGTAAACTTGAAACCAGAAGTCGCACCAATTAATTCAGATCTGCGTTGTAGAGCAAGATCGTATTCAAAGTACAAAATATTTGTGTTTCCAGTAACCCGACTGACCCTATAAAATCAGTGCCTACTCAAAAACTTTTTATCAGTTTTGCCTTCCAGCAAACAAATAGCAACCTTAATTTTGGCAGTTTGGGACAAAATCATTTTTTTTTTGTACGTTCTGATGATTCTGTATTTAAAACATCAATAATACCGTACCCTGGGACTCAAATTCATAGTTTATAGAAGGTTGAATAAAGTTTATTTGAGTTTTTCACTGCAAGAAACTGGGATGATGAGGAAAAAATACAATAAAAAAAATTCTACCTACCGACCCTTCATTTTTAAAGGTTAAATTTGTAACCAGAACAAGAATATTTTTTCATTTGGCCTCATATCATAAAAACATTCATCGAAGGTAAAACAATAAATGGGATTGTAAACATAATCTTGCACTGAAATTATTTTAAAATGATTGATCTAAACTTCAATTCTGTTTATGGGACTCTACCATTTCGGAATTTTACAGAGATCGAATGATATTGAGATACAGATGTAGTAGCCACATGAAGTCACATATCTTTTTAATGAAAATTTCCGACATTTCTTCTAAATCTTCCATCTTTAAAGCAAGGATTAGATGTTGTTAAATTTATAAAGCTTTACATTGGTGTTTCATTATTTGACTAGATAAGATTAGAAAAGTATTTTTTGAGAAATATGGTTTTTATTCCCAGTTCATAGCCTTCTCCAGGTCTCATCATGTGGTGTTAATAATGTAGAGACAGTGACAAATTCTTCTCACTTTTAAACCCTTGGATACTCCTTTCACATATATCTGTCATCTCCACTGCATTTATAAGGGCGCACGGGCACGAAGTGCGAAGCACTTCTAAGGTAACAGATACACGAAAATATAAGAAAAAACACAATCTTCAAAATTCAATCCTACACACTGACAGCTTCAGTTTGCGGCCGCCATTTTGTCATACATACATGTGGGGAGGTTGTGCGTTGCTCCGGTACTGCTCTCCCCAGTAAATATATATTTAACTAATGCAAATGCATAACAGGAGTAATCAAACATTTTTTTAATTATTTTTAGATAATAATACTAACACTTTAAAAATTAAAGCTATTGAAAGCAGTAAATATCCACAAAGTGAAGATGAGCACAAGGAATCATGACGTCACATAATGTCAACAAATTGCGCGAAATCATAGGATTCGCATACGCGGCACTCTATAAGCCTTGAATGGACACAGAGAAATCTGAACCTTTGAGTTCATTTCCTGGAGTTTATGCTAGACAATTATTACATCATAATTGCTATAGTTTAAAGTGCGTCCTTTTATTTCTATATCATGTCTTCTGCATGAAATAGAAAATAAAATAAACAAATAGAGCTTCGCTCTTCCTGTGCCGTGCATGATTCATATTTAAACATCTGGCTGCGCCCTTTAAGGCCTTGCCTTCAGTCAAATTAACAACTACATAGAATATATTTATAAAAAAAATAAACAAACAAAACAATACTAAAGATCCACGGCTTTGTCCAGATGATCGTTGACAAATAATTTAGACTCAATTAGGACGCATGACAGACTATCAAGGTCAGTATGAAAGAAAGTTTATGTATGATTCCATGATCTGAGTGCCTTCAATTTCACTGCGGAAATATATGATTTTGGACCTTCAAGCGTGGTGTCAAGAAATGTTACGAACGTCAGTCAGAAACTTACTTAGGTCCTGTTCCGACAAGATACGTATTTGTTCCTTGTAACGTCATCGCTCTTGCATTGCATCCTAAAATTCTTATGACACGCTGTGAAAGTCGCTCTAAGTTTGGAATTGGTGTTAGTTTCTGTGCGGCTGCTGCCATTTTGAACAATTTTTTCTCACTGAAAGTCACATGACTTAAATGTGACCTTCTATACCAGTTACGTAAAACGCTTGATTTGATTGGTTGATTATCGAGACGAACAAGCTTTTCGGTGATCTCGATCTTGAAGGTTCTCCCGTTTCCGGAAGAAGAAAAACAACGTTTCAGATTTTTATTTGTTCATTTGTTGATTTTTCCATGAAGAAGTACTTACAGGATTCGGTATATAACACTGAAAATGACTAGCCAAAGGTAAGATTTGTATCAATTCACCTAATTCTGGAATCGTTTCCCTTAATATATACCATTATCCGAGTACTTCACATTGAACGGTGTCTATTTTAAGACATTCACCTCTAATTTTCGGCTCCTAAATATAGACTTGACCAAGTTTCGGAACTTGAAACATCTTTTTGATACAAAACCAAGCGAATTATTACTCCATAGTGCATTCTTTTAAATTGAAAATATATTTCCAACGTTATGATTCTCTGCTCATTGTGCTCTGCCTCTGTTCTAATCCCACAATTCCAAACAATTGATGCATTGGAAAATATGGCCCAGTTTGTGTTTTACATGAAGGCCTAGCCTTCTAACTGGGACAAAGAGAAGAACATACTATTCACTTTCAAAATGATGCAGAAATATTTTAACATAATATCCCGATTACTGTATTAAATTGATATAGTTTAATAATTAGCTTATCCTTGTGTGGGATCAGTGAATTTACTCCAATCTAAAACGCATGAACATTGACAGTTTTGGTATCATGTATTTATTTATCATCATGATCATCTAGCTGGAAGTGATGAAGGAATAACAACGGAAGAGAATATGTAGTCGTCTCTAGTAGTCAGACCGAGGATCAAACATAAAACCTCCAAACACTAGCTAGATATAGGCTGAACCCCTGAAACATAAAACCTCCAAACACTAGCTAGATATAGGCTGAACCCCTGAAACATAAAACCTCCAAACACTAGCTAGAGATAGGCTACCTATTTAGCTGCACCAATGATCAAATCAGTCCATGCAATTACAAGTTTTAAGTCCTATTATATTTGGTCTGAAGACATACCTAATGAGGCTAATCACAAGTTTGCATATTTCCTGCCAAACTAGTGTTAAATTCCCAAACTGATCCCCATGCTGGAAACAGGGGTTGGCATGCATGCAATTTTGTAACAGCTAGGAGAAGGGAAAATGTAGTGACCAGATCAGAAATCAAACCTAGAACTTCCAAACACTTAGCTTGAGTCAATTAAGCTTAACTACACAATATTTTCTTAATTACAACTGTTTATATATATTCACTTTCAAGTTTGAGATTTTTTTTTATTTCTAATTCCAAATGATAAATGTTTATTGGGTTTTACCAATAATTACTGTACTTTATACACCCATAAATAAATTTTAGACTGCTTCATCTACATGAAAGGTAGGTATCATATGCAATCATGATCTATATTAGATTTAAAATTTTTATATTGCATACTTTATACCTAGTGTGCGTTTTATAATTTAGCAATCTAATAATTAAAGTAATTAAAATTAGACTTGTAAGTTTGCTTGAGCTACACTGCTCTACAATGCTGATATATAATATGTTCCAATACTGGTATAATATCATATAGACCACATTGTATTGAAGCACTGTAGACTGTAGTGAACCAGAGCAGAACTCAAGTCTTATTTTAAAATTACAGATTGTAAGATTCAGTAAAATTAATCACCTCAAATTAGGTGAATTTTATATATAATAAATGCATGCATTGTATTTATTTACCATTGTTATATGTATGTTGATAATTAATTTCTGTTTTTTATTGCGCAGTGAATTAACAAAATTAAGTGATGAAAGTTTGGCGCGGCCACCCGACGAAGTGTTTGATATTATTTGTAAGATTGGAAGAGGGTAAGACATGACAGGCACCTGTTGCTATGGTTACTTGCAGTTTTGTGCCTGCTGATAGCTCTGCCCTCCCCATATAATTTGTGCAGTCACATTTCAGCTTGCATTTGTTATTGTTGTTGTTCAGTTCTTACAATATGCCAAACAAACAATGACTGCATGATGTGATTGTATTAGAAATGATCATGAGAATTTGGCACCAATATAATTTACGAAATTAATTTATCAGCAATTAATTATAAACTAAAATGAAAAATACGCTAAATGTATTCATGATTACGTTAATTAATTGTTAGTTTGGCCTGTTGAGAACTGTGCTATATATACACATGTTGACATCTTCTTTTATCTTGCATCTCCTTTAATATATATAACAAGCATGAATAATGTTAAATGCAAATTTTTTATGTAACCTCAAGAGTTCAGTTGTTTCATCTTGAAATTTTCTCTAGGAATAGAAACAATTATTGAATACAGTATTTAATTTTCTTAAGTTCAAGGTTCGTTTTCATGAACTGCAATCATATTACTTTTTGCACTTTTCTGTATTCTTTTTTTATTCCTTCAGCAGGCTTGAATTGGTATTCTTTTCATTTCATCTGGTGTGCTTTCAATATGTCTTCTTTTCTATTGTATTGACAGCTGAATTTTGGTGATTACAGCCTTATTTCAAAAAGTCAAATTGTAAGCATTTTTAGTTGCATATCCACATGTACAAGTTACGGTAAAACTTATTATCACTCTGAGTGACATGTTCTCTCTATGTGCTATCCGGGTGATCCCTCTTCCTGTATTTTTGGAAATGTCTCACTTTACGCTATGTTGTAGAATGATTCAATGTAGATTGATCATCTTCATTAATACTGACATTAATGTAGTACTCCTGGTTTACCTGATCTTCAGACTTTGATTCCTATGTGGCATTTACAATTTTACACAGATCACAGCTAGGGCTAAGTTTCATGAACATTCCTTAATTATTTATTAATATAGTGATATATAACTGTAAGGAATTCCTAACTTTAAATTCTTCATAGCAAATCATTACAGATTTAAGGAAGTAAGACTGCTTAACTAAAGATTTTTCCTTAATTTCTGTAATGTTTTCTTATGGAGAATTTTAAGTTACAGAATTCCTTAAATTTAAGTTAATGAATGTTTGACATAATTCTTTTGTTAAGCTTGGTTCAGGGTTTCTATGATCTCTGTCATCTTTGTCTCTGATTCTTAACCATCTTGGTTTCTTCTTCTTAAAATGCTGTTTTGTATTCTTCACATTTGATATCATTTGAATGGAAGTAAAAGTTGACTTACATGTTAGACAATAGAGGTTCTGATACAAGTCAAACATATATAGAGCCATTATATATATTGATATCAGGACTAAGCATTTGACCTTTAACCTTTGCTTGATCTGTGACCTTGACACACTATTGATAACCTTTGATGTTGTAAGTAGCATGTGTATATTGTTTAAAAAAATAGTACATTGGTCTGTAGTTGTGTTTATGGCATGCTACTGATTGGTATATATACCATGTCAAACAACAATGACTCCAGAATTAGAATCAAAATCTATCATGATACAGATATATATGTCCTGATAAAAATGAAAGACATGTTTAAATCGATATATATTGTCCATTGTTTTAAGGAATCTGTAATAGCAATATCTGGTTTATAGTACATTTGTGTATAAAGATGTAAATTGAAGCATCGTTTGTAAGATTATTTCGGAACAATTGCAATCATGTCATTGCATTATCGTTAGCACGCCCAGATATCATATTGAAAAATATCAAACATGTTTAACATTTATTTGTTAATATGTCACATTGCCTGTGGAATAGTTACATTTTGTGTTAAGATCAAGACTATCCTATTAAAAATGACAGCACCTCCGCAGTCAAAGTAAAGACATGGTTGTTCCATCTGGAGGCCTAGCTATATCCATAACTACAGAAAAATGCAAGCTGAATTTTGATGGTGACATGTATATGTGGTCTTGTCCCCCAAAACAGCATTTGTGCATTTTCCTTCCAGAACTTTTCAGACTTGCTATAAATACAGCTATGATGTAACAATATCAGAGGAATTTCTTCAGTTGATTTAAAACTCTTGCTAGCTATACATAGGTGACCGATTAATAATAAGTTTTCAGTCAAAACCATACAAATTCAATGAAAAACTACTTTTAATATAAAATGCAATATCTCGACAAAAGCAGAATTTTTCAATTCAAGTGCATTGACTTTTAGAACCAAAATATATTTTTTTCTGATAAGATATGCAGAATACATGATAATTGGTTACAAAGTTTTAAAACAACAAAAGGATGAAAGAAGAGAATGTTACCTTTAAATGTGTTTATATTGCAATATTATGAATAAAGTGAACGAATGAAACACTTTAATTTAGTATTAGTCCGGAGAATGATATTGACATATCATGGCTACCTCCTTTGTTACATCATGGCTTTATGTGTATGGTGAGAAACTACACTGAAGATGGGCTGTGCTGTTGTAGTTTATTTAGGCCAGACGGCAGATGAGACATGGTCCGGGACGTCAGAGACGTTAAATAATGTTATACCCTCATGATTGGCAATAGATATTGGTCCTTATATCCAATCATTGCTGTTCTCTTGCATTCAGAATTTAAAATTATGACCAAATTTGACAATTATCTGCATTTGAAATTCTATGATTACCATGACCTAAAGCTTGTCAATTTTGGCTTAATGACAGCTTTTCTTGAACTTCTCAAGACTTAGTTTATTGTAAACAATTTCATTGCCTTATTTAAGAAATAATCATGACGGTGTACATTATATGTTTGTTTCCCGTCCTGGTCCAGAGAGCCTGGCTGTGCTTGCCTTGTGCTTGGTTTGCTTCCCTTTTTAGTTTGCTTGTCCTTTTGTGTTCCTTAGTGACCCCTTAAAGCGATTACAAGAGGATGACCTCACCCGACCCCCAGAGGAGGTGTTCGACGTGTTGGGCAAGTTGGGAGAGGGGTAAGACTTAGGGTGATTATAGCCTAGAGGTCTCGGGTCTGTGCTGTATGACCTAGGGTGTTAATAGCTTAGAGGCCTCAGGTCTGTACGATTTAGGATGTTTTTAGTCTAGAGGACTATGGTCTGTGCTGTGTGACTTTGGGTGTTTTTAGCGTAAAGGACTCTGTCCAGGATGTTTTATAGCCTGTAGGTCTCGGGTCTTTGCTGTAAGATTTAAGCCATGTCAGGTCTGTACAATTTAGTATGTTTAGAGCCTAGAGGACTTGGGACTGTTGTATTTAGGATGTTTGTATTGTAGAGGCTATGCATGATTCTGTGCTGTTCAGGGTGTTAGAAAGGGATATTGTATATATAGGTGTTGATCGAATAGTAGGTGACATGATCCTATGATCTAACCGTCATCAGAAAGGCTTTTAGATTGCAGTATTGAGTAGGTGACATACTTAGATATAGAGGTTTACCTGTTGTGTGTGTTCTGTATATTGTTCTGAAGCTCTAGACTAAATAGTATTAGACAGTATCACTGTAAGGGTGACTTTGCACATGCTTGAAAAAAGGTTTCAAAATAAGTACAGAAAGCAATATTTTGTGAAAAATTCTGAATCAATGGGATCTTGTTAAAAAATATAATAAGGATATTACGTTTGAAAAATCTTTGTGGTATGTTTATATTGTGTGTCTGTAGATTGGGGCAGAGTTTATTTTGTGTGGCAGTAGACGGAGGCAAGATTTATTTTGTGTTTCAGTAGATGAAGTCGAGGTTTATTTTGTGTGTCAGTAGATGAAGGCAGGGTTTATTTTGTGTGTCTGTAGATGAAGGCAGGGTTTATTTTGTGTGTCTGTAGATGAAGGCAGGGTTTATTTTGTGTGTCTGTAGATGAAGGCAGGGTTTATTTTGTGTGTCTGTAGATGAAGGCAGGGTTTATTTTGTGTGTCTGTAGATGAAGGCAGGGTTTATTTTGTGTGTCTGTAGATGAAGGCAGGGTTTATTTGTGTGGTCTGTAGATGAAGGGGGGTTTATTTTGTGTGTCTGTAGATGAAGGCAGGGTTTATTTTGTGTGTGTCTGTAGATGAAGGCAGGGTTTATTTTGTGTGTCTGTAAATGAAGGCAGGGTTTATTTTGTGTGTCTGTAGTTGAAGGCAGGGTTTATTTTTGTGTGTCTGTAGATGAAGGCAGGGTTTATTTTGTGTGTGTGTGTAGATGATGGCAGGGGTTTATTTTGTGTGTCTGTAGTTGAAGGCAGGGTTTATTTTGTGTGTCTGTAAATGAAGGCAGGGTTTATTTTGTGTGTCTGTAGATGAAGGTGGGGTTTATTTTGTGTGTCTGTAGATGAAGGCAGGGTTTATTTTGTGTGTCTGTAGATGAAGGTGGGGTTTATTTTGTGTGTCTGTAAATGAAGGCAGGGTTTATTTTGTGTGTCTAGTAATGAAGATGGGGTTTATTTTGCTTGTCAGTAGCTTATTTGATGGTGTTAATAGGGGTTTGTGTCAGTAGATGAGGGGGGGGTTTGTGTGTCAGTAGATGAAGAAGGGGGGTTTGTGTGTCAGTAGTAGGGGGTTTGTGTGTCAGTAGATGAAGGGGGTTTTTGTGTGTCAGTAGATGAAGGGGGGTTTGTGTGTCAGTAGATGAAGGGGGTTTGTGTGTGAAAGGGGTTGTGTGTCAGTAGATGAAGGGGGGTTTATTTTGTGTGTTAGTAGATTGTTTATTTTGTGTGTGGGTTTATTTTGTGTTTCAGTAGATGAAGGCGAGGTTTATTTTATGTTTCAGTAGATGGAGGCGGGCTTTATTTTGTTTGTTGGTCGATTGGGGCAGGATTTATATTGTGTGTCACTAGAAGGAGGCAGGGTTTATGTAATGTTAGTTGATGACATATTTGTTCAAAACTTGACTAAAACCAATTTCTATTGGTAATTTCATGATTCTGAATTAAAAAGCCAGTTACTATTCAAAATTGATTGATGGAAAAGTACTGTCATAACGGAAATAAATTTCCAGAATTTCTGTGTGTAACCTACATTTTTGATTAAGATATTCAAGTTAAGATTTGATTTATTACTGTATCAAGAATGGTAAGTGGATTTCTGCCTTTGAAATTTACTTGTGACCTGTATTAGTTTGACTGAAATAGATATATAATTAGTTAGGATTATCTTCCCATTTCAATTATAGATTCTGTCTAAAATAACCTCTTAGTATAACTATTATAGTAGTATAATAGTTTTATAAGTTTCCATGATATGTGGTACATTAGATACAAAATCTCCTATTTCAAAATTCACTGACCAATTGGTAGATAGACTATCTTTCTAGAAGGTGAAGTTTTGTTCATGTTCAAGAGAGTTTCTTCCCCTTTGTGAGAGTTACTTCCCCTGTAGTCCCTCTCCTGTGGCAGGAGGTAGCATTAGTACGAGGAGTCCCTGTGCACTGTCTTTCGTAGAAGCAACTTTAGTGGACTGCTTTGTGGGGATGGTTTTTCCTAGACCCAACATGTGCTTGTTTTGATTTATTTTGTTAGCATCGATGTGACTGATTATTTTGTTGACCTCTTTTTAAGTTGATTAGCACCACAGTATTGTGATGTATGTATTTATAATATATCCATTCAATGTGCATTTTTGATTACATTTAATGTTTTATTGTTCAAATATTAAGCATGTATTAATATGCAAGAATATTATATTTTATATATTATGAGTTTATTGAATGATTATAAGATAATGCATTAACTTGAAATTTAAATTCTTATTTCCAAAGTTATTTTTTACTTTAATTGACAACTACAAAAAAGTTGTATAAATCGGATATAAATCTTCTTTTACAAAAAATGTACATATAGTAGGAAAAGTACATAGTGAGTCAAACCTTGTTAACTTATAAAACTCTATAAAACACAAATGTCCTGTTTTAATTTAAAGTTCTTGTCTTTTGATGGTTTCAACTAAAAATTTCTTTATTCATTCAAATAACCTTTACTTGAAAATTTGGATAACTCAAAATGATACAATGTTACAAGTCATTTATTATTATCATTCAGGATAAGGGTACAAGCTACAATTGCAATTAATATATTTTCTAATGTAATTTAGCCCAATTTAGATGGTATAACTTTATCTGGTTACTAGCAAAAATACTGGATACTGTCTAAATTCCATGGAGTTGGTGTTGATAAGGTTTGACTGTATTTGAATTCAGAATACCAGGTTACAGGATCACAAACGAATCTTAGGCTTAAGTTTTGGCATAGCCAATCATTCATGACGTAACTTTTTGTAACGTCATCTATGATTGGCTAAGTGTAAACTTCAGACAGTTTTGGACTAAAGATTGTTTCATGATCCCAAGGCCTGGCCTTAGGATCATTAAACAGACTTAACGCCAAAACTGTCTGAAGTTTAGACTTAGCCAATCATAGATGACATTACAAAATATTATATCATTTATGATTGGCTGAGTTAAAACTTAAGTCTAAGTTTGTTTCATGATCCCAGGCCCTCAGATCTTGACTTACTGATCCTGTTGTTCCTGTGTAGGTCCTATGGAAGTGTATACAAGGCGCTCCACAAGGAGTCGGGGCAGGTCCTGGCCATCAAACAGGTCCCTGTGGACACAGACCTACAGGAGATCATCAAGGAGATCTCTATCATGCAGCAATGTGACAGTACATTCATCGTCAAATACTACGGCAGCTACTTCAAAAACACAGATCTATGGGTAGGTACTTCAAAAACACAGATCTATGGGTAGGTACTTCAGAAACACAGATCTATGGGTAGGTACTTCAAAAACACAGATCTATGGGTAGGTACTTCAAAAACACAGATCTATGGGTAGGTACTTCAAAAACACAGATCTATGGGTAGGTACTTCAAAAACACAGATCTATGGGTAGGTACTTCAAAAACACAGATCTATGGGTAGGTACTTCAGAAACACAGATCTATGGGTAGGTACTTCAAAAACACAGATCTATGGGTAGGTACTTCAGAAACACAGATCTATGGGTAGGTACTTCAAAAACACAGATCTATGGGTAGGTACTTCAAAAACACAGATCTATGGGTAGGTACTTCAAAAACACAGATCTATGGGTAGGTACTTCAGAAACACAGATCTATGGGTAGGTACTTCAAAAACACAGATCTATTGGTAGGTACTTCAGAAACACAGATCTATGGGTAGGTACTTCAAAAACACAGATCTATGGGTAGGTACTTCAAAAACACAGATCTATGGGTAGGTACTTCAAAAACACAGATCTATGGGTAGGTACTTCAAAAACACAGATCTATGGGTAGGTACTTCAAAAACACAGATCTATGGGTAGGTACTTCAAAAACACAGATATATGGGTAGGTACTTCAAAAACACAGATCTATGGGTAGGTACTTCAAAAACACAGATCTATGGGTAGGTACTTCAAAAACACAGATCTATGGGTAGGTACTTCAAAAACACAGATCTATGGGTAGGTACTTCAAAATACAGATCTACATGGTAGGACTTCAAAACACAGATCTATGGGTAGGTACTTAAAAACACAGATCTATGGGTAACTTCAAAACACAGATCTATGGGTAGGTACTTCAAAAACACAGATCTATGGGTAGGTACTTCAAAAACAAGATCTATGGGTAGTATAAAACACAGATCTATGGGTAGGTACTTCAAAACACAGATCTATGGGTAGGTACTTCAAAACACATATCTATGGGTAGGTACTTCAAAACACAGATCTATGGGTAGTACTAAAAACAGATTATGGTAGGTACTTCAAAACACAGATCTATGGGTAGGTACTTCAAAAGTCTATGGTGTACTTCAAAAACACAGATCTATGGGTAGGTACTTCAGAAACACAGATCTATGGGTAGGTACTTCAAAACACAGATCTATGGGTAGGTACTTCAAAACACAGATCTATGGGTAGGTACTTCAGAAAAAAAACACAGATCTATGGGTAGGTACTTCAAAACACAGATCTATGGGTAGGTACTTCAAAAACACAGATCTATGGGTAGGTACTTCAGAAACACAGATCTATGGGTAGGTACTTCAAAAACACAGATCTATGGGTAGGTACTTCAGAAACACAGATCTATGGGTAGGTACTTCAGAAACACAGATCTATGGGTAGGTACTTCAAAAACACAGATCTATGGGTAGGTACTTCAAAAACACAGATCTATGGGTAGGTACTTCAAAAACACAGATCTATGGGTAGGTACTTCAAAAACACAGATCTATGGGTAGGTACTTCAAAAACACAGATTATGGGTAGGTACTTCAAAAACACAGATCTATGGGTAGGTACTTCAAAAACACAGATCTATGGTAGGTACTTCAAACACAGATCTATGGGTAGGTACTTCAAAAACACAGATCTATGGGTAGGTACTTAAAAAACACAGATCTATGGGTAGGTACTTCAAAAACACAGATCTATGGGTAGGTACTTCAAAAACACAGATCTATGGGTAGGTACTTCAAAAACACAGATCTATGGTAGGTACTTCAAAAACACAGATCTATGGTAGGTACTTCAAAAACACAGATCTATGGGTAGGTACTTCAAAAACACAGATCTATGGGTAGGTACTTCAAAAACACAGATCTATGGGTAGGTACTTCAAAAACACAGATCTATGGGTAGTACTTCAAAAACACAGATCTATGGGTAGGTACTTCAAAAACACAGATCTATGGGTAGGTACTTCAAAAACACAGATCTATGGGTAGGTACTTCAAAAACACAGATCATGGGTAGGTACTTCAAAAACACAGATCTATGGGTAGGTACTTCAAAAACACAGATCTATGGTAGGTACTTCAAAAACACAGATCTATGGGTAGGTACTTCAAAAACACAGATCTATGGGTAGGTACTTCAAAAACACAGATCTATGGGTAGGTACTTCAAAAACACAGATCTATGGGTAGGTACTTCAAAAACACAGATCTATGGGTAGGTACTTCAAAAACACAGATCTATGGATATAGGTACTTCAAAAACACAGATCTATGGATATGTACTTCAAAAAACAGATCTATGGGTAGGTACTTCAAAAAACAGATATATGGGTAGGTACTTCAAAAAACACAGATCTATGGGTAGGTACTTCAAAAACACAGATCTATGGGTAGGTACTTCAAAAACACAGATTATGGGTAGGTACTTCAAAAACACAGATCTATGGGTAGGTACTTAAAAACACAGATCTATGGGTAGGTACTTCAAAAACACAGATCTATGGGTAGGTACTTCAAAAAACACAGATCTATGGGTAGGTACTTCAAAAAACACAGATCTATGGGTAGGTACTTCAAAAACACAGATCTATGGGTAGGTACTTCAAAAACACAGATATATGGGTAGGTACTTCAAAAACACAGATCTATGGGTAGGTACTTCAAAAACACAGATCTATGGGTAGGTACTTCAAAAACACAGATCTATGGGTAGGTACTTCAAAAACACAGATCTATGGGTAGGTACTTCAAAAAACAGATCTATGGGTAGGTACTTCAAAAACACAGATCTATGGGTAGGTACTTCAAAACACAGATCTATGGATATAGGTACTTCAAAAACACAGATCTATGGATAGGTACTTCAAAAACACAGATCTATGGGTAGGTACTTCAAAAACACAGATCTATGGGTAGGTACTTCAAAAAACAGATCTATGGGTAGGTACTTCAAAAAACAGATATATGGGTAGGTACTTCAAAAACACAGATCTATGGGTAGGTACTTCAAAAGCTCAGATCTATGGGTAGGTACTTCAAAAACACAGATCTATGGATATAGGTACTTCAAAAACACAGATCTATGGGTAGGTACTTCAAAAACACAGATCTATGGATATAGGTACTTCAAAAACACAGATCTATGGATATGTACTTCAAAAAACAGATCTAGGGTAGGTACTTCAAATCAGGTAGTACTTCAAAAACACAGATCTATGGTAGGTACTTCAAAACCAGATCTATGGGTAGGTACTTCAAAACACAGATCTATGGTAGGTACTTCAAAAACACAGATCTATGGGTAGGTACTTCAAAAACCAGATCTATGGGTAGGTACTTCAAAAACACAGATCTATGGGTAGGTACTTCAAAAGCTCAGATCTATGGGTGGGTACTTCAAAAACACAGATCTATGGGTAGGTACTTCAAAAACATCATGGATTATGGGTAGGTACTTCAATGGAACTTCAAAACACAGATCTATGGGTAGGTACTTCAAAAACACAGATCTATGGGTAGGTACTTCAAAAACACAGATCTATGGGTATGTACTTCAAAAGCACAGATCTATGGGTAGGTACTTAAAAAGCGCAGATCACTGGGTAGGTACTTAAAAAACACAGATATATGGGTAGGTACTTCAATTGGAATTGCAACTGTATCAATTAAAATACTTAACAATGACATGGAATTTGTCAACATTGTATGTTATATGTTTCATATAAGGAATGTAGAACAATACATGTATGCCATATTTTGCTTCGTTGTTGTGTAACAGAATTAGCATGAACTGTCCATTTAAGACATGTGGTTTTGGGATCCTGAAACCCCTGTATTACCAGTAGTAATAATTTGTTGTTTGTTCTGACAGATTGTAATGGAGTATTGTGGAGCTGGGTCCGTGTCTGATATCATGAGGCTCCGCAACAAAACGGTAAGGACAGCTTCATTATAAACTCATTTGTATTAAATAGAGTGATTTGTTCTTCGTCCTCAACAAATAATGTCTACCAGAAAGGTCATCTTTATAATGAATTGATCCTATCCTCTCCTGTTCTATTTTATACATGTAAGTTAATTTGTACAGGCAGGGCACCCAGTAGACCCATGAGAATATGTTTTTGACTCAAAAAAATCAGATTTGACCCTTGAGTTTGAAATACTTGTATTTGTAGTATGTATCGACTTCTGAATATGCTAAAAGTTTAGGGTCAACTTGATGCTCTGACAAACATTTCTAGTTTTCTCAAAGATTTTCTTTATTACATAACTTATAACCTACTGACCGATTATGACTCTGATTTTGCGTTGGACAGCTGTCTGAAGATGAGATAGCCACCATTCTGTTTGATACTCTGAAAGGTCTAGAATACCTCCACTCACGGCGGAAAATTCACAGGGATATAAAAGCAGGAAATATTCTCCTAAACACAGAAGGACACGCTAAACTGGCGGACTTTGGTGTGGCAGGACAATTAACGGTAAAAATATTTCCTTGTAAAATGAAACATGTTGACTTTTGTCTCATGAAAAAATAATTAAACTGGCAGACTTTGGTGTGGCAGGACAATTAACGGTAAAAATATTTCCTTGTAAAATGAAACATGTTGACTTTTGTCTCATGAAAAAATAATTAAACTGGCAGACTTTGGTATGGTCGGACAATGGCCTTGGTGGACTTGGGCAAGAAAATTGTAAGAGCACTGTGTTTTATTTTGGAGAAAATTGGAGTAAAGAGAAAAATCACAAGATGTAACACCTGGTGATGGTGTGTCTGCCCACGTCCAATAATACAAAAAATATCTTTCCAATATTACTTATCATATTGTGATATTATTGTCATTATTATCATATCTTTCTATTTTAGGACACAATGGCCAAAAGAAACACTGTGATAGGTACACCGTACTGGATGGCTCCGGAGGTTATACAGGAGATCGGATACGACTGTGTGGCAGATATATGGAGTTTAGGTAACTACACCTTAATTACCCTGGCTATATAATGGAGAATGGGGAATTTTATAGATAGTGTAAACCACATCCATTTTTGTCCAATTATTTCCCCTCAAAATTGCTAAAACATTTATTTCCTAGAGACATTTCCAGTTTCAAAATTTTCCTTGCTTCAAAATAGGATAATATAGACAACAATGTACTCGTTACATAATCCAATACACTAGGGATATATCAACATCAGCACAGACTGATCCATTTCTCAGTTTCCTGAGAATCACACGACTCTGATCTATTCCTGAGATTAGGTATACTATACTCTTATAGAGATAATTGTAGATCCCTCTAACCTTTGATAGAGCCAAGTGGTGAAGGTGTCCACACACATTAAAACAAAACCCCCAACCTCTGGGTCGCAAGTTTGAATCCAATGTGGGGCAGATGCCAGGTGCTGATCTAGCTAGTCTATTGGTTTTTCTCTGAGTACTTCAGCTTTTCTCCACCTAAACCTGGCAGCCAGTGTGTTAATAGAACTTTAAATGAATTAAATAAAACCAAACTTTGGATCAGAATCCCTTGACGTTATGCAGCCATTATTTAGATGTTCTATATTTTCTCTACCTTTGTGTTGTAATACATGTTGATTTATCTGTTTTCAGGTATAACAGCTTTAGAAATGGCTGAAGGCAAACCACCATATGGTGACATACACCCAATGAGAGTAAGTTTGTCTGATATATGGTGACATACACCCAATGAGAGTAAGTTTGTCTGAGATATGGTGACATACACCCAATGAGAGTAAGTTTGTCTGATATATGGTGACATACACCCAATGAGAGTAAGTTTGTCTGAGATATGGTGACGTACACCCTAATGAGAGTAAGTTTGTCTGAGATATGGTGACATACACCCAATGAGAGTAAGTTTGTCTGATATATGGTGACATACACCCAATGAGAGTAAGTTTGTCTGATATATGGTGACATACACCCAATGAGAGTAAGTTTGTCTGAGATATGGTGACATACACCCAATGAGAGTAAGTTTGTCTGATATATGGTGACATACACCCAATGAGAGTAAGTTTGTCTGATATATGGTGACATACACCCAATGAGAGTAAGTTTGTCTGATATATGGTGACATACACCCAATGAGAGTAAGTTTGTCTGATGTATGGTGACATACACCCAATGAGAGTAAGTTTGTCTGATATATGGTGACATACACCCAATGAGAGTAAGTTTGTCTGATATATGGTGACATACACCCAATGAGAGTAAGTTTGTCTGATATATGGTGACATACACCCAATGAGAGTAAGTTTGTCTGATATATGGTGACATACACCAAATGAGAGTAAGTTTGTCTGAGATATGTGACATACACCCATGAGAGTAAGTTTGTCTGAATATGGTGACATACACCCAATGAGAGTAAGTTTGTCTAATATATGGTGACATACACCCAATGAGAGTAAGTTTGTCTGATATATGGTGACATACACCCAATGAGAGTAAGTTTGTCTGATATATGTGAATTGTCTGATATATGTGAACATTGTATTATTTTGTGAACTCTTGGTTTTCTTCATAATTATGGAATTGATATCTTGTCTTTGAATAAATTTCACATATCCAAAACAAATTAAAACAAAATAATCCAAAAAAAAATTTTTCATGGAAATTTCATGTTCAGATCTAGATGTATAAGGTTCTATTTTACATATGTTTGACGCATTTTTTACACCAATTTTATGTTCGTAATTTCTTATCACCCACAAAATATGGAGAATATTGATTACATGTGAACACCAGTTGGCTTATAGTAAATAGATTGTGTAATGTAGTCAACTGCCTGACTCCTGAGGTGGACATTTTACCTGATATAAATACATTGTATTGTTTTGTATTGTGTGGTCTAAATCAAGATCCCAACAAACTACCTGTATGTTATGTATAATACAGTGAATATCATTTTCAATTTGACAGGCTATATTTATGATACCCACGAAGCCACCACCTTCCTTCCGGAATCCTGATAAGTGGTCACCAGAATTTATTGACTTTGTCTCCAAATGCCTCATCAAAAACCCAGAGCAGAGAGCAACAGCGCCTGAACTAATGAATGTATGTGTGAACAAGATCATTGTATTGAGTCATTAAATTCTTCCACAAATGATGATTTAATGTATAATGAATTAAACGATCTTGTGATCCTTGAATTTAAATTTAAGTAATCAGGAGCCAGATTGTCCTTACCGAAATATTGTTTTGACCCTATTCGATTCTATGATGTATAGGTAATTGTCTGTTGCCTAAAAGATTATACCAAATCCGAAAAAAAAATTCCTTTTAGTAGATCCTATACAGTAAAACATGTTTTTAATGAACATTCTTACATCAGATTTGATTCATGGATATAAGAGAACTTTCCATACCCTATCAAGGTTTCTATAAGATGTGTATAATATATTATGTATAATGCGCTATGCTTATAACAAAGAAACCTTTTTGGTTCTCAGACGTTCATTATAGCTGTGCTTAACTGTATCTAAGATTATAGACATGATAAAAGCTAAAATTGGTTTAATTTTAAAAATTATTTGGTCAGTATCATTGAAAGATGTTGATTTTAATGTTGTTTTAGTGACTGTAGTTTGTAAAATTGTTTTTATTTTCTAATACTGATCTTGAAAAATATCCAAACTTTCTGTTTGCATGTCTAACTTCATCTATGTTTTCCTTACAGCATGAATTTATAAAGAATGCCCAACCATGTACTATATTACAAGATATGATCAAAGAAGCCAAAGAGATTCTCACCGCACAAACTTCAGTCACCACCAATGGCGACGACTCAGTAAGTCTTGTATCTGTTATCATAGCTGTAAGTAGTGTTGGGAATGGGTTGAAATTTTATGATCGATCATCAGTTTTTCTATATAAACTTTATTTGTTTTACATCGATTACGAAACAAATTATACAACTTATGCAAATCACTCTCATTGGCCCGGATGTAAGTGCTCGAGGGGTCTTAGTATGGGAGGCAAACAGAGTGCCTGGAGAAAACCCACGTGATCGGGCAGGTGACATCTAACCTTTTCACGTCCGTGCGGGGGATTCAACTCAGGCCGGCTAGGTGAAAGACGAGCGGCTTAACCACTACACCATCCGATAATCAGTTTTGTATAACCAATCAATGATTGATTAAAATCAATTATATTTGACTGCGTAGGTTTTCCAGGAAAATTGTACAAACTTTCTTCTACAGGCTCACATGTTGCCATGTTCCCAGGTCGCTTATGTTTTCACAAATAAAATCATACTCCTCTGAACGTTTACATTACCATGTAGTGCTTATGCGCTCTTCACTTCGTTTATACACTGGGTATTTGAAATGATATGAGCAGCAACACACTTGGGCATCCCAAAGTATATAATGCAGTCAGAACAATATTTTTATACCCCACAACAAAGTTAAGGTTGTGGAGTATACTGTAATTGGGTTGTCCGTCCGTTTGTCTGTCTGTAGACACAACTTTGTCAGGCGAACTCCTCTAAAACTACAAGACAGATTTTAGTACACAAAACCCTGACATAAAGGGGAGTTGAGTAAACTATAATAGGGGTCTGCAATATCCCTTATTAATGGAGTTATAACTAAATTTGTGCAGTGCTGGATATTAGTCGGCCACTCTGTTTTGAATTAAGGAAATGTGTGATTTGATGAATATTGAATAAGTAAATGTGATGTACATTTCATTGTTATATTAGAAATGATGCTTACATTTTAAATGAAGATAGCGTCATCAATATTGTATACCGAAATGTATTACGTTTTGTACTAATACATTCTGTCGATTCATGAAAGAAAACCATCATGTGTTTTGAATTTTGTTTGTTTCTAAACATTGTGTTTGGTTTTAGGGAGAAGACGATGATGTTGACTCTGGCACTATGTTACACAAACGAGACGATACGATGAAATCTCATACAGAATCTGCAGGTAAGTAATATTTTAGTTCTATACATGTAACAGATTTCAGGATCTCTAGTTGACTGGTTGAACAGCCGACTAGATCAAATCACTGCCTCCACTAGGGATGGAACTCCTGACCTCTGGATAACTCGTCTGATACTCTACCGATCAAGCTAATGAGGACTTCTCTCTAGCGGAGGAGTATATTGTGGCCAGTGTTCACCAGGGTTACATTGATTCAAACTTTTATCGACAAATGAGAATTCAATGGGACCAGATTGTAGGCATTGACTATACAGATCTTTATAGGGTAACATATGTCTGAAGCATTTCTGAAGTTATTGTTTAAAGGGAAAAAAAATAGATGATAATTATTGTAAAGTAATGAACACTTTGCTCGCCTGGTACATTGGTCATGTTCTTTGTATTCCAAAGTATTCTCCATGAGAGTAACCATGTTCATGAATTTTCTCTTGTCAGAGTTTAAGATCATTTGACCGAGTTCCTTAGTTATTAGAAAGGGAATGATATCATTAATAAAAACATACAAATGTCTCTTCTTTTACAAATGATCATCATGGACATCCTCAGGTACACAGAAACAAAACCCAGCTGTGTACAATCTATCTTGAACTTCTTGATCAAGAATTTCAAGATGGGTTTTTCTTTCCAGTACGAGAGGATGGCCAAGTGGCAGATATTTGTATAAGAAGAGACTTTTGTTCTGTTCACATTATATATATTTTTCCCTCTGGAGGACAATTTTTGAAAATTTATTAATGAAGTTCATAGTTTTTAGCTGACCAAGATAACAAAAGATGAAAGAGTTTCAACAATCGCTCAGCACACAACAAGTAGACTTGTGTTGCTCAAGGCAGTTAATTGTCAGGTAGATTGTAAAAGTCACAGTGATCGTGGCATAGACATAGATATCTTCAAAACAAGTGATCTTCTTCAAGTATAAGAGAAAATATTGGGATATTTCCACCAGAGAGAAAAATATAGGGATATCTCCACCAGAGGAAATATGTTTGCTAATCAGCACTAAGCAAGCCTTTTGCTGACCATCTATATTTTTTACTCAGTTTGCGATTAATAGAATCTTTCACCCTCTCTGGGGTGAGACAGAAGAATCCCAACCCGAGGGGTAAGATTCTTAAAGTGTTAAACAGCCTAAGAATCTTATCCATAGGATCGAGATCTCCTGTTTCACCTCTATGAGGGTAAATGATTCTTTTTATCCTGTGACAACTTTGTGTCACAAGTACAAAGATTTTGTGTAGCTTGTCTTTAGATAGAAAAATCTTGCACCAGTAAAATTGTGGTTATCCTTGCCTTGGATAAGAGAAATATCTCCAACTACATTTCTGTCTACTATACCAGACATGTTTAAGATTCTATTAAACACTTACAGGGACACTGGTGCCTAGTAACAGCGGTACCGTGATAGTAAATAGTGAGGCGGGGACGATGGTCGAGTCAGAGCTGGGAACCATGGTGATCAACGAAGATACGTCAGACGAGGATTCTACGATGAAACGTAAGGATTCTTACAAAACAAGTGGCTTGGGTGTTTGTATGTGTGATAGAAAACTGGAAAATTGTGTGTTAGTGGTTTATCTGTAGCGTTATATAGGTCATATTAGTCGTATCTCAAACTGATGTTACTTTTATTTTGTTGAATATAAAGTCTAACTGTCATGTTATACATATTTTACTTCCAATTTTTGTAAGTACATTTTGTATCTAGCAGTGTTTTTACTCTAAGGCTTATTATTTCTGTTTTCTAAAGACTTGCATACTTCAGAGATGGGAATATAATTGTACTTACAAACTAAAACCATCCTGCCTTTAAATGAATACAAGGGATGGTTTTATATAATCAAAGTGATTACTTGTTTACAGGAGTGGACAGTGGTTATGCTAGCTCACTAGTCAGAAATTTTGACACAGGTTAACCCTCTCTCTATCTATGTCAGATTCTCTAAATTTGATTTCTTTATTTGTTCATTTATCTTATTTGTACAATCTATCTCATGAGACTGTTCTATGTAGATATATTTTCTCAAAACCAGCGAGTTGAATGAACAAATCTCATGATGAGTTGTTAATTAACCATGATTGTGATAATGAATTCTTGCAATTTAACATTTCTTCTTGTCTCTTTGTCATTGTTCTGAACACAGATGTACCAATATGTTCTTTGATCCAGACCAAACATTGGGATAATGATATCCTATCATAGATTGGTTGAAATTGAATGTGTACAATTTAACCTTCCTACTTTCTCTCATCTGAATTAACATCCTTACACTAACAAGTGTAATACCCTGACCTGATCAGCATCAGTACTTCTCTGGAATCATAAACAAACAAATACAATTACTCTATTCATTTTCTTGTGCCTCAGCATGTTCCTGTGAAATCTTGATTCATATTTTAGCTATGATGATGTGATATTACAATTCACTCCAATATGTCCAGCTTATACAGTGTATGTGGACTTTACGTCTTGTTGGGTTATTTTCCCTTGAAGCTTGTTCCTGCTTGAGTTACTTACAATTCATTGAATTTGGAAATAATACATGTTGTTTAGCAGACAAAAACCCAATTATCTCCCTATTTAAAATATGAGGAATATGATCATAATTTATTTTTTTTCGAATCAGAACACTTTTAAAAGTCAATGGAAAAACCTTTCTTAAACCTGATGGCCAAATTTTACTGAGGCATTTATTTTCGTAGTGTATATTGTAATTAATATATTTTGAGTTCTTTCACGTAATGTTCATTAATTCTTCAAAGAAAAATTAGCCTACATGCTCTGTAAACTTTGACATGATTTGTTTCCTTGGAATTAATTGATTAAAACTTAGAACACTTTTGACCTATTATATTTCAGTGATAGTTTTGTTTTGTATCCTATGATATATAAATAAGAAATACTTGAATCTAGAAAATCACATATAGACATAAAGCATATAGAGAAAAGTTTAATAAGACATAATTTAAATTAACAGGACATGACACGGACCAAGGAGGTAAAGATAAGTATCGGCCGGCGTACCTCGACCACTTTGAGAAGAAGGAGCAGGATAAAGGTCCTCCAGTGACCCGCCCATCAACACAAGCCCCGCCTCCTCTACAGTCACCACAGCCTAAACAGGTCACACCCCCACACTACTTCCAACGCTCTTTCATCGACGGAGACTTTGAATTTGTAAGTCACACTAGCTGGTAATGTGTTATTGCCTCTTGGATAAGCACTAGGGGCTATGTTCGTGTAAGACATTCTTCTTCAGTGCTGCTATGATATAATAGCAGATGCTCCACACACCAACAGATGGTATTTTTTCTCTATCAGAAACAGGAGCAAACAAATTAATATTTTTATTCAGTTACAAAAGTTACCTACTTTACACCATTACCACCATTGAAAAGTTTGAACTTCTTATTGTAATCCAAGATAAAATGATTAGAAATAATAAAAAAAAACTCCAGAAAAAATGACACTATGCCTTATATGGAATTCAGTACTTATTGCGCGTGCACCAAAAGCAAAATGTTATGTTCATTTTTGTGTTAGTTAGAAACATATAAACACGATTATACAGCAGGTATTGTTCAAAAGATTGGTATTTTTTATGCTCTGTAGGTGATTGGGCATGTTTAATCCTGTTGTATCATGACAGCACTGACCTACACTTCTGGAGTCGCTTGTTAAAATTATCCAGATATCAAATAGTCTACCACTAGCTCACCACTTCAGTGGCACCCTGGAAAAAACAATACAAAAACAAGCTTGTTAGAAGTGGTTGTTTATGCTGTATTATGGTATAAGATAAAGTCGTTGTCAGGGACCCATGCAATCTGCAATACAACTTTCATACTGGCTCACAAGGGCAGACAACTCTGTATTACTTATAGTCTTGATTTAGATTTGATCTGCATTAAAGGCACTACCTTTCCGGAGCAAAATTTTGTTTTTAAAACATTTCATATATCTGCAAGATTTACTACGATAACAGTGGAAATTTCATTTCGCTGTTTTATTAGTTGCATTTTTTAAAAGAGTTAAAAAAATTGTGTGTAGTAAACGTATGGACTTCTGCAACTCTACAAAATTATTGTTTCACATTCCTATTTAAAATTAAAAGCCGTTTCGGAAAACAATATACCAAAATACCGTTATTTCAATTTATAAAACAATTTTGTTATTAAAGAGTTAAAAAATTGTGTGATGGATCAAGTTATTGAGCCAAACTTTATTGTTTGAAGCATTTAAGTCATTTCATTATTTGAAATGCTCTCTTATCATTTTGTTTCATCTTTTAGCAAACATATCTCTTGGTAGACAGTGCTTATTGCTTAAATGTTACTTATAGTGAATTATTATGTCCCGACTACTGTTTTGGTTTTGTGATTCTGACTTATTTTTTTATAGCTACGGAATCTAGCCTATGAGGATCTAGAGAAAAGGTTGTCTGATTTAGATCCTGAAATGGAACGTGAAATCGACGAGTTACGAGCACGATACCAAGCAAAGCGACAACCTATCCTTGAGGCTATTGATGCGAAGAAAAAACGACAGAATAACTTTTGATCACTGATCTGTATGTATGTATGAATTCCTGCAATCTGGCCTTGAGTGATTGTTTCTGGTTCATGTGGCTTACAGTGATATCTGATGTGTGTGTCGGGGCCTCAAATGGAGACTTGTGTCAGATTGACGGTTGAAACTGTTAGAGAGGCGTCAGTCAGCATCAGTAAAGTTCATTGAGGATACGCCTCGTTCATCCTTCAGCAAAGATATTTGAGATATCCCAAATTCTTCAGAGTAGAATTTTCAGGATATTACACAATATATTGATGTTCAACAGAGAGGACATATCTCGATATCTTTGTCTTCAATGAAGAGTGGCATGGAAACAAGGTATTAAGAAATACTCTAAACTTCAGAAGAAACTGTCAATTCTGTCGTAGACACCATTAAGATCTCGAGCTCTCGATAAAGGTGTCACAAGCGTTATTGAGTCTCTATAGGTCTCTATTGAGAGTGTTTTAAATTGAGTATGTGAGTATTGAAAGCTGCAGGATGAATGATTGATATTGAAAGAAATTGTGAAAATGGAATTGCAGTTTAAACATGATCGTCTGTTTGTTTAACTATAATATTACATGCTTGTAATCAATGCGCAGGACAGATTTTAGCAGAATGAAGAAGTTAAGTGTGTCGGCTGGACTGGTTAAGTTTTAACAGATTACTTAGATTTTATCTGCAGGCTGCTTGGTTATTTAGATCTTGTAATTAATCACCCCTGAAGTTACATTTGAACTCTTCTAAATCAAAGACTAGACCAGTTCATTGTGAAATTTCAGGGGTAAATGAATTAATTTACATTATTTTATGAGAGGTAAAACATGTGTGTTAGAAGTTATCGCCACAGAAAAAAAATCTCGCCACAGAAAAAAAATCACAGGAGAATTTTAGCTATAAATATGATTTTGGTTGATTGCATATCTACAATGTATTGTAAATCTAAAAGATATGATGATGTAGACACAATCAATAATCTATTTAATATGTTTACACAATAATACATTGACATTTTCACTTCCATAGTAAACACATACAGACCTGATTTATTGTCAGCACCAGACTACATACAGGTTACTGGTAAACATGCATGTTACAGATACTCAAATATAAATGTTGTTCAATGTTTAAGAGTTTAGAAAATATACTGCACAAAATTAGGGTTTTCTCAGACTGTACCCATCGTATGCATTATGTCACATTTTATGTGTTATTTTCATGCAAGAAGAGTGAGTAGGAATTACTTTATTAAATTTTCATAGCGATATCAGGTTTTTCATGCTTCGAAAAAATGTCTTTGTTTTAGTATGTCCAGTTTAGAAAAAAATGTCACTTTTTGTTTTATTATCTTCAGTTTACGAGTCCAAATTTACTGCATATGAATGAGTATGAATCAAGGCCTGACATGAGATGCGAATAAGAGAAATAAATTGCACATATGATATGGATAGTTCTATCTATTGTTATGTTATCCAATTCTTTGTTCTAAAATTCAAACATAAAACAACAATGCATGTACCGATAATCAGCTGTTGGTATAATGCCAGGTTATGAAACTTTCAAAACCTTAAAAGAGGTCATTGAAAATGAGACATATGTGAATTTTTTACCACAAAATTGTTTTATCTGTTTTAGTCTAGATTTTCGTTTTATTTGATGCAAATGAATTTCAACCATTGTAAATATACGGTAAACAAGATGGTTATGAAAAAGTAACTTATGAAGCATTCTTATCTAAAACAATGTGTTACCCTTGATGGGCCAGATTTACACAGGCTGCTTGATCTAAATGATCCGTCTTCCTGTAGATTGTGTACATTGATGTAAGATTTTAAGTTTTAACAACTAGTAGTTCTGTTAGTATTTATTCCGTCTTACGCTTATAAGGAAACTATTCAATAGTGGAAAGACAGTATCTTGTTAATAAAATTCTCTTAAGAGTTTAGCTGTTTTTGTTAAAAATAAACCTGATAACTTAACTGCTGTAGCATTATTTCATAAAGAAAAAAAAATTGGAGGGGGGATAGGTCAGATAAAAACTACCAAAGTGTTAAGAAGTGAGAGAATTATAACAATGTGGTTTGCCATTTTTTTTCATTGCTATTGATAGATATTTACTCCAAAATTGACCTTTTGACCTTTTATCTGCTGTTGTAAAGCAATAAATGTTACATAAATAAGTGGAACGTGTGTTGAATGTAAGTGATCAGTGTCTGCTAAGGCCTCGTATATAATTTATAGAATCTGATGGATTGTCATTTTTTTCACTATTTTTGTCAAGTTATTACAGTATTTTAGTTCCCTGTGGTCTATAATGATCAAATTTTATTTTGCTGATTTAATGCTTTCCTTTCCCACATTTTTCATACAATAAATTACAGCTACGTAATACATCAAACATTTAATTTCACTGAAAGGTTGATAAATTCAATTAAGTCACAATAACAGTATACATCATTGTAACTTAATGCTAATCAGCGTTAATTGATTAATTATTAATTGATACCTAATATATAAAATGTAAATAGAACCAACATGGTGTACTCTTAAAGCTTGAATCTCTTACAATTTTGGTTGGCGTTCAGAACTCCTAATAACCCCCAATGATCTGTTACATGGCTATATAAGAATCTGGTCTTAGTCACAGGGAATTGTCACTATTCCCAACTAGCAGCCCTTATTATACTCTATAACACTAAAATAATATAGACTGGTGTTTGGTAAAATGTGTTAAATCCCTATGTCATTATGTTCTTATTGGAATTTTAGATTCAATATTATTAATACTCGTTTTGTTTAATGATATGCTGGAAAGTTCTTACTAGTAGTTTCAATTTTAGTTCTCTTTTATTATATGTTGATCGTATTTTTTATTTACATATATGTCTGTAATCCTTTGTCCTAAGTTTGATGGAGAATTATTGAAAAAGAAGTTCAGGACAGAGGTAATCCTAGTATAGACCTGTATATGTGTGTATATGTACGTTAGCTGGCGTGTTCTATCATTAACATATATCAGTGTTATTTTTGCATTCATTGATTAATATTTCACACTTCGCAGACGTTTGTTACAGCATTGATTATATTGTTTCTTAGTTGAGCTTCCTATTCGATATATCTAAAGTTTAAAAATAATTCACATGGTACAATGCTGTAAAACTACTAACTTGATTAATTTTATAAATCAATCAATAATGATATAATTATATTTGTTAATTTACTGTCTATAAACTGTGGGTTTCTTGGAAATCTTTAAATTCTGTGATCATTATAAGTACTGTTTCAAGTCAGGCAACTTGTTTTGATTAAAAGATGTTTTGTTTAGGCATCCATTTTCTTCGCTTATTTTGTTACGCTTATTTTGATTGGCGGATATTTTTACCTTGGCCATAATCATCTCTTTTCTGAGACTAATATTGTTGCCTTGACTGGTTTACCTCGGCTTGAAGTTATGATTTTGTTGGCTGATTTTTCTCTAGCAGTTATTTTCTTCAAACCTGATTCGCTGAAGATTTTAATGCGAAGGCATTTAGCTTCAGGTTTGATTGGATGGACATTTTCTGGACCCTTCAGGTAAATTTTTATCAGTGATTGGACTGATGTCAATGTACCTTGTGATAAAAAGGTCCATTAAGGTATACTGACCTATTAAAGTACGTGTTGTTATACAGGTCACCTTTCTTTTGTATATAGACAGGTGGAAATAGTCACTTAACAATTAGTAGCATGCTGTAGAGAATGGGATTGGGCTGTGTGTTCAATTATAACGTGACATTTGTAAACGCTGATAAACTTTTTTCATGCTAAAATTACATTACATTTGAAATATTTTCTGTATCATATGCCTAGCAACTGATGATTGCATTCAGAGCTGGTAAAGGGACAATATACATGACATTTGATAACCCAGGAAAGCGATGAAATTGATTAAAAATAAAATATCAGCTATAAATAAGGCTCTGTAAGGATTGTAACTAGATGAACACAAATATTGTAATTCGTTTTATATGAGCAGCGGGCTTTGTTAGTTTCACATTGTGAAACTGTCACTGTTTATATGGTTGACCATTGTGTGTATAGAAATACATGTATGTATAACGCAATATAATATTTGTATAGTGTAAAGATGGAGAGATTATTATAATACAAACTATTTATTAGAAATAACTATTTGTCGTTAAGCATTTGACTATAGCTTTGGTGAAATTATAAAGCTGATACAACTGTTGACCATACGTGTTCACAACTACCACTATCACATTACGTCTATCGGTTACTCGGTTAGGCAGAGTTATCGTCCTTTGTGAGCAAGCATGCATGATTACGTCATTTGATGACATAGACCCGATTTAAACAACGATTACCTAATCATAGTTTAACGAAAACGTGAGATAAAACTGTTGAAGAGTATATGTAATGATAAATTTCTTAATTCAACTTTATAGGCTCTTTTCATATATCGTCTTATTTTGATAAAGATATACTCTGAGGTTTCGCTGCAAATGAAAAATAAGTAAAATCATCATACACTGATGAAGCTAATTAATTAATGATCTTTAAAACTGGGTCCATGTCGTTTTCACTAATATGCATGACTTATAAATAACGGAACTTTTTTGATATCTGCCATTGTGAGGAACAGAGAGAATGTCACATACAGCATACACATATAGATTATGAATTTTTGTTACTTTGAAACTTTTATCGGCAATGTACAGTTGAATCAAAATACTTGTTTTAAACAAAGAAAAACAATCTGATTTGTAATTGTGTTTTAAATGCATGTTAAAAAAGATGTCGGACATAGAAAAGTTTGAGCTATTAATCTTGCTTTTTAATCAAGATTTAATTTAACATTCACCTATTTTAATTAATTAATTTTGATTATCGATTTTCTAGTCAATCACACAGTCGTTGGGCGTTTGTTAATTAATGCAAAAGTGGTAGTTTTGATCAATTTTAACCTTGCCTTAAGTTTGATTAAGATAATGTAAATTATTGATGTGTGTATATATATACGTACGTGATCACAGATTAACCTGTTACCATAGCAACTAACCAAGGAATATCCACACAGTAGGACACGTGTGATGCAATTGTTTTATACGTCATGGAAAATGTAATGATTAAGTAGAGCGAGACGATCTTAGTTAAGTAGTCAATTTTTTTCCTAATCCAAAATAGATGTTTTATATATTGTTAAATGTTATCATGCGATAAAATATAAAAATATATAAGAACAGGAGACCACTGAAACTCCAAAAAGAAAATAATATCAATAATTTTCATGTATAATCTAATATGAGGTGAATGTGTGTATGCTTTACTTTCCGAAAGACAAGATACAGGGGATGATTAGGTTACTTCATGCATTATGATTTTAACGACGAAGGGGTCTTAAGATTTAGGTACTAAATATAGTTTATGTTTTCAATGTTTCATATAGAAAACACTACACTTAAGAGAACTCACAATCTCCGAATTTTATATTAGTTTCGCTCTGCTAGCTTGATTACGTTTTCAATGGCGGGGAAATGTACACTAATTTGATAATTGCTTTTTCTGAGGACTTTTGCAATTTGTTATTTTGTAAATATGGGGTGCTAGTACTGTAGACGTGTGAAGGACCTCTGTCAAGATATGCATATCATAAATATGATCATCTAAATAAAATGTACCATACTCACAATGCGGTGTCGAGATTGTCATTTCCCTCTTGGCGAAAGCGAAATTTCTTTTCAAGTTCAAGAACCAGAGACACACTGCAATATAGTAAAGAATTTAAGGTAACGATGGTGTGAGGGCTAATCATGCTGAGCAATCTGAAAATAGCGGCATGTTTAAGTTTCACTTTAACTGTATTTTGGATGAAGTCGCGGATGTTGGAAGTACACAATTTGTATATAGTGCTTGCTGTTTTTGTTAATGAGCCATGAGCCGTTGCCAGATGGGACATTAAAGAATCAGAGATTGCTGAGGGAAAAGGTAGGGTCAAGCTTCGATCAATGAGGAAAACTAGAGTTTGTGGGTGAGGGAGAAAACTTTTTTCTTTGTCTGGAAAACACCAAATGACCACGACGGTAGCAAACTTATTACATATTTAAGCAATATGTCTTTCACGGAAATCGGTAACACAAGCAAAACGATCGCCAAGTTGGCCGACATACACATGGTATCGGAATCCACTGAGTAGCCATCTCAGGCAATCACTGATTTTACTGAGGTAAACTGATGTGTCCTCGTGGGGGATAGACAACAGCTCAGCTCACTTTGATCATGTATTTGGGACATATTCGTCCACAACCGTTTTAACCACAGTGCCTGGCCAAAGATTTACATAAACACATGAACTTGTCCACATCTTGAAAGCACCAAGCAAGGGAAGGGAATACTATATGTTCTAAACGCGCAATGTGCCACTTCGTAATGTAAGATCTCAATATGATATGGAATATTTAAATTTAAAATTCTTCATTATTTTTTTCGACAGTTTTGAAGTCGCGATTACATGTATCTGAGCAGACGGAGGATTGGAAATGAAGACTTGGTCCAAGGGGCAAAATCATCTACAAAGTATAAGGGGGATGTAACAGCGACAATGGAAAGCTGGTTTTCTGCCAAGTACTGGACAATTTGACGAGAAACAGATATGCATTCTTAAGGATTATGCATCCTTTAGGATGTGAAGTTACATGTGATGGAATTTTACGGGGAAAAGGGCAACTCATCTCCCGCCATATCAAGAAGCGGACGCCCATGGTTACGTCTGATTTGAAACTCCGGTAGGACATGGTAGAAAATGGCGACCCATCTGACATAACAAGAGACTGACCAAAATATGTGTATCAATGATGAGTTGAATTATGTCATAGCAGCCCATAACACATTGCATCTTTGCAACTTCTCTCTATATCCAAAAGTGGACATCATTTTTAGATTGTCCGAAATGTAGCATGTCGTCCTCGCTATTCCAGGGGTTAATCTTACTGTCGTTATATCCATCCCTGCACTATGTTGTAGCAAAGTTTAAGGCTTTCCGACAACGGAGTAGACAAGTAATTTGGTTCTTTGATGTACATCAAAAGAATCAAATAAAGTCACTATGGTTTCTGAAGTTTGCGTCGCTCCCTGTTGCCTGTAATTGGCCATTTGTTTTTCCTGAAATGCCTTCAATTTTACTATGACAGTCCGGTTTTGGATAACATGACAATGATAGTAAATGTTGAAGTATCTAGGTGAATATATCGACAGTAACAGCAATACCTGACTTCTGCTGCACAGACATAATACAGTAACTATTAACAGAAATGACAGACTAATTTCAGATCTGGAGATCCTTAGGATGGAATTGGAAGTCATGATGACGCAAGTTCTATACTAGGTTTTGAATATCTACCTGACGAATTGCTTGCTTTGAAGGACAGTTACTCTTGTTGTGAATTCGATCAATGTCAATCACAGTGATGCCATGTCATCAGTCGTATCTCTGAGTTTCTTTTTTAAAGTAGGAACATTTCCATCATGTAGTTTTTTTCATATCTATGGATAATGTTTTAATATATCACCATCGTCTGTTCATCGTTACCGCCCGTGACATCGCTCCTGTCATCTGTCCCGTTATCGGGTCGTGAGAATGGCATTAGTGTGACGTCACATACATCTAAACCTCTGACAAAGGAAGTTTTTGAGGACCCTCGTGGTGATTTTTTACATTATAGAACTGGTAACAGGCATGAATGTTATACATTAACTGGCGAATACGACTGTTGTTATCGACTCTGATCTTATCGGCGTAGATCAACTGTTTGTAGTCACTCGAATGCGCCCATCTGGAACTTGGCAGTGATCGGACCCGTCTGAGACTTCTCAATCGGTTATAACTTGTGACGATATTTTCAAAATTACAAATCGGCGGAGACACGATCACCACCTCAATCGCTATCTACATTGGAAGGTAGGTTAATTAAGTTTTTATACCTCTTTTCTATGTTGAACACTTTTCTTTTTTATGTTATTTTGTAAGTTTTCATCATACGTCAATGCCATCAATGTTACCAATGATTCATAACATTTAAACTTTCGCGTTTTCAAAGCTTTATGTGTTATATGGGATCAAGTCATCCGCGATATCCCAGGGATTTCTATCATTGCCATTGTATCCACATCCTCGATATTGTCGTTATACACATCATCGATACTCAAGGGACTAATGTCACTGTCGTTATATCCGCCCCTAGATCACGTCATAATAAAACTGAAGAACTGGAGAAAAAACTCTTTTACCCAATATTTACTACCTCAGGTAATTCGTATCCTACAGACATACGTTTATAAGAATCCAGTGTTATCTGGAGTACAACCATTGATGTTATTTCTTATATACATTACTTATATATATCACATAATATATCATAGTGAACTGTTAATCATTTACTGTGTCACCGATATATAACCCCTGCCAAGTCCAATGTATTTCACTGAAGTCGTGCCACCTGTGTTAACAATATGTCCGTAGTACGTATGTTATGTAATCAGTCACTGGTTTAACAGTAGAGCCTAAGTTAACATCAGATTTAAGATTTAATTTAAAACAAAACCACTTGTATGACATTATTATTGAGATAGTTATCTGTAGGAATGTCTGTATGGAGTCAGATCCAGTAGAAAACTAGGAATCGTGTAATGGTAAGGGACACTACAACATCAATGTGTAACGTAATCAAGAAAAGTTCGTATAATAGTAAAATAATATTGGCCTTCACCCATTGAAACAACATTATTTTGGCACTACCACAAAATCCCTCTTTTTAACATTGATTAGTTTGCACTCCGATATTTTTGATAACTTCCTTAACACTCTGAGTCAGTCGATTGACCATCCGCAATATTCCAGCGGTTACTATCTTTTATTATATCCACTCCAAGAAAATATCAATGCAAAACATTGAACATTCGTATGACCATTTATACATTATTCTTTAAGAACTCTGTATTTTTTTTAGACTTTGGTTTAACTCTTATAGAGCCTGAATGGTCTCTCTGAAACCCGGTAATTTGCTGCACTTAGTAAGAACAGTTTATAACAAGTAGTTTATGAATGTTTGATGGTCTCTCTCGCCATTTGTCAGCCCCTCTATTTGTTTGATCTGTGGTGCCACTTGTAAAGTTCAGGTGTCATACGAACACTCCATTCAATTTAATTTTAGCCAAAAGAGTTCTTGAATCTGAAATATATTTTGTTGATATTGAGGAACTACGATGACGAAAAACCCGGATATTGTTATTTTTATCTCATCTATTTTCACTATGACATAGTCTAGGGGTGGATAGATCGAAGGGGTTGTATATAACATCCTCAATAGCAACATCACTTCATGGTTTATGGAGCAATTGATTCTGTACCAAACCCCTCTCTTAATCCAAAATACAAAAATGTACTTAAAATGTACTTCAAATATAGGATGCGGAATGTTTTCAATGCTACTCAGAATTGCAATATCATTATGTTGTTTGGGCCTAGAGTTAAAGTAAAATGGTAAGCATATAATCTACATTGACACTGTGCAGTGTGATTCTATAAGTATGATCTGTTTCACCATGTCCCCACTTCAAATTCATGTACTAGGTTATTATGTACTATGTACTAGTGGTTTATCCTGCCATCTCGAGGCTGTTAATGACGAGTTGCAGAACACACGGAACAATGGGACCTTAACGTAGAACAAATTAACAGTGATCACTATTTTCATATATATCAACACAAGAAAACCAAAACACTTTTATCATTTATTCCCAAATAATTGTGATGATTTTGAACATGCATTTGGGTTTCTTTGTTCATAAATAAAAGTATTGGTCACTAATATATAGCTACAAATGTATGTGCTTCCCTATACGGGACTCCTCTTTACTCACGTCATCGACTCCTGCTTGATTAGTTAACTTTTACCATTTAGTTTAACTTCAGTCGATGTAGCATACGTACGTATGATATACCGTTTAAATTCAATTTACGGCCACACAATCCAGTTCTTAGGCTGTGACAGCTAATTCTAAACTCTCCTTTTACAAATTGCAAAAGTGCTGAATATGTTAATTATAAAAAGTCATAGGAAGCATTAAACCAACATCGATCGTTCAAAATCGCCCCTTTAAATTCTCCGTGCTATGTGAGGGCGGTTTTGATGTCGATTTACACAAATCGTCCCTTTAACTTGATCTTCTATGATACATACACACAACGCCTAGTCCGGTAGGTAACTCAGTTATACGTTTTTAGATCACGTATAATCCCATTCACGAGATGACTTGGACTGGAAGAAAACTCCACACACACTTGATTCGCTAATTATTCACAGCATGATTGACAAATCTGGTGATTTTCTTTGTCCAGAGTTGTCGAACCTTGATAATTCGAGATCTTTTCAAAATAAGTGTGGCCAGTATTTATATGCGACAATGCTTTCGGTATTTTATAGGTATCAAGAATGTTTGATGTTTTCATATAACATCAAACGATACGAATGATTTATAAATCGTATCTGTTACAATTTACGTCATTTATAAATTAATCTTGCTTATAACAAGCGGTTTTATTAGCTTAATAATTTCTCTTCATCAGCCCATAAAGGAAAAAATGACGTCGCTGTTTGTAACGTCGCTTCTGATTGGCTGGCACAATGGCGTAAGGATTTAACAGAAAAAAGAGTCCATCAATGAATTTGGAATTTTGAAGAGATTACCTAAAGTAGATTGAGCTATAAGGATTGATTTGAAAATTCATATATGTTATAGAAATATAATACAAAATTCTTTGTGTATCCTCACGCATTGTGTAAGTGGAAGAAGGGATATGGCCAGGATGCGCACACTGTGTTCCTCGACCAATTTCGTTATCACCTAGTGACGTTCTACTCAACAATAAATCGCCTGATATGTGTTTAAACAACACTCATCCAACACAATTGATTTCATCTAAAATTAACGTTTATGATTACATAAAGTAATTTAAGCATAAAGTTAATCCGACACCACACAATAACATTACGCGTTAGGTAAACAATTTCTGATAAATAATTTAAAAAAAAATAATTTCTGTAAACATTGTCAATAATTCTGTCTCTCTCTCTAGTGGATTAAAAAGAGAAATCAATATATTGATAGGCGGCCCGTGAGGTACAATAACGCAATCCCAGCCGGATTCAGCTATCCGGTATTTAATAGAATCGTTAAATTTTAATAACCATTATATTAAAATCCAATAAATCCTAAATAACTTAAATAAACGTGTATGTTTTCTCTTCCATATTCATCTACGCGATAAAAACTCAACTTAGACATAGCTAGTTACGGAGAGTAACCGTATAGAATAAAAAGAAAGTCAGATATAATATAAATAATGACCTTTTTGGTTTCTTTTCCTTTAGGTGATCTTTATAGACAGGGTTGACTGTACCCGTTTAAAAATGTCCTTTTTATTTGTCAATCAATTTGATAAATACAAACTATTTCAATGACTGCTGTCAAACAGTGATTAAGACAGAAAGCAATTAACGTCTTTGGCGAATTTCCTATTCTATGTGAAATATATATAATATTCATGCAAGTAAACAATGTTTACTGAATTGTATTTATGTTTATTTATCTGTTTATTTATTTGTCTACAGTATTTGTGTTATTTGTTTTTGTCATTTATGTATCTGTATTTGTTTACAATAAAAGGTAAAAGAAAGAATATTCAATGTATCCAAAGCTATAAGCTATAGACTAAGAATATAACATAAAAAATACATTTCATGAAAAACATCAGTTATCGACCCTTTGTTGAATCCAGAGCTCGGCGTCACGTCTTCTAATATATAGATCAGCTGTCACCATTTCTTTTTCATCTATCATCATCAGGGATGATTTGGTTTGTAGTTCAACTTACAAAATACGAAATGTTGATCCATTACGTTCAAACTAAATTGCACCGAAAATCACATGTAAATGACTGTCATTAGATATGTAATTGTAAAGGTCTTTTAAATGTCATTTACAGAAAGGTGGAACCAACAATCAGAAACAAATCTACGTAATTGATAGATTAAATTTGCCATTTTGAAATGTTGATATAACCACATCACTGCACGCTTTGCATTCTTCGGTATTTTCTTTCTCTTAACTAGGCATATGGACTTTAAGAAGTAATTGTTAAAAACTAACGAGAGTGACAAAAGTGCCGTAGATAACATTGAGTTTATTTGAACTGTTTCTATAATAGCAATTGATATGAAATAAATTTTATCTGTCTGCGACGTACATTTTCTATACAATTACATAGAGGCAGATAGAGGAGTCTGTTCCTCTTAAGTTCTCAGTAAGGGAGTTGGACGACTGGTTGCTCGTCGTCTGTGCAGGGTGTGCTGTTTGATGTCTTTGACGACATGCTTCAGTGATACATCACTATAAAATTGGTATGGTCTAACTCCTGAAAATTTATTATGGAGGAGATACAACATGTATGATACCGTAGCCTCCCGATAAAAATGACCTGAGCTGTTAACAGGATGTTAAATCAACCAACTTGTTTATATATATGTATAAGTGGTTGTATGGAGATGAAAATATGGTTTCAAACAATCGTTTACTGCTGCTAACATATCCAAAGAATATATTCTTTTGTAATACCTAAACATTATTCTACGCAATAGTAAAATCGGGCCGTTGTACATTATATTAGGAGTAATGCGTAACAATCAGAATACATTTATCAGCTGAGATACAGATCGACGGGGAAGGTAAGTATAGAATACCCTGACACAGACGGATAATTTGTTGTGGTTATTTTCAAGGTTTTACATTGCATGATTAATTACTGAAATGTTAATGAGTATCACGCACCTTCGCGTGTCACGTGCTGGACAATGCACATGTAATTAATGACCGACCCCGGGGTCATTGTCATAGCGTTATTTTTGTAATGCAATAAAACTCGTGACTAGTTTTTGTTATTGCAAAGAGGCCGCTTTCTTCTATTTTTAATAAGGTATGGTATATCAAAAATATGATTTCATTCAATTATTACCCCAAACTGTTCACACTTTATATCATGGATAGACACATCCTTGCTAGTAAGAGTAGATGGAGTGTTCTAACCGTACTTTATTTCCTCTGGAAATTTTTCTTCAATAGTTGATTAACGCCAAACATATTGAGGATTTTCCTATGTGATGTCTGTTAAAATAATTAACACTTGATTTGAAACTAGGGGATTTTTTTTCTTGAAACACTCCTTGAGCATGTTAATGTTTTGTTTTTGAAATCCTTACACCTCGTCAACTGCTACTACGTATGTTGTTGATGAATGAGCATATGTTCTCGAAGACGGTATTGTTTTAGTATTGTGTCTTCTTGCGCTAGTGGAACTTTTGCTTCCAACATAGTGTTATCTCAATGAATCATACTGTCTGAAGACATCGATCAAGAAACCCTACCGCCTACATTATCATATTATACTGCCACAAATCCTTATCAATAACCATTAATATTATACATGTAAATAGGAATATTAGCGGAACTCTCTGTTTAAGAAGGCATATATAATATATGTACCATGACATACACCCTTAAGTGGTTATCCTTGGTACCAGGTCAGGGCCTGCAGACATGTTAACGATATATGTTAATACCCTTACCCTAATGCGAATACAATTTTTCACATCTATAAATATGCAGATACATCGGGACAAACCGGATACGACCAGGGAATCAATAAAAACATGTAAGAAATGGGACTATACGTCGACATTAACGGTACAAAAGCTTTATAAGGTGTGACTTTTACTAAATCAGGGAAGACACTGGATATAAAGGATAATTTGTATCTATCAGTAACAAACAAACACTGCCAGGCTACAGCTGAGACTTTAATAAATGGTTTTTTGTAGAACAGGTTGTATTGATTCTATCAGGATTCGTAAACACGGGACGACACATTAATTTCAGTTGAATGTCCTCGTCCCATGGCCTTCTTAACACTTTTAAACCAACCATATCCCAAGCATCCAAAACCGGTAGTAGCAAGTTGTGACATTGGCTGAGACGGTCTCAAAGCAAGTATAAACGAATTAGTCTAAAATCAGCAATATTTAGCTATTTTGTAAACCACGGTTAACAAGTTTGTTGTTATAAAAATGGATTTCATTTTTTCAAAAATATTTTTTCATTGAAAAAAAATGTCTTGCTTTCATATCTCATCATATCATTTAAAAAAAAGAGTGGTAATTGCAAAAAAAATCATACTTAGCAAGCAAATCTATCACAGGCACATTTTCGCATAATGACATGGTACTCGTACATCAATGTACATTAAATCCTGCTCCCAATTGGATTTCGCATCTCATCTTTTTTGCACCAAACAGTTACAGTGTAAATCCGGACAGGTTTCTTGTCAAAAAATCTTGCCAAAAATAAATTATATAGCAACCGTTTCACAACAAAATTTCGTAAACAATAATGTACAATTATACTGACTTACAAGAAATATCGCGGCAAACAAATTATACAGAATCTTCACAACCAGAAACGAGAATTTGTTCAACATAATTGATATTCTTTTCAGTTCGCAATTGAATATCTTGCGAAAATAAAAGTAGGAAAAAATAACAAGTAAATTTCGTACAGAGCAATAAATGGACATTCTTATATTCTGTCATACGTATTCCCATAAAATATAAACTTGACAACACACTTTCGCGTAGTCCGCTAAAACTGCCTATATTATTAGTTTTTCCTTAGATATATTAAGCAATAAAGCTTAATAATATTAGCAGGTTTAGTGGACTAAATTTTGAGCAAAAATGTAAAACATTCATACTTGTTGAGAAGTGAACTTTCACACTCCCCATGTCACTACCAGACACGTGCGTCAGTACTGAAACACCAACGGGAATCAAGGATTTCAGTTGTTTTTATTTACATGTAAATCATAACGAGCCAATACCTGTTCAGATCGCTCACGTGACCACAGGTAAAAACCCTACGTACCATTATAACAGGTGTATATGTACCCGAGACTACCATCCCATGTATTAGACCGGATCTATCGCTTCACACCTGTACAGGTAGGCAATCTCAATTTGTTACTAATTTACATTGTTAAAGGTCTCTTGTTAATGCGTACATTTGGTGATTATGATTGCCTTCATCTTAGACAATTCTACTACAGAACAAATAATACAGAAATCTCGGATTTCGGAATGATACTAAAACATAAATCTACTAAAGCACGGGTTTTATGTTTCAGTTTCTGTTCTAAAAAATTGATTTCCATTTCTGTAATATTGTTTCAGATGAAGTTTACATTACTTTAATTTTGTTTTAATTTTATTATTTTTTGTGCTTTAACGAATGTTATTTTAGACGAAGGTTACGTTTATATACATAAACCATTGAAAGAAAAATATTCGTCCACGGTTTCTTTCAAATTCAACAAGCCAAATTGACATATGTAATACTTCAAATAACGACACAAGAATTAATTACAATTGATATCACTAAAACATATCACGTTTCTGTAATGGAAAATTGGTATTTAAACGAAACTTAACCGATGAATGCACTTTGGAAACTGTTTACTTGGTATTAAGATGTCATGGTAGATAGAAGTAAGTTTTAGGGCGTTAGTTTTCGATCGCAAGACGACAAATATAGATAAGAGGTGTGCGAATGTTATATAGAATATATCCGGATGGAATACATGGACTTTAATGCATGCATTAACATATTTTATGTTAATGGGTGTTGAATGTCAATATACCATCCAGCTAATACTATCTATGTTGTAATGATCATCCACATGCATATAGTTTATTAACTGTCACATTTTACCAAACCCAAAACATGATGAAATCTTAAAGGAAGTGGACCTTCCTATAACGCATCAATACATATCGCACTTTACAATCCTTTGTTTTGATATGAGAAAAGTGTTAAAATTCTTATAATAATATTTATTAGAAAGTTGATTTCAAATACCATGATAAAATGTCTATCAGTTGTGGTATTATTATTGTTTAACATGGCAATGAATAAACCGTAAGAAAATGCGATCTGGTCACATTGTTTTTGTTGGTGTTGTGGTTTTACAAGAAATACTTTGTGCATGTATTATAATGCTTTGACTCAAAACATTTATTATTGAGGTAGTACAACTTAGGAAACCGTCTTCTATTATCATACTATTTCACTTTGATAAGGACGGCCTATGAGTGCAAATCGTTGCGTGTATGAATGTCTGTATATTTTGATAGACTGTGCTATATTAGTGTTGTGTCTTCTTGTATGGAACAGTTACTCTTTTCATAGTGTTATCTCACTAAAGCATGCCGTCAGCAAGAAACACAACTATCCGGTCACAATGGATTTCCTAACAAGTCCTATATCACTGATGTATGCCACAGAAGACACTGGACACCCTGTAGTTCGACACGATTTCTCGAAACAAACTAACTGAGTTTTCGAGAAGTCGGGGTCTATATTCAGTGTCTTTCGAATCTTTGGTATCACGCGTTAGATTTCATATTTACGGCATTGGATTAGTGGGTGACATATGTATGTTGACATTTACTTAATCGCTACAATAAATATTCATTAACAACTGACACATACGGATGGTTTAAGTTATTTTTAGTGTAACTTAGACGGATCATCACCTACACAGACTTATAGCATATAGGTGTGGCGAGACTCAAATGACAATTTAATTTCGGGTGATTTAAATTTCAGAATCGATGAGATGTTTGGAGCAACGACTAGTCTATTACGGCGATCTCTTTGTGTGTTACTACAAGATTTAACGATACATTTGTAAATCGGTAAATACGATTAATTAAATATACCGTCAGATCGACCAGATTATCTCTTCATTCTAGAAAACATGTTCAATCTGCGATAACTGATTGCGAATGTTATTTATCACCAAAGATTTGTCGTTATATATGTAAGTTACATAAGATAAACATAATAAAAACATAATTTATGTCCATTTTAACACGAATTTTTTTGTTGAACTGATAATTAATAGCATGTATCGTGCTTCGTCACTTTAAATTTCGTCACGGCTAATTTGAGTATAGATAAAATTAATTGAACTGCTAATAAATATTATCATTTTCAATAGTTTATGAGGATTGCGATTCTAGTATTACAATGGTTAGGCTAATTACCAATCGTTTGGGGAAAAACATGGTAATTAGTATTGTATAAAGGTCCAAAATTGAGCACGGTTAATATGACGTAAAATAAAACCTAAACTAAACTACACGTACTATTAGTGACGCTCCCGACGTTTAATCGTACAACACGATATGAAATGGGCACGAAATACGGCGTGGGAAGATGTCAGATCGAGCTTGGTACCAGAACTTCGAGATGTATCTGTCTTATGCTGACAAAGTCTGTCGGTTCTCCTCTTACCATACCTAGAGGTGTGCGTTGAAATTGAGAAATGTTTCATCGTGAAAACAAATGTTGCATTGTAGTATGTTTCATCGTGAAAACAAATGTTGCATTGTAGTATGTGCCGTACGAAGTACACATTGGTAAAAATAAATACAAATGCAAATGGAATTTTTGGACAAGGAACAGCATGGAACAAGAATGTGTTCTTTAATTATATCTGACATTAAATAACCGACTCCACACCCTTACTAAGTGTCCAAATCCCCGGTAGGGCATGCTTACTTTAACGGACGAGTGAAAGCTTGTTATATATATATCTACTTGTTTAATTAAGTGAACTTAAGAATCATCTTCTATATGATACGCATTTAATCTTTAACAATCAGATTTAGGTAAGTACAAAAATATTTATACATGTATGTACCTATTACAATCTCTAACAGATTAACTCCGACCCTAAACATCCCTATACGTCACGGATATGTAATAATCCCCAATACTAATTGAGTTGTTTTTGTCAGATTAAAACTAATCCGAAGCAGACGGTTAAAGACATTTTATCCGACAGGCGACAGTGGTATTTGGGTGACCGAGTCGATGTTCATGTCCTTTATACATTTTGTATACCATGAGTTCCGTAAGTTTACGCCAACTGAGTTCTAATGATGAAAGGTTAGACGTAAATATTGTAATAGGTGGAGCCAAAGTGGCGGTAAACGGCAACTTTAGCACTGTCTACAGTTTTATTTACGGATCCGTTTCTCCGTATACATAATGCTAGTGTAGCGACGTGGATCGCGGTTCGATAATATGTTTACTACAGAATTAGGAATGGTACAACGATCGATCTAGATGTATTTTAGGTATATATAATGGCTATTATAGAATGTCATTATAGACTCTGAACTAATTTCCTTCAACATAATGACTTAAATTAATTACTTTTTGCTGTAATTAGTCGATAATCTGGTAATTAATCTATTAATGAAGCGTTTTCAGTCTGGTAACACTTTGTGTGAAATGGAAAATATATTTAGGTCCAAGGGCAAGTCTTATGGCAGATGAGGTCACCTCATTGACATGTCAACATGAAAAACAATACATGTGACAAGTCCCTTACTTTGTAATTTCTTATGTCAGTTACATTGCAAAAAGAAATTTCCCCATAACTATTTCGTTAGATCAATAAATCTGTGATAAAAATCTTCTAAATCTTTCGATCAATTTTTACACAAGAGAAAATTAGTGATAGTGTTACTGGGCTTGAACCTTACTAGCGGTAGATTTCCATGGCTACTGTTATTGTAACGATCACTTGAGGGATTCTAGAAGTTCGATGAAGCCCATGACCCATTTATGTACAAAGACTAGATGTGCCTATATTGTCTAGGTATAAACAATAGTTATACACTTTGTGAACGGTGAAACAACAGTAATTAATGGACTGGACTGGGAGGTAGGTAGAGGCTGGCGATTGGTTCTTCTTTACTTCCTGTTTACAAATTTGAACATTTAAAGCTGACAATGGAAGTTCAAAACATGCAATTCAGATTGAATAAAAATACAAAAAAGTGCCAAAATTCTTTGTGAGGCATTGCCTTGTCGTGTCAGTAAGGCAGCCATTTTATTTTTCTCTCTCCACATTCCAACGCACTTCTCGACTCTAAATGATCAATTCTAAAAATCCGATGCTTTATTATTTTTTCTGATGGCAATTGCACATTTGTAACTTGTATTGTCAATTTATTTATACTGTATTGCGTGTAGTTCTGGCAAGTCTATTGTGTTGACTGCGATATGTTTGTGTTGTGTCTCCTTAAATTATATTGCCCAATTAATAGTGTTATCTTACTGAAGCAACCGTCAAAGACACAGAGAAACACACCCCGCCCGATCACATTCTACTGACAATCGATAATTTCTTTATTACTATAACTTATGAGGTACAATATATCTAATAATGCTATAGTGTTAAATACACATATCTCTTACCTATTATTTTTAGATATTGGTCTTAAAATACTTCTTAAATACAGTTTACATTATGATACAAGTGAGGATATCGTTGTAAATGCGCTCATATTTTGTTCACGTGAAAGGGTCATGGCTATCAATAGTTACTAGACGGCCTTGTGTGTAATGTGAAAATAGTGTTTATGATAAATATCACAAACTGACGAAGCCTTCGAACATTTAAATATGTATCTTATAAGTTGAAGTATAATTTCACAAACGGTAAGTATCCACCCTTCAATTGAACCTTTAATGTTGACCTCGTGTCCAAAATTATTGAAAACATTCTTATTACATGTGTAGATCGTCGACCTTCATCTTATCTCGTATTGACAGTAAAGTTGGTTTAAATTCCCACCTGTGTTTAAAACGACGTTTTAAGAAGTTTAAATACATCAAAGATAGCTAGTGGTTTGACATTTGGTATTTCGTATGATAAATGTTGTTTTATGGTTGTTTGTCAGACTGTGTCTTCTTGTTGTCTAACTCTCTGTGTGAAAATGAAACAAGATAGAATTATTATGTAAACAATATCATATTTATCATATTGATAATAATAATTGACTCCGCGTACAGTTTATGTAACCCAGGGACGCGAGACTACGTAATTTACACCTGCTCATTTATCATTATCCCCTCATAACCAGAACAAAATCAAAAAGTTGAATTTTCTTAAAATAACAAGACAAAAACGTAACAAAGCAAACGCAAAAATAAACATTATAACTGAATATCCCTAACAGGTTGTAGGCCAATTCGGTTGGTTTATTTTAGTTTTCCGAAATAATAGTTCACAAAGATAACCTTTTGCAGATGTTTTAAATTATTAAATCGATATCTCTTTCATCAAACAAACCTGGTATGTCCTTAAATGGTCCTGGCTGTTAATAGGACGTTAAACTTAAAAAACCGAACCAAAACAATTTTCATCATAATTGTTGTATTGATATCAATTATGGGAGGTAAACGTTTGAGGAAATTCGCGCGAAATAATGTTGGTTTAAGTTCGAATTTTGGTATCGTAGTAATCTAGGTCAATTGTTATGTTTGACCCGATTTTAACTCGTATATCTCGTTGTAAATATAGTCTTATCTGGATATATATCGTCACGAAGAACAAATACAGTGAAAGGACTACTTATCGCTATGTATCACTTGACACATTATTATCAATAACATAAATGGACAATACCAATATTTTGGTTTATGACATTATGACCATTAAAGATTTATATTCAAATATTTGTTAACGTTTATGAATTTGTTTCAATAGGAAATGAATTTAAAGGACAGCTTGCAAGAAGATTTTTAAGTTGTCACTTATATAGCAATAGACATGAAAGGGACATTACCAATATTTGGATTTCTAAAATTATCCCCAGTAAAGAAATATATTCAAATATTTGTTACCCTTTATGAATTCGTTTCAACAGAAATAAAAATTCTAATGACTACTTGCACAACGAATAGACATAAATAGTAGTTTTATTATGTTTTGAAATTATGACATATGAAGAATTATATTCAAATATTTACCTTTTAATGATGCTTTTTCGTTCAAGATTAAAGCTTAAGGACTACTTACACAGAGACTAGCCACATACAGTAGTAGTATACCTATCCATATGGCCGTGTTTTCCTTTAGTCTTTAACACGTCTGCACCTCAGATTAAAGTTCAGTTTATCTCACATATACCTTTTAGCTCTAATGACTTTGCTGTATGGATTTTCATATCATATCAACTAGCTGCCAAAAAGCAACAGCTTTATTAGAGGTATATATAGCTGTTTTATCGCCTCTGTAAATTTAGTAAGTCTGAGAAGTGTCGAGGGTAAATAATGTATAATATGTCATTAATACCTTAATTAAACATTTGGTCGTCAGCCAGGTCCACTTAGACACCTACAGGAATGTAATGTTACACATCGTATATAAAAAATAGCTGATATTACAATAGTCAAACTTTTAAAAAGTGAATCCACTCAATGTATTTTTTATGCTTCAGCAGTATACCAAAGTTACAAATGAAGAGAGTAGGGAAACAAAATTTCTTTGAGAGGAGAATGTTAACTAGTGAAGAATTTTCCTAAGAAAATACATCATTGAATATAAATTTGTTCGGTTTGTTGATTTCTTTAATGATAAAATCAACAGTCAGGGTCATTTTACATTAAAGGCTGACCTTCAGTGTATACAGCGTATTGCATGTGTGATTGAAATGCGTACATGTTACGGGAGACTTTGGTGTGCCTCTTAGTAATCGTGGAAATTGTGTCCTTTATGAAGCGCTATCTCACTGAAGCATAACTACTGAGGAATTTGCCTCAGAAAACGATTATTGAATACTAATGATAATAAAGAGATGATTGAGGTTAACCAATACTTTCTACTCCACTTGCTTCTTCTTGTGTTTGCCAATTAAGAAGTAATCCAAAGTTTAAAATCAAATAAATGAAATATTTGCATGTTAATTACTTATTTGGAATCCGGTGTTAATTAGCATTCCGGAGTAAGTTCCGGATCGCTTTACAATATGTTACCGTCCCACGAGTCGAATCTAATTATTTACTATTGACCTTAATATATAAAATACAACCGTTCAAGTGTCTATTCATATTTCGGACATTTTAATTTATTTGTCCCCGACTTCATAGTTTAAACAATCGACTGTAAGAGACTGTATCGACACATTTCTCTTTGTCAACTAGAACACGTCAGACCCGAGTAGTTTTTCCATTAGAATATATTATCGAGAAATCTGCAGACTGTGCTATATAAGAAAAAACACAAGGAAGTGTCCGTGTATTTAAATCTCAACATATTTGAATGTATGTATCTGATTTCAACCAAAATAAGCCACCACGCCTAAAGGTCAAGGGTCACGGGTAGTGTAAGCTGTCACACTAGGGAGGAGGAGGTCTAACCGGGTACAACATGTACTTAACTGGATATTAATGTACTTACGTTCACTAGGCCATTGATAAGTCTATTAGTAGAGAGCAGTTGGTAGGTTGTCTATCCACATGTGCCATTATCAAAAGCAAAAAAAAATATATTAATAAAATAAAATAAATAAATAAAAGAAAACAAGCAAGCAATCAAACGAAATCACTACCATATACTATCAATATGTAACTGCTTGAAATGCATAATAAGTACATGCTACATTCAATTGTCTGAATGTCTTACTATTCAAATTTATTACAATAGTTTTCTTACATTTTTTTATTTGAGTATTTACATGTTACTATTCTTTGTAACTCTTCCAATTCGAGGGAATAAAGGAATGATGATGGATAGCTGATGTGGTAGATTGACTATTTACACGTACACAACCGAACTGTTATATATAAGGCAGTCTAAGAAACTGAAAATACATTTTTGTAAGTGAAATATTATCGGTTAAATTGAATTAGTAAATAGATTGACAAGGTTGCTGTGTTCGGGATAAAAGCCGCATAGATATTAATATCTTAAACAGATGTACATATCACACATAATATAAAAACAGAAGGAGTGTAACTGTAGAGGTATGTCTATGACGTATTCGGTGTCTAACTATACAGACTACCAATCATACATAGGTATGCGGAAGACAACACCAATAGTCGTTTCGGGGAGGTAAAATAAACAGTTATAGAGGATTTTTGAAAAATAGTTTACCTGGAGTGGTAAAATATATGTAACAACTGACAAAGAAAGTAAACAATAAGTTAACACGAAGATATAATAAACGTTGATCATTGTTAGACAATGCGGAATGATTTCGGCATTGTGAGTAGGCGGTGGGTAAAATCTTTCAATTTCACATGCTCTAAATGTGTGGTAGGGAAATGACGTTTCATATTTCAAATCTGTAATTTAAGATGCTTAAAAAAGGTTTAATAATTAGTAAAATGTTAATTCAGCGACGTTATTAGGTTTAAAGCTTGGTAATTTCTTGTTATCAGACGAACACCGGAGTATCGACAATACATCGTTTATGGCTTCATTGTGAGTTCTTCACTATATAGTTTTATCTGATATTTGGAAAATATATTGAATGCTAGCTGAAACTAAGCTCTTTTGTAATTATGATAAGAGGTAGGACTGCCTTTTTGACAATACTTTTTGTTCACGCAGTTGGAAGCACTTCTTTGTCCCCTATTTACTACAACAATTAGTTTTCTCCTACACACATACGTTTGTACGGATCCAGTGCCACACGGAATAGGACCGTTGATATTACTTCTATTAACCTTTTCTAATTAACTGTATATTAATGCATTGGTCATATAACCCCTACTATATTCATTTGCCGGACTCACCAAAGCCTCACAGTATTACAGAGCAATAATATAATGATCGATTCTTGTATTCCTACTTTTTATTTCCGGTATATGAAAGTCAACAATACTCCGTTCCTGTGAATGCATTACTTCGTTCGTTATTCTTTGGTAGTCCATTAAGCTACATTTATAAATATACTGATCAATTTATTGCTACAGATGAATTGTTTGCGGAACACAAACTGATACGATAGAGCAGATCTTACTGTGTTTGATGTTGTTATAAAGTAACCAAACAGATGGATGGGAAATAATGAAAGTTATATTTAAGTTTTCTATTGTGTTGATACCGGGGCCCGATTTCTATTTAGTCTACACATGTTGTTAATTGTCGCGATAGTCAATACAGTTTAAGGCATCGTATTGTACGGTTAATTTGTTGACAATGTTTTAAAGGCATGTCGATATAGGATATCGATTACACCGGCATTAATGTTATGATACAATGAAAGGCTACCTGTTTTAAATAAGACAGGTAGACGTGAGGTATCAGTAGGATAACGGAGGCGGAAAGGTAGGAAACAGGTATGCATTTGATTTGTCAGTACAGAGGTACAGTGACGACGGGAATATCTGGCTTTCACGTGATCAGGTATTCCTTATTTGTCTAGTGGTATTGTGGTGAAACCAATACATTTAGACACCGGTGATTAAGTGTTGAAATTTCAGTAATATTTTTGGGATATCAATGATGAACAATTTTCGTCCATGTCCGATTCAAAGATAAGTGTGTAGAGAACACAGCACGTAAAAGGCACCTGTGCAATTTAAACAGACTTTTACTATGTTTGTATGATAGACTAAATACAACTTTAAGAGAGGTGCATGATAACAGTTTTACTTAAACTGGTTGGAACAGATTTTGCTACTAAATAGCGTGGGATATTCATGGATACTTTCTTTCAGCCTCTAGAGTTTTTTCTAGGGAAAAAATTTGTAAACAAAATTGTAGATTGGTATTGAAAGAATTATTCAAGCTCTTCACTCTATATTATATTTCACGTTACTTGCATTATACAAAGTATTAACCTGGAAATGTCAATTTCGATTTAGCGATGTATGATTAAGACTGTTTCAAAGTTATGATGAATTTACAAAAGTATGTGATAATATGTTTTATTTCAAGTCGTTTGATTGTTCATTATAGGAAGACCACACGAGCGTACCAAGGGACGGGCTAGAAATAAAGATCGGAACCACGGCCACCATCACTACGACATCCAAGATAACACACACTAGCGGACAATTATCTAGGTCTACAACTATGTCTCAGAAAACAGTGGATGCGTCTCGACCCTTTTTCCATAGACAGGAGGGTATGTAACCTTGTTCTGTTAAAGAGAAATCATAAACACAGTTTGTCCACATCTTCTTTTGTACATTAATCCTTGCTGGCATGTACAAAATACACACTTTGCATATTCATTGGTGAAGAAATGTGCATAATTTATTTTTAATGAAGGTATAACATTTTTAAAGAAGATGTTTGCTAATATCAGTAAAATTTTAACTATTTGGTAGAATCTGATATTTCCGATCGACGTACTTTAAAATTAGTGTTAGAATCAACAGATTTTATAACTTACAAAAAAAATCATTCAAACATTCAATCTGTTATAAAAGAAAAAAATATATAATCACAGTATGGATTTCTTTACAGATACATAAATACACTGATAGAAAAAGGATGTTTCGGCGTATTAAGAGTCATGTGTTTCATCCAGGACACCCAATCCTCAATATATAAATTTATGTCACAGCGACACTCTCTATACAAATCTAAGTCACATCGACACCCTCCATACAAATCTAGGTCACATCGACACCCTCCATACCAATCTTGGTCACTTCGTCAGCCTCCATACAAATCAAGGTCACAGCGACACCCTCCATACAAATCAAGGTCACAGCGACACCCTCCATACAAATCAAGGTCACAGCGACACCCTCCATACAAATCAAGGTCACAGCGACACCCTCCATACAAATCAAGGTCACAGCGACACTCTCCATACAAATCAAGGTCACTCATACGACACCCTCCATACAAATACAAAGGTCACAGCGACACCCTCCATACAAATCAAGGTCACTACGACACCATTTATACAACTATAGTCCACGACAATATAACTACATTATTACTATAAATCTAACCACGCCAATAGGCTTTCTATTGATGTTGGGACTGGTGAGATCAAATAGAATAATGTCAAAGGTCATGCTGAAATATAAGCACAAGAAAACTACATAAGAATATCCACTTGATGCACCATGCGTACAGTACATACTTTCGTGAATGATAAATATATGTATTGACGATGTCCAAAATACGGTTTGCCTCTTCCTGCCATTTAGGGACCAGAGTTTACCAACTCATGTGGACCTTACATTCGTACACTGGGAGTATAATGTTATCAGAAGGACAGCTCGATCATTGAGATAAAACACACGCGCCTTAACAAAACAAAATTTGCTCTACTTATGATTCACGAGCATCTGATTATAACAACATTTCAAAAGGATATTTACGTCAGCACAAACGCACAGATGTCTGGTAATGACCTTTAAACAGTTTCATTGTGAAATAAGTTTTCTTTTGTACATTTCTATAACGATTACAAGGGACAATCACATTTATCATAATATCGCCTATCTTTCCTCAGAATGTTGGCTTTTGTTACAATGTTTAGAATTATTTTGTTACAACAGTTCTGAAGACTGTAAGGCACTTTACTAAATTAGTATATTGGGCAGGTGTGTTGTATAATGGAACTAAGACACATGTTATGCAGGTGGACTAACCAACACCTTTGTTGTATAACGGAACTTAGACACATGTTATACAGGTGACCTAACCAACACCTTTGTTTAACGGAACTAAGACACATGTTATACAGGTGGAATAACCAACACCTTTGTTGTATAACAGAACTAAGACACATGTTATACAGGTGAACTAACCAACACCTTTGTTGTATAACGGAACTAAGACACATGTTATACAGGTGAACTAACCAACACCTTTGTTTAACGGAACTAAGACACATGTTATACAGGTGGAATAACCAACACCTTTGTTGTATAACAGAACTAAGACACATGTTATACAGGTGAACTAACCAACACCTTTGTTGTTTAACGGAACTAAGACACATGTTATACAGGTGGAATAACCAACACCTTTGTTGTATAACGGAACTAAGACACATGTTATACAGGTGAACTAACCAACACCTTTGTTGTATAACGGAACTAAGACACATGTTATACAGGTGGAATAACCAAAACCTTTGTTGTATAACGGAACTAAGACACATGTTATACAGGTGGAATAACCAAAACCTTTGTTGTATAACGGAACTAAGACACATGTTATACAGGTGGAATAACCAACACCTTTGTTGTATAACGGAACTAAGACACATGTTATACAGGTGGACACATGTTATACAGGTGGAATAACCAAAACCTTTGTTGTATAACGAAACTAAGACACATGTTATACAGGTGGAATAACCAAAACCTTTGTTGTATAACGAAACTAAGACACATGTTATACAGGTGGAATAACCAAAACCTTTGTTGTATAACGAAACTAAGACACATGTTATACAGGTGGAATAACCAAAACCTTTGTTGTATAACGAAACTAAGACACATGTTATACAGGTGGAATAACCAAAACCTTTGTTGTATAACGAAACTAAGACACATGTTATACAGGTGGATAACAACACCTTTGTTGTATACGGAACTAAGACACATGTTATACAGGTGGAATAACCAAAACCTTTGTTGTATAACGAAACTAAGACACATGTTATACAGGTGGAATAACCAAAACCTTTGTTGTAAAACGGAAACTAAGACACATGTTATACAGGTGGAATAACCAAAACCTTTGTTGTATAACGAAACTAAGACACATGTTATACAGGTGGAATAACCAACACCTTTGTTGTATAACGAAACTAAGACACATGTTATACAGGTGGAATAACCAAAACCTTTGTTGTATAACGGAACTAAGAACTAAGACACATGTTATACAGGTGGAATAACCAAAACCTTTGTTGTATAACGGAACTAAGACACATGTTATACAGGTGGAATAACCAAAACCTTTGTTGTATAACGGAACTAAGACACATGTTATACAGGTGGAATAACCAACACCTTTGTTGTATAACGGAACTAAGACACATGTTATACAGGTGGAATAACCAACACCTTTGTTGTATAACGGAACTAAGACACATGTTATACAGGTGGAATAACCAACACCTTTGTTGTATAACGGAACTAAGACACATGTTATACAGGTGGAATAACCAACACCTTTGTTGTATAACGGAACTAAGACACATGTTATACAGGTGGAATAACCAACACCTTTGTTGTATAACGGAACTAAGACACATGTTATACAGGTGAATAACCAACACCTTTGTTGTATAACGGAACTAAGACACATGTTATACAGGTGGAATAACCAAAACCTTTGTTGTATAACGAAACTAAGACACATTCGCATTCTCTTACTTTTCAAAAATTATTGCAAAGTCCATTTAAGTAATTGTTATAATAACCCTATATAATACTTCGCATCTCTTTAATGGATGGATTCTGTTGCTAAAACAATACGACATTTTATGTTTTTATCAGTGCAAGATTGGTACATGTCAGTAAAATATTGGAGTATTTATATGAAATATTACATTAAAGCCTTTTAGACGATGACGGTAACACTACTTCATATTTCCTTTCAGAGACATTAAAACTAAACACTATTATTACATTAAATGGAAGTTTAGTTATCACTCTCATGAAGAATGGTGTTTAAGTTTGCGGAACGAAAGGTGAATTTGTACAATACGATTACTAATAGAATAGACAAATGTTTTGTGTTTGCACTTTTAGTAAATGCAACTTATTGAAAAGGTAATTTTGGTCCATATAGAAACCTTCTAGCCCAACCCATCTTTAGGAATCATGGAAATATCAAGTTTCCCATGTAAGACGTACCTACCATCTGTTAGGATCGGTCCTGTAACAATATATATATATATCTGACGTTGTGTGTACATAGCTCCGATTTACCTCAATACATATTGTACAGCTTAACAATATGTTATGGGGTGTTCAGTTGACTTTCACTGTCATGAATCAAAATGATAAATTAAAACATTATGATATGAACACGATTCTTCTTATTTGTAGATCGGATTTAAAAAAGATTTTTGTGAATGATGACTTAAATCGAAAGAAGACAAACTTAAAAAATAAATGATGTTTGTTACAAAAGACTTTTAAAATGTATATATACATACAAATCTACGATTACAGTGCTTATAATTTCACATGGCACTTTAAAACCTATATTTACTTTAGATATTTAAAAGTGTTTTATATAATGTGACTTTTATAAAACCTCCATTGTTGTTTATAAAAAGTCATAAAAATGACACTCACCACGATTTTGCTGTACTTTTTGAGTACATTCTTCCCTAAACAGCTTGACTTCGGTTTATCTATTGTCAGTACCCATACCTAACGATTCGTTCTCCATACAGCCATCCCACCACGCCTCACGGACCAGCGGGACTTTAGCTATTACATTTACCTTTGTGTTTGATTTTGAAAATGAATGATAAGTGTATTGAGGATTGTGAGATAAATCAATACAGAATATAATAGTTGTTACAGGGGTATTTCAACTGCTATATGTAAGCCGTGTCACTCCAATGGGTTGTTAAGTACATTTTCGTTAATTATCATTATTTTGTATTATTCTTAAAGCAGCAAGTAGGTTGGTTGACTCCTAGACTACAAATTCCGTCTGCCATATACTTGGAATATTATATATTACTGTCATCAATATTAGATCGCTAAATGTATCCAGAAACTTTTATTTAAAGCAACAAGCAAGTCTGATGACTCATATACACTACAAATCAAATTCATCACAATATAAACGATGTGTCACAGATATCATGTATAACCATCATCAACGATGTGTCACAGAAATGTACCCAGAAAATCTAAGTTAGTGAAAATATTTTTTTGGACATGATGGGGAAAAAACGAGAGAGGCCGCTTAACAGCGAGCTACATATGTTTGTTAGCCGTACTGTTCCAAATCCATAATAATACATTTGATATTTGAAACACTATTTCTATTTTTCCTTTGTCGATTTCATATAGAGAATACTAAGTAGCGCCCTAAAAATGTTAGGAATCGTAGGCTATTTAATATCAACAGTTGACACATTGCTACCCGATACACAATAGCAATTCATATAAGACATATGTTTGTATGGTGGAATGTTCAGACCCCAAAAATATGAAACCGTGTAAGTCTAAAAGAGTCTTGAGTTTAGACTTATAAATCAAATTATTATAGATGACGTTACAAAAAGTCATTTTTGACATAGTAACCACAACCTTCGGCCTAAGACATGATCCTGGGCCCTGGTTTTCTTTTTCAAAACATCTTGTTCTACTAGTTCTGGGTTCAAATCGACTTTGTCTGATAAACACTTGTCTTCTGTATGGTTTTTTTTCTGATATTATGATGGTCTTTATGTGGCTGTCAGGATTATAAATGCTCCTTTGTTTCAGGGGAAGTGGGTATATATGTGAAGATATACGACGCCAAAGCTGAGAATGTCCACGCTATAGGCTCTGACCAGTACTTCCGCATGGATCTAATGGACAAGCTGTTTGAAATATACCAAGCGGCAGATACAGTCAAAATGAAAGCTGCTCTCGACCGCAAAAATCTGTTTCAAGGGGCATACTTAGAACGGTTCGAGAAAGGTTAGTATTGAATACTAGTAGTTGACTAATGTTTCAGGGGGAGTAACTCGTACCGGTTAGAAAGTGTTGGCTTGTACCAGAAAGACCTTGAAACAAGTAAACACGAATAACAAATTTGTTATTTGTTATACCAAGCGGCAGATACAGTCAAAATGAAAGCTGCTCTCGACCGCAAAAAATTATTTCAAGGGCATACTTAGAACGGTTCGAGAAAGGTTAGTATTAAATAGAAGTAGTTGACTATTGTTTCAGGGGGAGTAACTCTTACCGGTTAGAAAGCGTTGGCCTGTTTGAGTGGGCCTTCCAGAAAGACCTTGAAACAAGTAAACAGAATTACAAATTTGTTATTTTTTTCAAATGTTGATAAAGAAATCCGTTATAACATGTATGACTTTTGTCATCGACTTTCAACGTTAATATCAGAGCATGTGGATATTATTGATAAATATATAGGCAGTTGAAATTGCTTTAGATTCCATATGTATAATTCAATATGAATAAATTCCAAATTGTTGGCATGAATATTATTTGGACCCGGTATAACTATGGCCATATGCACATGTCTGATGTTTTGATATATGTACACCAAACATATGAAGAAGTTGAACTGTTAATGACGTAACAGATACATTTTGATACTGACGTCATAACGTGGGACCGTGCAATTAAACTATCAATGTGATGCCTTATGAAATTTGTAATTTAGTATTTTTTCAAAGGTATTATACGGCGGCACTGAGGTGACACGAAAAGTATTTTTTAATGTAGGACGACACATATGCTATTTTATGAATGGTGGTTTTTACCGTTTTCACGCATATAACTTATTATGCATTCACATCAAACATATTCTGTGAGACAAGACCTATTTATGATAGGATTGATTTTCGTTCATTTACAAGTATACATCATAGCTCAGCCAATCCTCTTTTTCCTTTTAAATTCGTCCTATATTAAACAATTGCGTGTTACCTCTGTGCCAACGTCCCATTGTGAATGTCTTGATATCTAATTATAATATATTTTATAGACCGTTCAAATGTCGGCACCATTAACGAATGATTCGTCGTACATATCAGGTATCATCCTTGCTGTTGGTTTTGATGACGTTGATGCCTTGGAGAATGTTTGGAAACTTCACAAGGAGGATAAACTCCAGAGGGCGCTCCAGGATATCTTGATGACGTCGTCGATACTCAACTCAATAGGAGCCAGCAACATTACGCTCTGGATAAAAATGATGGAGGACGAGTATACAAATTGTAAAAACGAACTCCTCTGTAGGAAGATGGCACGAGTCAGTATCTCGTCTCTCCGTAAGTACACAAAGTGTAAAAACGAACTCCTCTGTAGGAAGATGGCACGAGTCAACATCTCGTCTCTCCGTAAGTATACAAAGTGTAAAAACGAACTCCTCTGTAGGAAGATGGCACGAGTCAGTATCTCGTCTCTCCGTAAGTACACAAATTGTAAAAACGAACTCCTCTGTAGGAAGATGGCACGAGTCAGCATCTCGTCTCTCCGTAAGTATACAAAGTGTAAAAACGAAACTCCTCTGTAGGAAGATGGCACGAGTCAGTATCTCGTCTCTCCGTAAGTATACAAAGTGTAAAAACGAACTCCTCTGTAGGAAGATGGCACGAGTCAACATCTCGTCTCTCCGTAAGTATACAAAGTGTAAAAACGAACTCCTCTGTAGGAAGATGGCACGAGTCAGTATCTCGTCTCTCCGTAAGTACACAAATTGTAAAAACGAACTCCTCTGTAGGAAGATGGCACGAGTCAGCATCTCGTCTCTCCGTAAGTACACAAAGTGTAAAAACGAACTCCTCTGTAGGAAGATGGCACGAGTCAGCATCTCGTCTCTCCGTAAGTACACAAAGTGTAAAAACGAACTCCTCTGTAGGAAGATGGCACGAGTCAGTATCTCGTCTCTCCGTAAGTATACAAAGTGTAAAAACGAACTCCTCTGTAGGAAGATGGCACGAGTCAGTATCTCGTCTCTCCGTAAGTATACAAATTGTAAAAAACGAACTCCTCTGTAGGAAGATGGCACGAGTCAGTATCTCGTCTCTCCGTAAGTACACAAAGTGTAAAAACGAACTACCTCTTGTAGGAAGATGGCACGAGTCAGTATCTCGTCTCTCCGTAAGTACACAAAGTGTAAAAAACGAACTCCTCTGTAGGAAGATGGCACGAGTCAGTATCTCGTCTCTCCGTAAGTATACAAAGTGTAAAAACGAACTCCTCTGTAGGAAGATGGCACGAGTCAGTATCTCGTCTCTCCGTAAGTATACAAAGTGTAAAAACGAACTCCTCTGTAGGAAGATGGCACGAGTCAGTATCTCGTCTCTCCGTAAGTACACAAAGTGTAAAAACGAACTCCTCTGTAGGAAGATGGCACGAGTCAGTATCTCGTCTCTCCGTAAGTACACAAAGTGTAAAAACGAACTCCTCTGTAGGAAGATGGCACGAGTCATCTCGAAGTATCTCGTCTCTCCGTAAGTAAAAAGTGTAAAAACGAACTCCCTGTAGGAAGATGGCACGAGTCAGAATCTGCTTCGTAGTCCGTCTGTAGGAAGATGGCACGAGTCAGCATCTCGTCTCTCCGTAAGTACACAAAGTGTAAAAACGAACTCCTCTGTAGGAAGATGGCACGGTCACGAAGAGTAAAACAGTATGGCACTCAGATCTCGTCTCTCCGTAAGTATACAAAGTGTAAAAACGAACTCCTCTGTAGGAAGATGGCACGAGTCAGTATCTCGTCTCTCCGTAAGTATACAAAGTGTAAAAACGAACTCCTCTGTAGGAAGATGGCACGAGTCAGTATCTCGTCTCTCCGTAAGTACACAAAGTGTAAAAACGAACTCCTCTGTAGGAAGATGGCACGAGTCAGTATCTCGTCTCTCCGTAAGTATACAAAGTGTAAAAACGAACTCCTCTGTAGGAAGATGGCACGAGTCAGTATCTCGTCTCTCCGTAAGTATACAAATTGTAAAAACGAACTCCTCTGTAGGAAGATGGCACGAGTCAGTATCTCGTCTCTCCGTAAGTACACAAAGTGTAAAAACGAACTCCTCTGTAGGAAGATGGCACGAGTCAGTATCTCGTCTCTCCGTAAGTATACAAAGTGTAAAAACGAACTCCTCTGTAGGAAGATGGCACGAGTCAGTATCTCGTCTCTCCGTAAGTATACAAATGTAAAAAGAACTCTCTGTAGGAAGATGGCACGAGTCAGTATCTCGTCTCTCCGTAAGTACACAAAGTGTAAAAACGAACTCCTCTGTAGGAAGATGGCACGAGTCAGTATTTCGTCTCTCCGTAAGTACACAAAGTGTAAAAACGAACTCTCTGTAGGAAGATGGCACGAGTCAGTATCTCGTCTCTCCGTAAGTACACAAAGTGTAAAAACGAACTCCTCTGTAGGAAGATGGCACGAGTCAGTATCTCGTCTCTCCGTAAGTACACAAAGTGTAAAAACGAACTCCTCTGTAGGAAGATGGCACGAGTCAGTATCTCGTCTCTCCGTAAGTACACAAAGTGTAAAAACGAACTCCTCTGTAGGAAGATGGCACGAGTCAGTATCTCGTCTCTCCGTAAGTACACAAAGTGTAAAAAACGAACTCCTCTGTAGGAAGATGGCACGAGTCAGTATCTCGTCTCTCCGTAAGTATACAAATTGTAAAAACGAACTCCTCTGTAGGAAGATGGCACGAGTCAGTATCTCGTCTCTCCGTAAGTACACAAAGTGTAAAAACGAACTCCTCTGTAGGAAGATGGCACGAGTCAGCATCTCGTCTCTCCGTAAGTACACAAAGTGTAAAAACGAACTCCTCTGTAGGAAGATGGCACGAGTCAGTATCTCGTCTCTCCGTAAGTACACAAAGTGTAAAAACGAACTCCTCTGTAGGAAGATGGCACGAGTCAGTATCTCGTCTCTCCGTAAGTATACAAAGTGTAAAAACGAACTCCTCTGTAGGAAGATGGCACGAGTCAGTATCTCGTCTCTCCGTAAGTACACAAAGTGTAAAAACGAACTCCTCTGTAGGAAGATGGCAGTCGAGTCCAGTATCTCGTCTCTCCGTAAGTACACAAAGTGTAAAAACGAACTCCTCTGTAGGAAGATGGCACGAGTCAGTATCTCGTCTCTCCGTAAGTATACAAAGTGTAAAAACGAACTCCTCTGTAGGAAGATGGCACGAGTCAGTATCTCGTCTCTCCGTAAGTACACAAAGTGTAAAAACGAACTCCTCTGTAGGAAGATGGCACGAGTCAGTATCTCGTCTCTCCGTAAGTATACAAATTGTAAAAACGAACTCCTCTGTAGGAAGATGGCACGAGTCAGTATCTCGTCTCTCCGTAAGTATACAAATTGTAAAAACGAACTCCTCTGTAGGAAGATGGCACGAGTCAGTATCTCGTCTCTCCGTAAGTATACAAATTGTAAAAAATGTACAAAAAAAACGAACTGCTCTGTAGGAAGATGGCACGAGTCAGTATCTCGTCTCTCCGTAAGTATACAAAGTGTAAAAACGAACTACTCTGTAGGAAGATGGCACGAGTCAGCATCTCGTCTTTCCGTTAGCAGATTTACTTTGTTCTTGGTTTTTTTTTTTTTATATTTTTCGACCAATGGATCAGTAGGAAACTTATCAATTTCAGTTGCTGTAGTTTTTATAATTAAACGTCTTATCAATGTTAAACCAATTTTTTTATGCATGCAAACAAATCCTATTGCACTGGCAAGGTTTCAAATGCAGATGCAGTGGAGCCACATGTGACTATGGCTTGTACAAATACTGATATTGTTACACAATGGTTTTTATGTCTGAAAACTTGAAATGAAGTCTATGGAAAAAGACGTTGTATAAATAAAACAAATATCCATCTCTAGCTTTGAGTATCTCACAAATCTTTTCCTTTCATGTTTTTTCAGCATCTGATATCGCTGTTTTAAAGTGTATAAAGAAATACCAGGAGAAACTAAGTCAAGACGCACAGGACATCCGGGACATTGAGAGTGACGTAGAGCACAAACTCGGGGAGTTCCTGTTAACTATGAAACAAATACTCCCACAGAATGTAACAGCAATAAAAACGCTGAAGGAGTATGAGACGTACCACAAAGTGGCAAAAGGAGCCAACAAGAAAACGGGGTCGTTAGATCTATTTTCAAACACCCTCAAACAGCTGAGGACGACTTTTAACGATATCGAGGCTAGCGTGTGTAACCCGATGTTACAGATACATAAGCTATGCGAGAATCAGAAACAACAAGAACTGAAACTAAAGATACGTGAAACGTGCAGGGAGGCGCAAGCTCTACTCAAACCGGATGTAGATCTTACACAGGTATCACACAAAGATTGGCAGAAGAAAGTATTACAACGTGAACAGGACCTATATCGCGGACTCATATGTGTTATTCCGCTCACGTGCGGAGCTGTTATGGACTGCAGCTTCATGCTGGACGAGTATCTACTGGATTATCCAAGTCAAGTTTACAAATAATCAGTTTATCTTGATACGTGTATCTAAGCAATATTCAGTTGCGCATATCCTATACTGTTTTGTCAGAGTTATTTCCCTTCGTTCTACTTAGTCATGGAGTGAACAGAAGGAATGCAACTCTGATATATGTCAGAATGTGGGCATCATATTATTTAGCATTCATACAAAAGAAGACATTCCAAATGTCAATGAGTAAACAGGACTAACCTAGAAACACTTTATGCAATTTTATTAGTCTAGAATTTCTTGCTCTAACTTTCTGCCTTCGCTGGGACGTTGTTCAGCAATTTTTACTTTTTACTTTGTCCTAAAGCGGGTCGTTTTTGCATAATGAATCATTCATACATATGTCAAGGATACATTACCGTGTGTATCTTCTTTATTCCTTTCGTCCCTATTACTGAGTTATCTCCCTTGCGAATAGGTCTCAAATGTGACGTCATTATTTTGTGAGCGAAGCTCTTTTTGGCTGAAAACTCAGCAATCGCAATCATTATCTACCCGCAAGGGCCGATAAATTTGTAACATGCAAATACAGACTAATGTTTTGACCTATGGATTAGGTAGATAAATTTATTTTTTTGTACTTTATTATAGATGTAATGACCTTGTAATTAGTTATATTTAGTATATATTGATGTTGTCCTCTAGTCTATGGTATAGTGTATCGAGTAATTATCATTAATACTTATACTTTCGTGTTTTTAAATAATTAAACATAACAAACAATAAATAAACATGAGTTTGAGTTTGTTTACAACATTTTAGTAGCTTTATAAAAAACTGAATAGTTAACAACCTCAATATTGTCAACAACCTGCTGGACAATAGAAAATGCAAATTTAAAATGGCATTGCCTAAAAATCCAAATGGAGTTTGCATTAAGATTCCAAATAGAGATATTATTGTTTTACGTCAAAAAGAGAGAACCACAGCAACGGTGCTTATGTAAATATGCTGTAACGTCAACGATATTATCAGTGACAAAACATCGAAACCATCGAGGTGTAATGCTTTATATCTGGTTAACATATCAAGGCAAATGTAATAATGTAACAGTATCACAGCTGTACTGATACCGAGCTTGTGACAGAGTAGAACGTACTACTAATAGATCACCACCTTTAATCTTATGTCATTCCATGAATAGGTAAGGTATCAACGATGTACTATGGCAGTATAATGTGACCAGTGTGTGCTGTTTCGTGTCTTTGGTGGCATGCTTCAGTGAAATAGCAGTATAAAAATGGAGTTCCGCTATACCAAGGAGATACCGCAGCCTCCAAAATATACAGACATTCACATACAGGTTACACGGGAGGTCTTAGCTGCTGAGAGGACGTACAGTCCGCAAACCAACCTACTGATCAATAAATAAAAAAGCATGACAGCCATTTTTACTCACATATTACATACCATCTAAAATAGGGATGTAAAGTTTGGTTCATTAATTTATTGTAATCAAACAGTTTTTTTTTTCGATAAACCATATCAATATTTGATAGATATTTCTCAATATGAAGGGTATCTGCTGAAACTCCTTTCTTTGCTTTAGTTGTCAAAGCATATTCGTCTGGTTTCAACAACATGAACGAACACAAGCCAATCAGCATTATGCAAATTATTTATAACTTTCTTTCGCGGATACTAAAATTCGCGATTTCTGATTCGGAAAAAACGCGAACATTGATATTCGCGAAATTTTGCGAAAAATTAAGATTACACGCGAAAGCAAGCTAATAAAAATTCGAAATTCATTATCTACTGCGTAAACTCCGTATTACATAGTAATCAAGTAATAAGAATTCCGTCCACTAATGAGACTACTTTCCTTGAATATAATATAGTTTGTTCTTTTTGTTAGATAACACAGGAACACTTTCAGTTTTTTAAATACATATTCAACTCGGGTTCCATTATTCTATTATATCAGAATTCATTGAAAATTCGTTGAAAAAGTATTTGCACACTGTGTTAAAGAAAGTGTGCAAATATTGGTTTTCATAACTCGATGAAAATTTAAAAACAAATGTTATATTTGTTATATTAATGCTTATAATTAATTTTTGGTCAGAAAGAACACGTATTTAGGTACGATTAAATTGATTTTCAGGTGATTTTATTCATATCTATAAACACAGTCAGTGTCTCCATTGTGGCGACGAGATAACGTACATCGCGCCATTCTCAGATTCGTAGTATAAAAAAAATCGGCCAATCAGAAAGCCAGATTTAGTATGAAAACAAAGGAAAATATATCATTGAAATGTAAAAGAAATAAAAAAAATAAATAGAATTCATAAATGATAAATAATAAATTATATAAATAAAACAAATCAATCAATGACTTTACATGTTATCTGAAAACTTAATGCCATTACATAAAGTTGTTGGACAGGTTGTATTGTTTCAGATTCAATAAATACTCAGCCTACGCCGCCCCCGTAAACCCGTGTTGATGTTCATGAAATTTTACACAATTCCGGATTATCTTTGTTTACAAATCAAATTGATTAACGTGACATGCACCGGTGACGTATACATCACGTGACACTTGTATACCCTTGATTCTTGCTTCATCACTTCAGCACGCTCAATCATTCACTATGAATGCACGAAAAGTACTTTAATAAGCTACGTACTGGTAATATTCCATGTACAATATGATAATGACTGTGCAGTAAAACTAAAATGTATCATTTGTCTCCTTGAAACAAACAAGTAACGTAAGATTGGTGTGTAACAATATACATATTGGATATCCAATGAATGTTCCTTTCGTATGTGTTTGGTATTACGAGTCTGCAATTTTTTGTTTTTGCGTGCCTGTGTTTTTATCACATTACAACAGCAACCTTCATTTCGAAGAATCTCCATGTCAAAATGTGTTATAAAAGTTCAATAGAGGCCGTCAGTTTGTAATGACTTTATTTCCTCGGATCTTGGCGTCATGTTATTCTTAACTGACGTCGAGTCATGACGTCATAATGGATTACAGGTCAAAGAAAAACGTTTCAGGTTATATTTCAATAATTTAATTTCATATGTTACACTCATGTCTATTGGTGAGATCTTTGATGTTATTTTTCCATTGACCGAAAGACTGATACGTCAAGTATTATGACGTCATATATACAGAACGGTTTCGCGAGAAAATTTAAAAGCGGCACAGTCATTGGGCAAATTAAATAATTGGATAAGATATCAATGCGCCTAAACTCCATTTGTTTTATTGTAAGAGTAAGTGAAATCATGAAAATTAATGCCCAATAAGTACCTGATTGAGTTATCTGCATTATTATAAACATTATTCTCAATATCTTTTGGGGTTATGAAGTCATAGACAAAAAAAAAAAACCGAAAAATATCCTTCCGTGTTTGTCAATAACTTCATAACCCCAAGATATTCAGAGTAATGCTTAACTAGTGACACATGCAAAAAAATATTACATAAGCGAAGTTTCTGGATACCAGTCGAATTATGTTACACATTAACCCCTATTTTGGTCCGTTCTCAGGTTTTTCCGTGTTTGCATTTCACAGAGTTAGTTCCCTTGCGGGTAGGTATCGATTGTTACGTCATTATTTTGTGAGCGCAATTCACGCCGTTTTCTCCTAAACGTATGACGTTACGCTCGAAAACATATGACGTCACAATCAATACCTACCCGCAAGTGCAGATAACTCTGTAATAGGCAAATTCGGAATAGGGTAGACACTATCATAGTGTTTTTTTTCCGTTTCCCCGGCCCTCTTCAAATGGGTTGGGTAGTTAGAAAGCTGTTAATTAAACGAACAGCAGTTTCTACAAATCTTATTACTCAACCAAACATGGACTATTACATATAAGCAAAACCATTTAAATACAGTACAATTTAATTCATAAAATCTGTATTATGTGGGGTTTTATATACATTTGTATTTATTTACTCACAGGTAAGGATTTATACAGATATCAGACTTTAGAGTCATGAACTGTCTTTAGTTTAGACTTAGCCAATCGAAGATGACATTACAAAAACTTACGTAATTTCTAATTGGTTTAGTCCAAATTTAAGATTGTTTCACGGATCCAGAATTTCTTAAAAACACGTGAAAAAGAGTCTTAGTTAGCAATGTTTGAAAAGGTCGGTAGAGAAAGAGGTAACAAATATATTTTTTAGCCTTAGCTTGATGAAGATGACAACTAAGTTGTTGCATCATTTGGCCTTAGTCTGAATAAGATATCCAAGTAGTTTAGGTTATGTACAGAGGAAAACTACAGTCGCCGTGGTGACTAAGTCTAAATTGACAACATATACTACATACACAATCCGACTTTACAAAGACAAAGAAGAAAAATATAAATATGAATTAATACATCCCCTATCTTGTCACATACGCAACAAAAATCGAATGTTTTAAATGGACATCTGATAATGACATGATATATACATGAAAGAATATCTAGGTTCTGTGTTGGCGTATAGCTACGATCTAACACCTGATGCAGACGTCATCGAGTTAATCTAGTTATCGGGTTTAATCATTACACAATGTAACATTTATAAGCAGGAATCCAGCCCTTCTCACTGCTATTGAAATGTCATAATGTAACATTTATAACAGCAGTCCGGCCCTTCTCACTGCTATTGTAATGTCACACTGTCACTGACCGGTATCACGACACCTCGACTGACCGACGGTCACTCCTTCACCAGACAGCCTTGTGTCATATATAACTCATGTTTCATCATACGTAATAACCGCACAGGCAGAAATATCAGGTAATCTCAACAACATTTCATTTCAATAATAAATTGATAAAGGACTGAATAATAGGCGTTCCATAACTAATAATGGCCAAATTAGTGATTTATTGTATTTTCAGGGCTTTTATATATTAAGTTTTAAGATGTTCTTACAACCCATGCTTCATAAACCTAATGACAACACATACATATGTAATGAAATCTGAACGAACATAATTCGCACATTTTGTATACAATGAATATAACTATTTGTTGTAATTCGTCATACGCTTCCATTTGAAGCTAAACAAAATGAATAGAATGATTGACAGACAGCAACATTTCATTGTTGTGTCTTTCTCTTTGTAATATTGGGTAATGCTGCCAGAGACACAGACTAAGTAAGTCTCACACGGTGGCATTATACTGACACCGGACAAACCAGTCGTCCATCTCCCTTATAAATATAGTTGTTTATTCAAGGATACCTTGTGTCCAATTGTAGTTCCATGTACCATTTGTGGTTTAGATAAATAAATTCTAGTCTTCTTCCCCTTCTTCCTAAACGACATTTAGATAACTTAATGACAGAGAAAACAATAACAAAACAGACGTTATCACCAAAACAACAAAGAAACAACATCAACAACAAAAAATAAAGTATTACAGATAATTGTAGTGTTTTATCTGATACGGAACTGCAGATGAAATGCCGGGATCAAAATAGAAGTTCCATTCTTAACCCGAAATCATGACTTCATAACAAAATTAATATCTGGAATTTTAGTAAAAGCTGACTCTGTTTTTATGTGGCTTACTTAATGTTGTCTGTAGGGACTAGTTATGTTCAAGGTATTAGCACTATCTGGCTAGTGAAATGTCTGGAATCCCAAGACAGCGTTCTCAACCAACGTATTTTATTTTGTTTTTGGATATTTCTTTGTGTTGTATAAGTTAGGAGTTGTGTAATTTCACATGTAAGCCTATCAGGTAACTTGAAAACAAGTTATTATTAAAACTTATATCACAATAAGGCATAAACGCAAAGGTCATAGGTACATGTATATGTTTCAAATTACTTTAATATATCTTAAATGTCATTGCAATATTTGTATGTATATTATGTATCATCATCTGTGTTACAGGTGGGCTGTAATGAAAAACAGTTCATGATACAAAATTTCATCTTTTAATGCATTCACAATGAAGATGACTTTTACAGCAAGGTTCGCATTTGAAAATCTGTTGTCATTTTTGTCAACGTTATAGTATCTTTAATTCTGTTTAGTGAGTTTTCTAAATGCTTTTGTTATAGGAAATGCATGTCTTGTACTTTTATGTAGTATCTGATAATCATATTTATCCCATAACTGGCCATCCAGCCATGTCTTAAATATCATAAGACATACATGTACATGTTAATATTTACATTTCCTTGCACTTCTACTATATAAACTAACCAAGGCAAAGTGAAGTATATGACGGTATAACTGACACCCAAAACGTGAGTGACCATTATGACGTCAACTGATCACCATCAAAATGGCTGTTCCATCTTGTGGATTAAATCTTTGTTGATAAACGGTTTTTCTGGTCTAGCTTAAACAATGTTAAAGCAGAGACCCTAAAATGAGTCGATAATGTAAATATAAGCATAAAACTATTTTCCTATGGCATCTATGGTCTATATACATGCCCGAGATTTGCAGACAATCATGTCATGATGTCTGCAAAGCTCATGCATCTATATAGACCATAGATTCCATAGGAAGCTTAATAGTTTACTAACACTGTTATGACGTCACAGGAAGTTTTGACGTCATAATCTATATATGACGTCGCATGTTTGTCTCAGTAGACGGAAACATCACATCCAAGCCGTATTTCTACTGTTTTATATAGAGACAAAATTAAACATTTTACTTACATTTCCATTAATAACAGTTATGTGATAAATAAAATCTTACACTCGTGACTATCTAATATGAATATTTAATAAATTTCATCTTACATAGTCACTCATGTAAGATCCTCTGTATGTTAAATATACAAGCTGTACGTATCTACCCCCCATTTCCCTCATTATGATCAATGATTAACGAATGTTATCCGTCGCAGTATCAACCTGTTTGATACTGGTGATTCAGTACCCGAGGCGGTGCCAATATACCTTCTGTAGGGAGGTGGTTTTCCCCGGGTACTCCAGCTGTACGTCACCTCCTAATCGTGACTCGTCCTTAATTGACCCCGACTGTTAAAAGGACATTAACCTACTCAAGCTAGGCTTCTGTACCATAAGAACAGTAACAGGCACCAAACCAATCTAACTTCACATCGTAGGAGGTAATTACCACTGATACATATCATCACCCAACACATGCTCGAACCCATCAAGGATGTGCACTTCTACGAACTCAAATATTTCCTATTCTTCATTTTCTTTCTCATGTAGACCATATCGTAATAGAACATGAAAGAAAAAAACGTATATGTTATAAGTTATCTTTCGTAGATATTTCTGTCTGTATTTCTCTCCGAATAACGATGAAAGACATATTGTAATTGCATTATAGGCTACGGTCCGCTTGTATTATTTTCTTAATCATGATAAAAAAGAAGTAAAACAAACAATAACTATATATACAACTACAACATTAAAAATATGCCAGCAACAATGATTTAAGTAAAATAGTGAAATGTGAAAGTTGAGAAATTGAATTAATCCACAAAGCGCTAGAAATAAAAATGTGTCCGTGACTTGTTTTCTAAAGATATCAGACGTTTGTTACTGGTATCTTAACTGGTTCATAATAACGACAATTGTTTAACAATTAATACAAGAACTATTTAATGTAAGTTAATCCGAAAAATGTATTGACCACAAGAAAATTAATATTTTGCATTTAAAGAATCTTTAATCTGAACAAATTGCTTTGTTTTAAATCGTACATACAGCAATTTTCCATAGGTATGTATTGTCAATTGTAGATATTGATCCAGAGGAATAAAGATTTGCTACCTGTATTTGAAATTTGACCATATTTACAGCATTTTTTACTAAGTCGCAACGATATTTTTTGAATGAATTTGCGAACACGTTTTTCAATCATATGCTGGAAAGAAAACAAAGTATATAACGTGGGGTTTTTTCTCCAAAATATTCGACAGCAATAACGTACTAATCTGATTATTTTTTATGAACAAAAGTCTGTTCTGTTATGGTCCTAATAATGCATTGTTTCGCTAAACTCCATGTAGGTGGAACTTATTGATCCACCTGATAGCGCATGCGCGGTCCGGTTAAGAAGTTCTCAGCCCTCCGCCGCACGTGCTCAGTATTACAGTCAAGTATTCCTTGTGACTGTCACATAAACCCGAGCAGGCCAACGAATGACGCTCTACTTCTGTGAGTTACCTAGCGACGTGTTATAACTACCTCCGACGACCGACGTGCCTACCATTTAAAAGTAAGTCTATTACTGCAAACCAACATTCTTTCGCGGCTGCTAATTTTCGCAATTTCCATTTCAAAACAAGTTCGCGAAGATAACATTCGCAGTTTTAAAAAAAAGAACAGAAATTTATATTAATATTTTTACTCGCAGAGGTGGACACTATGACTTATGCGACAAACCACTTCCTTACGTTCTTTAATATTTAATGCCAATTTAATTGGTATCATTATTAATTCGCTGATATAAACTTATGTTTAGATCGCTTTATTCGCGAAAGTAAATCGCACGTGAAAGAAAGTTGGTTTATACTACATTGAGATATAATGTTAATTTGTATACACATTTTATACATTCATCATACCTTTGCATTTTAAACGTTTCTTCCAATTCTTAAAACGTTAACGATTTTGTTATGCAGTAATTTCAGTCGTCCACTTCATGAAAACATTTTTTTTCTTTGATATCTTTGATGAGTCCTTGAAACATCCTGCCATTCCACATGACATTAATACTGTTAATACAGGTTACATTTTTATCATTCTGTCTCTATCATTGGCTTATGTTGAAGTTGGCGGACATTTCCTTGACCACGAATATAGCCAAATTTAATCTCTAGAAGGATTACATTTACAACTTCAAATCAACCTCATTGAAAACATGTTTTTTCGCAATTTCCTTCTGCCTGCAAAAATGCTTCCCAACAAACTTTGTAAAAACATATATAGGTTATTTTGCGATTAACTAACCTAATTTAGTATATTTAATGTATATGTCGATATTTATTTAATGCTGTTATAGCATGGCTTTCCTCAGTATTACAGTTCAAGTATATGTCAAAGTAAAAAAGGTTTTCCTTGATACTATCAAAGTAAATTTTTCAAAATACTTTTTTGTAACTTATTAATTTTTTCGCCATTTAAAAACATTCCAACAATGCAAATGCATTTTGCACTGTACATTTTTCCAACTATAAAAATATATATATAATGTATCGTACGGTAAACTAGTGTCCAATACATTATATCTCCAGAATATTTTATGGAATGTAGTAACACAGGCGTAAATCCCTAATTTAGATATAATTCTCTCGAACGATAACACGTCACTGGCGTTGTAACTTCTATCAAATTCACATGAATACTAAGAGAATTAGGCACATTTCACATCACTGAAATGGTAACTTTGGAAATATGACAATGAGGACACCATATTGATGTTCTTGCAATGCAATGCGGGATCAGACATTTATAATACAATAAAACGTGTAATCCGTTATCCGTACGTACGACAATACCTTTGATATGTAACTTAAAAAAAAAAAATTCTACTAGCGAAAGAAATATCAGTTTCTCACGCCGACTGGTCAAGGTACAATGTCTTATACCGCGTAAATGGCAGTATCCTGTAAAACTAACTAGAAACTGGACGCCCTCATACGTTGTTCACTTCTGGAAGGTAATCATAGCAGACATCAGCCACACGAGAGAATAAAAACATTATCATAATACCTTCATTGGCAGAGTCATTTTTTGAAAGAATCATTTGCGGGTCCCAAAAAACGTGTCCGTCCATACAATGTACCTTCTGATGTTAAAATTGGACCCAAAACGTTGCTTGTCCTGCCTTTAAATGGGCGCATGTGGTATTACCCGTATTATCCCATGTCCATCCCACTCAACTTTGTCTCATTCCGTTTTGCTATATGTAAGCGAAAGCGGAAGTATCATTGAAATCGGGCCCCGATTTCCCAAAAACTGACTTAAGTCATAAATCATATTAGTTACATAAGGAGAACAACTTAAGTTTTGACTTAAGTCTGCACTTTTGTTTCGAGAAATCGGCGCTAGTACTCTTTAATTGGTATGAAATGTCATAGCAACTCTGTTAAGTCGAACACGAATAATTCGAAAACTATGTTGGTTTCGAGGTATTTTGTTTGTCTCGATCGATTTTTCAAACCATAGCCTAGTCATGGGAAAATGAACCGTTAATTCGAAGAAATTAACAAATAAAGTCTGTGAGAATGGGAATATTTTTTAAAAGATTGTCAATCTAATGTATGTAACCTAAACACGTATGCCATGCTATGCACGATGTATTGTTAGAATTGATTTTGTTAAAAACTTGAATTCTAAGATCACTCGGATACTAAAGTCCCTTCCACTTTGAGGAAAGGAAGTGGGATTTTATTAACATGACTTATTACTGTAATGCGCAGATGATTCACTAAGAACTGTCATTGTGTCACTTAAGCAGTAATACCACTGATTTGACAGTGATTTGAAATGCCCATTTGGGTGAATCCGTTGTCAATACGATTAACAATAAGGTGATAATTCAATTGTTATCAGTATGCTTTTGTCACTATTAACACATAACCAATTCAGTTATACCAGGACAGAATTATATTAATCGAACAACAGCATTATTAACGCTATTGAATCTTTATCATTTGGGCGCTTCATGCTCGTTTCAAGCGTGTGGATTTTGGTATCATGGGAGGGATTAGTAAACATTGAAGTGTCGTGATATCAAGGTATTTGGACACCTTTGTCATCACTTGATTTTCATTAGTGTTACGTAAATTAGATTTAATTGATTTATCATGGCGATTTCAACGATGAAGGGGGCAATTCTGAAGTGTAATACTGTAGGCCAACTTTATTTTGTGGCTACTCAATTTCGCGATTTTCATTTCAAAATATATTCGCGGAGATTAGGTTTCGCGGATTTAAAATTGAATGAAGATATCACTGACTTTAATTGTGCAATAATTCTCTAAGAAATCAATTCGCGGAGGAATACTTTCACGACTTTGTCTTGATCGCGAAATTCGCGAAAATAAAATGAAATATGTGTCTGGTGAAAAAAATGTTTAGAACTCGGCAAGCCTTATAATACTCAGCCGAAATCTTTCTCTCGGATTGAATTAACAGACCCTTGTCAGATTGTATTAAATCTATCAGAGCATCTGGTTTGATTTCTACTTGTGCTCTCATTGAGTACCTTTGTAAATCTGCGGTTCTGGTTTAATTGATTTTGGTTTTATGTTTAAATTATTATTTGGGAATTCGTCGACGTTGACAATCGATAATTCAGATTGAACAGTGTCTTGGTGTTACTACGTCATGATTACCTGCATCATATACCGGCTCCCTTATTTAAACAATACATTGGTTCCGTGATGTTTCATACTCAATATCATTTTAAAAAGGGTTTGTTCGTTTGAGAGTCATTTTCCCCATAACATAAAAATGTTTTACACATTTATTCAAAATATCATGTTTGTGTTCCTGATCATATAGGATTTACAATTACACAATTTTGGATAACTTAAATTTATCAAATGGAAATAGGACTTCCTAAGAAATTCTCTCAGAAATATTTAAAAAGAGAACTTATACGGACTGGTTGGCCTCTGACGTTTGGTTATGGTATAACGTCTAAGAGGAACAGTCTAATGCAAGAACATTTTGACTTCTCAGATATATACATACTTAAGCAAATATTAGGAAAAAATAACAACAGCAATAAAAAGGGAAAACACCAACAAAACAATAACAATATAACACACGTATCCGGTGTATTACTGAACTTTAGAAACCATTTTTGTAAGGTATGATTATGTCAGTTGTTATTATTGTTTTAGCCTTTAGAATATCTAACAAGATGTACTTAAAATACATTTGGTGCAGTTGTTTTATATCTCATATCTGTTTTTGTTTAATTTAATGAAACGCAGATATTTTCATGTTTCGAAACCTTCATCCATATCATCAGTTATCAGGGAATCTGATATTTAATGTCTATAAAGCTAATAGAGACTTGGAGCAATTTCACGGTTGATTTTAAGATTGTATTTAGACACATGTATAATATTTCTCATTTCAATATGACGTATAGATTGTTTATTGTGTTACATTAATCTTCCCTATTGTTTGTATACCGTTTCTGTTGATTAATTCGAACGTTCCTCCTCTTCAGCTTTTAAGTTTTCAGACATTTCTGTACAATTCTTTATTTTGTAGCATTTCCCATGTTTTACCACAGATTTATAATCTCGACCTTTATTATCTTCGTCTTATTTTTTATCATTCACTTACCATTATAACAATATTTTGATAACAGGTATAATGTTAAACTTTTACACTTTCACTTTGATAATAACAGCGGATCAGGCACGTGTGCATCGCAGCAGTTTGGAATGTTTTAACGCTAATGCACATTATGCTTACTCTGTTTCGAAATGTCATTGCTGTTTTCAATAAGTAGTAGACGATGTGAAAATAGTTAAGGTATCCGATATATTACAAATAACCTTTGGGTGTTCAAAACCGCGTTTTACAGGTGCCACGGACTTGCCGCAGGTCGATGATCTTTCACAGGGTTCACCTATTTCCAATCTCATAAACATGACACCGTTACTAGAGCAATCAGCTTACCAAAATACTCATTGAATCAATGAGCGACAAAAATACTCGCATGTCACTTGATCAGCGTAGGCTCACTCCGTCATATTATAGAGTTAACTCCCTTGCGGGTAGCTATCCATTGTGACGTCATTATTTTGTGTTCGCATATCACGTCGTTTTCTCGGAAAATTGTGACTTTACGCTCGCAAACACATGACGTCACAATCAAAACCTACAAGCAAGGACAGACAACTCTGTTATATGCAAACACAGAATTATGTTAAAGAGTCTCGATACTGTAACACGACAATAGTATTGTAAACCAACGTTCCTTAGCCGCTATTAAATTTCACGATTTCCATTTCAAAAGTTCGCAAAAATCAATATTTGTGAAGTTGAAAATTAAATATAATTTTCTATCAATATAGATGATGCAGATGTTAACTCGCGGAGATAAAATTTCGTGAATTCCCCTGGATGGTGAAATTTGCGAAAGTGAATAGCACACGAAAGACAGTTGCTATACAGAATAATTAGTGATAGCCAAAGCGATAATTTTTTTATAACGATTAACTAGGTTAATATTGTTCCGTGTAATACTTTACAGATGCTTGCCAATGACTATCCTAGTGTGAGAGTGTAAGACAATCAATGAAGTGTGTCCATTAGATGATGTCACACTAGACACATCAAATCAAACGAATGGAGGTCACGCCCTCATACGCACGTGGCAATGGAATGCACTGAATCAAAGTAGAATAACGAACATGTCTCCTAATGCGCGTGACACGAACTTGACCCTATCAAAGTAGCCGGACCATTTTTGAAAGCATATGACTATAGTTGGCATCAATCAAAACAATATTGAACTTATTTACCAATAGGTGCGTTATCGACATGACGAAAATAAAAAAAACAACAAAGATATATAACAATTTGAATGTGGCAAATAATTTACATGGCCACCTCTACATACATGACTACTCGTTTAATAAGACCACTCTTTGAAAATCCCAAATTACAAATTTCAACACAATTGAACCTGTGTAGTGACCCCAGACTATAAAGGCCACTTTTCCTCTGTCTCTTGTGTGATCTTATAGTCAGTTTTCACTGTGCATTGTAACGAAAAGTGTTCAAATATATATGAAAGAGAAACAGAAAGCGAATGAATTAATCATGAACCATCATATTGCACAATGTGGAACTTAACTAAAAGGAAATTTAACCCTTTAACAGTTGTAGGTTTTGAAAGAGGTGAGTGATGGTATACGGTAAATATCTGCTAGTGACTTGTTAGTGTGTACTCACGGGACTAAGTGTAGCTTTGATGTTACTCCGTGACGCACCTATTGATCATTTATTCTGTCGAAACACAGAATCTACGTGTTTGTAATACAATGTTCATATCATTGTAGTTACACTGTATCTTCGATGTTACTCTGTCATTTGATAAACAAAAAACAAACAAAAAACAACAACAACAAAAAACAACAACAAAAAACCCAAAAAAACTCACTGTTTGCTTTATCTGAGGAGTCAAAGTTATTTTCCAATATGCCATTTTCGAGATATCAAACTGATGTCTGTAAAGTAATTTACTACCGTGCAGTCCAATCTTTCGGTGATTATGACGTCATGTTTATTTCGATTTTTATGTTTTGTGACGTTACTCTAACCGTAAGATGAGACAAGAAGACGGCAATTTGTACTTTGCAAACGTCGTTTGCAACCCCAGTAATAAGGTATTTAATGAATCTTTAGCCGGAGTATTAAATGGAAACAAGATTCCAAAACTAGGGAAAAAATTGTGGAATGGACATGAAGCTGGAAACATTTCCTTTCATTTTCCAGTTCTAATTGTTTGTCACCTGTCACATATACTCATAAGTTGTGAGAGATTTGCGGCCACAAAAGGCTGACATATGTAAAGAAACAAATGAAATATTCAGAAATAAAATGACGCTTTGATAGTATCTGATTGACATATTTGAAACTGACCGCTGATTCATTATGTGTTGGCATAATTAATGACGAAACTTAAATTCCAGTTATCTTATTACGTCAATTACAAAACAATTAGATTCAGTTAATTGTATCAAAATTTTCTGTAATATTTCTCAAAATATATATGAAATAAAAACATAGTTAATAAAACATTAATTAAAATGCTTCAGTTAATTTCATAATTTTTTGTTAAAACATTACATAAAAAAACATGAAATAAACACATTGTTAATTAAAAGATTAATTAAAATGCTTTAACCCTCAGCCATATGGAAATACTTTATCATTACACCCAGATCTCTTTCAAATCTAATTAAAAAAAAACTACATGGTAAAGTAATAGATTAAATGTCTTCTGTTGGATTATATAACCCACTGATCTAGCGAGTTTATTATCACCATAGCTTTTCCATACGAATAATTTAATCAGCTCTGACATTTAACGTTAACAATAACACATTCTAGCAGAATTATTCATTTGGTGTTGTGAACGGTTCCCAGCCAATGATCTCCATATTTTGCGGTTCGATTAGTAAGTTTAACGTCTTATTAACAGCCAGGGTCATGTAAGGAAGTGCCAGGTTTGTTGGCGAAGAAAAGCCTGAGTACCCGGAGACAAACTATCGACCAGTGGCAACTGTCCAACATGGGATTCGAATTCGCGACCCAGGGGTGGAGGGCTTGTGGTAATATGTCTCAACCACTCGGGCATGTGCGGCCCCTTATAACAATGACACAACAAACGTGTGTTAAGGAGTTTAAATCTAGATTCAATTTTCATTGGAAACTAAGGTCTTGTTATCAAAGCGTCAGTCCTTTACTTGGAACTGAAGTCAGATCTAGTTGTTTTTTTCTTCTTTTTTCCCCCTTTTTTAAAAAAAATTTCCTCAAAATAGGTTACGTCTAGTTGCTCTAGTTCTTAATTTGACTTAACAGTCAATTACAAAATAGTGTCAAGTCTTCAGAATGTGAATTAGTGTATTCCCTACTGTGACTTCAGCCTCACTGATATCTCTATCCTTCACAGTTGGTTGATGACTTTGTACGGCATTACACTGTAAACCTGATATTGTTACGGCGTAAGTAGCTAAATAAAGGTCATAAGGGCTAGATAAAGAGCAACAAACATAACCTAAGGATGACACAAAGAAAAGATTGTTTTACTATCCGGAGACACATCAAGTGTATTTTACGACCAGTGTCAAGGATCCTATATTATAAATAGCACAAGGTAAAATTAAAAACCTAATTATTTCCGCGTTCTTTTGTTTGTGTGTTGTCAAAGAGGAATAAAATATTAATTATCACAGGAAACCTTATATCAAAATACTTTCTTTACTTAACTCTTACCATTCCAACCAGACTTTCTGAAAGCTCTTTGTTGACGCACATCTCGGTCATCCATACGTTACTAGAATTGTCGGAACCATGCAGAACTCTGCCTAAGACAGGCTACAGATTGTATCAACCATGATATCTGGCAATATTTTCGCCAATGTCCGAATTTATATAAAATTGAATATGTGTATAGGGTTTGATGTGAAGAAATACCCCGTTGTGTATTGCTATGTATTCTTAAAAGTAGATGCAAAATATCTGTATTATAAATTAAGTTTACTCATCAAATATGAAAATATTCATATGAAAATGAAATACTGTAAAGTTGTGAATTTGTTTTCGACATACATTCCCGTTTTAATTCCATAGTGAGTTTTTCATGGCAAATTTATCTCGCGATTTAATGTTAGAAATATTACCGTACTTTTGAATGAAATGTTTCAGCGATCTCTTATCATCATTCCCAAACTTTGATCGCACATGTTGCTGTACAGTACAAAGTTTTAGTTTCATTGCCGGTGGTAACGCTGTTTGTTACACTGTAATTCGATATGATGACAACAGTGCTATAGATTTGATAAGCATCGAAATGTCCATGAAGGATCTCGGTAATGTAAATCAAAATCGATAGAACCTTTAGATTATATCAAAGGGAAAACCCAGAATCAATACACTATGAAACGTTAATACACACACGGTCGTACTAGTAGTTAAGTTTCTATAGGAAGACAACTTGTCGACAATTTTATATTTAACAGACAGTTTAAATCATCATTACGCTAAATCTACAACAAATAAAAATAGTTTAAAAAATGACTTTTTTATGTTCATTTCCATCTTTATAATTTCTAGACAAAGTCAGATGATGCTAACTATTAAGTGCTTAGTTCTGAATGCTTTGCGCTCTCATATGTTCCCATAGATGAGAATTTTATATCCATAACATATTTTGATATTTTAAATTGGGTAAACAATGCATTAATGATAACATTTCTCTTGTGAAATTTTAATTGTTACATTAAAGACTTTCTAAATTATCCTGCAGTTTTGTGTCAATTTATTTACACTAAAGAATAAGTTTGAATAGGTTTTAATAGGCATATTAAATAAAATATGAGTGTAGTAAAATAATCCCCAATGAACCCAGTCTGATGTTTGAAAATAATAACTCTATAGCATGACGATATTGTCAAGTTATTCCTTATAACATAATTTTACGCAGTGGAATTTAAAATGTTTGAACGATAATTGGTATGTATTCATGTAAATGAATGTCTGATTAATACAAAAAATAATATAAAAATAACTTTTGATAAATCGCCTTCGATGGCTGCACAATCAGTATTTTATTCCGTATAGGGCAAAGTGCCATGTATTATTTTGAGACGTAATAAACTTTTTTAATATATTTATCTTGAAGAAAAGTAAGAACCTCAAACTTTTTGATATTGGTTATAGTGTAAAAATCTTTTGCAACTGAAGTACAGTACTTATTCGTATTAAAATACTACATTGCAACTGTTTTATATGGAAATATACCATTTGTTAAATTTGGCTGAACGTTGGCTAAATTCCCATCAAAGGAAGCTAGTAGTAACTTGTGGTAATGCCTCATGATTACCTTGACTGATTGCCGCTATGGTTGTTCCTTAGTGGATAACTTCACCACGGCGTAGCGTCTTTAAAAGTGCTGTTGTCACAAAAACAAAATGTTAAAGAGATGAGACAAAACCAGAAAATTGTTGTTCATCAGCGAAAATGACTTGAAAGCATCACTGATTTTTAATTTAAATACGTTCTCGCATGACTGTAGTTTAAAACACATGATAGCCACGTCTGTCATTTCCACCAATGTCCTTAACGTCATGTGTTCTTCTGTTGAATCTAAACAGCATGTTTTAATGTTTAACATGGCATGGTTAATAAGACAAATTAAAACACATGACACGTCGATGATCAAAATAAAACAACTTGTTCTCTTTCTGTTCTCACCAATTAAGTAACGATGTAATTAATCGCAGCATGGAAACGACATGTAACGATGTGTCAAATGCTTCTACATCGCTGAATTTTTAGTTTGGTTTTAAGATCGTAAAAGATTTTATTTGATTCGACCTCGAATGTACTCCCGCGCGGAACTCGCTTAACAGAACCTAGCAATCCCTAGGGAGGGAGTAGAAATGGTAACGTTTTATAGTCGATGTCACAGGGAGGAAGTAGTGATGGTAACCTTCTGTAGTTGATAGTCAAGGTCACAGAGATGCAGTGTTAATACCAATAAATGACATTGGATACTGTTGTTAGTTGAGGAAATCGGGGTCACAGGCACGCAGTGATAAATCAACATTTTCGGTTATCAAATCTATTGCATTGTTTGTCACCATATCTGATGATCTAAGTCATTGGGATTGACCTTTACTGTCCTATTTGTAAGGTTTTAATATGTAAGCTAAATAAGGTTCATATGATGCCAATGGAGCATAAGTCTTTATAACAAATAAGCAAGAAGAAAATAACTGTAAGGTAACACGATTTCTATAGTACAAAACCAAGCTATGATAGTCAGCTAGTCTGAGCTTATCAACAACGTCACTTGAGCGAATAACAAGTGAATAATTTCTAAAAAGGCAATACATATAATGTATGCTTACGAAAAGGAACCTACAAATAAAATGATGAAATTTCATTCCTTTTTTTTCTAAAATTCTAATATAAAGCTATATTATGGCAATTACGGAAATACAAGTGTTGCCTCACTTACCACACCACATGTAGGAATGCACTGTACGAAAACGACCTAAATATTAATAGGGAATTCGAAGTGTCCTTTGTAGATCTGATCGCGGTATTAAACCATGGCGATAAACTATCATTGTGCTAATTGCATTTGGTCAATATCGTTTTATTGCAGGAAGTGCGGAAGCGAGAATTTTTCAATGCGCAAACCTGTTTAAAATCAGTTTTGTACAAACATTTGTATTGAGCCATGAACGTCTCGGTTACGGGAAGTGCCGAAGGTTTTTGATTTTACTCAATTCAACAAGCTGATTATTTGCAAAAACCACTCGTTGTCTAAACGCTATTTATCGAATTTATTGTATAAATCGAGGAATGCTAAATAATAATAAATATCAAAATCAAAACCGAGTTGTTATGGATCGAAGTTCCAGACAAAACATCATATAAAACGGCATCGTTCATGATTAAATTATAGAGAGAGTAATCAGGCATCATGCATATGTAAACGTGATTCATTATTCAGATCTACAAATACCACTTTTTACCATGCTTCTGACCAAGATTTCCTCGCCAAAAATATGTATAATGAAATTGAATGTTCTTATGTTTGATGTTTTGACTTTTCAATAACGCCATTAATACCAATGGTCAGCGGTTAAACATTTAAATAAAATTATCCTGATATTTTATTGTTGTGAACACCTTATCCTAATTGTCTAGATGTAAATGATGAGAATCCCCCGCGTCGATAAACATTCTTAAAAATATGGTTGGTAGGCGGAATTCAAAGCCTACCGCAGTGTCTCCTTTCTGAATAACAACATAATGAGCCAAAATAGCACATATATAGGATTTGTCTCTAAATGAATATGATTTTGGAAAGCTAAGGATGACAAAATAGTAGTTTATAGTAGTAATAACAAGTCTTTGACACGGATTTTTTTTAAATGGGTTGATTTGCTATATCGTTTCGAATGTTGTTACAAATTATCAGTGAAAATTATAAATTAAGTAAATTATAACAATTGTTGTAATCGATATACCAGCTTAGCTTTAGAAATTAAGCCTTCGAGGTATGCTTGTGAAGCATCTACGTAAATCGTTATAACGGTATGGGAATAATTGCTTTCTTATATCGATAGATATCTTTACCGTTTCTTGATGCATGTAGTACTATTTCTGCACTTATATGACTTGCTCCTTCTAAATATTTTGTTCCCATTAAATTTGACAACGTGATACATCTTTATAACTGATGACAAATTCAACTCAATGTCTCAGAAAAACAGCAAATCTCAGATTAAGCCATTCTCCCATAGAGAATTACTTACCCTCGTGTGTGATGTATGAAGCCAGAAATATTTGATATCCTACGACACGTGCTTTTTATCCACGTCAATGTTGAAACCCATTTCGTTTGATCCATTACCGTTTATAGAAATAAATCATACTAGAATGTATGTTGCTAAGCATTAACTTTATAAAATACATTTGTAATTTCAATTATGGCTTCCTCATTAACATGTGAATTCTTAATCCATACGAACTTTTATTTTGATAACATATATCTGCTTTCGTTTAGAAAATTACTTTGATTGGTCAAACACGCGCTTTTATGATAAAATACATTTTTATCATTTAACAATAAATTTCTAACGTTAATCTTTTTTTTCATTTTACGTGTACTATCAATTATTTAAATTTAAATCTTATTATGTTAAATAGTATATCTTGGTTTTGATTCCGTCCTATTAACCTCCAGGGTCATTGAAAGACGTACCGAAACCCGGAGTTGGGGGCTTGTGGTATTTCATTTCGATATTCTTCATTTATTTCTTACGCTTTTGTTGGCCTTCAAACAACAACAAAATGTTTTAAATGCTTAAGCATGATAACTGTACAAAAGTGACATTGACTGATTTCAATACTTCTCAGAATTGATAGTCGGAGCTTACAAGGTATTAAGCGTCCTTTATGTTCCTATATGGTGCTGTCTGGCTTCACTTGAACCTCCTAAGGTTTCCAGGAACGTGAGAAAGTCCACGTAGAGGAACAGACATAGTGACGTCATACGGATTGTACTCAATGCCCTCATCTTATATCCATCACTCATATATATACTTGATATAGCCATCAACAACCGTGTCTATTGTTGATCTAAACAAGCTTATTAACAAAGCTCTTCTACTGACAAATTGTATTTTTTTACTATCAAAAAACAGGAGCAGACGATTTGGTATTTTTCTTCAGTTACGAAAGCTACTTACTTTACACTATTACCACCATTACCACAATTCCGTGGCACTATATTCTATATGGGATGAATGTACTGACTGCGCATGTTCGTAAGGCAAAAAATAAATGATTTGATATTATTTTTGTGATGATTAGACATATATGTATGTACACGTTGAAACACAAATTATTTTTCAAATGATGAAAATCATTTATGCATCTCACAATTATATGACGCATTAGCTCTGTTCGTTAGAGGGATAATTAAGTGAGGCTGTTACATAATTGTAACATATGGCATGAATGTATTGCTTGACCTTTCCTATGAAACATATAAACAACAGATATTGAAAACATGACCAACATCATGACGCATTTAAATTGAAACCATTCAAATTCCAGGTCGTATTACGATACAATACAGCAGGTACAATATGTATGCTGTTCTCATACCCGAGCAAATGCCACATTAGTTAAACAGGTGCAATACATAACCACCGAAGAGTTGATGGAATTGTTTTTAGATAGGGACATGCTTATAATACGGTAATCACACCACTGCAAAAGCGATTTGAGTAGTTTTAGACAAAAACTGTTTTGCTCCACTAGCAAGGGTCAGTTTGGCATACAAGACGACAATGTGAAATTCACACACATTTTACCATAGTGGGCTTATCTGTCACTATAGGGTAAAACCATATATCTCGTAGTTGTGAGTTCAAGACCATTCAAACAAAATGTATAAGGACAGTCCTTAGGCTGACATTCATTTTGTATATGAGTTCAGGACCATTCAAATTTTATGAAATCATGGTATCATTATCATTATAGCCAGCTGCTTACGATTCGATCGCTCAGTGTATGAGGGCATTTATTTAAATCAAATTATTTGAGAGGAATTGTTTACAATGTCATATCATTACGCACTAATGACATGACAGATCGCAGTGACACTCCTACCTTAGAGCTCTTCACGTAATCATTGGTCCGGACAAAGTGGTATAATAATGAGCATAAAATACCGGAAATCATCCATATATCATTGATTATCTCCCTTTTGTAATTTCCTTAATTCGTCACGCAAACGCAGTTACGTCGCCTTTATCATGTTTAGTCATATATACGTCCAGGTTAGTATAATAAAACTGGATAACATCACCTCGTCGACTAATAAGGTCGTAATCATTCAATAAAACCGAATTAAATATGTCATAAAACAACTCTTCCTAAAAAACTGTATCATTTCTACTGAAATATAATATTTAATAACATAGAATATATCAGTCTACCGATGTATTCTCCTCTGCAAAATCTAAGATATATATTATGTTTTAATGACAAAAGGCCGACAGCAGACCACGTAACCATGGTAACGCCGCATTGTTTTATATGTTTAATTTGTCGCCATAGTGAGCATGTGACGACCACAGTCCGGGACAGGCTGTCACTAGAGCCGAGTTTTTACCTGTTACAAGAGACCGCCTGGTGTGGTCCATCCTTTTGACCGAGCTTCCAGTTAATTACCGGATTTGTCCTTTTTCTAGACAACTATGACAGGACAGCATAAGTAAGTAGGCGACAATATGAACGTGGTGATGGCAGCATCTCACTGCGTCTTATTGACGTATTGGAACAGAACTGAAACGAAGGCAGACGGTTCTTGTTTCATATGTTCTATGCAATGCAATATGTAGTGGCTAACTGGACCCGATGTCTATTCCAATGTCCCATTTCCAGGTCACCATACTTATTTAAAGCTGGTAATGAATGTTAAATGCATGCAATTTGTATTTCAACGAAAAACAACAAAATTGATATCAAAAATCGTTTGGATGACCTTCTTTTGTCTTATCCAAGTATCAAAGGCGAAGGCATCTGTAGGCATCACATCCTAAAACATATCATATCGACTGTAGTATGATATTGGCCTCAATACCAATAGCATAAGGATTCGTGTTATTGTTAAAACAATTGTCAACGAATGTTATGTTTGTGAAATGTCAATACCATTGATTGACTTACAATCATCTTTATCACTAAACCACAATAGTAGATATTTCAGTATAAATGTCTTCGTGTTCAGACAATGACTCAATCATGCGTGGGATCATTCTTGAAGACTCTTGATGCTATAAACTAGGACACCAATCCACTTAACCCAGACACTAGATAACCATTCCTATCCATCTGTACAATGTGATATTCGCACTTGACGGGATTTTGATTACCAACACACATAAGATATATATAATTACTTAGCTACTGACACTCCTATACGGGTTCTTTAGATCATTGCTCTACTTCTCGTAACGAAACTCGTAGGCATTTAACGCTCCAAATTGTCAAAAGAGTATAAAATCAGCAAAATGTTGGGTACAGCGAGAAAATGTTCCAATAAAACAAAAGATTTTATACTCGAGTAACATTATAAGATATCGTGAATTCTTAACCAACCGAAATCAAGTTCAAGCAAGTTAAAACCTTAAAAAACCGTTAGCAATATTCCACCAATTAAAAACATATTTATAGAAAATACATTGTTAAACGTCGTTGATTGGAGGCCGGCGGTAACCATGACTACAAACTGAGATCTTTACATTCGATTTTCACTGAAGTTGGGACACACAAAATACTTCAATTTATATCAATCCGGGCGTTTGAGTAATATATGTGAACGGGGTTCAACTGTACCAAACAAAAGATGTAGAACATTATGATCTAGAAACGACCATCAAATGTAGAGTATTTATGTTCCGTCGAGAACAAGGGGAAACGGGGAAACTGGGAAACTTAGACTGTGGCATTGTATTGTTCCGATGTGGCAGGACTTTCTTATCTCCGCCAAGCCAAAAGATATAGAGCTGATATGACAAATATCATTTTGATATTAGCATCGTAAATGGTAATAAAAATTACATTGTTGACTTGCATATGCCAATTCAAGGACCGCTAGATCTGTGAAATTAAAAAGAAAGTATGCACTGAACGAAATTAGTGTTAAACTTAATGTGAAAATTAATTTTCACAAATGCCATATTGATTTCAATATTTTTCGTTTATACCAATGCAACTAAAATGGTCATTATCGTACAGATGTTTTTTGTAGATCTAATATTTCGAACTTCAAAATAAAAACGAAACAATATGTAAATACAAGATTACCAACGAATCGATTACATGTACATTATATATAAATTATCCATTACTTATAATTTCACGGATAAAATTGACATAATGTACCAAATGTCCTGCGAGGTTGTGTAAATATCCTACCTGCATCTAAATACATTGTAGATAATCTATCATATATAATTAGAGAATAATACGGGATTAAAGCACTTTAAAATCCATCGTTGTGTTGACTTCCATTAAGGGAATGTTTTAACACAATAGGAAGAAAATAGTAGTCTGTTTCACTCGTTATCCTTTGTATAGAATGATGGATCTGTGGCATTAAATTCTACAACATAACAATATGATACAGGTGCCCCGCTGTCAACAACACGTGTTATACATTATATTAAGTTTGATCTATAGTTGTTCACTCAATTTTCATTAGGAATTATATATTCCCCATCGTGCAATTTTTGACAACTAGGAATTTAATATTGCATGATAAATCGCTTGATTTTTCCTCAATGGTCGCAAAGGTTTTTGAAACCATATGAAAGTTTGGGAATTAAGTCGACATTATAACATTTTATTCTTTGAACTATCTTTTACCTTACTTTAGGACGATACTTGCATCTAATGACCGAATTATTTTCCCACTCTTTTAAAACATTGAAAAAATTACTTAGATTTTGACTATAGAATCAAAATTACATTTCCCCCAATTCGTCGGTGTGAAATTTTAAATAACTAAGAAACTTATATTGACTGATAAATCTTTTTTTTTTCGATGGTCGCAAAACAGTTTGGATCTACATGTATATCACCGATTGGGAATTAGCTTACATTATAATATTTTAATTATATTAATTTATCAAACATCTTTTATCTGATATTTAGACGACACTATGGGCGCGTTCACGTGAGACACTAGAGTTAAAATGAGCGGCGTTTTAACTCGAGTTACGTAATTTGAACTTTGAACTCTACCCGTGTCTAGCTCAAATTCAGGGAACGGAGTTTTTCTCTTGAGAGTAACGCGTTTTGTTCACGACTCTCGAAGTAGGGTCTATAAATAGAATTGTACGTCACTCAACTCAGATCGAAGTTTGAAGTGAACTCGGTCTGTTTTTAATGACCGAGTTATTTTCCCACTCGTTAAAGAACTAAAAATGACCTTTATTTTAATTATGAAATAACTTCCCCCTCGTTCGGTCGGTTTTGAATTTGGTATAACTGAACTTAAACCCATAAATATTTTACCAAGACAGCAAAAATACACGATGATTAACAACACAAATAACTTTATCAGCTTTCTGGCTACTTTATGTGTTGTTTTATTAATTACCGGCCTAGAAGTAAATCATGCTGATTCAAGGCCAAATCAATAACTCATATCCGTAAAGAGAAATACCAACTCTCAGGTTAAATGTTAAAACAGCCAGTATAGTTCAAGGACGAATCATTTTACGGGGGAGGATGAAAGATGGAGAACCAAGAGAAAATAGGTAAATGTTAACGTTTTTATCTACTAATATGCGATATTTCTGTTCGTGTTAAAATATAAAATGTATATTTATTATCAGTTTTGTAAGTTGACTCAGTTGAATTTGAAATAAATAAATAGATAGATAAATAAAAATAAATAAATAACAACATTGATAAAGCTGATTTCCAGGCACGCCTTTGTGGATTTCGATCTGCTACCCAGTGGTGGAAGCCATTGGTAATGGTGTTCTGGACACGTAAAGAGGTCGACCCCGGTCTCACTTTTTGTATATGTAACATTATGATAGCGAGACAGAGAAGTTCGGCATTAAAGATGTGTCAAAATTTCTTTTTATCGCATTCTATTGAATCATCGTAGCTATATAAACGTTGGTACAAGCAAACACCTTTTGAAACATATCTATGGTATATTGACGCCAGATCGCTACATGCACTCAATGATTATGTTCGTGTCAATTAGTCGTATTGTGCATGATTTATATGTAAGCGTCATATCACACCATAACCCAACTATAAAGTCACCTAATGTATTTATTATACTATTCCTATTTTCATAATATCAACACTACCATTCTTTTGCACGACATGCTAAATGTATTCAAATTATGAACCATTTCAGCACCAACACTCCCCATAATCAATGTTCTATTGTGAGCAATCCTTTCATCAATCCAGTACCATTCATATCCCTCAAATTTCACCCGTGATATCTATTTCGAGCGATTTCATATAGTGTCTAACAGTCGACTTTAAAGAGGTAAGCTTGCCAAAACCTAAGCCACGCACCGCTCTTGCTTGAGCTAAAATATACTTCAGATAAAATGTCTCGTGACGTATTATGTATCATCGATGTCCAAAATAAGTTGCCACTAGTAGTCTATTTTATTGTTCGCATTAATGACAAACAATACACGGTAAAATGTATTCCTTACTAGAATGGATGACATCGAATTAAACTATTTTATTAATCAACGTTTTTGTCCAATACAATTATATATAGCTAAAAATTAGAGTGTAACCTGTCTAAACAGAATGCTACCTGGACCAAAAGATTTGACTGTATATCCTGGTGTCAAAATTATAAGGTCTTATAGTTACTATTAATTAAGAACGTTAATACAATTTTTAATGAGTAGACAGGGTAGGGCAAGTTTGGATCAGTTATGGCAGTATTTCCTTGGAGTTTTTGATGTTTGTACCAGATATATTTTATCCCGCATCTCAAGTTTGATGTTTGTACCAGATATACTTTATCCCGCATCTCAAGTTTGATGTTTGTACCAGATACATTTTATCCCGCATCTCAAGTTTGCTGTTTGTACCAGATACATTTTATCCCGCATCTCAAGTTTAATGTTTGTACCAGATACATTTTATCCCGCATCTCAAGTTTGATGTTTGTACCAGATACATTTTATCCCGCATCTCAAGTTTGATGTTTGTACCTGTTATACTCTATCTCGAACCTCTAGTTTAATGTTTGTACCAGATATACTTATATAGCCGAAACTTCAATTTGATGTTTGTACCAGATATACTTTATCCCGCATCTCAAGTTTTATGTTTGTACCAGATATACTTTATCCGGAACCTCCAGTTTGATGTTTGTACCAGATACATTTTATCCCGCATCTCAAGTTTGATGTTTGTACCTGTTATACTCTATCTCGAACCTCTAGTTTAATGTTTGTACCAGATATACTTATATAGCCGAAACTTCAATTTGATGTTTGTACCAGATATACTTTTTCCCGAAACTTCAATTTGATGTTTGTACCAGATATACTTTATCCTGAAACTTCAATTTGATGTTTGTACCAGATATACTTTATCCGGAACCTCCAGTTTGATGTTTGTACCAGATATATTTTATCCCGCATCTCAAGTTTGATGTTTGTACCTGTTATACTCTATCTCGAACCTCTAGTTTAATGTTTGTACCAGATATACTTATATAGCCGAAACTTCAATTTGATGTTTGTACCAGATATACTTTTTCCCGAAACTTCAATTTGATGTTTGTACCAGATATACTTTATCCTGAAACTTCAATTTGATGTTTGTACCAGATATACTTTATCAGGAACCTCCAGTTTGATGTTTGTACCAGATATATTTTATCCCGAACCTCCAGTTTGATGTTTGTGCTAGATATACTTTATCCCGAACATCCAGTTGATATTTGTATCAGATATACTTTATCCCGAACTTCTAGTTTGATGTTTGTACCATATATACTTTATCCCGAACCTCCAGTTTGATGTTTGTACGAGATATACTTTAACCCGAAACTCCAGTTTGATGTTTTGCACCAGATAAACTTTATCCCGAAATTCCAGTTTGATGTTCAAGTTTGCTGTTTGTACCAGATACATTTTATCTCGCATCTCAAGTTTGATGTTTGTACCTATTATACTTTATCTCGAACCTCTAGTTTAATGTTTGTACCTATTATACTTTATCTCGAACCTCTAGTTTAATGTTTGTACCAAAATGACTTCATCCCGAACCTCCAGTATGATGTTTGTACTAGATACACTTTATCTCGAACCTCCATTTTGATTTTTGTACCTATTATACTTTATCTCGAACCTCTAGTTTAATGTTTGTACCAAATATACTTTATCTCGAACCTCCAGTTTGATGTTTGGATCAGATATACTATAACCCGAACCTCCAGAGCGATGTTTGTACCAGATAAACTTTATCCCGAACTTCCAGTTTATATGTTCAAGTTTGATGTTTGTACAAGGTATACTTTATCTCGAACCTCCAGGTTGATGTTTGTATCAGATATACTATAACTCGAACCTCCAATATTGATGTTTGTACCAGATATACTTTATCCCGAACTTCCAGTTTATATGTTCAAGTTTGATGTTTGTACAAGATATACTTGATCTCGAACCTCCAGGTTGATGTTTGTATCAGATATACTATAACTCGAACCTCCAATTTTGATGTTTGTACCAGATATACTTTATCCCGAACTTCCAGTTTGATGTTCAAGTTTGATGTTTGTACCAGATATACTTTAACCCGAAATTCCAGTTTGATGTTTGTACCAGAAATACTTTATACCGAAACTCCAGTTTGATGTTTGTATCAGAAATACTTTATCCCGAACATCCAGTTTGATGTTTGTACCACATTTACTTTATCCCGAACCTCCAGTTTGAGATTAAATGCGTTGAGTGTTGGTTTTCCTTCTTTAAAAACTTTTTCTCTAATTCCATCTCCTCGTACACCCTGAGGCGATTATTCCTAATTCCCTTAAGGCGGATATTACTGGAAATAAAATGAAACAAAAATAAAAACGGACAAAATGACAATATTATCATTGTAACTAAATTTTGGTTATTTGTACAACGAAGACATTTTCTTGGTGTCGCGTGATATTTTACACCCGCTGATATGTAATGTTCATTCGCGTAAATAAGCAGACGTACGGTATAATGTGCTTTTTATATATTATGTAGCACATATCAATGTGCTCAGAAATAGTACATGTTCTCTGGTTTTTATCACCACCATATCCCTCTGGGTCTAATGTAACAAGGGTTTCCCTGGAGACGCTGATTATTCAGGAATACAAGGATATTTACTTAATTAGCTAATTTGTTGGTTTAGCCAATAGACAGCGATAGGTCTTTGTCATCATGCCATCAAGTTTGAAAAATGGTATTTCCTCAGTTTATAAATAATGAAATGAAAAAAAAATATATGAAAAAATAAGTAAAAAATGACACCATTGATTTCCCAAAAGACGTGGTAGTTAAAATAGACTATTTGTAAACTTGATATACAAAAACAGTAGAAGTATTCTTTTTGTAATAATTTTTATTTTATTCAAGTTGAAACATTAATAAACTCTAAATTACAAAAATGGGCATCTTTTAAAAAAAATGCATAGTATGTTTTTTCTTTCCAATTAAAAAACCTAACCAAATATTGTAGCCGGCTGCCCATTAGGGTGTTAATTTACTCGACAATAGCAATGCAAATATTGGATAACAACAGATATTCCTTTTTAAAAATTGAATTATTACTTTATTTCCTTAAAATGTTAGCATCCAGACAGAACGATCATTTGTAACCGTGAAAAGGCTCTCGGTCGCGATAAAAGCCCAAAACGAGTTGTGTTGACGTCATTTTGAAAAATTTCAAGTATTTTTCATTCGCTTTAAATTGTTTGTGTTTTTCAAATATTCTATTTTAACGTTACTGTAATCTAAGTAATTCAGCTAAAGTAAACAATATATCAATAATTTGATTGTTACTGAGGTATTTTACCGACTATTTTAAGCTGAATCTATCAAGCCAAATGCTATCTTTAGTGTAATTATGTAAAACATACAAATTTAGATTTGTCTCAGGATCTTCAAGGTTAACACACGAAATCAATCTGAGTTTGATCAATCTTCGCCTAAAATATACGACCTTTCCCAAAAATACCCTTAAGGATGATTACTTCGTTGTTTGTTCCTCTATTCACAGATTCAATGTTCAAATGTATCAAAGAATGAATGTTTTACTGATATGACGTTTCCATGACCTTAGGACTGTGTTTCGGTTATTTAAGGAGTTGTCACCAGGTTTTAGTGTTCCGCAAGGAACGAGAGAATGATGTACAGCGACAACCAACTGCCGCATACATCTTGTGCAGTACCCCTTTGGGCCACATCTACAATTTATAATCCAAATGATTCGAGGCATACTATTGTCTATAAAGGTGGTAGTATAAAGGCTTAGCGCTCAGAATATAAAGGGAGTGGGACGACTGATTTGCCTGTTGCCAGTACATTGTGACCGGTAGAACGAATATACGTACCCGGCCTACTATACTGTACCTTTCGGCCGTTTTGGCCTTTCTAAAGACAACATTATTATCTGTTTAAAAGTTTTTTTGGGCTACAATATTGCAGCTATGTGACCGGATGTAATATGTTGATCGGTGACTTTAGGGGTATGCGTCAGTGAGATAGTACTGCAAAAATGATTTAGAACACAAAAAACGACAAAAAATCCTCCCAATATACTGATATCAAAATACATTACATAAAGGGAAACCGTCCTTAGATGACCTCACACCTAGTCAACAAACAAACAACCAACAAACAAAACAAATGCAAATGATACCCGAAACACCATAGACAATACAGGATGTAGTTTATGCTCCGGGTAAGACGATGGCCCTGCAGGTAGGGCGTTAGAATGGTACCTGCTGCCCCTATTGCATAATCGTAAAAGGCGACTAAATTTAGGATCTTATTTTTTCTCTTATTCCTTTCTGACTTTATCTTTCCTAATACCTCCCTTTGCACCGCCTCACTTTTGGCCTTGAGTTGAGTGTTCGCCCCTGTGAGGAAGGCTCTGGGCTCTGTTCCCTGACCGAGACACACCAAAGTCTTTAAAAGTGGTAGTTTCTGCTCCTGTTTAGCGCTCAGCATACAGGGATTGGGATGACTGGTTCGCCCGTTGTCAGTATAATGTGACCGTGTGGGGTGCGTTGCATTGTGTCTTCGGCGGCATGGCACAATAAAAAGGGCAACAGTTCCACTATAGAAGAAGCACAACATGAACATACCACAGTCTCCTAAAACACGCACCTCGCACTTCACACACGCTACACACTGCATCAATGGGAGGCTGTCTTTACATGACCCTGGCTGTTAAAAACACGTTAAAATAATCAAACAAACAAATGGTAAGACGACTGGTTTGCCTGTTGTAAAAATGACCGGGAGGTGTATGCTGTGCGGTATCGTTGGCGGCATGCTTTGATGAGGTTACACTTCTAAAAGAAAACACAACACGTTGATACTGCAGACTCCCAGGAAGAAACAATATCACATATTCCATATAGGAAATGCCGTTATTACATTAAGCCAACCAAAATCCACTCACACTATACGCAGGATGTGTAAGGTACTCAACATCAATTAACTCTACAATACTAAGGTATAGCTGTTAGTATCAACAAAGACATTTACGAATTACCAATCTATTTGGGTGACAACGACCAAATTCATTTCTCTTCCACCATTGTAATCAATAACGAATTGGCCATATAACCTTCACTTATGGTGAAAGGGTTATTTTGTTTGTGAACTAGACGATTGTTTTTCCCATATTTGTTACTTCTGGTACATCAGTCCCTAGTTGTCATAGTTTTGATGATAAGTTCAACCTTCTGACTGTGCCAGTCTGAACTATGACATCTTATCACCATGAAAGTTTTGTTGATAAGTTCAACCTTCTGACTGTGCCAGTCTGAACTATGACATCTTATCACCATGAATTCACATCAACAATTAAAATGCACAATGATTTCCTATCTAGATACAGAATCACCAAAAAGTGTCGTCAGCCCAAATGACGTTTTGATACCTGACAAATCATTAGGATGCTGTCAATGTATGGTGGTTTGAGCTCTTCCAAGGAGTGCTTCCTAAATCTCTGTCCTGATGGATAGAGGCGATGTAACGTCCTCGTTGAAGGGTTTCCGGCATTCTATGGGTACTGGTAATAAGCCGTCTGTGGGGTTCTGCTCTCATTAAAGCAAGTACGCATGGGCGCATCATCATAGCTATAAGTTATTTGATATAGAAGAAAGTCTGCAATTAGCTCTGAATATGCAGAAGTACATGGATTTGATTTTTTGATACGAAGCATTGTATCGTAAAGATGGTGTCGCAAATATCACTGTAAAACGCCTACGAAATCACATAGGTATGCCCACTTGAGGTGATGCAATAGAGTAACAACAGACAACATGATTTTACATAAACATGATCACTTTCTTAGCTAGGGGTCGAACGCGGATCCTCTGGCTTATTAGTCAGAAACTCGAACTATCGGGCTAAAAAAGTGTTCTGTAGCCGAGATGTAGCTAGTAATGTACACTAACTTATTTTTGAGTGCGATTAAAGTCGCCGACAGTGCATAAACGATACTCATCAGTTTAACAATGATTTAATCGTGTGTAGTGTATATAGTCTAATTAACACAAAAATATCATAAAATAATTTATTTTGATTTTAGTGCATGCACAATCATTACTTCATTCCATATAGGACATAGTGCCACGGAATTTTTTCGGGATGCAATTAATTATTTTTAATATTCCTATATTGAAGTAAAATAAGAAGCTCAAACTTTCAACGGTGGTAATGGTGTAAAGTAAATAAATACTTCTTCGTCTGCTCTTGTTTTTGAGAAAAAAATATCATTTGTCAGCGTTGTAGTATTTTCAATATCACGCATCGCTGAGAAAAAGAAGTGAGGCATGGAAACGCGAAATTTAGTTGGTTTACATATATAATCAGGATTACAATGGTATATATGACAACAATTGATGATGAGTGAACTAGGCGCAAACAAAATCTGTCTCCTTGACATTTGTCGAATCTGTCTCCTTGACATTTGTCGACGAATTACCCCTGCAACCTATTACACGACCACTGACCGGAACATACGGTTTAATAATCACAACTTCACAGCCGTTATACTGTTAGCCTTGGAATAGCATGTTGCGTTTAATAAAAGAAGTATGACCTTTTCTATGAGTCGCCTAATAGAACTTGACAGACTTCTTTCCGATTAGATTATTATTTATAGCATATACATAAAGAATTGATGTGTAGTCCAGACAATTAAAAACATTTGATTTTCTGCTAAAGGAGCGATTGAATGTAGACATTATGTAATATAAAGGAGGTATATAAATGAAATGCTAATTTCACAGACCCGGCGTGGGACGTTCGTCTCTAGCCCCAACACACACAGTATGTACACAATGAAGGCAGTAGACAACCTATCGCCATGTTTGATTATATATGGGTTTATTTCTGTCATAATCAAATGTCGTTGCAGGACGGATTTCTATGGAATAGAGACTACCACAAGTTGAACATATGCTGACTTCCTTTATCTATGAAGCAGTCAGTGACGTTTCCCTTTTCATTGGGAATTTCCAAACGGATTCAAATGGAATTTCCATGGGTTTCGATCTCACCGTTCACTGGTTAGATACTGAGATACTTTGATCGTTTGACTATCAAGGTCACTTTCAGTAAATAACGTGTCTTAATTGACAGCAGAAATGGCATTGTCGAATCCAAGGGAGGGAAATAGGTTTTTTTGAACGACCGGCTGGGAAGTGCTATTTGTCTGATGTCGGTGGGCAGTATGCGTCAGTGCTACTGTGATTTTCCTCGTAAAATTAACCGAGACCATTGTCCTTACCTTCTATAATAGTAAACATGTTCTTAAAAAAAGCAAATACTTCAGTCGTACTTTTAACCTCCAGATCACCGACGTTGATCACATGTAGGTGACTTCAAATATAATAATATATGCATAGACATTCATAAAAGTAAGATACAAACATTCTGTAGAATCAATTAGTTAATGATATTGAGCGCTCTCTATTGCTACTATTGTAAATATTTCCATATATAGATAAATAATTAATTTTCGTTGAGCTCAATTTCCGTGAAGATATATTGTTATTATTACGTTAACACTTACACTCGTGGAAAAGACCTTATATATGATATTTCATTAGTAAATAGTGATAAGTAAAGAAGTGGAGGCAGACAACAAACTAGTGCCTCTCTATCTATATCTAAAGCAATAGAAACGAATTGGTTACTTTAATTTTATTGGCAGCAATTAAATTAGAATTCACCAAATGAGCAGAGACAACCAAGATTGATGGATACTTTTGAGAAATGGAGTTTGTGTTATGCTAACGGCTATAATTATTGTTTGTTTGTGTTGAAATGTACACATTATGAATGCATGTTGACAAGGGAAGGGTTGTTTAGCCTAAGGTTTTATGCTGATTGACATCAACTCATTTGGATTGAATATGCCATTTTTGTAAAACAATGCATACATGAATATAGTTATAAGAAAAATCAAATTACCTAGGGGCGTAAATTCATTAATTAGATAAAAAAAAACGAAATTAATTGAAATGAAACTATTTTACTGTAACAAATTCCAGTTTAAATTCGGTTAGCAGCCTTTACCTTCAGTTGACGATGCAACTGAAAGACGCACTGTACTAACTGCAATGCTAAGTTATTCAAATTGATATTGTTTTGCTAATTTGGTCGACGTTTATTTGTCAAATATTATGTAATACATGTAGATTTTATCTAAAAATTAATTTCTTTCATAGCTTTAACAGACAACTGCCTGGTTTGTTCGTGTCATTTTGGATTGAAAATAATCAATCAGTGATTTTGGGTGCCAAACGCTAAACCAGCATAATAAACCTCTGAGGCATGAACCAATCATGCCATGAAATGTTCTCGCAATCATTTGGCGTCCTGATTCAAGTAGAAAGTGTAAATATTAAATACACAAAAACAAACTAAATATTAACGTTCGGAATCAAGAAAATATGAGATTTCAAAGTTTTACATCGACCGTGCACTAAATGTACTGATGTTTTCAATATTGAATTTTCGCTGTGTAGTTAGCGGATTTGCGCAGCATGGCGTGACAAATAGACAATTACTTGTGCCATTGTTAACTTAACAGATAGGGACATGCATCTTAAATCCGATAACACCCTCTACAAACAAATCTAATACAACTCTCCTATTGACGTATTAATGTGTCGACAATCTGTAAAATCTGACCAGCAAAGTATTAGATTTCCAATTAATAGAAAATGCATTTGATATTATATTGATTTTAATTCTTCTTTCATTTTATTTTGTCAGATCTTAAAAGCAATTGTTTGACCAACAAAAAACTGGATTCAGTGTTAAATAAAACATATAAAAATGATTCCACAATATCTTCCAATGTGCTTTGGTGCGTGTTGTTCATTTAACTTGACACATTGTAGTTTTGTCAATATTTTGAAATAGGCTTCGAGTTAAACAACATAGAAAACTGTCTTTTCTAATGCTGAGGAGACTAATACATAGTCCATTTTTTATACATACAGACAGATGAATACAGGAATAAACAAACCATTAATTAGGAATTTTGACACGATTCTTTATGACAAGTAAGAGATTTCGAATAAAAAACCACATATATTAATGAAAATAACAAAAGTAGTTCTTGGTCTAGAATGACTAAAGATCCGTACACAAACATGACATTCTTCCAAAACACTGAAAGAACCCACAGCCGTCATCACCTAGCCACAGTTAAATTCCATTGTAACCACAATCAGCCATATTATTGACCTCCTCTAGATACACTGAGAACGCTCACTCTTCCACTGTTCCTGGTTCGTTTTCTATTATTATATGATATCTTGTGTAAGATTGTAAAAACAAGACTCCTTTAATTTTCATAGCTAGACATGTTTCGTATTGCAAGGTCCTCATTTCATACAAACAGAGTTAAACAATCAATCTAGAAAATGTGTTGATGGTTGGAACAGAAATGTACACGTATGTGAGTGTTTAAATTGTTACCATAGTGTGTTTGGAAACATGTGGAAATGAGATTGCGTCATAGAATTGTTATAGTTCCTCTTTTACAAGGAAAAATACATTTCAAATATACCACAGCCTCTCAAAACATACACATCAATACACACTGCTCACTACATATATTGGAGGCCGTCCTTCAATGACCCTGACTGTTAATAGTACGTAACCAACCAACCATCCAATCTACATGTACTACTATCGGTCTCGATTGCGAGTCATAAAACATATACAGATCAGTTGTCAGCTGCAGTGTCTTTTAGTAATGTGGCTTTACTTAACCTTACCTTAACTTATCACGTCCTTACATTAACCTTTCTGTTAATGGGACGTTACACAAAATTAACAAACGTTTGACTGAGAGACAATACCAAGAGAATTTGTTAAGCGTGGGCTGCTTAAGGTGAACAAATCTGATCAGCGACAGACCTGCAATCAGAGAGCTAGCACCCTATCATCAAACACTGATTGATGACCAGATTCCGATTTAATTACAAGAAATTGCGACAATTAATTTCAGTATTGTCAATAAAATTCTACTGGATATTAACAAAACAAATTGAAATTCAATATTACAAAGGCAAGGCGATACACCTTATAATCATTATATGTCGAAAAGTTCGCGAATCTGCGTCACAACCAAAAGAATGTATCGGTCAGTATTGTTAAAAGCTAAACGAATCAAACGTTTCAAGGATCTTTGATAAACAGGCGTTGTAAAGGTCAATCACGTGTCGTACTCAGTAACAACCACTCGGAACTCCTCTGATGTTATGTTCAGTAACGACTCATTCGACGTGTAACAGCCAAATCCATATTATTTATATACTGTACTTAGGTTTTCCTGGGACGACTGTGCTAGTTCGCGTATAACGCTATACGAACATCTTACCAATATGTTTTCTAAATGCTTAATCACTATTCAGTCCAGTATTCGGACTAATTGGGAAGGCATATTTTGATTGACATTGCATTCATACCTGTATCCGAGTATATAGTTATTACTTATATTAAAAGTAATTCTAGAGTAACGATATGCCAGTCGTTTTTTACGTGTTAATGTTAACAGGACATATCCGTGAATATCCCAAAAATACTATCTTCAGTAAATTTTCATTAGATTCTGAGGTGATAGATTATATGACAATATAGACAAAACGTACAAATATCAGAAGCTATTCCGAATATGACATATTTCTTTCACTTTGAATTATATGATGTTATCTAAGGATGTTTCGAAGGTGAATCCCATAAATGTGAATGAATCACAGTGACTGATGCTCTAATGTGTGATAATGTCATTCCTCACAAACAATCAATAGTCCACCACGGGGATAGTGTCTCGTTTTGGAAATATCTAATTGTAACATCCATTCACTCTTCCCTGAATCTACTTTAATTTAGTTTTAATTACAAGTGAATTACCCCACCTTGGTTCCGATTTGGGCTGACATTTTCGTCTCTCCAACAGAAGAGAAGCTTCATGACTTATCTCAGCATTGTTTTGAGCGTAGGTGATAGCGTGATAAACTACAGTCAATCTGATTTATCAATTGATATTTGTAAGTCAAACATATCGTTCATAATCTGAATGAAAATAAATCTTCCATAGTATATTGAACTTATACTTTTGAATAACAATGCATTTGTGAAGTAATTATAGAGAGAGATGTTTAATAGGCACATTGTTTGAAGGATATGATTAATGTTTCTGTTCATTTTTGTTTTCATTTATTTCTATGTTTATTTGCGTTGAGTAAATACAAATATAAACGGATTTCTAGTTTATAGATGTAATTGAGTCTTAATGTGTTTCTCCGTAGTTTAATGCTGTTAGCTGATACTAAACATTCCTCATGTTGCGCATGCGCGATGATCGTCCTTCACCTTGAATTTTACCGGAAGTATTATTCCGTGATACCTATAACATGTGCTAATGCTTTCCTTTCCCATACACTACCGTGTGGAGGAGTGTCCATAGTCATCCAAGTTACCAGTTCCTGTGACGTACGCTTGGTCATTGTTCTGACTCTTTTATATCACTCTTGAAAATCGCATCTAAAGCGTCCTATGACCCGACTGATTGCAATTGTAATATACAATGTAGGTTGTGACTAATAATTACGATATTTACCCTAATTTGCTCATTTGTATAACGGTAAAGTGACCTCCTTTATATTGTACATTTCGTAAGGTGTGGTCCTTAATTTCAATACCCCGGTTGATGAGAACACGCCAAGACTAAATGGTCATTTAATACATTTAGGTCAGACCGGAAATTACGCCACGTGAATAGTTTGCAAAAAGACCACTGGCATTACTTCTCAAACGCTGTGAATAATATTGTGTATGATTTAATTAAAATTCGTGATTAGAAGTGTTTAGTATTGTATGAAATAAAGGAACCAAGCAGGAAAAGTCTGAACAGGTATAGCTACACTGCGGGGAAATTTTGAAATATGAAATATAGCAAGTGTTACATTATGTTTACATCTGTCACATATTGCTATGAAAAAGTGTAAAATGCCAATGAAAAAACAACCCGAAACATTAAACGCCATTAAACAATCACCTAGGGCAAACTTAAAAACCCATAAAAATATCCATGCATAGCGCTAACCTTGAGACACATGCTGATCAGTTAGAAGGTCAGTTAGTACTACATGTCCCTCCTAGTTTGTGAGGTCTTGACCGAAAATATAATTCAATATAATTGTGAAAGCATGACGATTACGTTTTTTGTAAAGCCCCTATTTTGTAATGATATTTTTATACGCATGGTTCCAGCGGGCGACAGGTATTGACTCAGATCTAGGTCAGCGCCACGAGACTATGTACAATAACAAGGTTTGGAAAGGACCATGAGGAGTTGTGGACATGCTTTTACGTGTGTTTTATATTCACTTATATAAATGAGTTTGTCACCAAACCATACTGTAATATTGTGTTGAGAGTTGTTTGATTGAATATGTCACCAAAATTGTATATTATTTGAAAAAAATGTGATAGAAACATTAAAAAAATAGATAAGAAAGATTTAAATCATTATTTTAATATTTTTTGAGAATTCCATTTTTGTATCTTCAGACTGAAATATTTTCAATTATTGAAAATTTCAAGGAAGACATGTTGATGCACGCTGTGAAAATCATTTTCGATCATCTACAAGCACGTTATTGTATCACTTGTCAATATTTACGCGTGAAGTTAAGCCCATGAAGGACAAAAACTGCAAATAAAATCCGCAGCGCTGTTCCATTGAAGGAAATGGGTTTTTTAAGACATGGATTCACCGCGGGATTTCGCAACAATAACTCGACGTCGTGTGGAGCCTTCCATTTAGATGTTTATGGGATGTGCTAGCTCTGTTTATTTCATAACTAATGTAATATACGAGATCAAAATAGGAACGCATTAAATACAATTTACTTAGGAGGTGTCCTCAGTATTACTTGACGGAGTCAACACGGAATTTCATTGTAAATATATTTTTAAAAACCTTTCCTCATCGAGAAATTGTCATTGCTGTTTACATTATTAAAGCTTACACGGATATTCATTATTATGAAGATATTTTTTAAAACTTTTGTCCGATCATTGTCATAGCTACCACAATGTCTTAATCTTACCTGTAAAAACTCGTTAGAACGTAGGACTAAATTCGGGAACATATTTACTAATTAGATTGTAATCTTTTTTATCGTCCATATAACATTATGGAGTTGTCCTTCGCCTATGCATTAATAACCCATCAAACTGAGATTTCTTTTTTGATATTTATGATTGAAATTTTTAGTTTCTATGGAGATAATATTTTATATTGCATTGAACTTGATACACTTCCTTCATCCTTGTACATATTTAACAACCACATAATTAATGCCCCCCTGCCCTTGTCATTAAAACTTTTTTCTAGCAATAGATGAGAAATTTTAAACCATCATAAATGGCGCTATAAATATGGTTATAATGTCGTTATTAGATTGAAGAAATGAGCGTTTGGCTTTAGATAATCAACGTGGAAACCATATTATATTATAGGAATGCAGTTCGTGGTGTTTTACACGAGTCTGTGTTAATGACACAAACTGTATCTGGCAATATTACGCCAGGCTAATTTTATGACATAATTACTAAAATTTAATAATAGACCACTTTGGGATGTTTTTTAATAATTTATTAGTTTTCCTCCCTCTCTCTCTCTCTCTCTCTCTCTCTCTCTCTCTCTCTCTCTCTCTCTCTCTCTCTCTCTCTCTCTCTCTTCTCTTCTAAATTTCTCATTCTCCGCTGCTTTATCTAGTATTTATCCGTATTTCCTGTTTTACAAGCTTCTTATCCCATCCCACCCTAGCTTTCACGTATTGACATTTTCCTTAGTTTCCCCAATTTCTGGATATGAATTATTCCTTTGGTAAACAGAAGACCGGTATTTATTACAATTCGATTTTTTAGCTTTGGGCTAGTCTAATTAATTTTCCTACATTATTAAGAGATTCTCCTTTAATTAATTATGATCTTCTGTTTTTAGGATTCTACACGATGATAACAGCGGAACATTTACTGACATTCCTCCTAGCGCTGATATTGTTGGCTTCTGTAAACGGACTTCCAGTAAACGAGGCTGAAGTTTTGAACAGAAATAACTTAGGTAACTATGGTGACGAGTTTCTAGGAGATGCAGGTTACGGCCGCCACTCCGAGGTGGCGCCCCATTACAACGTGGCCGAGGGTGGTGTGCCTGCACCACTCAGGTTTCCCCCACAACTAATGAACACACTACTTTGGCGGATGTCTTTTAATGAAGATGACAGCAGTTGTCCAGAGGAACAGCCAATCTTAGTATCTGTCAACGGATTAAATGGAAAGTTCTTTATATGTTTGACAGTGCCGGAAGTTTCACACATGCGCAATCGACGGGGTATTGAAACATCGCCATTTTCATCTGAAACGAAATTAAATGAATTGAAATCAAATTCATCCAATCGGAAACGTTCACGGCTTTCTATAAATGGTGCGATGACGTCACTGGCTGGGATGCTCCAATCGAATGCGAGAAGACACGGAGGTGGAGGTGATACAGACCTTCTATTGAAGAAAATATTATCAATAGGCTAATGGTCTATTCGTGAACCATTGTCTCTGAATGGGAAAATGCAAACGTAGTGATGGGATTTTTGTGCTGGTTTACGTTCTTATTCACAAACATTTCCCTCCATTCCACCCGAACAAACAACGGAATTTATTTCTAAATTCGGACAACATTTATAGAATTTGATACTTATTCTATTCTAAACTCTAATATAATACTGGCAAATTGCTTTGTTCAAGACTTTGCGAAATTAGCTAAAAATGTAAAATGACCTTGAATTTAATCATACTTCAGGGCATGTATGATTTACCACCTTTATAAACGAATAAGACTTTTACGAGTGCTATGTTATATGTGAAATCGTACAAAAATGTGTCCTATACACTATTTTTTCACCACGCTTCAGAGTCGAAAAAAATCTAGAGTTTACAGTTTAAAAGAAAGTTTCAATGAATTGACCAATTATTGTGTTTATTTATTTATCTTTTTATTTATTTGGAAAACGATATCTGTATATATTCAGTATCACAGTTGATTTGTATTAAATTTCACACAGCACACAGTGTCTAAATAATGGCCATAGGTTAGACACGGGTTGACGTATGTATTCTATTTCTAAAGATGTTTAGGCATCAATAAATGTATGGAAAACTTTTGATTTTCTATCTTAGATCTTTCGATATCTAAACCAATGAATTAGTCTAGAAAAATGGCAAGCCTTACGATTTCGTGTTTCAAGGAGCAAATGTCGTTGACAAGTATAAAACATGGATGTTATAGAAAGGGTTTAATTCTATAGAGGAATACAGTTACTAATATTGTACAATTTTAGAAGGTCAAAGCATTGAATCACCATCATGTTTACTCATGTAGGGATAGGAGCCTCTCAGCTGGATGGTAACATGTATGGCCTTGAACAACTTAACCATATCTGGCTAAATCTATGGAAAGATTTCACAAATGAAATTTTTTTGAATAATTTACAAGACAAAAAAACACAAATGTTTGAAATGTGTGTATGTGACATATCTTGATGAATTTGTCGCAGCATGTTTTTTTTACCAAATAAAAATCCCAGCACATCGGCTTTCATTTTTATTTCATTTATTTTCAAAGATCATCAAATCTTTACTTCCCCGTAAGGATTATACAAATAATATTTTAGGATGAATCGATATCAAGTTATCGATTTCTATATAATCTGATAATGTCGTTCTCTAGTGAAACAATAATTTTAAATCTTAATAATTCATCACCTTATGCAGCAAAGCTTTACTACATATACACTCTTAGTAGTAAGTAACTTCTTTATTGCTTTGAATTTGAGATCAAAGTGTGATGAAAGGACTGATTTTCTGATATTGAAAAGAATGGATGTGATATATACCTATATTGTAAAAATCTTCTGGATTTTGTTAAAATGATGAGAGGGTAATGTTAATGAACAAGTGAAAATTAAGGCAAAGTAATCTTACCTTGTAACAAAATCTAAAAGTATTTCATATTTACAGTTTTTTCCTTTTGTCAGAAATTCTTTATATCTACCAAACACTAGAACGTGGGTTTTTCTGGTATATTGTCATTGTCAATATCTTGGATTCAACAGCTAGTTCAATCGGAACTCCTCGTCTGTTAACGAGGCTGGTGTGTTCCGATACAGTTGAGTCGCGATTCATTGTCGCCATTATTGCGGTCAGGTCATTTCATCACCCGCCATTATTGGTATCACGCCACACAATATTTCCGTATGTATTCATAATTTTACATAATGGTCACGATATTTTTCAAAACGTATGGTCCTGAGATAATGTCAGTGCAAACTGAAAATACATTCGTGTAGACAATGTGACAAATGTTGTTGGTGAAATTTATTTTTTGCTGAAGCCATACTATATGGCCGAAGCAAATAGTACATATTTCGGCAAATCACCAGCCAGCTTTTACACGTACAGGGTACACGTAATCTGATAGTATTTTGACTCGTGATAGAGGATAAATCTCAGCGCCGGTAATATCAAAGAGAGCAGTATGTATTCAGAACTAAGAGCCCATACAAACAATAATCTCATCAGGTGTTCAAACGGTATCAGTTTAATGTATGTTTCGATCAGTGGACCACTGACATCTGTATCAGCAATTACTTTAATTTCTTTTGTTTGTGTAGTGTTTTGAGAATATATGATCAGTGTTAAATATAGCCTGTGTCTTCGCCAGGGAAAGGACAAAAGGGGCGAACCTTTGAACTAAACGCATTGGATTTTTTTTTTACGAAAGTCGTGAACTTTTTTGTTTTTTGACTCCTGAATACATTAGTCTTGCCTGGAAACATTCGTTTAGTTATGTCTATCAAACTGATTGATTAAAGGTGCTACACCGCAGACGAATGGCCATTACATCAAAACAGTAGCAGACTAGTTATTTACTTTAGACTATTGAAAAGATTTAGCTTATCATATATTTCATATTTCAGAATAAAATAATTAATTGCATTCCGAAACAAAATCAACAGACAATAAAAGCAAAACAAATAAGTACTATGTATTTTCGTACTAATCAGACATACATTTATACTGTATTAAACATGAAATCCAAATAATAAATACTGTTGACGCTCTCGCGGCGTAAGAGCATCTTTCAAATCTTGATGTAAACTAACCTAAAATCACAATGTTTATCGCCAACTGATGATTTGGAAATGTCAATGTTTGATGTCTGTCTCTCCATTTGTAAATGTCCTGCACGTGTAAGATGGCTCCGATCAGATTGTTGGCGGAAGGCAACCTTCATACCATTAGGATTTGGATATTAGCGGACGGAGCTGAATTATCCGAAATCAGAAATATGCAAATTGATTATGGATTAGGATAGTGTTCTGCGCTGGACCGCCATATTGATTAGCCTGACGCATATCAGCAGCGCACCAAACATAATATTGTAAGAAACAATGACCTTATTTAGAAGGGGCTTAACATAGACAATACAATAACGTACTAATCTATCGTTAGATGGATTATAAATTACGCGAGAAAAATACTACCTATACAATGGGGGATGGATTAGTAATTACTTAATTGTCGGTCATGAAACAAAGTAAAAAATAATCTAGAAAAATATGGATAAGGTTAAAAACTCTATAGTCGATCTACATGAAACTGGACATTGTTGGTGGGATTAGTAACGGAATCATTGGTAATGCATCGGGGTTAATAGCCAATCTTCTGCACCAAAGACAGAATCACATTGAAGGTAAACATACATAAAAGCGGTATAAAATGGATCGAGAAACACTAGATCGTTGCGATCAGACAAATGGACATTGTTCAAAGCTGATGGTATAGGTGAAGGAAATGAGCAGTTGTGTAAAACAGACGGTGGCTAAGAATGGAGATGGAACGCAATGTTTTTGCGCAAACGCAATATTTATTTCGTGCGAATGCATTGCGTTCGCACACAATACCATATCGCTCACATAAAATATCACAATGTTCACACCAACATTATTTAGCTCACCCAAAATACAACAACGTTCACATAAACATTATTTAGCTCACACAAAATACAACAACGTTCACATAAACATCATTTAGCTCACCCAAAATACAACAACGTTCACACAAACATTATTTCACTCACATAAAATCCAACAACGTTCACATAAACATTATTTCGCTCACCCAAAATACAACGACGTTCACACAAACATTATTTCACTCACATAAAATCCAACAACGTTCACATAAACATTATTTCGCTCACACAAAATACATTCACGTGATTTTACAACATTATTTCGCTTACACAAAATACAACAATGTTAATTCACAAACATTATTTGGCTGACACAAAATGCAACAACGTTCACACAAACATTATTTCGTTCACACAAAATACAACAACGTTCACACAAACATTATTTCGTTCACACAAAATACAACAACGTTAATTCACAAACATTATTTGGCTCACACAAAATACAACAACGTTCACACAAACATTATTTCGTTCACACAAAATACAACAACGTTAATTCACAAACATTTTTTGCTAACACAAAATACAACAACGTTCACACAAACATTATTTCGCAGACACAATATACAATATTGTCCATATCAATGTTGTTATAAGGGTATGTACAATTCATTCATTTCGCAGGTCAATTTTTGCGATCATAGCAAAGTGCAATGACATCCCAAAAATATCACATCCGCTCAAATGCCCATCTATGCGGTATCCAAATCAGACAAACTACTGTAGAGTTTCGCGGGTATAATATTTCGCGATTTATTGTTTTTAATGTTTTCGTGGGTGCTTATTTTAATGAATTACCTTTGTACCATTCGACAGGCTTTATGTAAAACTGTAAATTTGATTAATTTCGCGAGGTATTGAATTTCGCGATTTTTGGTGGATCCGCAAATTTAGCGAAATTAAAACCCCGCGAATATTTCCAACTACTCAGTATATAGTAAATTATATACTACCCTTGGAAGTTGATATCAAAAGAATGCCCAGGTGATACACATTGTTATTAATCTATCACAAGATATAGACCACATGAATAGCACCATGACCGTAGACACAAAACACACTTAAAATTGTACCTACTACATGGTCGTTGTTCCAAATGTTTACCAGTTGTTCAGATCCACAGCGTCATGACGGCTGACGATTGACATATTTACAGTAAATATGTGTACAATGCACTCCATAACGCCACTTCTCTATTGAATATGATATTTCAATTATCCATCTTGACATGTAAACACGGACGAATTTCCACCTGCCCTATGCCTGAGGATAAACACAGCTAATTAGGACGTGAATCTAACTCAAGTGTTTCGTTAATAAGAGTGAGGTGAACACATATTGACGGTAAAGATGAAAACAAGCAACATTTGTTAAAACCAACAAGATTTAGACAAAATAAAAAATGTAATATTTAATTTGGACGGATGAAAACTCAATCATTTCTCTCAATAATTTAATGACGTAGAACGTTGATCCTAAATCAGTGTTTCCCTTCCAGCTCGTTTGAAGATGAATTCGGCATGTGTTCGTTAGTATTAAAATTAATTTTATGTTTAAACAATGAAGAGCATTCAGAATGGAATAGTGATGGTACTTCAAACACTTCTGTCAACACGTACAGACACAAAGGATCGGACAACAGGAAAGGTTATACCAGATTTTTTTTTTACATGGATATAATTCCAAATGCATGATTTATATTATATCATTTCTTATACAAATATTAATAAGCTTTGGATATTGGTAATTAGTAAAAAAATTTTTTTATTATGAATGTGTCAATACTAAACGCAATATACCGTTCAGCTAAAGATAACTTCTATTTAACTCGATCGGTTGAGCGTTACACTAGTAATCCAGAGGCCTCAGGTTTGATCCCGTGCAGAGGCAGTGATTATGTTTATATCAAATTTTATTCTCTGTTACATTTACGCTACTATATATATCGATGATCATATATTCCTTCTTTGTATATTACAGAGTTAGCTCCCTTGCGGGTAGGTATCGATTGTTACGTCAGTACTTTGTGAGCGCAATTCACGTCGTTTTCTCCGAAACGTATGACGTTGCGCTCCGAAACACATGACGTAACAATCAATACATGTACCTACCCGCAAGTGCAGATAATTCTGTAATATAAAGAATACATGGTTAGTATCTCACAATACAAGATATATTTTGTTTAGAGATTTAGGAAAACCAAACTGATGAGGTAGAATTGTGAAATTCAAAGCGAAAGCAAATTGCCGATTATTTACTTTGTTTCTCTTGAAGCGAGACGATTCTTTGCGGCGCAGGAAAAGATACATTCACAAAACCGAATGAGAGGGTACTCGTTTTTACTACCGTGAGACATATAAATTCTGTTCAGCATGTCATATCACTGAAACAATATATTAATATGGAAATACTCATAAAACAATAAGTACCAATCAAAGAATTACTTTAATATACATACCTTTGCCAAGAAAAAGACGGCAGCGCCATACGAGATTTTTTATGTAATAAGAATGACGTCATTCCGGTGAATGTGACGTCACTTTTTCGCGGGAACTGAAAGGTTCCAGTTTGGGGTAAAGTTAAAAAAGTTTCGTCAGGTGTGTAGAACAAATTCGCGTGACCGTATTGATGGATTAGGTTTATCTGTCAGCATGTGCGGTAGTTGCTGGATATAAAGTATTTTCATGTCGATCTAAGACCATTAGTAGCATGTAAATTGACTTTCTTCATGCATGCTTATAAGGTTTTTGAGAAGAAGATTCAAAACAATAGTCAATACGGTAAAACAATAACCAATAAGGTAAAACAATAACCAATAAGGTAAAACAATAGCCAATAAGGTAAAACAATAGTCAATAAGGTAAAACAATAGTCAATAAGGTAAAACAATAACCAATACGGTAAAACAATACCCAATAAGGTAAAACAATAACCAATAAGTTAAAACAATAACCAATAAGGTAAAACAATAGTCAATAGGATAAAACAATAAAAAATAAGGTAAAACAATAACCGATAAGGTAAAACAATAGTCAATAAGGTAAAACAATAACGAATAAGGTAAAACAATCACCAATAAGGTAAAACAATAGTCAATAAGGTAAAACAAAAGCCAATAAGGTAAAACAATAGTCAATACGGTAAAACAATAACCAATAAGGTAAAAAAATAGCCAATACGGTAAAACAATAGTCAAAAAGATAAAACAATAGCCAATAAGTTAAAACAATAGCGAATAAGTTAAAACAATAGCGAATAAGTTAAAACAATAATCAATAAGGTAAAACAATAATCAATAAGGTAAAACAATAATCAATAAGGTAAAACAATAATCAATAAGGTAAAACAATAGTCAATAAGATAAACAATAGCGAATAAGTTAAAACAATAATCAATAAGGTAAAACAATAGTCAATACGGTAAAACAATAATCAATAAGGTAAAACAATAGCCAATAAGATAAAACAATAGTCAATACGGTAAAACAATAGTCAATAAGATAAAACAATAGCCAATAAGTTAAAACAATAATCAAAAAGGTAAAACGATAATCAATAAGGTAAAACAATAACGAATAAGGTAAAACAATCACAAATAAGATAAAACAATAGCCAATAAGGTAAAACAATAACAAAAAAGGTAAAACAATAGTCAATAAGTTAAAACAATAACCAATAAGTTAAAACAATAACCAATAAGTTAAAACAATAACCAATAAGATAAAACAATACCCAATAAGGCAAAACAATAGTCAATAAGATAAAACAATAACGAATAAGGTAAAACAATAGCCAATAAGATAAAACAATAGTCAATACGGTAAAACAATAGCCAATAAGATAAAACAATAGCCAATAAGGTAAAACAATAACAAAAAAGGTAAAACAATAACCAATAAGGTAAAACAATAGCCAATAAGGTAAAACAATAACCAAAAAGTTCTCATTGTTTTAGATTTTACTTCCATGTATCACATGTTAGGATTCGTCGTTGAAGCAAAATCGCATGTTCCCCAAGAAAATAAACATTGTGATTAATGTTTTGTAATTACCATACAAGGAGAGTAGTTTTACTATGAAAATGAAATTTTTACCCTGGTCCAGCCGACTTTGACCTAACTAGGTTATAAGTACCGTAATTCTACAGACATAGTAACAAAGGTATACCCCAAACTCCTAATTCCTCAGGTTAATATCTCTAGTATTTGTTTAGTATGGCTTTCCGCCCTACTTCATTAATGAGTACATCAGTTTGAGTGTCGGTTTCCTGTCAAACTGACATACAAATATGTCAATAATAACGCCTTTATAGCACCAAGCTATGAGTTAAGACACTGCGAGGTGAAATATAGGTCGGAGAAGAAGAAGCCAATGTTGTCCCTGGTGAAACTGGTCAATATTCCCCATCGTCAAATGGAAATTAGAATGCATCTCTTGTTGAAACAATTGGCTGTTTCCTGCTGATAGGCGTTCGTCAACCCCCTTCAGACGAAAATGTTATCAGTAAATTAAGTACTGGCCAATTTAATGTCCAAGTTCTCCTATTCGGCAATGTTCGATTGCTTCGTGAACGTGCAGTGTTTTTAATGTTCTTCCATCTAGGACTTTTCAGTTTTAAAACAATTTTTTGTCTATCATCAAATAATAAAGCCTTTCTTTAAGTTAAGGTAAAAAGTAAGTGTATATTTTTTATATTTACACTTGCTAGGCTTGGTCACTATACTCTAATACTAGCCGATTTTGTTTACCATAACTGCATGGTAACATTGAACTTTGAACTTGCGTATGAAAATGTTTTGTGCAACGTAAAAGGACTACTTTAAAAAAAAAAAAAAGAAACACATGGCTTTGTTTACATTTTGACGCAACATTACGTGTATATTGTTGTTTTTCATAGAATTTTGGAAAAATCTAAACAATATATACATGTTTTACATTTATATATGATTCAAACAATTTTTAAATTAACAATTGTATAAAGAAACAGAAAAATATCCCGACCGGGCCGACGTGCTTTCATTTTTGTTAAAAATGATGGGTGTCAAATGTAAATATTACCTATGTGCCTATGTTCGTCCTACGATCGAGTCTTTGGGGTAGACGTGCGTGAGACCCTCTGATAGAGCTGAGGTCAGTTATAAACATATCCTCTTGTCTTTGTTCTTTGAGAATTTAATCATGTGTATTATAAAACATGCACCGCTACTAATCCACGTGTTGACAGTTACGCGTCACCACAAATACATACAAGTGAGGTTGTTCCATAGATGGCGATGGATCTAAGCGTAGATTATATAATCATATGGCTCCGAAGGATGTAATATCGTCAAGTCAGACGACAATCTCAAACAAATTTAGCTACTTGAACACTGGTGTTTTGACAACTTCGGAAAACTCCAGTGTGTAAGCGTGCGTCAGCCTCGCCTCGCTGCACAATAACGGTAACCGAGTTCACACATGTGGCCGTGAACAAATACTTTATGTTATTACGGCATACATGAACTTTAAGCAAAATTGAATACCTATTTAAAGTTCTGACCTGATTAAATAAAATTATCTCTGAAATTTACTTTGTTTGTCATGTTTATTTTACACTAAAATATTGAACTTTTTTGTCGTCGCGGATGAATAATTCTACCTTACGTGAAGCGTCATCATTCGCTGTTCAATTGAGTAAGCTCCTCCCACTTTTGACCGACTTTTATTGAATAATTACGTCACTTTCAAATGACAATTTTATTGCATAAAATATTAATAAAAAGTCGTGTGAGTGTAAATATAGGGATTGGATTTCGTTTTTATGTTAACCATGCGTGTATGGAGCAATTCCTCTAAGAATATATTCTATGGGGCGCGTCTTCATCTAAGAATATATTCTATGGGGCGCTATGTGGATTACAAAATTTGATCGCGATTTCGTAGGAACCCCTTTTTAAGTCAGTGCGATAAATCTAGACCAATGTTAAGAACGTCCTCTAGGAACGGTGCCGTTATTTATCAATGTAAGTAATAGACGTGCCAAAATATGTCTAATAAATATTGAATCTATTTAAAAGAGGGTTCCTGCATAGCTGCACTCAAATTTTGAAATCTGTATTTTTTTTTTAAACATAAGAATTTTGTTTGCAGCGAATGAATATTAAGCACAAAAACACGGGATTCCGTCCAGAGAATTTTTTCCCATGACGTTCTATCAATCCACAGCGTACTGCTTCGGTAAGATAACACTATAAAATGAGGCAGGGATTACGATATTGTAAAGAGACAGAACATACAGGAGAGGTCGTCCTGAATAGACCCTGGCTGTTAATAGGAACTTACACCCAGCCAATAAACTAATCAACCAAGCTCAGCATTTCATTAGAAGGTAACTAACTGGTTGATAACATCCACGGCACTATTACATTATTAAAGATATACGGCGTTTTAAGTTAATAACCTGACTCATACTGGTTTTCGCGTATAAAATGTCCCGCGTTTCCATCAATTTTAACATATTCACGAATATATCAATTCGCGTTCAAGGACGTATAAATCCGTTGATATTTATGTAAATACGTTTTACTCAAATAAAAGAGATTTGCAGTAGTACAGAAAAAAATATCCAAAATTCTTCCTGCTGGGAAAGAGACTTGTTTAGTCTCAGAATTAACTTTAGGTGAGATAAAATTTGAGTTGAAAAGATTTAGGATGTATTAATTATTTTCCCGGTAGCCTATGATTGACTCAACAGACTAGCATATATTCCGACGTAATGTTTAAAATGTTGCTGTCTCCCTCACTAATGTTGCTTGTATCCCATTGCACTAGTGTTAGATTTATCTCTAGGCCAGAGGGGGATACATGTTCATTCTTCCATTTCAGGAATCTTGCATCAATTTGGTGCCGCGCACTTTTCATCCAATATAACATTAAGGAAAAAAATGTAAATGTCCATAGAAATATTTCAAACAGTTCAGCTTTCAGTATTTTTGTATACTTAAGGATGTACACCTCTGAGAAGTCAAACTTTTCTTGTATTAAACTTTTTTTCTCATATAGATTTTTGGAAAAAGGAGTTCATACCATAAAAGAAAATGGAAGAAAAAACATATGTCCGTGTGCTGTCCCGCGTTTCCATCAATACATGTTCATTCTTCCATTTCAGGAATCTTGCATCAATTTGGTGCCGCGCACTTTTCATCCAGTATAACATTAAGGAAAAAAATGTAAATGTCCATAGAAATATTTCAAAACAGTTCAGCTTTCAGTATTTTTGTATACTTAAGACAGAACGGCAAACGTCGTTCACTTAATAGATTAATAGATGTATGGATGATGAAGACTTGGTTTGAGGAAAAACCCGTTGCAAATCACGCCCACTACATGGCAAACTGAATAACGCAGGGCCCAGAAGTAATTGTTGTAGATCGACATTACACGCCCTTACATAAGAGAAAATACAGATATGTGATTTTTGTAATTTTAAATTTCAGGAACCGCCGTTGTTGAATTTTTAAGACTGTCGTCAACTCAGAAGTTGTCATATATTTGACGTTTTCAGCGATTACCAAGTACTCCGACTTTTACTTTTTAAATATCTTAAACAAAACACATACATGTATCAAAATATTTTCAACATATTTAGTTTTTCTTTTATTTCATAATTTACTATCTTCCTCAATATATTATATACCACACACCTCGATAATCGCAAACCAGTCCGGATTTCGAATGTCCCGTATTGCCGGATTCATTATTCAATTTAATTAAACAATAATCAAATGCTTTCTCTGATAATTCCGTTCGGATTGTGAGTGTTCCGGACTATTGCCGTCCGTATTATCACAGGTATAATTAACACAAGTATATTAATTAATTCTATCAAATAATAGGCAGGTAAATAATAAATGTTTTGAATGTTGTGAGGTTTGGTTTCAGTACTGACGGAGCTTAACGAAGTAACTCTGAACTCAAGGAGTGAAACGAAGGGAAGTAACTCTGAACCCAAGAAGCGAAACGAAGGGAAGTAACTCTGAACTCAAGAAGCGAAACGAAGGGAAGTAACTCTGAACCCACGGAGCGAAAACGATATCAGATAGTGAAACGAAGGGAAGTAACTCTGAACTCAAGGAGTGAAACGAAGGGAAGTAACTCTGAACTCAAGGAGTGAAACGAAGGGAAGTGAACTCCAAGGGAAACGAAGGGAGTAACTCTGAACTCACGAGGGAGAACGAAACGATAGTAGGGAAGCAACTCTGAACTCAAGAAGTGAAACGAAGGGAAGTAACTCTGAACTCAAGAAGTGAACGAAGGGAAGTAAACTCTACTCAAGGAGTGAAACGAAGGGAGTAACTTGAACCCACGGAGCGAAACGATATCAGATAGTGAAACGAAGGGAAATACCTCTGATATGATCAGAGCGTATTTAAACCGACCTAGTATGACTACTTTTAGAAATACATATTTAAAGATAAAGAAAATGCTGAGAACATAATTTAACAACGTTACACATTTCGTTGTGGCGCATAGGTCAAAAGTATGAACCCCCAAAAAAATACTACGATAACAACATCTAGAGGCCTAGGACGGGTCGGTCCGTTGAAAAACTGTAAATTAAACCCTTATAAATGCGTACAAAGGTCGGGTGCCGTGTATTGTATAACGTAGACTTCAATATAATGTGTACTCTACTGACAAAATAAAGGACAAATAAGTTAATTCCGCCCGGAAAACTCCCAAGTTCGTTATCGCGTTAAAGATACATTAACGTTTAACCTGTTTTACAAATACAACACATTAGAACGCACTGAAGTACTCGCTGTCGAAGTCAATTAGCACTAGGTTTTTTAACTAGAAAAACAACAATAACATATTTAGTGAAAATAGGTTTTGTTACCACTACTTATTCATAAGTACCTCAAACCTAATAAAGTTGAAACCGTTATTTGATGGATGATTATATAGTTTGTCACTTGCCGTTATAGGAAACGTTTCGGTGTTAATTAATATTTAATAAACGTAAAAATAAATATGGAAGATGCATTAGCCTGACTGTTGAGTGTTAAGTTTATAAAACGTAATTGGATAATTCAATAGAGTTGTTTGAAGTAACAACATTAACCATTTACTCTAGAACTGGCACCGACTTATTATGGTGACATAATACGACTAAAGGAAAATTCTGTCACCCCTGAAAACATTTGGACTCTTCTTATTCGAAGGCCGGAACAGTCCATTATGAATTATCAGGGGTGAATGAGTTAAAAACCTTTACTACCGTAAAAATCAGGTAATCATGTTGTTATTTGTGACGTTGGATTTGGTTGGTTGGTTGAATGATGTTATGATTTCTTAAAGAACATCGTTCCTCAGGAATTTGATTAAATTCACGGAACAAAGTTATATGTGCCGTAACTTTTTCTGGATGAATCATGAAGAGATTTATGATATGTTAACCGTCACCAGACGTTAACAAAATACTTACACAGACTACCATTGCATAGGCTTTAATTTTATGAAGTCAAATAAAAGCTCAGAATGTATTGTGGCAGTACTGCCAAAAATCATGATATTTAGGTCTACATTGTAGTGAAATGAGTATACATGGTCAAACCAAGAAGTCTAGTAGTGGTCTACAATTCTATGTCACATTTTACAGTGATATTTATTACTACATTGTAAATTATATCCTGGGTTATTCAGATATGGTTTTATCTAAACATACCTAATGTATAAAGGCATGAAATATTACAGTGCATAAAATTTGTGTTGCTGCAAATATTTACAAAGCATCATACATGTTTGCTCAGCTCATTTCATCAAAAGTTATGGCGTTCAATATATTACTGCATAAAAAACAACATGCCAAATTTTTTCTCCAAGTGACGGCACATATAACTTTAATGTATAAAGATGGCACGACACGATCACTTATAAATCATCATTAACGACTTCTCGAGTGCACATGTACTCTGGTGTTGATGATTCAGTTGCATAACATACATCGTTTCTCGGTTACATTGAGTACATATATGCACTCTGCTTTTAGTGTTTGAGATACATATCGCAGAAAAGCTAAGCCAAGGCGTTCAGAATCACGTTCTGTTGGTTTTAACAGTAATGTAAAGTTCCGTTTTCACCGTGCGTAATTCGAGACTACGTGATACGACGTTTGTGTGGAGATGTTTAGTTGATGTAAATTACACACGGACTCATGACATTTTACTGAACTTTTATATATAAATAACCTTTTTAATTTGTCTAGAAGTATCTCTTTAAAGGATAATTATCTTCTATGAATTTGAAGAACTAAATCTATCTCACTTTACGAATGTTGATTATTATTTAAATGATATAGCCAGTCTGAATCTGTTTAGGAATTCTGTGATAGAGAAAATTAATTAAAGAAGAAAATAAGAAAAGATATCAACAATTTGAAGACACGTTTTAAAATTCGTAATTTATAAGTTTACCGTCCTATTAGCAACCAGGAAATATCAAGCATTCTGGATGTCCGGTCAAACTTGCCGAGATTCCTGAATTTCCCACATGAAAGTAAAAGAATGTTCCTTCAATTAAGATTTTTCCTAAACGTAATGATTTTCTATAGAAAATTCTGAGTTAAGTTATCATTTAAAGTTAAGAGTAATGCTGATGAAACTGGGCCCAGATTGCCCTGTAAAACGACTTAAAACAGATTTGAACTCTTAGCTCAGTAGGGGAGGGATTTTCATGATATGTTTAGACACCTTAGCCATTATATCATCGCAAACAATACGACGTAAAAAAAAAAAAAAAAAAAATTCGGATGTGTTTAACAATAAATGTTAAATTTCCTGAGGCCAAGTAGAGTTAAACATAATGGACTACACTCGCTATCTCTCAGATTTACAAAGTTAAATCCGATTAGAGACCGTTTATAGTTTTAATGTGAAAGCTCCAATGGAATATACTTATATTACATACGGTCGACGTCACTATCGTAACGACACCTGTTCATGGCTATAGGAAGGCAAACTTGTTCAACAGTTCTTTGAGGATATTTGCTGACCTAAATCCACCTCTGATTGTGCAACTGAACACTCTTATATCTTACATTAACTTTTTACAATTTGATTAAGTAATTATGACCCGAGTAAAAGTATGTTTTAATATAAATTTGAAATAGACAAGATAGCGTCTCCGAATGAAGCAAATAAAGAAAGTATGTCTGCATTATTCCGTTGCTGTACGAATCTTATTTAAGATATACTCCATCTCCAAGATTCGACCTCAACTTCAATCTGATTAAAATACAGATCCCTATTACCACTACTATTTAACAGAGTGGTTATAAGAACCTGTATTTTAATTAGATTGCCTCAACTTCTCTCTTGTTGCAGATTTGAGCTAGATTACTAATAGGTTTTGACAATGAAACAGAGAATCTCTTATTTTTTTAAGTGACTACCATATCCCGATCTCATGAAAATTACTTTGTTTCTGCTTCTGTTTAACGTTAAGTATGAAGGGAGTGGGACGACTGGTTTGGCCGTTGTCAGTGAAATGTGACCAGATTAGGTGTGAAACCACTGGATATAGACCGTCCATAAATGGCCCTAATAAACGGACGTAACACCGACGCAACTCTAACTTCAAATTCACAATAGGAAAGTATTACATGATTAAAACAGAAATCTGAAGTTAATGAATCTTCCTCAATCTATGCAATACTTTCCTTTCAAAATGTCCAGGGAATGTTAAGGTACGTTCGTGAGACTGAGTCTAGCTGATATTGCCATATCTATATGGGTGTAAAGCCCGTGGTTGTCCTCTTTTATCCAAGGTGTTTGAAACAAATCTCTGATTTTATGTTATAATTACCCATTTACCTGTAGTTCATTGTTAATCAGAAGTCAGTATCCACATTTTTATTGTTGCCAGGTTGAATCTAGCAATAGCACCAGGAAATAATTGTGATAAAGTGGTACTGTGTAGTAACAGACCAAAAGCACCCCTGTATGGATCTGGGAAATTCTCCTTATAACACTCGTCACTTAGCCTTTTAATATCGCTGGACGTTTACTTCCCGCCACGTAAAAAGTAAGCTATTTCCTCCAACAATTTCTCAGTTAAAAGATCTGTAAAGAATCTCCATTTGACGCCTACGAGTTGTCTCTAGTTGTTAGTCTCTTTGTTTCTATAAGACCTGACTCGAAAAAATGAAATCTTCAGTAAATGGAGGAGAGAAATATGTTTCTTTGAACAGCAAAGTGAACTCTGGTGTTTTAAGTAATGTTCGTTTGGCCTTATACGTTCTCCCACACTTTTAAGAAGTGTATAGTTTTATTTTAACCGTATTTTCACTCGCGACTAGAAAACGTAGAATAAGAATATGGAATAGACAGACAGTGAGTCTAGTTAAAAGCTATGACAAACCGACCTTTTCAACTGTCAACGGGTATTACCTAGCGGCCAATAATTGATCTAGTCCAACATATCCTCCATTAACTGGAGGTTACTACTGATGTTGTAATATACATCTCTGAATCCTTTGTCATAGCAAAACAGGAGACATCTTAGGAGAGAGAAAACATCACAGACTTTTAGGGACCTCCTGTGAAGATTACAGGGAGCGACCTCCAACTTCAGAGCTATAAAGTGTACGCTATTCAAACCTGGTGGTATACAAAAAAAATCTACAGCATGAGATAAAATACAACTGTTATTTATAATGGATCAATATACCATTTTTTCCGTTTTAATGTAACTGGCCCAGGTCTAGATTAGGTCCTTTACTAGTATACATGTATTTAATGTCACTGGCCCAGGTCTAGATATGGTCCTTTACTAGTATACATGTATTTAATGTAACTGGCCCAGTCTAGATTAGGTCCTTATACTAGTATACATGTATTTAATGTCACTGGCCCAGTCTAGATAAGGTCCTTATACTAGTATACATGTATTTAATGTCACTGGCCCAGGTCTAGATAAGGTCATTTACTAGTATACATGTATTTAATGTCACTGGCCCAGGACTAGATTAGGTCCTTTACTAGTATACATGTATTTAATGTCACTGGCCCAGGTCTAGATTAGGTCCTTTACTAGTATACATGTATTTAATGTCACTGGCCCAGGTCTAGATAAGGTCATTTACTAGTATACATGTATTTAATGTCACTGGCCCAGGTCTAGATAAGGTCCTTTACTAGTATACATGTATTTAATGTCACTGGCCCAGGTCTAGATAAGGTCCTTTACTAGTATACATGTATTTAATGTCACTGGCCCAGGTCTAGATTAGGTCCTTTACCAGTACATGTATTTAATGTCACTGGCCCAGGTCTAGATTAGGTCCTTTACTAGTATACATGTATTTAATGTCACTGGCCCAGGTCTAGATTAGGTCCTTTACTAGTATACATGTATTTAATGTCACTGGCCCAGGTCTAGATTAGGTCCTTTACTAGTATACATGTATTTAATGTCACTGGCCCAGGTCTAGATTAGGTCCTTTACTAGTATACATGTATTTAATGTCACTGGCCCAGGTCTAGATAAGGTCATTTATTAGAATACATATATTTAATGTCACTGGCCCAGGTCTAGATAAGGTCATTTACTAATATACATGTATTTAATGCCACTGACCTAGGTCTAGATGAGGTCATTTACTAGTATACATGTATTTAATGTCACTGGCCCAGGTCTAGATTAGGTCCTTTACTAGTATACATGTATTTAATGTCACTGGCCCAGGTCTAGATTAGGTCCTTTACTAGTATACATGTATTTAATGTCACTGGCCTAGGTCTAGATTAGGTCCTTTACTAGTATACATGTATTTAATGTCACTGGTCCAGGTCTAGATTAGGTCCTTTACCAGTACATATATTTAATGTCACTGGCCCAGGTCTAGATTAGGTCCTTTACTAGTATACATGTATTTAATGTAACTAGCCCAGGTCTAGATAAGGTCATTTACTAGTATACATACATGGATTTCAATCCTCCGCTGTACGTTTGATCTCGGTTACTTATTTCCTGTTTACAAATTCAGTTCTAAACGTGGGCGCATACATCGAAGAATAACTGATTTTTCACTCGTTTGATACCACACATATATTTCAACAATACAACCTTATATTTCATGCTGAAAAATGTTGTAAATATATGAATCATTTATTGTTTCAACTTTAAAGATTCTTTGTACCAGAGTGGACAAACTAGAATGTAAATCAAAATGTTCCAGTTGTGACGGTGTTGTTTAATACACTGTATGTGTTCGGGTGTATAAGTGAATCATCGGAGTATATTTTATGTATTATATTTGAGATATTAAATACGAATTAAAAAAAAAATATTGTACAAAGAAATCGACAAAAAAAATGAAAACGAACAGATAAGTCAAAATATCAAGAATGAATGCGCGCTACGAAAAGAAAACAAGTTAGAGATAATTGCAGCGCTGGACGATTCAAAGTGTTGATTTAAAGGGACTATTCAGTCTAAAAGAACATTAAAATTTGTACATATGTCAGAAAAGCCCAGTTCTAATGGAAATTAGATCAGTCGGTTTTATTGTGATATGACAGAAAAGCCTAATGTGGTGAAATACGTGAGAAATATTCAAACTCACTCGCTGTCCGCCATTACACTTTGTGGTCGAACATGTATCTTGTATGCCGAACCATGTTCCTTGCTCGTAGAGTAAAGCAACATTTGTCTAGAACTGCTCAAATCGCTCAGACAGTATTGTGTTTACCTTTTTAAGTGAATTGTCTTCCATAAAAAATCATCCTATCACCTTATCAGTGGTACTGGTTATGTAGTTAATTTGTTTAACGTGCGTGAGTTTGGCTCGGGTATGTGTACAGCGTACATATTGTACCTGCTTAATCGTATTGATCAACGAATTTGTAATTACAATGGTATCAATTAAAATACTAAACAATGACTTTGTCAATATTTTATGTTATATGTGTCATAAGAAATGCAGAACAATACATTGATGCCATATTTTGCTTCTTGGTTGTATAAAAGAATTAACCCGAGTGAATTGTCCCTTTAAAGTCAATATTTTACAAAAAAATTGCGTATGCGTACAGTAAATCGAATGGATATGAAAAAGAATTGTCTTTTCACATCATCGGTGAATAGAATTCCTGTACTGGTCTTTGTCTGGTATATAATAGCGTTTTGAGTCGTCTAAAAATGAGCATTTTAAATAATATTTTCTATAAACCTTTACAATTTTAAATACTTCTTTAAAACTATATATTATGTTTACGGGTCAATGGGTGTCAAATTCTGTTGTGTACTGTACCACGTAAAAAAAATTAAATCAATTTTCTACAATTAATGCATATATGCATAACAGTATGAATGTACTGTTTTAAGTGATGGCGGAAGTGCAATGTACTGTTTTAAATCAGAGAACAAGTCATTGTAAAGGTAAACCGATAACGGCGCTAATTCGTTTAGACTTCCTCAACATTTATTTAGGTTAACCACTGCACTTCAAACCATGTAATGTGTTTACAATCAAATCATATTCTTTAACACGTTCTGGAAATATCATTTGTGTAATTAAACCAGTTATAAAACTGAAAGAGTAGTTCAATTACTTGAGAATCCAATACATTATATACGACAAATGTAATGATAAATGGTTACTTTCATATCTAATGTTTTCTTATATCAAGAGAAAAAATATTTTTAAATGATGTTTCTACTACTTTTTCAACCATTGATCTAAGCCTACCCGTCGTGTTTAGTCTAAATAGACACTTTGTAGCCGTGATTAATTTTCACAATTTGCTTGCCGTTTTCAGAAACCAGAATTGCAACAGGAAGTAAGTTGTTTTAAACCAACGTTAAAAGGTGTTGTAAATGAAGTCTATCTAAATACATTGTTTCTTGTTATTATCCCCTTGTGCCACTCCTAAAGATTACAGTGACTAGGTACAGCATGATTGACTAACGCATTTTTATGGTTTGTTTGACTTAACGCGTTAACAAGTCAGGTAATTTAAGGACGACCTTCCATGTATGTAGTGTGTGTCAGTGTCTGAAAGCCTCCCATGTATGTAGTGTGTGGTAGTGTCTGAAGGCCTCCCATGTATGTAGTGTGTGGCAGTGTCTGAAAGCCTCACATCTGTGTAGTGTGTGTCAGTGTCTGAAGGCCTCCCATGTATGTAGTGTGTGGTAGTGTCTGAAGGCCCCCATGTATGTAGTGTGTGGTAATGTGGGTAGTGTGGTGTGGTAATGTCTGAAGGCCTCCCATGTATGTAGTGTGTGGTAGTGTCTGAAGGCCTCCCATGTATGAAGTGTGTGGCAGTGTCTGAAGGCCTCCCATGTATGTAGTGTGTGGCAGTGTCTGAAGGCCTCCCATGTATGTAGTGTGTGGCAGTATCTGAAGGCCTCCCATGTATGTAGTGTGTGGTAGTGTCTGAAGGCCTCCCATGTATGTAGTGTGTGGCAGTGCCTGAAGGCCTCCCATGTATGTAGTGTGTGGTAGTGTCTGAAGGCCTCCAATGTATGTAGTGTGTGGTAGTGTCTGAAGGCCTCCGACGTATGTAGTGTGTGGCAGTGTCTGAAGGCCTCCAATGTATGTAGTGTGTGGCAGTGTCTGAAGGCCTCCCATGTATGTAGTGTGTGGCAGTGTCTGAAGGCCTCCCATGTATGTAGTGTGTGGCAGTATCTGAAGGCCTCCCATGTATGTAGTGTGTGGTAGTGTCTGAAGGCCTCCCATGTATGTAGTGTGTGGCAGTGTCTGAAGGCCTCCCATGTATGTAGTGTGTGGTAGTGTCTGAAGGCCTCCCATGTATGTAGTGTGTGGCAGTGTCTGAAGGCCTCCCATGTATGTAGTGTGTGGCAGTGTCTGAAGGCCTCCCATGTATGTAGTGTGTGTCAGTGTCTGAAGGCCTCCCATGTATGTAGTGTGTGGCAGTGTCTGAAGGCCTCCCATGTATGTAGTGTGTGGTAGTGTCTGAAGGCCTCCCATGTATGTAGTGTGTGGCAGTGTCTGAAGGCCTCCCATGTATGTAGTGTGTGGCAGTGTCTGAAGGCCTCACATCTGTGTAGTGTGAGTCAGTGTCTGAAGGCCTCCCATGTATGTAGTGTGTGGCGCAGTATCTGAAGGCCTCCCATAGTGTAGTGTGTGGTAGTGTCTGAAAGCCTCCATCATGTGTAGTGTGTGGCAGTATCTGAAGGCCTCCCATGTATGTAGTGTGTGGCAGTGTCTGAAGGCCTCCCATGTATGTAGTGTGTGGTCAGTGTCTGAAGGCCTCCCATGTATGTAGTGTTGTAGTGTCGGAGGCCTCCCATGTATGTAGTGTGTGTCAGTATCTGAAGGCCTCCCATGTATGTAGTGTGTGGTAGTGTCTGAAGGCCTCCCATGTATGTAGTGTGTGGCAGTGTCTGAAGGCCTCCCATGTATGTAGTGTGTGGTAGTGTCTGAAGGCCTCCCATGTATGTAGTGTGTGGCAGTGTCTGAAGGCCTCCCATGTATGTAGTAGTGTGTGGCAGTGTCTGAAGGCCTCCCATGTATGTAGTGTGTGTCAGTATCTGAAGGCCTCCCATAGTATGTAGTGTGTGTCAGTATCTGAAGGCCTCCCATGTATGTAGTGTGTGTCAGTATCTGAAGGCCTCCCATATATGTAGTGTGTGGCAGTATCTGAAGGCCTCCCATGTATGTAGTGTGTGGTAGTGTCTGAAAGCCTCCGATGTATGTAGTGTGTGTGTCAGTGTCTGAAGGCCTCCCATGTATGTAGTGTGTGGCAGTATCTGAAGGCCTCCCATAGTGTAGTGTGTGGTAGTGTCTGAAAGCCTCACATCTGTGTAGTGTGTGTCAGTATCTGAAGGCCTCCCATGTATGTAGTGTGTGGCAGTGTCTGAAAGCCTCACATTGTATGTAGTGTGTGGCAGTATCTGAAGGCCTCCCATGTATGTAGTGTGTGGTAGTGTCTGAAGGCCTCCCATGTATGTAGTGTGTGGTAGTGTCTGAAGGCCTCCCATGTATGTAGTGTGTGGCAGTGTCTGAAAGCCTCACATCTATGTAGTGTGTGTCAGTGTCTGAAGGCCTCCCATGTATGTAGTGTGTGGCAGTATCTGAAGGCCTCCCATGTATGTAGTGTGTGGTAGTGTCTGAAGGCCTCCCATGTATGTAGTGTGTGTCAGTATCTGAAGGCCTCCCATATATGTAGTGTGTGGCAGTATCTGAAGGCCTCCCATATATGTAGTGTGTGTCAGTGTCTGAAGGCCTCCCATGTATGTAGTGTGTGTCAGTGTCTGAAGGCCTCCCATGTATGTAGTGTGTGGCAGTATCTGAAGGCCTCCATAGTGTAGTGTGTGGTAGTGTCTGAAAGCCTCCACATCTGTGTAGTGTGTGTCAGTATCTGAAGGCCTCCCATGTATGTAGTGTGTGGCAGTGTCTGAAAGCCTCACATCTCTATAGTGTGTGTCAGTATCTGAAGGCCTCCCATGAATGTAGTGTGTGGCATTGTCTGAAGGCCTCCCATGTATGTAGTGTGTGGTAGTGTCTGAAAGCCTCACATCTGTGTAGTGTGTGTCAGTGTCTGAAAGCCTCCCATTGTATGTAGTGTGTGGCAGTATCTGAAGGCCTCCCATGTATGTAGTGTGTGGTAGTGTCTGAAGGCCTCCCATGTATGTAGTGTGTGGCAGTGTCTGAAGGCCTCCCATGTATGTAGTATGTGTGTGGCAGTATCTGAAGGCCTCCCATGTATGTAGTGTGTGTGGCAGTATCTGAAGGCCTCCCATATATGTAGTGTGTGGCAGTATCTGAAGGCCTCCCATGTATGTAGTGTGTGTCAGTATCTGAAGGCCTCCCATATATGTAGTGTGTGGCAGTATCTGAAGGCCTCCCATGTATGTAGTGTGTGGTAATGTCTGAAAGGCCTCCCATATATGTAGTGTGTGGTAGTGTCTGAAGGCCTCCCATGTATGCAGTGTGTGACAGTATCTGAAAGCCTCACATCTGTGTAGTGTGTGTCAGTGTCTGAAGGCCTCCCATGTATGTAGTGTGTGGCAGTATCTGAAGGCCTCCCATGTATGGAGTGTGTGGTAGTGTCTGAAAGCCTCCCATGTATGTAGTGTGTGGGTGAAGCTCCCATGTTGTAAGTTGTGGTAGTGTCTGAAGGCCTCCCATGTATGTAGTGTGTGGTAGTGTCTGAAAGCCTCACATCTGTGTAGTGTGTGTCAGTGTCTGAAGGCCTCCCATATATGTAGTGTGTGGCAGTATCTGAAGGCCTCCCATGTATGTAGTGTGTGGTAGTGTCTGAAGGCCTCCCATGTATGTAGTGTGTGGCAGTATCTGAAGGCCTCCATGTATGTAGTGTGTGGCAGTGTCTGAAGGCCTCCCATGTATGTAGTGTGTGGCAGTGTCTGAAGGCCTCCCATGTATGTAGTGTGTGGCAGTATCTGAAGGCCTCCCATGTATGTAGTGTGTGGCAGTGTCTGAAGGCCTCCCCATGTATGTAGTGTGTGGCAGTGTCTGAAGGCCTCCATGTATGTAGTGTGTGGTAGTGTCTGAAGGCCTCCTACGTATGTAGTGTGTGGTAGTGTCTGAAGGCCTCCGACGTATGTAGTGTGTGGTCAGTGTCTGAAGGCCTCCATGTATGTAGTGTGTGGCAGTGTCTGAAGGCCTCCCATGTATGTAGTGTGTGGCAGTGTCTGAAGGCCTCCCATGTATGTAGTGTGTGGCAGTGTCTGAAGGCCTCCCATGTATGTAGTGTGTGGCAGTGTCTGAAGGCCTCCCATGTATGTAGTGTGTGGCAGTGTCTGTCTGAAGGCCTCCCATGTATGTAGTGTGTGGCAGTGTCTGAAGGCCTCCCATGTATGTAGTAGTGTGTGTAGTGTCTGAAGGCCTCCCATGTATGTAGTGTGTGGCAGTGTCTGAAGGCCTCCATCTGTATGTAGTGTGTGGCAGTGTCTGAAGGGCCTCCCATGTATGTAGTGTGTGGCAGTGTCTGAAGGCCTCCCATGTATGTAGTGTGTGGTAGTGTCTGAAAGCCTCACATCTGTATGTAGTGTTGTGTCAGTGTCTGAAGGCCTCCCATGTATGTAGTGTGTGTCAGTGTCTGAAGGCCTCCCATGTATGTAGTGTGTGGTAGTGTCTGAAGGCCTCCCATGTATGTAGTGTGTGGCAGTGTCTGAAGGCCTCCCATGTATGTAGTGTGTGGCAGTGTCTGAAGGCCTCCCATGTATGTAGTGTGTGGCAGTGTCTGAAGGCCTCCCATGTATGTAGTGTGTGGCAGTGTCTGAAGGCCTCCCATGTATGTAGTGTGTGGTAGTGTCTGAAGGCCTCCATGTATGTAGTGTGTGGCAGTGTCTGAAGGCCTCCCATATATGTAGTGTGTGGTAGTGTCTGAAGGCCTCCCATGTATGTAGTGTGTGGCAGTGTCTGAAGGCCTCCCATGTATGTAGTGTGTGGCAGTGTCTGAAGGCCTCCCATGTATATGTACATTTGTAGTGTGTGGCAGTGTCTGAAGGCCTCCCATGTATGTACATTTGTAGTGTGTGGCAGTGTCTGAAGGCCTCCCAGAGTGTAGTAGTGTCTGAAGGCCTCCCATGTATGTAGTGTGTGGTAGTGTCTGAAAGGCCTCCCATGTATGTAGTGTGTGTCAGTGTCTGAAGGCCTCCCATGTATGTAGTGTGTGGCAGTATCTGAAGGCCTCCCATGTATGTAGTGTGTGGTAGTGTCTGAAGGCCTCCCATGTATGTAGTGTGTGGCAGTGTCTGAAGGCCTCCCATGTATGTAGTGTGTGGCAGTATCTGAAGGCCTCCCATGTATGTAGTGTGTGGTAGTGTCTGAAGGCCTCCCATGTATGTAGTGTGTGGTAGTATCTGAAGGCCTCCCATATATGTAGTGTGTGGTAGTGTCTGAAGGCCTCCCATGTATGTAGTAGTGTGTAGTGTCTGAAGGCCTCCCATATGTATGTAGTGTGTGGTCAGTGTCTGAAGGCCTCCCATGTATGTAGTGTGTGGTAGTATCTGAAGGCCTCCCATGTATGTAGTGTGTGGCAGTGTCTGAAGGCCTCCCTATGTAGTGTGTGTAGTTCTGAAGCCTCCATGTATGTAGTGTGTGTCAGTGTCTGAAGGCCTCCCATGTATGTAGTGTGTGGCAGTGTCTGAAGGCCTCCATGTATGTAGTGTGTGGCAGTGTCTGAAGCCTCCCATGTATGTAGTGTGTGGTAGTGTCTGAAGGCCTCCCATGTATGTAGTGTGTGGTAGTGTCTGAAGGCCTCCCATGTATGTAGTGTGTGGTAGTGTCTGAAGGCCTCCCATCTGTGTAGTGTGTGGCAGTGTCTGAAGGCCTCCCATGTATGTAGTGTGTGGTAGTGTCTGAAGGCCTCCCATGTATGTAGTGTGTGGCAGTGTCTGAAGGCCTCCCATGTATGTAGTGTGTGGCAGTATCTGAAGGCCTCCCATGTATGTAGTGTGTGGCAGTATCTGAAGGCCTCCCATGTATGTAGTGTGTGGCAGTGTCTGAAGGCCTCCCATGTATGTAGTGTGTGGCAGTGTCTGAAAGCCTCCCATCTGTGTAGTGTGTGTCAGTGTCTGAAGGCCTCCCATGTATGTAGTGTGTGGCAGTGTCTGAAAGCCTCACATCTGTGTAGTGTGTGTCAGTATCTGAAGGCCTCCCATGTATGTAGTGTGTGGCAGTGTCTGAAGGCCTCCCATGTATGTAGTGTGTGTCAGTGTCTGAAGGCCTCCCATGTATGTAGTGTGTGTCAGTGTCTGAAGGCCTCCCATGTATGTAGTGTGTGGTAGTGTCTGAAGGCCTCCCATGTATGTAGTGTGTGGTAGTGTCTGAAAGCCTCACATCTGTGTAGTGTGTGTCAGTGTCTGAAAGCCTCCCATGTATGTAGTGTGTGGCAGTATCTGAAGGCCTCCCATGTATGTAGTGTGTGTGGTAGTGTCTGAAGGCCTCCCATGTATGTAGTGTGTGGCAGTATCTGAAGGCCTCCCATATATGTAGTGTGTGGCAGTATCTGAAGGCCTCCCATGTATGTAGTGTGTGGCAGTATCTGAAGGCCTCCCATATATGTAGTGTGTGGTAGTGTCTGAAGGCCTCCCATGTATGTAGTGTGTGACAGTGTCTGAAAGCCTCACATCTGTGTAGTGTGTGTCAGTGCCTGAAGGCCTCCCATGTATGTAGTGTGTGGCAGTATCTGAAGGCCTCCCATGTATGTAGTGTGTGGTAGTGTCTGAAAGCCTCCGATGTATGTAGTGTGTGGTAGTGTCTGAAGGCCTCCCATGTATGTAGTGTGTGACAGTGTCTGAAAGCCTCACATCTGTGTAGTGTGTGGTAGTGTCTGAAGGCCTCCCACGTATGTAGTGTGTGGCAGTGTCTGAAAGCCTCCAATGTATGTAGTGTGTGGTAGTGTCTGAAGGCCTCCCATATATGTAGTGTGTGGTAGTGTCTGAAGGCCTCCCATGTATGAAGTGTGTGTAGCAGTATCTGAAGGCCTCCCATGTATGTAGTGTGTGGCAGTGTCTGAAAGCCTCCCATGTATGTAGTGTGTGGTAGTGTCTGAAGGCCTCCCATATATGTAGTGTGTGTCAGTGTCTGAAGGCCTCCCATGTATGTAGTGTGTGGCAGTGTCTGAAGGCCTCCCATGTATGTAGTGTGTGGTAGTGTCTGAAGGCCTCCCATGTATGTAGTGTGTGGCAGTGTCTGAAGGCCTCCCATGTATGTAGTGTGTGGCAGTGTCTGAAGGCCTCCCATGTATGTAGTGTGTGGCAGTGTCTGAAGGCCTCCCATGTATGTAGTGTGTGGCAGTGTCTGAAGGCCTCCCATGTATGTAGTGTGTGGTAGTGTCTGAAGGCCTCCCATGTATGTAGTGTGTGGCAGTGTCTGAAGGCCTTCCATGTATGTAGTGTGTGGTAGTGTCTGAAGGCCTCCCATGTATGTAGTGTGTGTGAGGTGGCAGTGTCTGAAGGCCTCCCACGTATGTAGTGTGTGGCAGTGTCTGAAAGCCTCCCACGTATGTAGTGTGTGGCAGTGTCTGAAGGCCTCCCATGTATATGTATATGTAGTGTGTGGCAGTGTCTGAAGGCCTCCCATGTATGTAGTGTGTGGCAGTGTCTGAAGGCCTCCCATGTATGTAGTGTGTGGCAGTGTCTGAAGGCCTCCCATGTATGTAGTGTGTGGTAGTGTCTGAAGGCCTCCCATGTATGTATGTACATTTGTAGTGTGTGGTAGTGTCTGAAGGCCTCCCATGTATGTAGTGTGTGGCAGTGTCTGAAAGCCTCACATCTGTGTAGTGTGTGTCAGTGTCTGAAGGCCTCCCATGTATGTAGTGTGTGGCAGTGTCTGAAGGCCTCCCATGTATGTAGTGTGTGGCAGTGTCTGAAGGCCTCCCATGTATGTACATTTGTAGTGTGTGGCAGTGCCTGAAGGTCTCCCATGTATGTAGTGTGTTGCAGTGTCTGAAGGCCTCCTACGTATGTAGTGTGTGTGGCAGTATCTGAAGGCCTCCCATGTATGTAGTGTGTGGTAGTATCTGAAAGCCTCCCATGTATGTAGTGTGTGGCAGTGTCTGAAGGCCTCCCATGTATGTAGTGTGTGGCAGTGTCTGAAGGCCTCCCATGTATGTACATTTATAGTGTGTGGCAGTGTCTGAAGGTCTCCCATGTATGTACATTTGTAGTGTGTGGCAGTGTCTGAAGGCCTCCCATGTATGTACATTTGTAGTGTGTGGCAGTGTCTGAAGGCCTCCCATGTATGTATGTAGTGTGTGGCAGTGTCTGAAGGTCTCCCATGTATGTAGTGTGTTGCAACGTCTGAAGGCCTCCTACGTATGTAGTGTGTCGTAGTGTCTGAAAGCCTCCCATGTATGTAGTGTGTGGCAGTGTTTGAAGGTCTACCATGTATGTAGTGTGTGGCAGTGTCTGAAGGTCTCCCACGTATGTAGTGTGTGTTAGTGTCTGAACGTTTGCATGTTTTAGGAGGCTGTGGTATACCTGTGTTATCTTTTTTTGGAATAGTGAAACCCTTGCCCTTTTTATGGTGCTATCAATGTTTTAAGTACCTATAACGAAATTTGTATACGTGTAAAATGATATCATATATATAATCATATTATATTTGAAATATAATGAGAAGTTCCGACGATTCGTATTACAACATTTCAAAAATATGATACAAAACGCTTTGGATATCTCAATATAAAACATGGGCTATTTGACATGTCCTTTCAAACATGACATCTTTACTATTCTGTCACTTCGAAATCATATGTAGCCTATGACCTACAGTCATTATTTATCACGTAAATAACGTCATCATGAAGACCGGAGTGTCTCCGGCTAATGCTTCAACAGATTAAAATCTGATACAGGAGTGGTGTGAACGTCCTTAAAGTAATCATAGTATTTTGTAAACATTTTTTTTCTAAAATCGTAAGCGACACAGCTCTTATGTATACTTCTATTACAGCGCTAACCACAACACGTCAGTGTATAATAACGTTATACAAGATCGCTGAAAGCTTTTGATGTGTTTCACTTTGAAACTCTAGATGCATTACATATCTCCAGTGACAAAGATAACAGCTTTGGTGTTAAATATTCACTGTTATTACCTAGCAGTTAAACCCTAGGGGGTGTCTGTACTTATGTCGTATCATTATACTTAGAGACATAGAACTCAAAGACTGCTACTTTATGTTTTGATATTTTTTTTTTCGTTTGTCACATTTTATTTTAACTAGACGTTTTTGCTGTTATAAATCAAGCTATTTTGTTGTTCATCAATATTTACCCATTTATCACAAACAAAATTAATTCAATTTATTGGTTGATCGATTGCAACATTGTTTTGATTTGTCAATTAATTCATTGGTTGATTGAATGTTTGATTCATTCATTGGTTGATTCATTGAATGCTTGTTTGTCTGATTGATTTATTCATTGATTACTGATTATTTTGTTTCATTTATTTGATTAATTGTTTGTGATTGATTGATTGATTGATTGATTGATTGATTGATTGATTAATTAATTGATTAATTAATTAATTAATTCATTCATTCATTCAATCATTCATTCATTCATTCCATCATTCATTCATTCACTAATTCATTCATTCATTCATTCATTCATTCATTCATTCATTCATTCATTCATTTTCATAAATCAAGTTTTCATTTATTCCTTAGTGTTTATTTTGTATTCTGAAAAAAAAACTCTCGAGTATAAACAAAAGTAAATAGACTAGAATGCGGCCGATTTTCTTTGCACCGTACCCCACAGTGCCCAGAATGGTCTCCATAATGGTTCGTATTTACCAAAGCTAATAAACCACAGGACAGAGCGGAATAGTGTTAATTAATATTAACTGAAACTTGTCTAGATATTTACGTATGTTTTGTACTGTAACTATTTTAGACACTGCACCAATTAAAACCACGAGGTCGATTTTGAATTAAACTTAATCTGAGTTCCATTCCAGGCGTCGTGTGTGTTCGGTAACGTATATAGTGTGTTTATTTATATGGAACATTCGATTATTTTAAAAGGAAGTTATTCATCAATGGCGAGAACGTGCGAGTTGGTAGTCAAGATGTTGTGTCATTATTTTCGTAACGTGACAAACGACGTATTTTTCGCTTAAACACTGATGACGTCAACATTCTTCCTACCCACAAGAAGATATTACTGTGTAACATCAAATGACAGAATAGATACTGATACATGGGATACACAAGATTGAATTAAAAACACCAACAAATGATTCAATTAGAATAATGCACGCACCACGTGATAACCGATAACAATTTAGCAGGACTATTGTTTTACTAACGGTGAAATGACGTTAAATAACGATACTCCACGCTAACGTCATTTCAGTAGAAAGATTGCAAAGGGTCCAAACCCATCACCGCTGGAGTTACTTGCCCATACAAACGTTATTGTGTATGTTTTGCTTCATGAATAAGCCCCCTTTAGTTTTATTACTATTGTGCGTTTGGTTACTTATTTTGATATACTCCTTATCTCTATTACATGGGGCCCAGTTTCGTCAGTATCGCTTGAAGATGCTCCCGCTGACAAATAAGAGTTGTTTTAGATTTGGCTTTTGGCGATTATATTAGCAGATAGCCCATAAATGGTATTATATATACGTAGTCGATGTTCCTATAGACAGAATTAGACATACATGTTTTCGCTACTTAAATCCTTTGTTACCACTAAGCGTGCTTGCTCGTCCGTCACTAATCTGAACTCAGGTCATATTACAGTGACTTTGATGTCTTTTTCTGTAAGCCCCAAAAAGTCTCTGTAGGGGTATCATTAGTCAGTTTTCTCTTCTGAAATGTGCAGAGGTCGTTGCACGAAGCCCTACAAAAGGGCACAAGTATCAATTAACAATAAATAGAATATTTAATTAAAACTACATTAACGAGTTGATGAACATAGACGTTCACGTTCAAGTATGAAGTCAACATCCCAACAACATCGAAAAACCACTTTCAATCATTTCTGAAATATTTCAAATGAAATTTGAATTGCACATCAAATAAAACGAAACCAATTTAAAACTCTGGTGCGGTATCTTTCTATTTTTATTCATCTTTATCAATTAAAAGTTATTACATTTTCTACCAATGCATATTCCATTATACTCATACAAGCGGAGCTTTATAATTGTACCTTACAAGATCTTAAATGGTACTATTTGTGATCTTATTTTTTATGTTTCTAATATGACTTTCATATTTCTAACGCCTCCCTTGACGCCTTATTTCTGACCCGGAGTTGAACATAAACTGGAGAAACCTACTCTATAATGCTTATATCCCTTGAACTGTACATTGTCGTTATTTTGTCGAGATTTGTTTTATTATGCTTTAAGTTCTATTTAAAGTAGAGGTCAACATTGACATTGCCGACGGTCCTTTATATTCCACGATTTACTATTACTGTCGTTATATCCACCGCTTGGCTATGTCATACCTTGGCAAAACAACTGAATTCATTCAAGAAAAACAAGCATAGGCTTACAAAACCTTCTTATGAAGATTACAGAGAACTTCAAAGCCATACAGTGTACCAATAATCGATTCCTTTGATGCACTTCAAGCGACAAAACTACCTGTTACTGCATACAGAGTCTTCAGGTTTGCTACGACATAATCCAGGGGTAGATATGATCGCAGTGATAGTAACCCCTGGGACATCGAGGATGGTTTATTAGTCGGATACTATATAACAGCTAGCAATGGGAAGGGGTGCAACTCGTACTGGAATTTGGAACAGTGCTCATCGATTATTTAAGAATGGCAGATAATGATACAGTCTGTCAAATAAAGAGGATGGGGAATTAAAGATAAGAGTATTGAGATTTATAGATGTTTAATATATTTATTCTTCTCTGTCATTTTAATTGTTTTACGGTGTGTTATGCAAATAAGTTTAGTTTTGCGGCGACTTAATTTTGCGTTTTCAATCCTAATCCATTTTTGCAGTGATTTGGTTTATAGTACTGAACTTACATTTGTATTTTTTGATGAAATATTGTGTTCGCAATTTCACGCATGTCAAATAAGTTGAACATTAAATAAAAATGAAATAAATACCCGGATAATCATGGACAGATGTTAATTTAATTAATTGTTGATTCGGTTTATGTCGCTAATTTGGTTCGCGGTTAGGGTTTATCGTATCTACTCAAAATGTCAGCCATCATGAAATGAAGCAAGTCGCGCCTATCAAGTTAAAAAGGACAAATACAGCATTTTTATTATAATTAGATAAAATAAGTAGTTTTTCTGTTTGGTCCGTAATTTTATGGGTATTGAATATCAGTCATATGATACCGATCGTTAACAACCAAAGTTAGTACAGTATCACGATTGCAAAGCTGAAAAATTACAAGTAACGAATGGGTGTGTTTATGTAGTCAATTTGTCGTGAATACTTCCAATACTGTTCTTTATATCATATAGGATCTAACACCGTTTTATTCGGGGTCACGTTCTGATATCCTTCACGCGACCTCAATGTCAATTTAGTTGACGTTGGCTATATCACTTTAAAATGACATTTCTTCACATAGTATACGTTCATTTTAGGTACACATGTTTCGTTGGCGTGGCGAAACGATTACAATAAGTCCCACCACCCGGTAAATATAAGGTGACAAAAATCACATTTAAATATCACAATCATAACCCACAGGCACATGACATTTGCGTGTTCGTGACGATATCAATAAGTGCGGCGTGTATTCTAGATGACGTCATCAATTTTGACGAATCATGCCGTTTCTGAGATAAAGACACAATGAAAAACTGGAAAGTCAATTTGTATTTTTTCTAACAGATCTTATTATCTTGCATTTTTCATGTAGATTTCAAATATGTAAAGAAAGAATGTGTGTTCTCTAACTAATCTTTGAAATATTCGAGCATGAACTATACTAGCATTTGCTGGGAGAAAAAAAAAAGAAAAAAATCATAAAATTTTGTTTTCTGTTATATAAGGATGAATGGAGCCTTATTTCTGTTGATTTTTTTGTCTAAATTTCTAACGATAGGATAATATACAAAACTAATTTTCTTTATTTTCCAGGACAATTTCTAAATGTAGTTATTATGTTTTGGCATATTTTCAGCCCTAAAACATCAATGAGTAGGCCAAAAAGAAACTGAAATCAATGTCAATTATGCACAAGATAATATATTTTTCAAATACTATATAAAAGCATGGGGTCATAGATCAAAATTTTGTGTAATCATTTGTATAAGGTTAAACGTCACATGAATTGGCACAGTTTTCAAAAGTATTGACCTACCTTAAGTACTGTAAGAGGAAATCGAACATGTTAAGTGGATAGGGATATCCTCGTGTTGGCCAGTCAAAATCTTATACTAGGATTGAGTTACCCCTGTTCACTTGTCCGGCCGATGTATGATTATATGATTCTGTACATTACATCTAGATATTTTGTTTTCACAGATGTGGCATAGTACCTTCCGACTCTCTTACAGATGTATGGTCTGTGACATGTTGTATTTTTGGCATAGAAAAAGTTTTTGAAGTGTTCTACATATTTTTCTCCGCCTCTCTAAGTTTTACACTTTCAATATTTATCGGCTTTTGTAAAGTTCGTTATCACAAAGTTATTAATGTGTTCACGTTTAAAATAGCTCGGAAGTATCCAAATTGTTCCGATTAATATAGACCACGTGATACAGCTCGGGAGGTTCCGATCTATACGGGTATCGCCGATGTCGATCACGTGATGCAACTCGGTTTTCCGATACAACCCGAAAGTTTGAAACATGGTGTTGACTGTGGCGTTTCTTTCAAAACACATTGTATGTTTTATTAAAGTTTTTGATGGTGAAAATTACAAGAAATACAACTATAATACCAATGAGATATTTTATATATAGCATATTACAGAGTTATCTGTCCTTACGGGTAGGTAGTGAGTTATTAAGTTTTTCTCGCAAATAAAAAATGGATACCTACCCTCAAGGGAGATAAATCTGTAACGTGAAATGACGGAATGAACAAAGTAGAACAAGAAAAAATGGTTTGCTTGCAGTACAATATTTAATTGACATTAAATGTGCAACAATCGAATGATAGATACGATATTTGATTCATGATATCTGGTAAAATGCATTATAAACAACATTAGGACGCTATTAATGAATAAATATATAACGTTATCAAATACATATGATGAGTCCAACGTGTAGTTAAACTGTGTCAATTTGTCCACAGTTTATTAGTTGAGCGAGTTTCGTTCCTATGAATGTATCACTTAATATCGTATTAGCATTGTTCATGAATGTATCACTTAATATCGTATTAGCTTACTAGTGTAGATATTCAGTTGTTTTCATAGGTCATTGTTCATTTGAAATAAATCTGTGGTTTTTGTATGTACATATCTTATATGGTGAGAGGGTTGCCTCCCTCTTGTAGTTATTCAGTTGTTTTTATGTCAATCGATGTTTTGGATAAGTGTTTGTGCCGTCTATTTACAGTTGTATACCCATAGTCATTATCTACCAAACGTATTGATCTTTGCATACACTTTCAAAGTAGACTGCAATGATTTATTAAAAAAACTGAGTTAATCAGTGAATTTACAAATAACACGTACTTACACGTCCTTCGGTTGATGAGTACATTACCTCCCTCCACATGTTGTGTATCTTTTCAAATGATATTGTTAATATATGTAGCTTACAAGTAGTGCCATTAGCGTAAGTCAAGTATAAAGATATGTTACCATCCTCTATACATTGAATCAGCATGTCACTAAAAGAAGAAAATGAATTTCAAATCTAACCTAATAATCACATTCATAAGGCACAAAATGCCAAACCAAACACTGGTTTAAACCACTAAAATATTCTCCCAAAAATAAAACTGCACAACACTGGAAATACAATCTAAAGTAAAAGAGTCCTAAATTAATACAGAAGTCTGGTATATAAACAGTCATCTGACTGGCCTATGGAAAACGAAATTTACGTCACGCATTAAACGGAATGTTTACGACAGTATTGCTAGGAAAAAAAAGCTTCTATAAATGATCTTCGCGGGCATAAATTAATGATAATGATAATAATAAAAAAGAAATCGACACAAGCAAGATAAAATGCAGCTGACTATTTTATATCTTAATAATGTATCTAAACAGCGATCCATTCCAGGGATGGAAGTTTAGACGAAGCTTGAAAAGTTAATTCTCCATGGCTACTTTTGACCTTTGCTTACAATGTTCAATATTTTTGACGTGGTAAAATGATCAAAACTAGTCATTAGCTGCTTGTATTAGCTTTTCTACCAAATATCAGCTTATTGTGCATATTATAGAGTTATCTGCCCTTGCGAGTAGGTATTGGTTATTGCGTCATATGTTTGCGAGCGTAACATCATGTTTTCCGAATAAAACGACGTGGATTGTGCTCAGAAAATAATGACGTAACAATCGATATCTTCCCGCAATGGTAGATAAATCTGTAACATATAAAGACGGAATTGGTATCAAAGCAGCCGATGCCAGACCGCAGTCTTTCGATGTGTCAGACGTGTCGCTCTCACCTTAAGAATACAGCCATGTCCTTGACTACCTTTATATGACTACAAACAAGCATTTGTTCTCCACAGTAAAAGCGTACGGATGTGGCAATTTTCCGGACGGCGTACTGCGACCAATGACTTAGGATGCATGAAGTCTTTGTATCAACCCTAAGTCCTACCACTTATTCAAGATAAACTAAGACTTTACATAAGCCTCAAAAACATGTGCCGGTCACTTAGGATGATTAAACTAATTGTAAAAGTGTTATAGAACAAATCAAGAAATGGCAAAAGGTTATATACAATATTGATAACATAAATTATACATATTTACAACATAAAACATTACAAAATAAAACAAAGTGTTGGTCCGAGATCTGTGTGATTATGTGCAATCCGCCTGGAAATGAGCGCTTCATTTTACCAGGAAACGTTCTGAGACCTGAATGATCCTGATAGTCAACATTGGCGCTCGTCAGCCTTGATCTTCAACAGATAAAACAATTTCATTTAAATATAAATTCTTAGCGCCCCTCCCTTTCATATTTGAGTATTTGTCAACATTCCATTCGAGGTCACGTTCTGATAACGTTTAATCTCACATTGACCAACCCGAATGTCATTAAAACGTGCCCTCTTATGAATGTTTTTAGATTCTTTGTCACATTGCAATTGATAGAGATTAACAGCTGACATTTAACGGATAAACAGTTGTTCTTAAACATATACACAATTAACATTCAACAAATAAACAGTTGACCTTCAACAAATAAACAATTGACCTTCAACAGAACAACAATTGATTTTCAACAGTTAACATTAACTTATACAGATAACGATGATATTTAACTAATAACCGTTTTAATAGGATTAAGAAAGGTAAATATTTGAATCACTTTAAAACATGCGTAGTGATATCTATTTTTTTTCCTTTGAAGCAACACTTCGTAATGAAGCAAACAATATCGAACTCGCGCTTATAAATATGACAAGACATTAATAGAAAACATATTTACACAGTCAGTTCCTTGGCAGTTAGGGTGCTGTGTTCGTTACTGTAAAAGTAAAATCAAACTGTCATTATACGAAGCGGTGAAATAGTAATATTAAAATATACAAAACTGTTTCCATAATGTCGTTTTTTTCGCAACAATGAAACCTTGAACTAAATGAATCAATGATCTACAGTTGCTCTCCATAATACATATTACTTGGTTTTTACGATTTTTTATTGTCGATGTGAACACAATTAAGAAATGGGGTGTTATAAATTAAAATGATCTTTTAGAGGCTATGTATTATCACATAAACCAATAATACAAAGTACCATTAAAACAACAATAGGCGAGAATACACAATTATGTCTTGAACTCGTGTTAACTCGTGTTACTATGGCGAAAAACAATTAAATGTCTACACAGTAATACCGTTTACAATTGTTTCTAATGATACATAGAAACTTCCTTTGATAATTAATTGCAAAACCAATATAACGATGAAATAAATAAATATAGATGATACAAATTATCTTAAAAGTTATCACAACCATTATGCAGTTAACGATTTAATTTTAGAAACAATGTAAAAGTTGTATTTATGCTAGGATATCAGAAAACATTTGAATAATTGCTCCGCAATGATCTAACGTATTGACTTAAATTGTAAACCACAATGATATATAATGTCCAAATGTATTGACTTATCTTACAAACGATGGCAATATATTTAAGGAATAGATGTTTATTTTGTTGAGGTTATGAGGGTATAATGATAGTGGAGCACGAGCAAATTATGTAACTCCGGCGAAGCCGGGTTACATAAAATTTACACGGGCTCCATTATCATTATACCCTCATAACCTCAACAAAATAAACATCTATTCCTTATATTTACAGTTTTTCAAGTAAATGAATATTATTTTTTCCCGCAGCAGTTGCATATTTTTTATTAGAATACACATATTTTTTTCTCTCCCGTCATCGTCAACGAATTCGATTGAACAGCTGATTGGAATCGAGTCATTCATATGTTCCCGCCAAAAGTGGGGTCATGACCTCACGTTGCTACGCCATCGACTATTCACGTAACAATAGAATGGCTGCGCGTGTTATGCTAACATTATACACTGATAATGATAATACTAGAAAGCATGGTCATTGAGTCCATGTCAGTGCAAACTGTAAATACATAATCATATACTGTTAACCAACTTCATTCCACATTTCCATACCTATCCTAGCAAGGTGTTTACGGAGATAGTATGTCACGCATAGCGTATTAAGGATTAACCTTTTACTTTATTTAGTTTATGAGATGATAAACCCAATGGAGCACAAGGTAAATTGCGTTGACGCACAATTTACCGAAACAAAGTAAGAGGTTAATCCTTATATTTACAATTTTTTCTTTAAACAATATAATCCACCAGAACATCAGATACAATCATTTAACGTGCGCTATTCGCCGTCAAAATTATACTGCCGTCATTTTTTTAACTGTGCGCAACAACCATTCAGATAAAAGCGCGCCGTTGACTGACAGCTTCATCCGTCCTTTTTTCTATGACGTCACAAAAATAGTTCATTAATTTAAGTTATTTTATTCGGGTCAAATTGCAATAAAAAATTAAAAACAAAATGAATTAGTTTTTTGCGGCCGTTACATCATTATTTCGGAGAAAACAACATGAATTTGCTCTCACAAAATAATGACGTCACAATGGATACATACTTGAAAGGGAACTAACTCTGTAATATGCAAAGACGGGATAGAGTTGAAATAATTTCCCCACATTAAACGACATGTCGTCACAGCATGAATATGTCTTTAACTGTGTCGTGGTCTTTGGACAAAATGAAAAGGATTCTTACACCTTATACTAATACTTCGTCTCCATCTATAGATTTGACGGTAGTGATTTGATTGGTCTGATAGGTTATCATGATTTGACCAGAAGGACAAAGAAGCGAAATTAAATCGTGCGCGACACAAAGTTGGTTAACAATGAATATGAACGAATACAAGTAGATATTATAGGTGCGATTAGGGTTTGTGCCATCTGTACTGATCTGTTCATGGAACGCAAGTGGATTGTTCCAATATGGCGGCACCGAAATGAAAAAAACCGCTTAGAAATCTAATTATTGTCTTTATCTTATGGCCATTCAAATTATAAAAACAATACTTGAAATTTTTGAAATGTCTTGAAATTGATCATAAATCACACAAAATTATTTATTACGCCATGTTTAAACAAATAGAAATTTTTATTAACAAATGAAATATATCAAACCCACCATCTTGGATCCAATTTATACCAGTTTGGTTCGACTGACACACTGCGTTCATTACATATACAGCAGATTCATACCGGCACAACTGTTACGAACCGCACCTGTTACCCACGGTAGGATTGATTACCTGCTGTGTCACAGTTTGTCCCCGTGTACCCAGGAGTACAATCACATCTGTACATGACGTTGTGTGGTGAGCATGTTCCACCATTTTTACAAGGCGTTAATTTGCATGGGCCTATGGAAATGGATCAGTGACATGTAAGGGGAAAACCGCTTTATGGCATATTTTGAAAGTAATACAGAAAAACCCGCTTTATGGCATTCTTTGAAAGCCAAACAGAAAAACCCGTTTTATGGCATTCTTTGTAAGCCATACGGAAAAAACCCGCTTTATGGCATATTTTAAAAGCCATACAGAAAAACCCGCTTTATGACGATCTTTGTAAGCCATACGGAAAAAACCGCTTTATGGCATTCTTTGAAAGCCATACAGAAAAACCCGCTTTATGGCATTCTTTGTAAGCCATACGGAAAAAACCTCTTTATGGCATATTTTGAAAGCCATACAGAAAAACCCGCTATATGACAATCTTTGTAAGCCATACGAAAAAAAACCGCTTTATGGCATATTTTGAAAGCCATACAGGAAAAAAATCCGCTTTATGGCATTCTTTGAAAGTCATACATAAACACCCGCTTACTGGCATTCTTTGTAAGCCATACGGTTTATCAGTATAGGTTCAGTTCATATTATGATATTCTATATCTAATATTCTACATGTGATCCTTTATTTAAGCAATACACTGTGACCAGATTGGACATACAGTTGATATGAAGCCCATCCGGAAGAAAGATAAATATACAGACACCATGGATATTTATCTTTCTGACGGATGATATTTACTACTTATTAAGTCTATTACTAATATTTCTATTACGGTCATTCATATTCTAAACTTTACATGTAAATCTTTTGAATTTCCCGCTTGCGCTAGTGTTGACGTCACCAAGTTCAATAAACTGAACAGCATAGCATTTCCTGCTTAATATAGTTCGACACAAAACAGTTTGAAACAAGCGATCAAATGAAAACTATACATTTACGATGATATTATTTTTAATACATACTATTTTGTCAATATACGATTATAATATTGGATTTGACCGCACAATTTTAAAACTTCCTTTTTTTAATTATTTGACCGTTATGTATAGGCGTAAGTTTTCATTGTTACATTGCCCTTGCCGCGGCGGAAACGTTAAATATTCACACGCTTGGCCAGATTGGAATTCATAGTCTGATATTGCCCATCTGGTTTAACTTAGATCAAACGGGAAACTAAAAGTAGAATGGAAATATATCACACACTCACCGATGTCACAACTGAAATGCTGGTGCAAAAATGAGATGATTTATGTAAATGATGAGAGAATAAAAGTAATGCTGGTAATAGCTCATAAATGTATTACCAATAAAATAGATAAGCATGTTTATTGGTAACGAATATTAGAGAAAACTGATGAGGAAGTTTATTGATGATGATGAAATTGATAAAGTTTATTAACGAAGATGACATTAATGTGACGTCCCCCTGATGAGTATAATACGGATGATGACGTCATTATGATGAAAATAATACGGATGATGATGTCAATCTGATGAGGATAATATTGATGATGATGTCAATATGATGAGGATAATATTGATGATGATGTCAATATGATGAAGAAGATATTGATGATGGCGTCAATATGATGAGGATAATATTGATGATGATGTCAATATGATGAGTATAATACGGATGATGATGTCAATATGATGAGGATAATATTGATGATGATGTCAATATGATGAAGAAGATATTGATGATGGCGTCAATATGATGAGTATAATGCGGATGATGACGTCAATATAATGAGGATGATATTGATGATGATGTCAATCTGATGAGGATGATATTGATGTGATGTCAATCTGTTAAGGATGATATTGATGTGACGTCAATCTGTTAAGGATGATATTGATGATGACGTCAATATGATGAGGATGATATTGATGATGACGTCAATCAGATGAAGATTATACTGACGATGACGTCAATCTGATGACGATGATATTAACCATGACGTCAATATGATGAGTACAATATTGATTATGGCGTGAATCTGATGAGGATGATAAAGATGTTATGTCAATCTGATGAGAATGGCATTTATAATGACGTCAATATGATGTGGATGATATTTACAATGACGTCAATTTGAGACGTATAATATTCACGATGACATCAATCTGATGACGATGATATTAATCTGACGTCAAAATGATGAGGGTGATATTGATGATGTCGTTGCTCTCATTATGATGTACTAATGAGAGTGATAAGTATGATTTACTTATGAAAGTGACGATTACAATGTACCGATGAGAGTGACGATTACGTTGTGACGATGAGAGTGACGATAATGATGTACTGACGAGAGTGACGATTACGATTACTGATGAAAGTGACGATTACGATGTACTGATGAAAGTGACGATTACGATTACTGATGAAAGTGACGATTACGATGTACTGATGAGGGAGACTGTATTGATGAGACTGATGAAAGTGACGATTACGATGTACTGATGAAAGTGACGATTACGATGTACTGATGAGAGTGACGATTACGTTGTACTGAAGAGAGTGACGATAATGATGTGACGATGAGTGTGACGATTACAATGTATTGATGAAAGTGACGATTACGATGTACTGATGAGAGTGACGATTACGTTACACTGAAGAGAGTGACGATAATGATGTGACGATGAGTGTGACGATTACGATGTACTGATGAGAGTGATAAGTATGATGTACTGATGAGAGTGACGATTACAATGTACCAACAAGAGTGACGATTATGGTGTGACGATGAGAGTGACGATAATGATGTACTGATGAAAGTGACGATCACGATTACTGATGAAAGTGACGATTACGATGACGATTACGATGTACTGATGAGAGAGACTGTATTGATGAGAATGATAAGTATGATGTACTGATGAAAGTGACGATTACGATGTACTGATGAGAGTGACGATTACGTTGTACTGAAGAGAGTGACGATAATGATGTGACGATGAGTGTGACGATTACAATGTATTGATGAAAGTGACGATTACGATGTACTGATGAGAGTGACGATTATGTTGTACTGAAGAGAGTGACGATAATGATGTGACGATGAGTGTGACGATTACGATGTATTGATGAGAGTTATAAGTATGATGTACTGATGAAAGTGACGATTATGATGTACTGATGAAAATGACGATTATGATGTACTGATGAGAGAGACGATTACGATGTACTGATGAGAGTGACGATTACGTTGTGACGATGAGAGTGACGATAATGATGTACTGATGAGAGAGACGATTACGATGTACTGATCAGAGTGACGATAATTATGTTCTGACAAGAGTGACGATTACGATGCACTGATAAGAGTGACGATTACGATGTACTGCCGAGAGTGACGATTACGATGTACTGATTAGAATTACGATTATAATGTGACGTCAATCTGTGGAGGATGATATTGATGATGTCGTCGATCTCATTATGATGCACTGATGATGAATTGGCGATTACGATGTACCGACGAGAGTGACGATTACGATGTACTGATAAGAGTGATAAGTATGATGTTCTGATGAGAGTGACGATTACGATGTACTGATAAGAGTGATAAGTATGATGTTCTGATGAGAGTGATAATTACGATGTACTGATGAAAGTGATAAGTATGACTTACTGATGAGAGTGATAATTACGATGTGACGATGAGAGTGACGATTATAATGTACTGACGAGAGTGATGATAATGATGTACTGATGAGAGTTACGATTATAATGTACTGATGAGAGTGACGATAATGATGTACTGATGAGATGTACTAATGAAAGTGACGATTACGATATGACGATAAGAGTGACGATTACGATGTACCGATGAGAGGGACGATTATAATGAAGTAATGAGAGTGACGATAATGATGTACTGATGGGAGTGACGATAATGATGTAATGATGAAAGTGACGATTACGATGTACTGATGAGAGTGATGATAATGATGTAATGATGAGAGTTACGATAATGATGTACTGATGAGATGTACTAATGAAAGTGACGATTACGATGTACCGATGAGAGTGTCGATTACGATGTACCGATGTCGATTACGATGTACCGATGAGAGTGTCGATTACGATGTACCGATGAGAGTGTCGATTACGATGTACCGACGAGAGTGTCGATTACGATGTGACGATGAGAGTGTCGATTACGATGTAACGATGAGAGTGACGATTATAATGTACTGATGAGAGTGACGATTATAATGTACTGATGAGAGTGACGATTACGATGTGACGATGAGAGTGACAATTACGATGTGACGATGAGAGTGACGATTATAATGTACTGACGAGAGTGATGATAATGATGTACTGATGAGAGGTACTAATGAAAGTGACGATTACGATATGACGATAAGAGTGACGATTACGATGTACCGATGAGAGGGACGATTATAATGAAGTAATGAGAGTGACGATAATGATGTACTGATGAGAGTGACGATAATGATGTACTGATGAAAGTGACGATTACGATGTACTGATGAGAGTGATGATAATGATGTACTGATGAGAGTTACGATAATGATGTACTGATGAGAGTGATGATAATGATGTACTGATGAGAGTTACGATAATGATGTACTGATGAGAGTGTCGATTACGATGTACCGACGAGAGGGACGATTATAATGTACTAATGAGAGTGTCGATTACGATGTACGATGAGAGTGACGATTACGATGTGACGATGAGAGTGACGACTATAATGTACTGATGAGAGTGACGATTATAATGTACTGATGAGAGTGACGATTATAATGTACTGATGAGAGTGACGATTATAATGTACTGACAAGAGTGACGATTACGATGTTACGATGAGAGTGACGATTACGATGTGATGATGAGAGTGATGTACTGATAATTTAATGATGAGAGTGACGATTATAATGTACCGATGAGAGTGACGATTATAATGTACTGATGAGAGTGACGACTATAATGTACTGACAAGAGTGACGATTACGATTTACCGATGAGAGTGTCGATTACGATGTACCGATGAGAGTGTCGATTACGATGTACCGATGAGAGTGTCGATTACGATGTACCGATGAGAGTGTCGATTACGATGTACCGATGAGAGTGTCGATTACGATGTACCGATGAGAGGGACGATTATAATGTTCTTATGAGAGTGTCGATTACGATGTACCGATGAGAGTGACGATTACGATGTACCGATGAGAGTGTCGATTACGATGTACCGACGAGAGGGACGATTATAATGTTCTTATGAGAGTGTCGATTACGATGTACCGATGAGAGTGACGATTACGATGTGACGATGAGAGTGACGATTATAATGTACTGATGAGAGTGACGATTATAATGTACTGACAAGAGTGACGATTACGATGTGACGATGAGAGTGACGATTATAATGTACTGATGAGAGTGACGATTATAATGTACTGATGAGAGTTACGATTATAATGTACTGACAAGAGTGACGATTACGATGTGACGATGAGAGTGACGATTACAATGACTTAATTTATTTTTATAAAGTGTTCAAGATATGAAAGCTGAATAAATTGATGAAAATGATGTTTATGACTTAGTGTATTGGAAAGATAAATGATATTTAACATTGCAAAGAAAATTTATTTCATACCCCAAAGAAATTAAAAAAAATAGTTACATTAATGGTTATAATTAATTTTTCATACCACTTGATAGCATAAAATAGGTATGAACAAACGATTCCATTGATTTTTCAATCGATTATTTTTTTCAAAATCAATATGCAACGTCGACGTCACTAATGTGACGTCATGATTACGTCGGATTTTTGCGCCATTCTAGGAATTTTTCTTCATGGTATTTGAAGACAAAGAATCTACTAATTAGAGAGATGGATTTGGTATGAAAACAAATAAAAACTAATTATAACTATATAAAACAACAATATATAAGTAATTAATAAAACATCTTTCCATAGAAATAGGTTTAAACTAGCATAGCACTAACATGGCTAATACAGGAATTTCAGTTCATGTTGCAAATATGAAATAAAACATCAGCATATTTTAGTATTATCAGTAAAATAAGGATTGCCAGTTCAGGGGGCAAAACTATTATCAGTAAAATAATAACTTCATTAAAATTTCATTCAGCAAAATTGGGTAAAATACCAAAAAATGAAATATTTTTTCACCATCATCTTTTTACATTTTCCTCACCGAAGTAAGGAATTCAGGTCAAAATACAGATAAAAAATAGCTAAAAGCGCATGCATTAAACACATGATTAGAAACTCAAATTAAAAGAAAAGTAATTTTCAAGAATGTATATTTAAATATTTTAAATATTAATAGAGAATCAATATAAGTATAAATCGAGATATTTTTTATATAAATCAGAGTTTGGACAAAGTGTGCTATATGGTTGTAATTAAGAAACAGAGATGTATGTTTGAGGTAAAAATTATGATATTGGAAATTAGTATGAGAGGTCTTCTGTGATGGGAAAATATATTAATTTTCTACATGAAATATCGCATAAAATAATCTTAGGAAAAAATATTAAAGCTCATGCATTATAGAATTTCTCAACCTAATGATGAATTCAGTTTAACATGTATGCACAAATTAAGTAGCGAACATCAACAGATTTTCTTAATGTCTCAGCTGCGGTTGTACAATGGCTTATTGGTTTCCTGAGATGCATGCGGACGATATCACAACAGTTCATACAATACAAAGATTAAACTGAAAATGTATCTGTGTTGTAATAGAAGAATAAAGACATTGTCACAAAACCCTGATTGATTGACGGACGGACGGACAGACATATTGATGAACGCATACGTATATATAAGGCATGACCAGACGGACGACTGAGCGGACGTACAAACATTCAGACACATTATAGATATTTTTCCTGTTCGCACTGGACTGACGGACACACAAACAGACTGACACATACGCACAGAAAATAATAGACAAACGGATAGACTTACACGTATAGCACTAAAAGTAGAATACCCATATGTTAAGCGTATCAAAGCGAAGATCATCTTGACAACATATCTTTGTTTCTAATCGAACTCCCATGTTTAGATCATGATCACCTCTGATTTTTATTTGTTTATACTTACTCATTTGCATGCTTGTCACCGACACCGACTGAAACGCTTTAAAATAAAAAAGAATCCTCATATGTACCGTAAACGTATATCTTCACATTCGATTGTCAGACTTTCTATATATAACGATATAATTGACATCCAAAACGAGACTATTATGACGCCACCATTGTTGACATGGACACGTCAATTGGTTACCGTCAAATTGGCAGTTTTATCTAATGGACTTAATCATCATTGTTAAAGTGAAGACAAATTAAAAAATGCTATTAATACTATTATGATAAAAGTTTATAAAAATATTGATGATTTTCGTTCTTATGTAAGATCAATGATCATGCATGATGATCAATGTTCTGAAATTCGATATCAATAGCGACACATATACTTGACAACTTTATATATATGTTCCATACAATGCATATACAACATACTGTTTTATATTTCTACACAGTTGGAGGATGATAATGTCAGATGTTCTATCATAACTAACGCGTTCCATTTACATCACTGGTCTTGGCTATCTTTGTCAGTCACTTATACCTACATGGGAAACTGTACAGACAAACAAAGAGAACAATAATCGAGGAAATTCCTTGTTTCTGCATAAAGTGGGTTGAAAGTTAAAGGTATACAGGCTCGATGCACGAATAAAAAATAGCCAACGTTCCGCCCCACGAGATAAGAAATATGTCTGATACTCACAAAGAAACCATATGTATTTTAGTGATTACATTTGACGACTAAGTGCAATGAGAATTGTGATAAACATAATGACATGACTATTTGTTGACAGGATTATGTACCGATTGTTTGTTTGTTTGTTTTAAAGTCCTATTAACATCCACGCTCTGTAAGGCTTGCCCTTTTTATAGTGCTATAAACTGCAGAAGCCTATACAGTTTACTAAACTCCCATTTTCGTCAGGGTTCTGTGTACCAAATTTTATCAAAATCCGTCAGGTAGTTTAGGAGGAGTTCGCCAGGCAAACGGCCGGACGGACGGACGGACAGCCGGACAACCCGATTCCAGTATAGCGCCCCCCCCCTACTGCATTTCGGGGAGTATAATGATACTCACCTCTCCGTTTCTCACACGTTATTCCCTCATAATTGGGGCCACAGGTACAGTTGAAGTGAGGGTAGCTTGGCTGTTCCATACAGGTCCCACCATTTTTACACGGATCAGAAACACAAAACTCTTCAAAGATAAATTTTATTCAAATTAATCAATTAAATGTATATTTTAACTTTAAGGCGTAAAAAAGAAACAAAAAAAAAACATCTTAAACAAATTTATATCTCTTTTAGTATATAATATCAATTTTATATATTAATGTGTTAAGTAATGCTTTAAATTCCCACTATACATTACTAGCAGCAAAATGTCATGGTATTTTGGTAAAACTATACAGAATGCCAAAAGTATCAAACTTACTACTTTCATTAATATCTTAATCTTATTTACCATCATCAAGACATTCATCAGAAAATTACATATTCCGTATTTGCATATTACAGAGTTATCTTCCATTGCGGGTAGGTATTGATTGTGACGTCATGTGTTTGTGAGCTTAACGCCATACGCTTCGGAGAATACGACGTGAATTGCGCTCACAAAATAATGACGTAACAATCGATACCTACTCGAAAGCTAACTCTGTAATGTACAAAGACGGAATATATAGATGTCAGGATTACATCGATGATTTGAATAAAACGTAGGACGCAAACAGTGTAAAAACAGGAACAAGAGGATGGTGCCAGGAAATGTTATTTATGGAACCTTGAAATGAATTTTCCCAATCGAAATGAAACCTCAGAAGAAAACATCCTGACATATCTTAGATTTGTTTGATCACTCCAAAAATGTTATAATTTATAATAACGTCTCCGCAAAGATAACTCGATTTACTGAAAACTTTAAAATTGATTCTATTAAAATTGCAATCTATTAGTTATCAAGACTTGAAATTATGAGGACTTACTTTTGCGATCTTGGCATAAGTTTCCCTCATAGAGACCTTCACAGAGACATTCAAAGTTCGGGTTGGTTCCATTTAGTTTCTTGCATCTTCCGTTGTTCGAACATGGATTGAAGCAACAGACTAAAATAGACATCACAAACTAAAAATAGATGTCCATGCGGAAAGCATTTACTATAAATATGGAGATTTACACGAGACGGAAATTACGCTAATCACTCGAAGAACTTTTCTTCCGCACATAATATTCAATGTACATATGAAACTAAGTTGCAAAAAAGGTGAAATGTGTATTCATCGCGGAAAATATAGCATCGCAAAATAATACATCTGCAACTATATCCAGTATAACAAATGTTTATTCCGTAACATAGAAAATATAGTTTGTCTCTATTTTTATAACTAATGTGTTTTGTTTAATTCCGCGTTTTGTTTTATTTGTCCTTTCTGATATTGTTCCATTCTGACTTGTAGAAGTCCATACTGAATACTGAACATATGTTGGTTAAATGTGTTAATCCAATATATAATTATGCTCCTTACATAAGATAATTTTTGCTTGATGGATAATCTGTAAATAATGATCTCACTTCGTTCGCAGTTTTATTTTTTTTTCTGTGTTCCTTAGTGTTTTACTTCGTATCGATTTTTGTCTTGAATATTTATAAGATTGATATGTTATTCATTATACTTATTTATTCTGTTGTAGGGATATCTATATCACAACATGTGATCGGACGATATTTGCCCATCAGGAGTCCATCACGAACATGGAAATAAACAACAGGTAATAATTGGTGAATGGATAATACATAATATAAAAATTCTCACTGTTTCTATGGTTACTAAGATACCACGGAAAACCAGACAAAATTAAAAGGGAGGTAATTATTCAAAGTTACTGTAATGTTGGTTTGAAAATGGTTAATATTACTGCTTTTATAAATTCTCTAAAGCTGACATGGATAAGAAGGCTTTTCAAAACTAATGAGAAGTGGCAACATATAGTAAAAACTTATGTAGATGAAGACCGTCTTGCCAATTGTGGTTTGGAATATAATTATAAAAGTATGCATCAATAAGTGTACAAATAGATTCTGGATAGATGTCTTTAACTCTTGGTATGATCTGATTGCTAAATACCATGATAAATTTATTAAAAAATATACTTAAAGTCCCAATTTGGTACAATAGTAAAATAAAGATTGGTGGAAAAGCTGTTTTCTATAAGGCATTTTACCAGAGAAATGTTTGCATTTCGAATGATATAATAAAAGAAGGCACATGTGAATTCTATTCCTTTGAAGATTTTATTCATAAATATAGAGGTAAATACTAATTTCTTACAATACCAAGGCCTTATATCTGCAGTGAAACACTATATTTCAGCATATGATACATCTGTCTGTAACATTTCCTACCCATATATACCATTAAATCTTCATTTTATTCTTAAACATGAAAAAGGGTCGAAAATCTTCTATAATATTGTAATAAGATCAGATGTGACACCATCAGGTACAAGAAAGTGGAATGATATCTTTGAGACTATCATAAAACAACTTGGAGCAACATTTATTAAAATTCCTTTCCATGTAACAAAAAACACAAAACTTCAGTGGTTCCAGTATAGAGTGGTTCATCATATTCTTACTACAAACTCATTTTTATACAAAATTGGAGTAGTTGCCTCCCCTTTATGCATTCTGTGTAACTCTGAACCAGAAACTATAACCCACATTTTTTGGGATTGTCAAGAAACTCAAAAACTTCTAGATAGTCTCGAAACGTTATTAACGGCACTGTTAATTCCATTCTCGATTAAAAAAAAGCATTTCTTTTTGGATTCATCATCAGAATAGTTTGCCAAGTAATAGAGTTGATAATGAAATTATTATCATTATCAAACAATACATCTATAGAATGAGATGTTTACATAGTTCACTGAATATTTACTCTCTAATTAACATAATAAAAGATAACTACAAGATACAGAAATACATATCTAATGGTAGAGATGCAAATACTATAAAGAAGTTTGATATTGAATGGAAGAAATGGGACAAACTGATTCAGCTATAGTTAATTTAAAAAAAATGTTTTATCATTATTATAATTACATTAGCAATTTATGCATACATTGTATGTAGACATGCAAACTCTCATGTTGAGCAAACAAATTTGACTAATTTAGTGTCATTTGAAATACCCTGGATTATATTTTCCAGAAGAATTATCTCCCTTAAATCCTGTGATACAGCTGATAGCCCTTCACAAAGCCATATATATTTTGCAATACTATTAGAAAAAAACTTATATTTGCAAGAATTCATAGCTCTGCCATCGCACTCCAAATAAACATACTTAACTAATCTACTGTCCCTCTTCTACCAGCTGCTCTCTCTCTCTTTTTCTGTCTTCTTTTTCTCTTTCTACCAACATCCTTCTTTCCATAAAGTCAATACATTATATTGGTAACATCAAATTTACTGAATTATAAATGCTTGCATTTGGTATTTGATTTAAATTATTTGTAATAATTGTATGTATTATAGTTTTCACACTTTGAAATCATAATAAAATACATAATCTTTAACTTTAAACTAATATATGCTAATATAAACTAAACGCAATATGCAATCTGTTAGGAATAAATTGTAGATATATATATGTGTTTATGTGTGTTAGTAATGTATTTGATTACCATGTAAAATACTTTTTGAAAGAATATAAAAAATCAATATCTTTAAGTGGGTGCAAATGAATGAAAAATGAGTGCAAGCATGTTCATACATTGTATATTGTACATGTATTGATGAAAAACCTGAATAAAAAGTAAATTATAAAAAAAGATACCACTGTTTCTAATGTTACTAAGATACCACGGTTTCTATGGTTACTAAGATACCACGGTTTCTGTGGTCACTAAAATACCACGGTTTCTGTGATTACTAAGATACCACGAATACTAAAACAACGTGATTTAATTGTATACATTATTACTACACAGAGTGACCATTAATATTGATATAATTATTTCTAGAGTGCATACTACAATAAAAAGTACCCATGGATATTTCATGTTATATAATGAATGGTCATTAATTATAATTTTATATATTAAGTTATGGAGATAAGCCGAAAACTGTACAATATGTTGGAGAAAGAACTGTATCGAGGCCCATCAGAGCCGAGATCTGTTCTTTCTTCAATATATTGTACAATTTTCGGCTTATCTCTAACTTAAAACATAGCAAGCCTTTGTGTCTGATATATTAACATCTGTATCCATCCTCTGATATATTAACCATCTGTATCCATCCTCTGATAATTAACATCTGTATCCATCCTCTGATATATTAACATCTGTATCCACCCTCTGATATATTAACATCTGTATCCACCCTCTGATATATTAACATCTGTATCCACCCTCTGATATATTAACATCTGTATCCACCCTCTGATATATTAACATCTGTATCCACCCTCTGATATATTAACATCTGTATCCACCCTCTGATATATTAACATCTGTATCCATCCTCTGATATATTAACATCTGTATCCACCCTCTGATATATTTAAATCTGTATCCATCCTCTGATATATTAACATCTGTATCCACCCTCTGATATATTAACATCTGTATCCACCCTCTGATATATTAACATCTGTATCCATCCTCTGATATATTTAATCTGTATCCATCCTCTGATATATTAACATCTTGTATCCATCCTCTGATATATTAACATCTGTATCCACCCTCTGATATATTAACATCTGTATCCACCCTCTGATATATTAACATCTGTATCCACCCTCTGATATATATTAACATCTGTATCCACCCTCTGATATATTAACATCTGTATCCATCCTCTGATATATTAACATCTGTATCCACCCTCTGATATATTAACATCTGTATCCACCCTCTGATATATTAACATCTGTATCCACCCTCTGATATATTAACATCTGTATCCATCCTCTGATATATTAACATCTGTATCCACCCTCTGATATATTAACATCTGTATCCACCCTCTGATAATATTAACATCTGTATCCACCCTCTGATATATTAACATCTGTATCCATCCTCTGATATATTAACATCTGTATCCACCTCTGATATATTAACATCTGTATCCACCTCTGATATATTAACATCTGTATCCACCCTCTGATATATTAACATCTGTATCCATCCTCTGATATATTAACATCTGTATCCACCCTCTGATATATTAACATTTACATCTGTATCCTGTATCCACCCTCTGATATATTAACATCTGTATCCATCCTCTGATATATTAACATCTGTATCCACCCTCTGATATATTAACATCTGTATCCACCCTCTGATATATTAACATCTGTATCCACCCTCTGATATATTAACATCTGTATCCACCCTCTGATATATTAACATCTGTATCCACCTCTGATATATTAACATCTGTATCCACCCTCTGATATATTAACATCTGTATCCACCCTCTGATATATTAACATCTGTATCCACCCTCTGATATATTAACATCTGTATCCACCCTCTGATATATTAACATCTGTATCATCATCCACCTCTGATATATTAACATCTGTATCCACCTCTGATATATATTAACATCTGTATCCACCCTCTGGTATATTAACATCTGTATCCACCCTCTGATATATTAACATCTGTATCCACCCTCTGATATATTAACATCTGTATCCACCCTCTGATATATTAACATCTGTATCCACCCTCTGATATATTAACATCTGTATCCACCCTCTGATATATTAACATCTGTATCCATCCTCTGATATATTAACATCTGTATCCATCCTCTGATATATTAACATCTGTATCCACCCTCTGATATATTAACATCTGTATCCACCTCTCTGATATATTAACATCTGTATCCACCCTCTGATATATTAACATCTGTATCCACCCTCTGATATATTAACATCTGTATCCACCCTCTGATATATTAACATCTGTATCCACCCTCTGATATATTAACATCTGTATCCACCCTCTGATATATTAACATCTGTATCCACCCTCTGATATATTAACATCTGTATCCACCCTCTGATATATTAACATCTGTATCCACCCTCTGATATATTAACATCTGTATCCACCCTCTGATATATTAACATCTGTATCCACCCTCTGATATATTAACATCTGTATCCACCCTCTGATATATTAACATCTGTATCCACCCTCTGATATATTAACATCTGTATCCACCCTCTGATATATTAACATCTGTATCCACCCTCTGATATATTCCAATCTGTATCCACCCTCTGATATATTAACATCTGTATCCATCCTCTGATATATTAACATCTGTATCCACCCTCTGATATATTAACATCTGTATCCACCCTCTGATATATTAACATCTGTATCCACCCTCTGATATATTAACATCTGTATCCACCCTCTGATATATTAACATCTGTATCCACCCTCTGATATATTAACATCTGTATCCACCCTCTGATATATTAACATCTGTATCCACCCTCTGATATATTAACATCTGTATCCACCCTCTGATATATTAACATCTGTATCCACCCTCTGATATATTAACATCTGTATCCACCCTCTGATATATTAACATCTGTATCCATCCTCTGATATATTAACATCTGTATCCACCCTCTGATATATTAAATCTGTATCCTCTGATATATTAACATCTGTATCCACCCTCTGATATATTAACATCTGTATCCACCCTCTGATATATTAACATCTGTATCCACCCTCTGATATATTAACATCTGTATCCATCCTCTGATATATTAACATCTGTATCCACCCTCTGATATATTAACATCTGTATCCACCCTCTGATATATTAACATCTGTATCCACCCTCTGATATATTAACATCTGTATCCACCCTCTGATATATTAACATCTGTATCCACCCTCTGATATATTAACATCTGTATCCATCCTCTGATATATTAACATCTGTATCCACCCTCTGATTATATTAACATCTGTATCCACCCTCTGATATATTAACATCTGTATCCACCCTCTGATATATTAACATCTGTATCCACCCTCTGGATATATTAACATCTGTATCCACCCTCTGATATATTAACATCTGTATCCATCCTCTGATATATTAACACTGTATCCCTCTGTAACATCTGTATCCACCCTCTGATATATTAACATCTGTATCCACCCTCTGATATATTAACATCTGTATCCACCCTCTGATATATTAACATCTGTATCCACCCTCTGATATATTAACATCTGTATCCACCCTCTGATATATTAACATCTGTATCCACCCTCTGATATATTAACATCTGTATCCACCCTCTGATATATTAACATCTGTATCCATCCCTCTGATATATTAACATCTGTATCCACCCTCTGATATATTAACATCTGTATCCATCCTCTGATATATTAACATCTGTATCCACCCTCTGATATATTAACATCTGTATCCATCCTCTGATATATTAACATCTGTATCCATCCTCTGATATATTAACATCTGTTCACCCTCTGATATATTAACATCTGTATCCATCCTCTGATATATTAACATCTGTATCCACCCTCTGATATAACATCTGTATCCACTGTATTACATCTGTATCCATCCTCGATATTGATATATTAACATCTGTATCCACCCTCTGATATATATATTAACATCTGTATCCATCCATCCTCTGATATATTAACATCTGTATCCATCCTCTGATATATTAACATCTGTATCCATCCTCTGATATATTAACATCTGTATCCACCCTCTGATATATTAACATCTGTATCCACCCTCTGATATATTAACATCTGTATCCATCCTCTGATATATTAACATCTGTATCCACCCTCTGATATATTAACATCTGTATCCACCCTCTGATATATTAACATCTGATGTATCCATCCATCCTCTGATATATTAACATCTGTATCCATCCTCTGATATATTAAACATCTGTATCCACCCTCTGATATATTAACATCTGTATCCACCCTCTGATATATTAACATCTGTATCCATCCTCTGATATATTAACATCTGTATCCATCCTCTGATATATTAACATCTGTATCCACCCTCTGATATATTAACATCTGTATCCACTTTATGTCAGATAAGGGCTGTAAGAAAAGAAAGCGGATATCAATTTGTCATTTACGCTGCAGACCCCTACTAATCTAGTCATGTGACCCGCTTGGATGACATCAGTCATTCTAATATACTTTCACGATGCTTTTCGGGTCTAACTAATATCCGGTTCACAATAATCCGCCTTTTCATTCCGCTTATGACGTAAAATCTGTTCTCTGTGTAGTTTCGTTTCGTTTGTTTGACATCATTTTTGTTCTGAATATAGTTTTTATTTCTTTAGAGACGCACAAACATTCTGTTAAAGACATGTTGGTAAAGTTGTCGTAGATATGTTTGATGTTATTTCTTTTTGATTGTCTATAGAATTCTGACGTCTGTAGAAGTGTCTGATCAATACTGCGGTTGTATTTAATACTGACAGCACTGTTTGCCTTCTGTTTGCCAACCTTAACATACAGCATAAACAAAATGCCGTCAATCGTCGGTAGACTTTCAAAAGAAACGCGCATGAGTACAGGCTTAAAGGGAAGCTTAGAAACTAAGCTTGCTTACTCACAATACCTATCACTTATTTAGATGTATAACGACATTTCTGGTCCCCAAAACGACGGAGCTAAAGTACGAGTTACCGTTGATAATTCCCATATCTGTGATTGTGTCGTCACGGTGATCATTTAGAAATAATACGACACAATTACAGGAAGATGGGACTTTTATCGATGGTAAAGTGAACTTCATCCATGCCGGTTTGGTATCTCGAAATCAACATGTGTGGCAAGATATTTACATAAAGACTACGTTGTGCAATGTTAATGACAATCGCATGGCCAATACGAGATCATATTATGTTTACCCTTGTAATTGTATTATAACGATGTCGAGATACCATAAAACCTTCACCCATGTCGTTTTGATAATTAGAAATCCAAGTATTGAAGCGCAGCTTTATTACCTGTTTTTGAATGTAACGTTGACCGGTGATGCTATCTTGGTATTTATTGTCAGGTTAATTCATTGACATTACTAGAGAACATTCGGCAACATGAAAGACATCAAGTATTATATTGGATATATGATATTCTGAAAAATCAAATAAAATTCATTGCTTAAAATTCTAGTTGCCGTTTACATGAAGATGCACTTTCGAATTTTGTGACTTAACAAAAGACTCTATTTTGCGGATTTTGGGGTATTTTTCTGATCTCCTGATAAAGATCTATTCCATCTGTTCAAAGTACCAGCTACCTAAAGCAATCGAGGCATCATTTCCATGTATCAGACCGAAGGGTTTGGAATCGGCCATAGTTGGTATTAAGAGTTTAAGTACTGTACTGTAAGTTGTGTAAGTATTGGAAAAGTTTCTTGTATACCACGAATTTTCATCACGGAGGAAGTTACTCGAATTAACCCAACTTAATGTTATTGATACCAACATTACTGGAGCTACTATATAAATGCTCACTTTTCGATTTGTTGTTCGTCAAGTTCACTGAAAAATATTTCGCAACGGCTTTTTTGTACTTGTAATTTTATCGTTTCGTGGCGAGGTATTCTAGCGGGGTTATATCGCTCGTGTGTTACACTTAGGGACTTGTTACGGGATATCATTGAATTTTGCAAAGGAAACACAAAACGTAGGTATCTTTTGTAATACTATGATAGATAACCTGTAAGATACCTTTACAAAATCAAAAGGCCCCAGGGGCCTATGCTATTTGATGATATAATGTTGCTCTCCCAAGGTGTACACCAGGGATCCCTTTTTGGTCCATAACTATTCAAATTAATGATCAACGATACCATATTCTCAACAGAGTAGGTAACAAAATTTTCAATCACAATCGAAGTTGATTTACCGTGATTATAATATGTTGAATTTATCTGAAATAAGACCAATCCTCGTTGTTTTCAAATGACGTTTGAATTTAATGAGTGTACTTTGTGTTGATGAACTGTGTTATTGGTTCCAGTGTTGAATGGTTCGGGTTTATACTCGCCATTGTTCATTACAGTTGTAACACCAGTCAGGATTATATTCTGTGTCTAATTATGCCGCTATATAGAAACTTGACCCACATGAAGATTATCAATTGATTTCATTTCCTCTACTTACATTGTCTACTTCAGTCTGTGTGGGGATTTTGCGTGCGTATTTGTGTGTGTTGATATAAAATCCAAGGCTTCATACAACATGTTAATTCTCCAATGCAGTCGAAACTGTATAAGACAAAAAAACAAGCGATCTGTATTCACAAGTTAAATTTTATGACATTTGGAAATATTACGGACATCATGGTCTACTTCAGTTTCTAACTGTAAGAGGAGAGTGCTTGTATGTCAACGCTGTTGATATACAACCAAAGGCTATGCACAGCCACTTACCTTTCAATACAGTCGAAACTATATTTATAAATCACCGCAATAATCCACACCCCTATACTCCCTACATCCACATTTAACATTGATGTTCAGCGTCTAGTTCTTCAAAGGGTGATACGCTTATTAATGATTGTTAAGAAACACTGATCAAATCAAGATAAAATCTTTTCTTGTAATTTTGACTTTATAAAAGTTAACCAGAATATCAAAAAATCTAAGCTTTACCTTTTCACTTATTTTAGTGAAAATATAGTCAAAGGATATGCAGCAAATGAGAAATGAAAAATTCACTAATCATGTCATTAAGCTAACCCCTTCTTGAACAACCGGGCCCTGGCCTTCACCTGTTTATCAAAGCCAAATGGTCTTACACACAGGTCTTTGATGAAATTGGGAAAAATTAGGAGACATCAAGAAATAGATCTCATTAAGTAGATGGTCAATATAGATAGGTGGTCGCCACTCGCTATAATAGGTTTAATTGCTAACTGCATATTCGAAATGATATTTTGCTTTGTTACATGTTCAAGGAAGGCTGCTGGGGAAGGGTGCATCTAGAATAAAACTTTAAACCATTTAATATTAGAAGAAACAGTTACTGTACCATCTTTTCGTTTAATGTTCAGCACTTTTATCATGGTTTTCTATAGTTTTAAAATAGTCACACGATACAATGGTAGATATTTTATTTAACGTAAAGCCGACTGAAAGTTGTAGAAATCAATATATGGTTGTGAAGCACTCTGTACATACATAGTCTGGTCGCACAATAGACAATGGGTAGTGATATCACTTATCTATTGTTGTAGCCTATTATAGTAAGTTAAATGATGTGTATATGTTATTGATAGTTCCCATGTGCGGCCAAACACAATACCATGCACGCCACGAGATTTTACGGCCCTTTCGTTATCTTGGGTATGAAGAGTTGCTGTCACTTCGTGGAATTGTCATCTAGAAATATGTCTATATATTGATCGGCTTATAGAGCGTTCGCAGTTTGTTGTCAAAATTGAATTCTCTGTGTTTCCATCTATCTAGCGTTTAAGATAAAATCTTACTATCGTTGAGAAAACAAAATTTTGAAGAGAGAAATTATTTTGGAAAAAAAAGAGATAAACATGTTTTCGGTTTGCATTGATTTTGCAATGCCGTTCATTGGTTTATAAATAAAAATAAAGAAGCGCAAACACAAATTTCCTTACTGATATGATGATTTGGCATTATGAAAAATTCAATGCAGATGGTCTTATGAACGCTAATATTATTGAATTTCATTTATTGCTTAACAAGTTTTCTAAGAAGTATGACTTACAGAGGCAAATGCATTCTTGGGATTTAATGTCTATTTTGCGTAAATTGTAATTAAAAAAATCAGTTCAAATAGATAAAAAAGTAGTAGACGCGAGCAGGGATTCGAACTCGGGACCTTTTCGAAAACTAGCCAAATTTTTGTTTGAAATTTAAGTTAATTTATTTTAACCATTATTTCCATTGTTTTTTTATAAGATCCAAGAAGAAATTATAACCTGCCATTGGTGATGCATCATAATCAAAATAAGATATTTAATACATAATTATTAAAAAGTAATTGTATGACTTTTTGGGAAATGTGTATTGCATGTCGTGAACTTCTAGCTCATAGGAAGGTACACAAAGTGATATAAACAATTAGTTATTGTTGTTAGTTTTGTAATAATCTGTATTTATAAATGTTGTAATAACGTGTTATCAACAATTATCTATTTATGGACAGGTTTTTTTATCGACCTAGTTTTAATTTGGTCCTTGCGTCCTCATATATCCTCATTAGTTCTGTTACAACAAAAACATACTCTTCTGCTTTCCAGTGTACATGTATTATCGGCATAAGTCGACATTAATGGATCAATGTTCTATATAATGTTTGTTATATCGATGTTTACATAACCGAGAGCGTAACAATCCTCAGGTGCTTATCATTGTCATTTGCTAGATTTTAACGGAAAAAAGTTATTTGCTATATATGCAATTAAGACATATTTCCTTCAAAAACGTCAGCAGTATTCTCAATAACTTTTGGGTTTATGAATTCAAAGACAAAAATGGATGGATATTCTTCAAAGACGCGATGTAATGCTTATAATGTCATTTCGATAACTGAACTAGGTACTATTATTGGCATACATCTCCGTAATTTTATTTCCTTTTATAATAAAACAAATTGAGCTGTAGCGCATAAATCTCTTATCAAATAGTTCAGTGTTTGACCAATGAATGTGCAAATTTTAAATCATCTCGCGAAAATGTTGTGTATGTACAATTCTTTCAGTCTATTGAAAAATAACTTAAAAAATCTAGCCAATAAAAATGAGTCTAACAAATGAAATTAAATTACAAAAATATTATCTAATCCAAGTTATTACATAATCTAAATTAAATTACTATTTTGTTTTCGGGTAATGTCATCAATAGCAAAACAAAAACTGTTGATATAATAATGTGTATGATCTTCAGCAAATGAGTCCTAGATGTTGTATTACCATTGTATTTGCAATTCTGAGCGAGCAAAATTGAAAACATGGATATTTGACTCATACAAGTTAATGATAAAAAACATATCACATATAACACAAAGAAAAACAGCATTTTCATATATTTGAAGTAAAACTGTGATGACATCAACACTCCTCAATCTTCATTACTCGAGGTCACGATGGTGGGGACAAACAAGAACTGCGATATCGGTAAACAACGAAGTGGTTGTGAGTAATATTGATATACATGTACTTTATTGACAAATATAGTAACAAAGAAAGACATATGATACGTCCTTTACGCTTTTTACATCGATACTATTTTATCAATGTAATCCCAGTTTTTCCCCTCATCTATTTTGACAAGGATTAATTCCCGGGTTTCGCTGCTTACACTGTCACGTCACTTCCGGCCAACAACACACGCCTGGATACTTCCAGTTTTGTCAGCTTTCAGAAAAAATCATGAAATTTCTGAAAATTGTTCTGTTCTATGTATTAACTGCAAATATTATAACATTAAATTATCAATGCTGCTAGATGTCCTTGATACAATGTAGAAATGTTTTCGATGATAATTTACGATTATATTGAATTCTAATTTCTGATTAGTTCACCCCTTCTGCGTTAAGCTGTTCAGACCTGGTAGGATTGTCGCTCTTGATCTGATATCATCAGGCCAAACCAGCTGCCGGCGGCATCAATAAATTGAACTATGGATACTGCACACACAAGAAGGCATTTTAACAGTTTCCCGGAGACATCAGGTAGAACCATGATGTGTTTTATAGACATGAACGGAACCGAATCAACACGACAGCATACACTAGTGCATGTGTACTGATTAGGGCGCGCGTGCAATTAATCATACACACGGAATATATGACCTGTGCCATTCCTTGTTAGAATTGTGACATCAGATATAGATGTAATTATGTTTGTTACCGATTGGAACTACTTGCAAAAGGTAGGTGTGAGATTTAGGTTTTATTACCTGCAATATTGTATTTGATTCTAGAGCTGGTGTCTAGTATTTTACTATCACAGAGGCACAGTCTACTATGGCTGTATCAATATAAGTAGATAACATGATATTATCGATCGTGTCTAGGAAATCTGTCGTCCACTGGCCAGAGAGTGTAGGCTAGGTGTTAATTAACGTAGCGGGAGAACTTCATTATTGTTGACAAGCATATATATAGATACAATTATAGGAGGCATATAATTGTCTATAAGTATTCGCAGATTCAGGATTCATGATATACAGGATCCATGATTGTCAACAATTATTCACAGATACATATACAGGATCCATGATTGTCAACAATTATTCACAGATACATATACAGGATCCATGATTGTCAACAATTATTCACAGATACATATACAGGATTCATGATTGTCAACAATTATTCACAGATACATATACAGGATCCATGATTGTCAACAATTATTCACAGATACATATACAGGATTCATGATTGTCAACAATTATTCACAGATGCATATACAGGATTCATGATTGTCAACAATTATTCACAGATACATATACAGGATCCATGATTGTCAACAATTATTCACAGATACATATACAGGATCCATGATTGTCAACAATTATTCACAGATACATATACAGGATTCATGATTGTCCACAAGTATTCACAGATACATATACAGGATCCATGATTGTCAACAATTATTCACAGATACATATACAGGATTCATGATTGTCAACAATTATTCACAGATACATACACAGGATTCATGATTGTCAACAATTATTCACAGATACATACACAGGATTCATGATTGTCAACAATTATTCACAGATACCATACACAGGATCATTCAGATACATATACAGGATTCAACAATTATTCATGATTGTACATACATATACAGGATTCATGATTGTCAACAATTATTCACAGATACAGATACAGATTCATGATTGTCACAACATACGTATTCACAGATACACATACAGGATTCATGATTTCACAAGTATTCACAGATACATATACAGGATTAAAGATTGTCCACAATTATTCACAGATACATATACAGGATTAAAGATTGTCCACAAGTTATTCACAGATACATACATGATTGTCCACTATTATCATAGATACAGGATTCATCATGATTGTCCACAAGTATTCATTGATACAAATACATGATGAATGATTGTTCACAATTATTCATAGATACAAATACAGGTATAGAACATTTTTATGAATCTGGCAGTTAGAGCAGAACTAAAAAGTCTTACATTTATACGATTTGTGATAATGTTAATGAAATGCACATATTATACGGTAGAATGTCATTGATTCTCAGTCATAGGAAAGCATAAAGGATCAAAACACCAAATGTATCTGACCAGTATAACATTAATTCACCATGGTTTTATATATTAATATTCGCATTATCGGTTAAAAGATATACTCATATATACTGCATACAACTATCCTAAGAAAATGGTTGAGATCCCTGAAGTGGGTTTTCCTGTGGTTATTTTGCCGGCATTTTATTTTTCTGTATTGACTACATCCATGGTGAAGGTATTCCATGCCTCCACTATTTTATTGTCGAACAAATTATTTTATGTTTTGAGACAAACAGTTTCTTGAAGTGCATAACAATTGAAATAATTCAATTCCAAGTATTTTGTTTATTTCGAATAAATATATCATTACGTATTTAAGTAAGTGAGCAAGAATACCGAAGAGTTACCGTGTTCCCATCGATTTTGGGTTAATACGGGTTGACTGAATGATTTATTAACATTACTGAAAATGTTTACAAATGACCGTTTAGCTTATTATATGTCATCCCCAATATCCCAGGGATTACTGTCGATGTGTTTTATTCATAGTAAAACGAAAAGCATTTTAGGAGAAAAATGACTTATCACAGTCTACTGAAACTTTCTTTTCAAAATTATCAAGAGTGCGACCTCAAAGCAGTATAGTCATTCACAATGTACTGTTTTTGTTATTCTGATGACGATCACATTATTGTAGAGAAGTAATTGTCAAACGTTTTAATGCTACACTGCTAAGATATCAAGATGGATGGAAACTTTTTACGTCATTTGTATTATTGTATGTCAAAACATATTTTGATTTTATTCTATTTTCGGAAAGTTTATGCAGGTATTAAAGAGAACCATTGTAGCGGAATCAGTCTCATCGATTAGGAAGTTAACAATTCATTATAAATATTTCTATAATAGGACGACACCTAATTCAATCTCACTCAATGTCCAACTAGCAGTATAAGTATTCATTACAATGGAACATACAAATATATAAAAATATACAAATATGTAAGAATATATAAATATATAACAATACACAAATATGTAAGAATATACAAATATATAACAATGTGCAAATAAATACTGATACACAAATATATAATGGTTTACAAATATATAACCATATACAAAAAAATTGCATTACAAATATAAAACAATATAAATATATGTTATGATATTATATTCGATTAATTTTCACAATGATGACGACTGATTAGCTCTTTTACTGTATTGTAATGATGACTATGCACTATTATAAGATGACTAAAACTACCGGAATACAGATCGAAAGCAACGTCCTAGTGGAGAGCGATTAGAGTGACTTCCCCTGCAGTGTAATTCAATGGGTTTAGTCAGAGATACTCCGATACATTTTAATATTAAAATTTTCCGCGAAAATAAACGCATCGGAATATCTCTGACTAAACCGATTAAATTACACTGCAGGGGGACTCACTCTAATCGCTCTCCACTAGGACGTTGCTTTCGATGTCACAAGTCAGAAAGCGCCGGTAATTTTGGATGAAAATACTGCGTTCGACTATATAGACATCGTTTATATGCTTTTGCATGGTATGTTTGTGATAATGGATTATCGGAGGACTGATGCGTGACTATGACTCAAGAAAAAAGGTATACTATTGTTAAAAATAAGTTTAATCGAGGTGGTGGTAAAAATTCTACTATGGCGACTGTCGTCCCTTTCTGTGCTTTATAGTAAATATATTCCGATTGATTGATAATTTTTCAAATCTCGTATTTTCTGAGAGAAAAAAAAATCACATGACTGTCATATATACTCATCAGTCCATCCCAATGTATGGTAACGGGATCAAGCCGTGGTTGTTTGGTATCTACTTCCGGAAATATCGTACCCAAACAAATGAGAGGGGTACGTGCTAAATCGCTTTAAAAACTAGAACAGTGAAAGCTTAACATTTTAATATGTCCATCCATTGGACCAAGTCTCTTGGTTTGTATTCAAACATGTAACCTGGATGGTAATTCCGTACAAAACTGAGAAAAATGCGTGAGAATATGAACATATCTCAAGATATCGGATGCATTTCTTTAAGATAAGATGTTGAATGAAGAATTAGGATAGAACAAAAACTATCTATCACTTCAAATGTATCATAAATACATCCTGTGTGCCATAATCGATAATGTTTAGTGAGCATGTTATGACTATAGTGTACGTGTTTGGTACGTACAAAATTCCGGTTTGGTATTCATTAGTTTACGGTTTGGTATAACAACCTGGTTAAAAATTTGAATCACAAATAAAAATTTAGGATAACTTAAAGACAGTATTATTATTTCACGCAGTCAAATTAACATATTACACGGCAAGAGCCGATACATACTTATCATCATAGAAAACAATTATTAATTTATATACATGTAAGTTTGTGATCCTGTGTTTGGTAGCTGTAATATATATATATATATATATATCATGTAGCTTCGTCATATCAAAGTATATATCGGGGAAAGCCAGAAAAACCACCACACCCTATAACAAGTATGCAGCAATCAATTATTAAGGATTTTAAATACAAATCAAGTCTTAGACACTTTTATACTTCCATACTCATGCGTAATGTTTACTCATGGTATTTTTCTGGTTATAATCTCTCCCGTGATATTATCTACAGGGCGAAACGAACGATGCTTATTCAAGTGTTCATTTTTATGAAACAGCTTATATCCAATTCTCCATAATTTACTGGCTGTGATGTCATTTCAGTTGTTCGACTGCCCTACATCTATTTAAACAACATTCCTATTGAAAAGAACAAGGACGTTTATGAAATCATTAGAAAGACGTATCATCAGGAATTATATTTATCTGCTGACAATGCTAAAATATTCAAAATTATAAAAGCATAAAGTGTTTCGTACGAAAGTAGTCTGGTGAAACCAAAAAAAAGATTTCTTTCGTGCGTCCTTTTTTGCTCGTTCGTTACTTTGATCGTTTGTTCGTTCCTTCAGTAAATCAGATTTTATTATCCCGTGCGAAACACAGGGTCCAACTCAATGAAAATGGATGCTGTACTGTCATACAGTTTTTTTTGTATTTGGTGGATGGACTGATGAGTATATATGACAGTCATGTGATTTTTTTCGAAAAATACGAGATTTGAAAAATTATTAACAAAATCGGGATATTTACTATAAAACAGAGATCTGCTTTATAGTAAATACCCCGATTTTTTAATGACAACATCCATTTTCATTGAGTTGGCCCCCTGCGGTGCGAAACGCGTTTTCTGTGTATATATCAGACAAGTGCCCTAGTTGTGCCTTTTTTCTATTGCAAACCTTCCATTTCTGGTATTTTTTTGAGTCATGGAAACTAGTCAAAATACCAAATTTAATACTGTTTATTTTTGTCACCAGCTGTTTTTTTTCAGTTTTACAATACACGCATTAATAACTCTTACTTTGAGCTTGATATCTGGGTTTTCATACCAACTGTGAAGCGCGAGGATTATGCCACGCTTTATTTGCGGCTCCCTGTTTGTGATTAAAATTTAACTAGGTTGTTATACCAAACCGGAATTTTTGCGTACCAAACACTTTCACTCTAGTCATAACATGCTCACTAAACATCATTGATTATGGCACAAAGGATGTCTTTACGATAAATTTGAAGTGGTAGATAGTTTTTGTTCTATCCCAATTCTTCATTCAACATCTTATCTTAAAGAAATGCATCCGATATTTTGAGATATGCTCATATTTTCACGCATTTTTCTCAGTTTTGCACGGAAATACCATCAAGGTTACATGTTTGAATACAAATAAGGAGGCTTTATTCTCATTTTCACATACAATTGTTGGACATATTAAAATATTAAGCTTTCACTGTTCTAATTTTTGATAGGTTTCAATAAACAAATGAAATATTATCGAGTTTTTAAAGCGATTTAGTACGTACCCCTCTCATTTGTTTAGGTACGATTTTTCCGGAAGTAGATACCGAACAACCGGGGCCGGATCCCGTTACCATACAGGGCATCCGCCAAATACAAACAATATGACAACATCCATTTTCATTGAGTTTGTCCCCTATGGGACACACAGGTAACAATCTTAAATCTCAATCATAGGAACCAAGCAATCAGAGGTAAAAACATGTGACAATATGAATCATAACCACGGACACACAGGTAACAATCTAAAATCAATCCCAATCTGAATCACGCACTCAAAGGTTAGTTTAAACTTTATTTTATTGGAAACAAAAAATTCATGAGGTACACATACAACATAATAAAGATTCAGAAAAAAGTGATTTACACTTATGTAAATCTGTCTCCTTTTGGAATCTAAAGAAAGAAAAGAAAGAAATGGAAAGGTATTGGGGAAGAGAGAGGATTCAAGGAAAAGTGCAAGAAGGGATCGGCAATGGGGAAATAAGGGGAGAAGGAAATCACATGATGTGTTTGACAAGGAACCGTTAGTTATCCAGCTAACAGAGGACTCAAAGGTTAAAGTATAACAAAAGATTAATAATAAAGACTGCGGACAGAAAGTTCAAACCATCAAAGAATCTGAAAATACAAAAATAATGTTGTTCTTTTTTCTTTGAGGACAGTCACCCACTAAACCTCTATAACGCATTGGACTAGGTTGACAACGTAATTAGCATCTTTATTGTAATGTGGATAATAATAAGTGTAGTATTTCTTATCTTACAGGTGAACATCATGTATGAGACAGGCTCGTCGTGATTGGCAGTGGAAATGAGGACAAATACAGGTAAAGATCAGTCTCCTATTTATTGACTACCACTCCGAGTTCACGGATAGGCTTTGTTCGTTAGAAAAGGTTTTTTTCTGCATTTCCTTTCTAGACGAGTTTCATATAACATGAAAGAACATTTATTAGTATGTATTATGGTAACACAAAGAAATACGATTCCATCTGCTCCTGTTTTAATAGAGAAAGATTGCCATTCGTGTGCGCTGTAGCTTCGTTAAGATTTGGAATGTGTCCTCCAACTTGAGTTTTGTTTGTTTGATTAATTAACGTCCTATTAACAGCTATGGTCATGTAAGGACGGCCTCCCATGTATGCGGCGTGTATGGATCTCATCCCTCTCCACTTGACGGTCCCATGTAAAACTAGTTAAAGCAGTTAGCATTCAGGATAATGTAATACTTGGATGAAGTTTCCATTTGGTCAACATTAATTAAAGTCTGAAACCTGAAGAAAAAAAGAAACACAGAAAAAACGGACAGCATGTTTATGTCTTTATAGTTTCACTATAAGTAAATGGATACCTACCTTCAGTAACAATAGTGACTTACTTAACACTACATGTATTGTCATCACTGAAAAAAATGCGATTATTATTCTGTATCAGTATAAATTTATCTAAAATAATTAATCACATCGCTAAAACGTCCATGACACTATGCCCTATATGGAATTGAGGTAATAATTGCGCAAAAAACAAAACCAAAATAAATTATTTTATATGGATTTTAGTGTTAATTAGACATATATAAACATGATTTAACTATCAATTATTGTCCAAATGGTAAATGTAGCCTCTTGTGGCGACGGAGCATCTGTAACCGACTGATCGATCTAGCAATGAGGGAGAGAAACGACTCACCATAATATTTTTACAATACGCATGAGCAGTTCATTAACCTATATAATAGCACGTACCTGAGTAATGATTATCTGGATGAGAATCACGTATCCTTATCTCTGACGGTTTGTCTATTGAACAGATGTTCTGATATGTTCGCTGAGACCAGTACATCGTTCCACTGTATACCTGATATGTGCGGTTTGTCTATTGAACAGATGTTCTGATATGTTCGCTGAGACCATTACATCGTTCCGCTGTATACCTGATATGTGACGGTTTGTCTATTGAACAGATGTTCTGATATGTTCGCTGAGACCAGTACATCGTTCTACTGTATACCTGATATGTGCGGTTTGTGTTCTGATATGTTCGCTGAGACCAGTACATCGTTCCGCTGTATACCTGATATGTGCGGTTTGTCTATTGAACAGATGTTCCGATATGTTCGCTGAGACCAGTACATCGTTCCACTGTATACCTGATATGTGCATGTGTATACGTCCATAATGATTTCTGTTACTGCACTGAGATCGCTAAGTAGTCATAGGATGACTTATTTAGTTTCGGTGTACGACAAGACGGCTTCCCTTAAACGACATTTAATAGACTCACTTCCATATAGTAATACCGTAGTAGTCCTCGTCTTGATATATGTTTCCTCTTACCGATTGTTGGTTTTATTCGAAATTGATTGAATTCCGCCATGTTCGCGGTATATTTACTCGAACTAAAATAACCACGAATAGAGTGGAAATTATAATAAGTAATATAGAATGAATATCCTATTACTGTTAGACTTTGTGATATAGGCGAACATTTTCTCCCCGAGCGGATAATTTTCGAAGAGAAAGTCGGGAAATTGTCTCTCCACGAAATTAAACAATAACAACAATATAACACAAAAAACAGTCATATTGTAACTGGTTTTAATAATCAAAAGTTAAGGTTACAATGTTAAAAATGAATATAGTGAAAAATATTAAAATTCATAGATTGCAAATCAGATATCGTAATTTGTTTATTAGTTTACTATATATAAATTCACTCAGTATAACACATGAATTTATAAATAACATTGTATTTATGAAGAAATAGAATAAAGATATTTAAAATATGCAAGACCCCGTTAGCCTTTAAACTCTTATCGAGTAACCTATCGGTATTGGTAGATAGCAGTGAGTGACTAGAGTCAAACCAATCTTACTACAATACAGATCCTTATAACCATTCCGTTCAATAGAGGATCTGACAACATCACATAAGGAGTCATGTTCAGATAACCTTTGTATCACCTATACTTGCATTTTTACACCTAGCTACATATGCTACATGAAAATGTGATTTCGTCCCAGTATACCTATACATAAGCTACGCACACAAAAAAAATCTGACAAATTTTTTTTTTTCAAAATATTTCGTCTCGTGAAATTAACATTCGAGATTCTGCAGGCAACACACATCTAAGATCTGACGTATTCTATGTACTTCTCAAACTTATTCCCATCAATCAGAAATCATTCTAACATTGAACATTACACTTTGCCTTCTTCTATATAACTACTTACTAGTAACATGTTTTGACATGAATACATTGTAGGCAAAAGCCTTAAAGCAAAGGGAATATTAAACAAAAGCAAGATAAATCAAATCGGTTTTCCTTGCTGTGTAGAGATTGCAAAACTAGTAATCTGGATTTCAATATATGCTGTGGAATTCTTAGCTTCATTACAAATTAAACAGATTGTGATAGCATAGAGACCAAATGAAACCGGTTATTGTAATTAATCTGTTATTGTTTTTTAGGTCATCTGACCCGAAGGGTCAGAATGACCTATAGTCATCATGCTTCGTCCGTCTTCGTGCGCCATGCGTCGTATGTACACTTTGCATTTAAAACGCTACTCCTCTTAACTCTAGAATGAGTTACTTCCATATTTGGTGTGAAACATTATTGAGGAAGGACAATCATATTTCATATAAATAAGTAAGGTCTGACCCCTAAGGGCAGAGGGGGAGGCCACAAAAGGGGAAATTTTCTTAATTTAAGCTTTAAAATCCTACTCCTCATTCATCCTTAGGATTTCAACCATGTTTGGTGTGAAACATTATTGGGGAAAACAATCATTTCTTGTATAAATAAGCCTGGTCCGACCCCCAAGGGACTGAGGGGTGGGCCCCAAAAGGAGAAATTTTCTTAATTTTAGCCTTAAAATCCTACTCCTCCTTCATTGGATGGATTTCATCCATATTTGGTGTGAAACATCATTGAGGAAGGACAAAAATATTTTCTATAAATGAGCTTGCTCCGACCCCCAAGGGACTGAGGGGAGGGGCCCCAAAAGGGGATTTTTTTTTAATTTTAGATTCTTGATTTGCTGCAGGTGTGGATGGGGAGGGAGAGGGTCGTTTTTGGGATTATGTAATGGTGTCCATTACAATGAGTGCTTGTTTTATATTTAAAATCCTACTCCTCCTTAACCCTTGAGTAAATTGTATCTATATTTTGTATAAAACATCATAAGGGAAGGGGTATCATATATAATATAAACTTGTTCGGTCCGACCTCTTGTGACAGGAGCAGGGCTCAGAAGGGGGAATTTTGATGAAATTTGGCTTTATAAGCCAACTCCTCCTTAACCCTTGAGTGGATTAATGTATCCATATTTTGTATGAAACATCACTGGGGAAGGACAATCATATTGTATATAAACGACCCTTTGGGACGGAGGAGCAGGGCTCAGAAGGGGGAACTATATGTGAGGACAATCATATTTTATAAAGGATCGAGGTAAGACCTATGGGAATAGAACGGCGGGGGTCCAAAATGGGAGTTTTGCTGAAATCTGGCTTTAAATCTGACTCCTCCTTAATCCTTGAATGGGTTACAACTATATATGGATGAAGGGCTACCAAGTTTGTTCAACAAATGACATTTACTTATTTCAGAAACTTACATATTCAACTAAGGAGTTCCTTGTATTGTTTATATTAATCGTTAACCAATACTTTATACTGTGACTTTGTTGTTTTGTGCCATGAGTAGATGACCGTTAAGGCCCATGGGCCTCTTGTTTATGAATAATACCCTTGCCTTCTTTTACTCTATCCCACAGAGAGCTCCGAACATGCCATCATTGATGCCTCAGCAAAGTTCCGAAATATCATCCTCAGTATTTTCCTGATGACCACAGTTGCTGTCAGCTGGATTCTTGCCACCCAGTTTGCGCGGGAAACTTACATACCTGGAACATTCGAGGCGCCATTTTTGTTAATGTACATTTGGACTGGATTGCTGATGCTGTTTTATCCTCTCTTTGTTTTAGCGAGATATGTCTATAAGAACAGGGAGAGCAAGCCATTAGAGGAATTCAGGTAATCTCGGGTTTTGTTAAAGTAATCTCAAGTTAATCACGCTTCACAATGTCATTCGTCATTTGCTATGTTGTTGGCTGATTTACTATCATAGCGTATTGGTAAGATCATACATTTAGCAAAACTTATGTTGCTTCAATAAAAAACTTTGCATACAAAACAAAATGTGTTTAAGAAAGATTTTATTGTAGCAACATTACATACAAAACAAAATGAACTACTTAGTATAAAATGACAGAAGGAATTGCCTTCATATAGTGTTGGTTTAGTGAATTATAATGCTACTGTAACAGTCTAGTTCATCATACCGACCACATTATACCAACCAACACAGGAGTAGTCTCCCTTGTTAAGTAATGAGGACATTACAATCTGATATTTTAGTGTATAATTTGTCATTAGCTTATAACTTTTCCACTTAACACTTACCGTTCCGAGAATTTCTTTTTCCTTTATTGGAAATATTTAGACGACGATATTTTCAGCATCCACATTTTGTTTATTCTTTTAAAGCTACAATCTACTAAGAGTTTTATCAGATTCTATAAACCATGTTACATATTTTAAAGGCTCTTATTAACATCCATACACTCATTTGACGTTTAAACAAACGTTTGAATTCGCGTTCCCATGCTAAATTACGTCAAACCATAATAGTTTAAAGTAATAAAGGTCACGAGCCCCTAAAAACGAACTTCCTGTATTCTTTTGAAATTCATTATAGTTCTGAAGTTCTGACGCACTTACGATTTTCCTTTAATCTGAATTCTTATTTTATCGCGTGTTTTCAGAAACCATCGACAACTTTACTACACTGACAGTGAGCGACGAATACGTCAGTATGTAGGTCTGACAGCAATGTTTTGTGTCCTCTGGAGCCTGATGCAATTCACATACATCCGGGCACTTGATCCCAAGCTTCTGTCACCGACAGGCGTCGCTGCGCTTTACTCGACGTATCACAGCTTCGTATATTTGTTATCTTGGATCGTATTGTTCGACAAATTTGTCGCTTTAAGGGTGAGATGAAATGTTATTTAAACAAAACTAAATACTCGATTTATGCCGCCTCAGAGTAAAAATCTTTACTAATTCAAAAACAACGTTTTAAATGGCAAACATTAATAAACATTATTGCTAATATCTGTTCTTATTTGTTGGAAAATACCTTACCCCAAAATATTTATTTTACGTGATCAATAAATATTCAAGAGATTACGTTCAAAAGTTTAACCGATGGTGATATATACTTCATTTTTTCAAGTCCTCAAGAAATAAACATATTAGGAAAACTTTTGTTTATCTTCTGTTTTAGATTTTAGCCATGATTTTTTCTATATCCGGTATGGTGCTTTCTGCGTATGCAGGCGGATTTGGTTCCTCATCTATGTGGGGCGTGGTTCTCTCTGTATCTGCGTCCGCAACTATGTCCGTTTTCAAGGTTAGAAATCCATTAGTTAGAGTCTATAATCTCATTTTGATATCACAATATACAAAAATATATTGTATTTAAGCATCGAATGTATTTATGTTGGCATTCAAAGCCATTATGAAGATTACTATGTAATATACAATACACTTTTCTATAGTAATAGAGTCCTTATTTCGTATGTTCGAGCCCTTGAAATGTTGACCGGTTACCATTGAAATGATGATTGCTTACGTCATCATTACGTCACAATTATTAGTACATAATTCACATAATTATGAATCCATTCTTTGTAATATTTTATTTCAGAACTAAAATGAGTAAATTTATTTTATATGCAACCATGCATTATATAATTATATATGTTTAATGAAGGAGATTTTTCGTATTTGTATAAATAGCAGAAGGTATAACCAAAACATTTTCCGAGTTTTCGGTCAACATGTCTTATGTTGAACTCTCGGACCTTACGGTACATGTTGCCTTCGGCGTCCGGCTTCAGGCAGCTGTTTAATCCTCTAGTTCAACATAACACTTGACCTCAAATAAAGTCAACAAAATTATTCATCTACATTTGTATATGATATTTAGATAGTGTTGCTTCTCAGTATTTATTGCATATATTTGTCGTTTCAGGTATTATATAAAAAGTTTCTCGGAAGCCCTGATTACGGACAAATTTCTCTTTTTACAACTATTGTTGGTAAGTTTTCAATGATATGGTTGGATTCTTCTTGCTGCGGTTTCTCAATAGTATGTATGCTGAAAAGTGAGTTTTGAAGTTATGCCTGAAATTATGCCCAACTCCCCTCATATTAATTTTAAGTAAAATTGTAATGACAAGAAAAAGAATTATGTTTCAAATCTTATGTCAATGCTTGTAACAAATGAAAAGTCGTTCATTTTACATGTTTTCGTTTACACATATAACAGTTAGAATTGGAACATATACGGATCTAGCCTAACTTTAGTTTGATAGAAAGCAGATTAACCAGACGGCTTTACATAGCCATTGTACGAACACAAACAGTATTAACTGCTGAAGAATGGCTAAGTACCAGTATAGCAAAGGAATCCATGGTATATCTCAGTTTCAAGGTCTTTTTGATGTTCATTGAGACACAAGTCGATTTTTTATTGCAAGAAATCGCAAACTCTAATGCCATTGTTTATCTTTAGATAAAGAAAATACCCGTATCAATTAAAAGCATTACAAAGTGAATGACAAAATTTGTGTCAAATAATTGCAATCATTTCCATTGTAACTATAGATAAATTGAGTATTAACATATTTGTTCTCGGTGTATCAGTGATATATGATCTAATTACATGAACCAATGCATTAATACAAATACTAATATGAAGTAGAAACAAAATAACAAATGGAAAGATGAAAAATAAAAGAAATATGATAATGCCATATGTGCCAGTAAACACTTACCTATCATGGGAACACATTGTTATGAATTCTTCACAGATGATGTTTGTGATGTTTTTGATAATGTTTGTGATGTTTTTGATGATTTTTGTGATGTTTGTGATGTTTGTGATGATGTTTGTGATGATGTTTGTGATGATGTTTGAGATGTTTGTGATATTTTTGATGCTGTTTGTGATGATGTTTGTGATATTTTTCATTATGTTTGTGATGTTTGTGATGATGTTTGTAATATTTGCGATGCATCAATTAGGTTGTTTCATGATAAAATACCCTATACAAAGGGTGATTACTGCGTTATGTTTCAATCCATGTGAGAAGACAGTGTGTCATATCGTGTGTATTAAATGCTTAGAATAAATTTCATTTTTGGAACTTTTTTTACTTACCGCCTCTTCGCTGTTAAATTGTCGATATTTACCTTTTCTGGTGTTATATCTAAGTCGTTATTTTAGAAATTTCATGGGGCTAAAAATATTTTTGCAATCCATATAGATATTATCAAAAAGTTTGGAAACCATTTTTTCATAACCTGATGAAATTGAAAACTCGTAACGCAGAGGTATAAAAAATCGACGAGTCACAAAATCTTAAAACAAAGAAGAAAAGTAATGACCTTTTCGCCTAACTCTTGTCGGTAGTTTCACTTTTCATATCAGTCCTGTATATATGACTTATGACTTTCCTTATTTTCCAGGAGTCGGTAATGTATTATGCCTTTGGCCAGTGGTGCTATCATTATGTATTACAAACACAGAGTTGGTCACGTACGATTCCATCCCGTGGGGCTACATCATTGGATCAGCCGTCTCAATATCTGGTAAAATTCAAACTAATATCGTCTAATTTCCACATCACGTGATTTGAACAGTTCCAGCCCCTTAGATGCTTTATTACATGTAGTGAAGAAATTTCCAGCTAGCACACAATGCAAAAATGAATATTGGATATTACTTTTCCTTTTTCATCAAATGACATTCCTCGTCCTATTTTATCCTTTGATATCACACAGATTATACCCCTAAACCAACTTTTGTGGCGCAAATCGCAAATGTAAGCCGCCGCGAAAAGTTAAAATTAAAAGTTTACACATCATTTTACTTAAAAATCAAATCGCTATGAACATATCTTTGGTCATGAAAACGCCAAATTACGTTAGCTTACAGTTAAACCTTCAAATACATCTGTTATCGTTTTCTCAAAAAATGAACCATGCATTTATTAATGCTATTTTGTTATTTCATGAACCATTTGAAGGCTTTGACTAATGATATCTGAGGGACTATTGATATATCTAAGGGGTCAATAACGACAGAAAACTCAAAACATTCCCGAATCGCAGAAATTATTTTTAAAGCGTAGCGTGAAATGAATCATGCACTAAAATTTACTATTTTGTGTTTGCAGTGCTCCATTCGCTTATTCATTACATCGAGCCGATCCTACACAGTGTGTTTATGGGTCTAGGATTTCTCCTCGGACTCATTCTGAGTGCACGTAAGATTACCTCCACTGTTAAACTAATTATTCTTATTACAGAGTTATCTGCTCTTGCGTGAAAACCGATGTTAAGATACCAAAGTTCATGAGCAAATGAAACAGGATTTTTTTAAGTTGTTTTATTAAGACACTTCAGTGAGAATTGAAATATAAAATGATTACGTCACAGTGGACACCTACTTTCAAGGGAGCTAACTCTGTAATATGCTAAGACGGAATATAATTGCATGTGATTTAATTTTTGTATTTTGTACAACTTCGAGTTCCAATCAAATTATACGAATCGAAGTAAACTATTTCCATGTAAACGAACACTTACCTCAAAAATTTCTATTGGGTTTTAAAAAGTTTTAGGACTGCAGTAAATCATATCTGCTACTTCCCCGGTCGGAATGTAATGGAATGTTTTTTAGTACTTACTATTTCTACGTTACCAAGACTTCATTGTTTTTACTTACAAGTCAACTATAGGAGTTTCTTAAAAGTTTTCGCCACGATTCGTCACGCATATGTATAGTAGAAATATATGCCTCCAAATCGAGAAATTTGATCGTCAAAAAAAGTATT